>NW_004567109.1:19224507-19266893 GCF_000260355.1 Condylura cristata | reverse complement strand
TGACCCTCCAGAGGCTTTCCTGTCACACAGGGTGCGCTCCACATCCCTCCCCAGGGCTCCCCGTTTCCTAGACGCCTTCCGAGCGCTTGGCAGCCTCAGTGCACCTGCTGTCACTGATCAGCAGCACGCACACTGTTCCTCGTAAAGGGGACCCCCAGCCAGCAGATTGGATGTAGTGTGCTCTGCTCTGTGTTTCTTCTGGGGCTCATCACCGTCGGTTCCATGAGGCTTATTGCCTGTGTTCCCCGACTAGAGTGATGTCCCCATGAGGGCAGGTGTGTGGTCAGTGCCTGACATAATAGTAGGTGCTCAATAAAAACTTTTGGCTACATGGTTGAATAAGTGCTGGGTGCTGGGAAATACGATGACAGAAAAGCCTTTGTGGCTGGTTATCCCATGGAGGGGGTGCATGTTACGTAGAAACAGTGATTTAATTATTACTAAAAATGTGCCTTCGGGGATAGGATAGTGAGTAAACTAAGAATCCTGAAGCGGAGAAGGGTAGCAAGGAGGTATATCTGGGAGGACTTCCTTGAGGAGGTGATATTTCAGCTGAGACTTGAAGGAGGGGGAGTTCTTCCATGAGTAATGAGAGAGGAAGAGAAATTCAGGTGTGTGTGGGGGGAGAGAATGGTCAAAGTCTCTGACTGGGACAATTAAAGTGCTTTTATAGAACATTAGGAATCCAGGGTCCAGAGCGGAGGAGAGGTGGGCAGTTGGAGGGAGGATGAGCTCAGGATTGGGGTGAGGCTGTGACGTCACTGAGGGTGAGAACTGCTGCTCATGCTGCAGAGGGTTCCAGCTCAAGCCCGTGCAGACACTCTGCTGGCAATGGGCACAGTGCGAAGAGCACTGGACAAGGAGTCTGGTAGAAGTAGGGTCTGACCCTCACCTGAAGCCTCACCTGCTGATACAGGGGCTGGTGACCGACCGCTCCCATCCCGCCCCCCCAGAACCAGCCCTTATCCCGTGAGGTCCACAGCCAGACAGCTCGACAGCGGTGAGGGTGGCGGCCGCCTCCTGGGGCCGTCACGCTGCTGTAATCCCAGGAGCAGGGACTCCAGAGGCATCTGGATGTAGGGACTGTCCTTTCCTGGACATTGTCTAGAACAGGAGCCACGCTCCTTCGACGGGCCCAGGCTTCCCCGTGCATAGCGCAGAAAACAAAACACCCTTCAGCTTGAGTCACTTCAGACACGCCACGCCCGTGCTTCATGACTTGGGAAGTCAGGGAACCGTGTCATATTTGTCCCTTCCCATTGTCCCGAGAGGGACCTGTCCAAGTGTACAGCTGCCTGGACACGGCTCCCGTCTCCTGCTGGAAGCAAGATGCTCGCGGGGCAATGAGAAGCTCGCATCCTGCAAGGCTCGAGCATAAAGGATGGCGATGACAGGCTGGAGCGATAGGTCATGTTGATATTTTCACATTAGTTTTCTATTCTTATTACATTTTGATGGATGGAGAGAGTGGGGATTTTATCGTAATCTCATTCCTGTCTTAAACTGCTAATTCATGCCTGAGTTCCCGCTTCCATTTTGTTTCTACAAATTCAGTCAAGTGCTGATGGGATGAAGATTTAATATGCAGCTGCAAGAAGAGGCACGCTGATAGGAAAACGTTAGCGGGGAGCAGCATTTTTAAGAGAACAGTCTAATCAAGTCATTTTGTTATAAAAGTGCCTTGTTACCTTGGGAGGCTGGGCTCCCCTATATGATAATCACATCCTACAGTTGTGAGGTGCTTTTCATTTTCTAAAGTGGTCCATTCAAATGGCATTGGTTTTTCAAAAATGCTCCGAGCAGCCCTGTGAGGGGGGACATTTTCTTCTTCCTATTTTAGAGATGGAGAAACTGAGTCAGAGATGGAAAGTGGCTGAGATCAGCACTGCTCAGACTTGAGCCTCTGATGCCTCTGGGGGGCCAGGCAGAGTGTGCACGTCTAACAAGCTGGCGGGGGACTCCTGTGTGAGTGCACGTGTCCCTGGGGTCGTCTCGTGGTTCTGTCGCCCTCCTTGTGCACGATCAGCCTGGCTGCTGAAACCTCCATCTCGCCCCTTCTTCGGGGTCTGTGCCCTGTGCAGGCTGCCCTGCCCGGGAGGGGCTGGCCTGGCATTTCTTCCCTCTGTTCTTGGGTTTTCCTTTTCTCCTGGCTGAGCCGGGGGGATGCTTCCTCTCAGCCCCCCGACTCTGCTCTCTCTGCTCAGCCCCCTGCTGCCCTCCCATGGGGCCTCCTGATCCACCCCTGGCGTTTGTGAGTGGCAGGCTGGGACTGCTTCCTACTGGCTGATCTGACGGCGAGCTCAGGGATGGTTGGAAAGAGCCTTTCAAATCAGGGAACAAGCTAAAGACACAGATTGTGGGGCCTACAGGGCCTTTAGTGGCCACACCCCCAAAGAGCACCCCAGCTCTTCACGACCCCTACAAGTTCCCTCTTAGGACATGGGCAGAAACTGAAACTGAGGATGTCTGTGACCTTGCACAAGGTCATCTGTCACTCCGGGCACAGTCTAAACTCAAAGCCAGTCTTTCACCCCCGTCCAGGGCTGTCTGTGGGGGCCCATCAGGATTTTGCATCTGTCCGGCAGCTCTTTCTGGTGGCATTTCCACATTTCCTACATTTTGACGGGCAGTGGAAGCCAGGCAGCAAAACCCTTTCTGGCTGCTTCCCGCCAGCTGCTGTGGGAGTCTGAGGGCCCGGAATGTTTTGGAGCCTGGCTGGGGAGGCGAGTGAGCCCCGAATTCCAGGCCCCACTGGCCCCGGCCTCTTCCCTCTCCTCAACACCAGGCTTCTCACTTCCTTACAGTAGCTCTTCCTCTCCTGCTGCTTTCTCTGTTTCTCTTTTTCTTTCTCCTCATCTCTCTTTTCAGAGAATAAAAATGACTGGACTTGGCATTATCTGCTGGTTTCCATGGTAATAAAATCTGTTTCCGATAATGGCCCTTCCCTGGCTGTGGTTAGTTTTGGTAATTTTAGCAACACTGTTGCGCAGGCCACCTGCATTTCAAACGATGCAAGTTGGATTCGACTGCCGCTTTCAGGTTGAATAGAAATAAGGGAAAGTGCTTGCTCTAAAATTTCGAGGCTGGATAAATGCTTGAGAAGAAAAGGAAAAGTTATGTAAACCCTGCAGGTTTGAATGTGAGCACAGCTCAAGACTCAAGAGTGATCAAGTCACTCTCCTGCTTGAAAATCCCTCCCCGCCCCCCGACCACCTTGGGGTGCAGAGTCAGCCCAGATGTGCCTGTAGCATGGGGATGTCCGCAGCTAGGCCAGCCACCTCGTCTCTGGGTCTCCTGCCCTGAAATGCCCTCTCGCGCTGTTGAGTCTTTGGGCCTACTTGTTGCACCGCCTACGATATCATTCTACCTCACGACCTGGCGAACTCTTACTCAGCCTTCAAGAATCCATCCAAGCCTGCCCTCCCCCTCCAGTCTTCCTTTTTTTTTTTTTTTTTTTAAGATTTATTTATTTGTGCCTACAGAACTGGGGTACAGGCCAGAGGCTCAGGGGCGGTGAGAGGCTTCACCAGAGACAGAGTGGGGAGCAGAACAGGCAGATCGATGAAGTACACTGCTGAGGGGAGCAGCGGGCGGGTCAGGAGAGGTCTGCTGCGCCATGTGGTCACCTCCGGGGCAGGCGGGAATCGAACTCATGCGGAAGTGGCTTTAGATTCTCAGTGTTATGCTTTAACCACTGCGCCACCAGGGAGGGCCCTCCAGTCTTCCTTTTTATGCCTCCCTGTAATTGTACATTCTTCTCTTGCACCAACACTTCCTGTCGTAATCTGCCGTTGTTTATCTGTCTTCCCCGTCCACATTCCCTCTGAGAACGGCGGTGCTGGCCGCTCTCATCTGCGTGGCTTCAGGACGTGGCATGCAGCACACACTGCGTGGATGACCATCAGTACCTAGTAAGCTGCACGAATGGCCCACCGTGTCTGTGTGCCAGGCACTCTGTCTGGGTGCATCTTCTCGCTGCTCCCCCTCACCCTAAGAGTAGGAGCAATTCTCTCCATTTTACAGATGAGGAAACCTATGCAGAGCCCAGATGGCAAAGCTGGTTAACAGGATGGATATTCTTTCAGCGACTGTGCAGATGGGTGAATTCAGGTGGAAAATGTGAGTGACAGCTGAGCTCACGGCCTCCTTTGGAATCCATAGGGAGATTTTTCTTGGAAATCTTTAGGGGGAGCTGTGAGGGCGTTGCAGGCAGAAGTAGTTTTCCTTTCTGTCTGGTGTAGCGGGGAGGAGGGGTCCGGAAGGAGCGAGGGTGGGGAGAACACAGATGTGAGGGAGCTGCTTACACAAGTTGTGCTGATGTGGCCAGCTTCTCGGGAAGAGCATGGCAAGGCCTGGGGAGGGAGGCCTGAGTCGCGAGCAGACCAGCCTGGAAGTGGGCCCGCACCTCAGGCCCAGAGCGTCTGGACTCCTGGGAGTGCTGGAAAGGGTGTGGCGGGAGGCTGCCTTGAGAAAGCTCTAAAGCTGGGAGCACTGCTGAGCTGCTGGGGCCGGGAGGCGAGAGGAGAGAGCACAAGCAAGGACACTGGGCGACACTCGCTCAGCTTCTCCCGAGACGGACTCCCTGTGGGCCCAGCCAGCCGCTGTCGCCTGTCCGCTCTGTGACGGCTGTCCTCGGAGTCGAAGCCATTCTAGGGAAACTTAGTTGGTCCAGGCCAGTGAGGGAGACAGTGGGGGGCATGGAGGATGTGGGCTTCTGAAGCCAGCTACACCCCCAGCCTGTCCCAGCCATGGGGGTTGCGGTGGGACTTGCTGCATGGCAGGTCCTGCTGGCCTGTCCACAGATGGGGAGCTGAGGGCGGTGGAGGAGACCCCCACCCAGCTTGTGGCTTCACCCCGCCAGCATCCCGAAGTGCTGACACCCCTGATGTCCCCCCTTGTTTGTCTTCAGCTGATTTTGAGTAAACTGCCTTCAAGGGCTGTCGAAAGAGGCATGACAGAGCAGGTGGTGGTCAATACTTACAGCCAGCACTTACAGAGCACTGACCCATTTCACAGGTTAAGACAACTGAGGCGCCGAGAAGCTAGGTGATTGGCGCAGGCCTTGTACACACACACAGGGGGGCCAGGATTGGGATCCAGGTATGTGCCCTTTTAGCTGAAAGGCAGGGAGTGACTGGTGGAAACCTGACTGACTGGGGCCCCCAAGGACGTCCTCTCCCCCCGCCATCTGATCACGAGTCCCTGCAGCGCTTTCCTCAGGCCCAGCCAGCACAGCTGTGGTGGTGGGTGGGGAGCGGGGCACAGAGGCAAACGACCTCAGCTGGGATGTGGGGTGGAGACTAGGGTCTGACTCCCAGCTTGGGCAAGAGCCCAGGCCACCTGCTTGCTCGGGTCTGCTTCTGGCAGGCGGGAAACACACATCCACGCCCGCGCTCCCACAGGCTGACCTGTGTTCCCAAGAGATGGTAAATGACGTGGTGTTTTACAAAGCGAAGCTCTCCCATGGGAGAAGGAGTTTTGGAAAATCTATATTCTAGAAGCAAGAGCCCACTTTTCCTCCGTGTGGAAACCTTGAACGGGGCCTTTCTGAGATGCGCTCCCTGTTCCCTCCGTCAGATCTTCCTGAGTGTTTCTCTCATTTCTCTGCTTTGCACATAACAATGTCAATAACTATTGAGTTGAGACGCAATCCTGGAGATAGGGCAATTGTTGAAATGGCCTCTGGCAGACCTGGCCGTCTGGGATGTCTCAGATTGAATTTAGATCGACTTTTAACTCTGGCATCAGGAAGAGCTGCATAAAGTTCTCCCTTCTCACTCCCATTTTGCAGAAAACAGAGCTGAGGCATCTGGAAGCCCTGCTCAGCCAGAGGGAAAGCTGAAAAGTCAGCTCCTGCTCAAGATTTGGTCTCTGCCAGTTTGCTCTCGGATCTTTCTCTTCAGAATAGGGTCTTCCCTCTGTGGGTCATCATCCCTTGGTGGATGCTAAACTGTCGGCCTGACCTCCTCCCAGAGTGGAGACGTCACATCTTACCCGTCAGAGCTAGGACAGCTTCCCACATGAGGGGAAACTGAGGCCCAGAGTGGGAAGAGATGCTGCCTCAGGTCACTCTCCTTGTGTCCTCGGAGAGTGCTCGGCTCTTGCCGATTCCCTGAGCTGATCCTCTGGAAGGATCCTGGCACCCTAATTCCCCTTCCCCGTCAGGTAATAACTGTCTTGTTTAAACTGTCTCTAGGATTAGTCAAACAATCAGAGATCACAGCCAACAGCCACCCTGTTCTCTCATTACCGGGTGCCTATAATTAATATTTATAAACTGAGAGGGTGCTTGTCTTCTTTGCTGAAAAGGAATTCAGTATTTCCAGGCAGTGGATGCAAACACATAGCCTCTTGTTACCCACCATGGAGAAAAGAGCTGAGCGGCTCAGCAGAAGCTGTGAGGACGGAGCCGGGCAGCACCAGACAGCTGCTTGGGCAGGGAGAGAGGGACTGTGCAACCCCCTGGGACGCAGGGGACCAGTCAGACCCCTCGAGGAGGCGGGAAGGGAAGAGAAGAGGGGTGGAGGGGAGGCAGTGCACAGGAGCAGGGGAAAGGCAGAGAGACAGAGTTGAAGCAGAGGAAGGGTTGAGAAAACAAAGAAAGAGAAAGAAGAAAGCGAGAGAATAAGGGGAAGACTGTAGCACCCTGGAGAGCAGCAGGACGAATACTTAAGTGTTCAGAGATGGCAGAATGACACAGAGGAGGTTTGCACAGCGGCCGGTGCCTGGGAGGCCGTCCAGCCTGCCAGGACTAGGTGGCACACCTGCGCACAGCAGGTGTGCAAGCTGCCGTGCACGGTCTGGCACCCAGTCCCTCCCAGCGACTCTCTTCTGGCATGACCGCCACCAGGTCTAACATGCAACAGGCGCCCTCCTCCGCCCCCCAATACAGAACCTGGGCCCGACTTTTGCCTGTGTGTGCTACCACTTGTGACCAGCAGGGGGCAGTGGAGTGAGAGCGGGCTTGGGAGTCAGGAATCATTGCTGGGGAATCTTCCCCTCGGGTAAGCCATTTTAGTCCCTTGTACCTCAGTTTCCCTACATGTTAGATCGCTGTTGGTTCTGAACAGTCTGTGGACGCCCCCTGCAGCCCCCACCCCGGCCTAGATTCCATGACTTCAGTTCTCCATTAACTCCGGTCTCACAGGCTGCTCCACAGGCCCCTCGCTGGAGTCCCAAATCCAGCCCGCTCACCTGCCCTGACCCACGGGCGGTGGGGCCAGCCCCCCTGGCAAGGGCTGCTCTTCCGGAGGTTGCCTGCAGCTCTCTGATTTGCACATCAGAACGGGGGAGGGTTTTTAGCTGTTCATGCCCCCGGGCCTTGGTGAAGCTGCCGGAGAAGGGGCTGCAGAAGCAAAGAGACAGCCTTAAAGGCGGACTCTCAGGAGCCGTGAACTTGGCCGAGTGCAGGTGGATGCTGCATGGTTATTCATGAAGGTGCAGGCAGAGTTCTCCGGGAAGTCTGGTGAGGGCGACGGGAAGCAGGACCCGCAGAAGCCAGAAGCCTGGGAGCCAAGTGGTGCCTGCAGTTCACAATAGAGAAAAACACAGTGTAACAAACCACCCCCAGACTCAGTGGCTCAAAACAACAGTTATTTGTGCTCATGGGCCATGTGGGTCACCTGATCAGGGCTGAGCTTTACCGGGCTCTCTTCCTCTTCCTCCCGAGATAGCAGGGCACAGCTTTCTCTTGCTGTGGTGGGTCGGAGGGCCGAAGCGCACAGGTCTCTCGAAGCCTAGCTTTGGAGCTGCGCACACCTCCTTATTCTACTACAGGAATATTATTCTTGTTACTCATGTGGCCAAACATGAATGAAGGAAACACACTCACCCCCAAGGACAGGATCAAAGAGCTGGGGGTGAGGGGTGGGGACGTCGAGGAACTGAAGCCAGCCATGTCCTCTGTGAAAGCACTGCTGTGCAGACGAGATGAAGGCATTGGGGGGCGGGGGGAGGCAGTAGGCAGAAAGCACCTACTATGCACCAGTGCTGTGCGCAGAGTGAGGGCGTCACAGCAGACAGGACAGGTGCGATGATATATATGAACATGGGGACAAAGGAAGAAACAACAAAGGAAATTACAACAAAGGAAATGGCAAGGAACACACTGAGCATCATGGGTGACCCCAAAGAAGCTCTTCAGCCTTTTTCCAGCTGCAGGAAAACCCCACTCTGCCCTCTGCATCCTGGGGTGGGTTAGTCAGGGTCTGGGCTTGGCAGTGGGGCGAGAGGGGGGGTCTCCTTTAGGAACCAGCAGGCACACCCAAGCCAGTCTCCGCTGGCCTGTCTGAGGCTGCAGGATGTCAGGCCCTGGCCCTGGCAGGAGAGACCATCAGTTTCAGGACAAAAGTTGTAGCAAGAGGCAGAGCATCTTGTACAGAGTGGGGCTCCGTGATTTGTTAAATGAACTATGGGGATATATATGAATAGTTCCGAGCCCAAATAAAGACTGTTCTCAGCCTTGACATCAGAATCCCCTAGGGACTTTTAAAACTTCAAATCATAGCAGCCTAGTGAGGCAGAGGGGTTTCTTCTATAAGTCCACTTTTATGGTGTGGTTACTCAGCCTTAAAGGACCTCGCCGACGGAAGCTACCATCAACTTCGAGGGCACCTGGGCTTTACCTGGTCAGCAGTGGGAGAAGAGTTAGAAGTGGGGTCCACTACTTTCCCCACATTCCACTGGCAGGCTTTGTCTATGTCCTGTCTATGCAAGGGAAAAGGGACATCTAGTTCTTGGCAGGGAGGACACTTGCTAGCCGTACCAGGAGGGGATCATAAATCTTGGTGGCCAGCTGGCCACTCTGTCACAGCCTCCCGGGCGATGTTAATATGTAGGCAGGGCTGAAAACCACTGGTCCAGAGCTTCGTGGCTTAATTAGACTAGAGTTCTATTGTCCCTGCCAGGCCTCTCGAGCGACAGGCCGCACATCAACCTCCTTCTGGGTGGCCGAGCTTTCCAGCATTATCCCGCTTCTCAGAGCCCAGCCTCCAGGCTAGGTGAGAACCTGCAGAGTCTCAGGAAAGTAGTCTCCTCCCCTGGGAAAGTCTGACGGGGTGTCATGGGAGATGAGCCTGGAACAGATGGAGGCCTTCAAAGCCAGCCCGGGAGGCTTGGCCTCTACTCTGAAGCCATCAAAGGCTTGGAAGTAGGCAAGTGACAGGATGAGAATGAGCTGCAGGAGGGTTACTCCGGTGGAAGTGGGTACGCAGGAGTCTGGAGGAGGCGAGGCTGTGGGTCTGTGTGTTCAGATCAGGCTCTTTGTAATGGGGTCTCCTGTGTGCCTAAGGGGAAAAGATGGGGCTCACATCCTGCTCACTGCCAATACCCCTTCCAGGAGGTCTTCCTTTTACTCATCCTGATTGGCCACGCTGAGACTATTCAGAGAAATATATTATAGACTCTGGCAGCAATTCTATAAAGAAATGTCTAATGTTTTATGCCATGGGAGTGCTATTGTAAGAACTATTTATAGTCTCCCAAGGGAATGTCTTCGTGGGGGGAAGTGCTCATTTGTATAGACAAGGCTTGGCTTGTTTATAAGGGAAAATCTGTCCTTTATAGTTAAATTCATTCACCCAACAAATATTTACAGAGCCCAGTCCCAGGCCGGGCACGGGGAACACAAGGCGATGCCTGGGCACAGGGGCTGCACCCTCACGGAGCTGGCGGCCTTCCTGTCCTCTGCCTTTAGCCAGAAATGTGGCCATTTGCAGATGAATCTGCTTGTTCCTAAATGCCCCATTACTGAGCCCCATTTAGGGCTTTTCAAATCCAGGCAATACGTTGGCATCCTTTGATAGAGACCTAATTGGAACGTAGACACAAAGGTACCTTTACTGCATGTGGAGTAAACAAAACAATTTCCTCTTGAGAATGTGTTTGTAGGGTATTCAGGCTGAGAAAATTGTGCCCAAAGTCAAAGGACTAGTTTCTGTGCAGGCGATGGTTTGTTCATAATGCTCCATTTCAGTTGGACTTAATAGTCTTAGTAGTTTAAAAAAAATAATGTTTATTTGGTTTCTGATTATAAAAGTAATATATACTCATTGTAGAACATTTGGGAAACAAAGAAAAGTAGAAGGAAGAAATAATGATCACCCATAATCTTATCTCTGAGAAATAACCAGCAGTAACATTTTGGTGTTTTTCCTTCCGATTTTTCTCTTAATGCTTACATTTTAAAAAGTCACTACCAAGATATTACATTATAACTCTTTTTTCATTTTATTAATGTTTATCAGAAGTGTAATTTTAAATGACTCGCTAGCATGTGCATGTATGTTTCTAACATCATTTCCTTAATTCTCTGTGTGGAACATTTAAGTGCTTCTTTCTTTTTTTTTTTTTTTGACATTATAAGGAGTGCTGTGCATGTTTATATTCATACACAAAGGTTTGTCTCGTTCTCTGGTTATTTACTTAGAAATTAAAGTGTTCAATTAAAAAATGGGCTAATCATTTGAAGAAGCTCTTCATCAGATAAGATATGCAGGTGTTCATAAGCAACTAAAAAGTGGTGCAATATCACTACTGGTCATAGAAATACACATAAAAACCATGAAATGCCATTGTACTCCAAATGGATAAACTTTAAAAAAGATTGATAGCATCAAGTGTTGACAAGGATATGGAGCACCTGGACCTTTCATACATTGCTGGTGCTGTTGGAAATGGTATGACTGTTTTGCAAACAATCATACTGACTGATGTCAAACAATACTGACACTATGACCTAAAAATTTCAACTTCTAGGTAGATACTCAAGAGAAATGATTGTGGATCCATCAGAGGGAGAGAGAAAACTATTCATAGCATCTCCATTTATCATAGCCCTGAAGTAGAAATAATCTAAATGCCCATTAATAATTAAGTGACTAAGTAAATTTTGATACTTTCATATGATGGAATATTGTAAAGCAACAAAAGGAATAAATTGCTGGTGCTCGGTTTATCCTCCCCAGTGTGGGTGGACAGCACGTCTGTGGAGGGCTCAAATAGACCAAAATGTGGAAGAAGGACAGATTCAGTCCTTCCTTCTTGATTTCCTAAGCGGGACATCAGTCTTCTCTTGCTCTATGTGTTTCTGCTTTTCAGGCCTGAAGTTCCACCATCAACTTTCTAGGCTGCAAATCATGAGCTTTTTTTTTTAGCTTTATTTATTTGTTTATGCATACAGAACTGGGGTACAGGCCAGAGGTGCAGGGGTGGTGCGAGAATTCACCAGAGACAGAGTGGGGAGCAGAATAGGCAGATTGGTGAAGTACACTGCTGAGGGGAGCAGCAGGCAAGACAGGGGAGGTCTGCCGTGCCATGTGGGTCACCTGTGGGGCTGGAGGTGAACTTGCACTGAAGTGGCACCATGGACTTTTTTGACTTGCTTAACTGCTAAGCCAGCTTCTCGTTATATATAGTTATATTTATTTTGTTATGTACCATATGTTTGTTATATACAGCTAGATATATTTTTTTAAAGATTTATTTATTTCTGCTTACAGAAATGGGGTACAGGCCAGAGGCTCAGGGCCGGCGAGAGGCTTCACCAGAGACAGAGTGGGGAGCAGAACAGGCAGATCTTCAAAGTACACTGCTGAGGGGAGCAGCGGGCGAGTCAGGAGGGGTCTGCCACGCCATGTGGTCACCTCGGGGGAAGGCGGGGATTGAACCCATGCAGAAGTGGCTTTAGCTTCTTAGTGCTGTGCTTTAGCCCACTGCACCACCAGGGAGGGCCTACAGCTAGATATTTTATAACATATATGTGCAAATATGCTTCTATATATATTACATATGCCATGCTATATATTGTTATATTTACATAAATAGTCTTGCAGGTTATAAATTAAGAAACATACAAAAATAATATTTAGCCAGATACCTGGGCACTCCACAATCCAATCAAGTTGACATAAAATTAACCACTGGAGAATACATGGCTTTAAGTCTTGAATGGGGCCAAGGACGCCCCATCTTCTTGCGTCTGAATCCTCGCTATGGGACAGAAGCAGGTGCGCTGGTAGAGCACGTCCAGGGACGCTGCCTTGAATGTGCTCTGTCTGCTAATGACGCAGACAGGCCGCCTCCTCGGAGTCTGACCAATCGGGTGGCTACTTCTTTTTTGTGGGGGCAAATAGAAAAAATCATTTTGTAAGGTAAAAAAAAAAAAAAGTGTATCAGTTTCTGTTCTCGCCATATAGCACTCGAGAAAGTTCATCTAACCACATCTTTGGCAGAGCAAATGTGATTTTGTTGGGCAATGGATCTTCAAGGTGCCTGCCTTGGGCTCCAGCTGGCATTCTTTCCTGCCCATGTGGCTCTAACTCTGCCGCCTGCCTGGGTGAAATGACAGCGGCCACGTCTGACAGGGGAAGAGGAAAGAGCCCAAGGTGTGACCTGAGCAGGGCCTCAAGGAAGGGGCGTGGATTGGCTCCGAGGGCCGGGGGCTGTGCGGGAAGGCATACCTGGAAGCCGCGGCTGTGTCTGCACTCAGCTGCGCCCGCAGTTGACTGAGTGATTCTGTTCCCCTGGGTTTGGGAGCACAGTAGCCCCTCAGCAGCTCCCCTTGTGCCCAGCTCCACCCAGGTGGCTTGATGATAAACTCCCAACAGCAAAGTGGGTGCTGTGTTGTCTCCCTGCAGAGCCAGGCTGACACCCACATTCTCTTCTCGCCTGACCCACAGCAATGGCTGCGGGAATGGCGGTTCCTGTCTGCTGAGAGCTGGAGCCTTCCTCCTCAGGTTTATCAGCCCTCCTCCCTGCACTCCCATGGACGTGCTGTTTCTGCACTCAGCCAGCTCTCCCGGGGCCTCTCCTGGCAGTGTGACTGGCGTGGAGATCACCCTCCCCCACCCCCGCTTTTGCTGGGTGGGGTGCGGGTCTCACGGCACAGGCCTCTTGGGTCTTGAGTCACCACGAGTGAGCTGGGTGTATTTTTGTTGTTGGTGGTGGCACTTGGCATTTTTGTCTGCAAGTGCTTTCCCGGGAAGCTGTGTCAGCCCAGCAATTAGCTCCCTCAATCAGGAGAGCGCTCCTTGTGAGATGAGACACATCTCAGTGGCTGATTGCCGGGAATTTGGGAGCGAGCTAGCGGCCCTAATCTCCCGCTCGCTCTTTCTCTGTGTCTCTTTTCCTTTTCCCATTTTAAATAACTGCTTGATTGTAAAGAGGGATGATTCACTACTCGAGATGTCTTCTGTAACTTTGTGGGGAGGTTAAGAGCAAAGAACTGCCTCCTCCTCTCCCCACTCCCCTCCTGAGCCCCAGAACCCCCTCTCTCCCAGCTGCTCCCAGGGCGAGGTGTGGGGGAGGCAAAACAGAAAGCAGCCAGGATGGGCCGCAGGGCCCCCTCACAGTGCCGCTGGCTCTGGGAACCCACTTCCTGCTCAGGAGTCTTCCCACCGCCCCAAACCCAGCTCTAGTGCCTTATACCTCTCACTGTCAAGATTCCTCCTTTGTCTGCCGCCAGTCCCTCTTATGGAATTTCATTGTTTGGTCCTTAAGAGGAATTTATTCTCTAGCTTCTCTGGTGCCTTCCCCTGCGAGCCCCAGGCCAGCCTTCCCTCTCCTCTCTCCCCCTCCTGCCTCCCTCCCTCTTCTGTCTCATTCTCCAACAAATATTAAGAACTCTAGCACAAACCAGGCACAGCCCTCCACCCTTAAGGAACTTAACATTCTCCATAGGAAACAAGACAAAAAGCCACATGCACTTATGGTGACCATGGCGTGGCAGATAGAGAGCAATTGAACGAGGTAAAAAGGAACAAAGGCTTTTACGATGGGTAGTGAGGGCGACTTAGGCTCAGCAGAGAGCTAGCTAGGTGGGGTGGGGTCATATGGGTGTTTGGGGAGGGGAGGAGCATTCTAGATCAGGGAGCAGCCAGTGCAAAGGCCCTGGGGCAGTCTTGTGCTCAGAGCGTCCTAAGTGAAAGGTAGCGGTTTGGCCTTGAGACCTGAGAGCTGGGTGAAGCCCAGACACGGGGCCTGGGAGGATGGTGAAGACTTGACGCTTTATTCTGAATACGATGGGATGCTGCATGCAGTCTGTGAGGTGTGAGCGGCGGGATGACATGATCTGACCTGGGCTTTGAAAGCCTCATCTGGCTGCTCTCTGCTGATTAGACTGTGGAGGGGCCAGAGTGGAAGAGGGAAATAACCCAAACCACCCTTTTATCTCTCAGTGAAATAACGCCTCCCTCCACCTGACAGCAGGGCGCAAATTCAGCTGCTAGTGTCACAGCAGCTCAGCGACTGCTCAGCCGGGCAGAGCCCGGGAGCCACCACGGTGGAATCTGCCTTCTGCAAAGACAGAAGTTAAAAGGAGAGCTCATACCATTCACTCCGCAGGCTTAAAATATATACAGACACAAACATCTACTGATTTTTTTCTCTTTCAGATATTTTGTTGTTCAGATTCTATCCTTGACATTTTGGGGACCTTTCTACATTTCCCCAAATGCTGCCTAATGATGCCATGGTGCAATTAAGACTAATTTGCTGGCAGAAATAATGGCCGCTCAACAAAAGAACAAACCTCGGCGTCCTTATTATTATTTCCTTTCTGTCGAGGCCGTTGTTATTGCTAGAATGTGTCAGGCTGAAAGAGCTAGCAGGGGAGAGGAACACAACATGGAAGGGAAAAGTGAGCTTTTGGAACAAGCCAGAACAGTTGGCGTTAGCCTTGCAGTGTTCGGCCTCCCCTGGGCCACCGGCTCACTGTGTGGCCTCGGAGAAGTGATTCAGCTTCACCAAGCCTCCGTCTCCTCATCTGTAAATTGTATTAATACTATAGACACCCCTGGATTGTCGAGGTATAAGTGAGATAAGATATTTAAAGTATTGCCTGAGAAGGAGTATTGTATCATTTAGTAGTAGTTTGGCAAATTCAAAACAACAGTGGCCTCAACAAGTAGGTTTTTCCTTCCTCCCCCCTTGCGCCCTCTCCTCTCTCTCTCTTTCCCCAACACGTCTGATAAAAGGCTGGCACCAAGTCTCCCCCATGAAGTCTTCAGGGATGCAGGTTCTGTTTGGCTGCCCCATCTACAATAGTTACCAAAGTTCCAGCCATCACATCAGTGTCAGGCCGCAGGCTAAGGAAGGGAGACAAGAGGGGCCCAAGGACACAGCCAGTGGCCCCGAGGGCAGCAACTGCATGCCACTGTACTTACCTCTCATTAGCTAGAACTTAATCACGTGCCAGCTGGCAGCAAGGGGTGCTGGGAAATGGAGGCTTCGTTCTATCCTGGCAGGTAATTTGTCTAGCTGAAAGCCGGAGAGCCAGCTGTGAGGAGATAAGTGGAGCCCTCTCCTGCAGGTGACCCTAGAGAAAGCAGAAAGTAGGGAGAGGGCCCAGACACCTCCCCAAGTATCAGACTTTGTTTCTCTTTCGCTTCTCCGTAGCCCACCAACCACCAAGCCCTGGCTCTATGGCCTAAACTCTTAAATCTGCCCTCCCTTTCCAGTCTCCATGGAAACAGTCCTGGTTCAGGCTGAATTACACTCATCCAGTGATTGCAAGACTCCTCACTGACTCTCCTGACCTGTGATCCCTCCTCTTCACGAACGAGTTGTTCGAGTTGTTCATGACCGAACCCATTGCCTGCAGGGTGGGACAGCCAGCACCACCCACTGTGTACACTACAAGACACTCCCAGCCCTCACCCTGAGCTCACCTACCCCCACCTTGAGCTCAACCTTCAAGGTCCTGCAAGTTGTCCCCAGTTTCTGGCTGCTTCTGCTTATACATTCTTCCTGGCAGTGAAGCCAAACGCTTTGCTGTGAGTGGAATAAGGCACATCCTCTGCTTTTGAGCCTGTTCTCTCCTCTACCTTTTCTCTTTCCTGCTTGAAATGTTCCTATTCCTGACGTAAACCCATACAAGATGTCCCTTGCAGTGAAGGTGCTAGCCCCACGCCAGTCATTTGAGTGTGTGCCCTCAGCCTCGTCCCTGTCACTGACTCTGGCAGGCTGTGCTGCCCAGGCCCCCGGACAGCTGTCTTTGGGCTCCGTTTGGCCAATCAGAGGCGGTGGCAGGTGCCGGGGGATGGAAGGGAGAAGACAGGGCTTTTCTCACCTTCTCTCTGCCTGGGGCAGTAGCACAGGCCCAGTGACATCTGCCAGGCAGGGACCCCTCTGTGAGTCTAGATTTTGCAAAACCTAAATTTCCCTGGGTGGGTAGCTCTCTGCTGGGTAACTCTGACTTCTGGGATGTGGTGTCCTTCCATTCCTAGGGGTGATTTCCTGTCGTGGCTGATTTTTTAAAAAGGATTTATTTATTCATGCATACAAGGATTGGGGTATGAGAGGATTCACCAGAGACAGAGTGGGGAGTAGAACAGGCAGATTGACTGAAATACACTGCTGAAGGGAGCAGTGGGTGAGACAGGAGAGGTCTGCTGCGCCATGGGGTCAGCCCCTGGCCAGGGAGCAAACTAGCACTGCAGCGGCTGCGGATCACTTAGTGCTGCAACTTAACCCCTTGCGCCACCAGGGCCTGTGTATTAATCCCACCGTGTGATACAGATGTGGGTGCTGTTTCCTAGCCAGATCCTAAATGTCTGGCACAACTTTGGTACGGTGTTATGTGTTCAGCAAATCGCTGTTGAAGGAACACATGAATTGTGCTCCCCACCCCCCACTGTCGGCTCCCCAGCTCCTGGTTATTTACTTACCACAGCACGCACACTCTTGTTTGTTGATTCATCTGTCTCCCCATGGATATTGCCAGTGGTTGGCGATGCAGACATGAGATCCAGGTATTTTGATGCCTGAAAATGTTTCTTCCACTTATTGCAGCTGGGAACTGAGAAGGAAAGGAGAGGAAAATAAGGATGGAGAGAGGTGGAGGGTCCTCTGGTTCTCTCTGCCTTTCTTGTTTTAAACACAGGGCCTTCCTTCAGGGTTCAGGCGAGGATTTATGAGTGTGTTTAGCCAGTAACACGAGGGGACCTTTGTTGAGAAATGTTTACTGTCACGCTCTGACAGCCCACGGTGGAAGCAGCTGAAACATCAGAAAGGAGATTTTCCTGAGCTGGTAGAGGTCCCAGTCGGAGCCGTGCAGCCCCTTAAATGCCACCTGGAAATGCTGCGGGAAGAGCAGAGGCTGTCTTCAGCAGTGGACTGGGGCTTGGTTACTAGGGAGCACCGTGAGCACTCTCAGATGTTCCTTTGGGCTTCGCTGAAGACGGAGCAATGTGGTGAGGATAAGCTGCAGCTGAAGGGTTTGGATTAGATGTTGGCAGAACTGTCACCTCCTCCTTGATGGTGACGCAAAGGCAGACTCAGCCTCTGTTTTCTTCATTCCCGCCCCGCTGCTCTTCACCTTGTCCCTTGAACATGCCTCAGGGCCTTTGCACTGACCATCCTCTCTGCCTCCCTGCCCCTCTCATGACTACGTCCTTCTTATTCAGTGCTCAGTGCTGAAGACACTGCTGCTCCCCACTTCTGAAGCAGCTGCACTCTGTCGCTTACTCTCACTTGTTACCTGGCTTCATTTATCACTGGCTAGAACTGGTCTTATTTCTTTATATCCATACCTGTTCATTTTCCCATCTGAATTCACTAGATTAGAAGCTTCACAAATTCAGTGTCCTTTCCATTGTCCCTCCTTATACCTGACACCCAGAATAATGCCAGGCACATAGTAGGCACTTGCTAATATTTTTGTGAATGAATGAGTGAATTTTTTTAAATGCCTAAGAAAATTACTTATATGGTCCCAAAGTGGCCCGGTGCGCTCAGCTGGCAGAAGTTGCTGGGAAGAAAGATTGGGTGTACCTCTGGGTTCAGGATCCTGAGCTGATGCAAGGGTTAGGGGCTCGTTGTCTACAGAGCACTCAGCACAGGGCCTAGCACAGTGCCAAGAACTCAGCAGCTGTTAGGTTCAGGCCCACTCCCACCTTTCTGGTGGAGGCTCCGTGGGTGCTCAGATGGTGTCTGGGCTCTCTGAGCTGAAGATGGTTGGGCACCAGGCCTGGGCCTGAGAATCTGAGCTGGTTCTACCATGGAGGCAGTGGACCCCCAGGCAGGCTCCTGGGGTCCACTTGCTGTCTTGGGCCAGGAAAGGCTGCACAGTGTCTGAGCCTTTGAGCACCTCACAGGTGGGCGTATAGTGTAGTTGTTGAATATGGCCTCTGGAGTCTGCTGCTTGAATTCAAATCCCAGCTGTACTGCTTCTTGGCTTGGCATATTTTTTAAGTTCCTGGCCCTCTGCTTTCCCACCTGTGAGGTGGGATGATACTACCTGCCTCAGTCACTTGCTCAACTCCCTGAGGAGTTTGTGAGCACAGGGAAGGCCCTGGAGCTGGGCCTAGAATGAAGCAGGAGCTCTCTGTTACTGTTGACAATATCAACACCGACAACAATGTGCTGAATGCTGTGGGTTTTACAGGCAGCCTCCCCTCCTGTGTCGAAGCCCTAACCCCCAGCACCTCAGGATGTACTGGGACATGGCCTTTAAAAAGGTGACTAAAATGGGGCTTGGGATGGGCTCTCCTCCAATCTGAATGGTCCCAATAAGAAGAGGAGATGGTTCACACAGGGATTCACCAGGATTGTGGGTGCACAGCACACAGAAAAGGCCAAGAGAAGATGGTTGTCTGGACCATGGCAAGCCATGGAGAGAAGCCTCAGGGTAAACCAAGTCTGTGGAAAAGAAAGAAATTTCTGTCAGACAACTGTGGTGTTCCATTGTGGTATTTCATTATGGCAGCCCCAACAAACTCATCCACTGGGCTAGGAGCCCTTGAAGAGTCCTCACCTCCTGGGACATCCCAATGTGGGTTGTAGCCCAGGCTGTCCTCTGCCTGCTCCTTCTTGAGTCCCCTATAGCTGCCCCTGCAGGGCCAGCCCTATCTCCTGCCTGACATCATCATCATTGTGGCCTGAGATCCATCACTTGGCCTGTCTGAGAATAACTCATGGAATCAGAGCAGGGCTAAGGAGGTTGAGGTCAACCTTCTTCAGACCTGCCCTTGCCCTTGGTGACAAGCAAATGAACAAGCAAGAGCACCTTCCTGGCGCTTCAGCAAACACAATCTCATGGCCATCAGTCCACACACTGGGAAGAAGGAAGTCTTTTTTGAAGGATTTACCAGTTTATTTTGCTTCAGTCACAGGCTGCCCTGAGGAGACTGAATGGGAGAGTCTAGCTGGCTCCCCACACACCCTCCATGTGCCTGAGTGGGGGAGTTAACTCCACTGTCCACCTAGCTCCTGGTGGGCACTGCAGCTACAGGGTGAGGGCTTCTAAGGCCTCTGGGTCTTGAGGTGCTACACTCAAAATGTTGGCCTGCAGGACCATTGAATACACCCCCTGTTTCATAGTTGGGGAAATTGGGAGCCCATGAATACCCAGTTGGTCACAGCAAGCCAGGAAT
Source organism: Condylura cristata (assembly GCF_000260355.1). Classification (NCBI taxonomy): domain Eukaryota; kingdom Metazoa; phylum Chordata; class Mammalia; order Eulipotyphla; family Talpidae; genus Condylura; species Condylura cristata. The sequence continues at coordinate 19,247,523 of NW_004567109.1, read as the reverse complement.
ACTGATGGCTTCCAGGACTGTCGAACTGGGGATTGTTCAGATGTGGAATATAGGATAGAATAGGGATAAAATTATCTTGGAGGAACAATGGAAAAATTAGGCAGCTCAGCCTCAAGAAGGTCAAACCATTAAGAAAAGTGGCTGAGAGCCAGAGGCTACAGATGGAGACTTTTGGGGGCCTTCAAGAGGAAGCAGGAACAGGAGGGTGGGTTCACACAAATGCAAGGGAGTCCCTTCCATATAGAAATCATAAAGGTGGAGTCCACCAGGCAGTTCCCTAGCTCTTCAGTCCCACCCACCCCCAATTCCCAACTCTGCCTCAGTCCTTGGAGCTTTATATTCCCCTTGCTTCAATCAGAGCCAATCCCAGAGAAGCAAGCAGAAATGCCTTCACCTGATTGGAGCAGGGACTTCCCGAAGGCGGGACCAAGTGGCTGATTGGCTGGAAGGGCGGCCTTTCTTGGCCAGAGCTGTGACTTCAGGGAGAGGCCAGGTGCTTGCTGCAGGGCAGGGTAGGCAGAGGCTGTGGAGCAGCTGGTCAGCCCAGGGCCTTTGGCAGTGGCAGTACCTCTGCTCAGCTGGTGAAGTGATGTTCTCTTCTGATTGAGCTAATTATGCTGATTGAATTTCCTCCTTCTCTCTTCAGTGCCTCCTTCTGCCTCCTCCTCTCTCCTGTCTCTCCCCTCCCCTCTCCCTTTAGAGAGAAAAGGAAAGGTTTCCTTAATGTGACTGGTAATTGTTATGCACACAGTGTCAGATGTTAATGCGGGCCATGATTGACAGCTAATCAGCCCATCAGCTGTACAAAAAGAGTGAATAACTCAGTAATTTGATTTCCCCTGATTCCCCTGCGTGGGATGGCAGGAAAGTCTAAATTAGCAATCAGGGAGCCCTTGGCAAATCCTGGAGGGTGATGGTGGGGATACAGGGGCTGCGGGTGCAGCTGCAGCCTGTGGGGCCTGGTATCCAGGGTGGGGGAGCCCCTGTCGGCCTCAGCTTTCGTGGTATGGGGTGCGCAGACAGCACAGTAAATCTGGAGTGACTTGGCCAGTAAAGTTTGCTGTTCCTCTTGGGCCACTTTCTTGCTAGTTGTAGGGATCAGCCTCAGGCTGGCCTCTGAGAGGGGAGGGGACTAGGCTGGGGGTGCCCTCTTGCTGTTGTCTAGGAGACCACCATGGGGGTGGTTGGGATGTGGCAGCCAGGGACACCTCATCTATCCTTTTTGAGCTGGTTGCTAGGGTTTCCACTGTGTGACCCAAATTCTTCCAATTCAGGGAACTAGTTGTCCCCTCACTCAGCTTCTGGCAGATTCCATTCAGGTAAAATGGAGCAAGTGTGGATTATTTGGTCCCACAGGAAGCCATTGCAGGCCCTCTTGGGCAGACAACAGCAGCTGGACCCAGAGAGCATCCAGGGACTGTGATCCGCCGGGACCATGTTCCATTGACACCGTGTGTAGTGGGAGAGAGACCGAGCACCTAGCTCACAGCCCTGCAGTGAGAACATGCTGCCTGGCATCAGGACCAGAACCCAGGGCAGCACCAGCTCCCTGGCTGTGAGGGAAGAGGCAGCGTGAACTACAATTCTGCCTGGCCTGGCCCCACATCCTCACTAGGAAACCGCTCTTCTTTCCAAGCCGGAGAAGTGCCTGTGAACAGCCGTAGGCACGTAGATTGGTGTGTGAATGTGTGTCCTTTTACAAATGGGGAAACTAAGGCTCAGAGAGGGCGGGAGCTTGCCCAAGGCCACATAAAGAGCTGTTGACCCGCTGGGGCCGGAACCCAGCTTTTTCCAGCAGAGCACTGCAATCCCCCTCCTCTTCTGCTCCTAGCTGCTGTCTCCCCTCCCCCACTCAGCAGTGGGGGCCTGCAAGCTGGGGGGTGGGCAGTGGCAGCCAGCATGGCCTGGAGATGCCTGGGATGACTCTAGATGGCAACAGCACATTGCTGGGCAGGAGCTGGCCCCGAGGCAGCAGATCTTGCTTCCAGAGAGGAAGCTACGGAAGGGGGGGCCTCTAGTTTGGCCCCTGGTGTGTCTCCCACCCAACACTCCAACCCCAAGCCCTCGTTCCTAGCCTGCCTTTTCTAAAGAATCTTGCGGCACGCACCTGTGGGGGCAGGCCATGGTGAGTTTCCCTGATAGCGGGCAGTTTCCTTTGGTCACCCAGCCACACACGTGGGCACTGGGTGCCATGCAGGCCACATCCTGTGCACGAGAGCCCTTGGCAGGCTGTGATCTGCGTGGCCGACAGACACGAGCGAGCTGTGTCCCGGTCTCGGGGCCCCCCGCTCCCCGTGCTCTTGCCACATGCATCAGTGCATCTGTGGGTCAAGGCCCTGCCCTGCCCCAGAGGAGCTGCGGAAGTGACCACCTCCGACCAGTCACTGGGTGCTGAGAGAGGGATAGGCTGCCACGGGAAGAGACAGGATGAGGGAGCCACAGCTTTGTCCTCAAAGGGACTTGGGGGGCGAGATTTGTGGGGGAGCAGCAGCCAGATGTGTTGGGGGTTGCGTGTGAAAATCGAGGACCATGGCCTTGGTCTTTGCAGGGGGTGGGTGGGGTGGGGGAGTTCATGGGGCTGTGTCAGGTCTGAGTCAGACAGAGGTAAAGCCCAGCAGGGCGGGATTTGGAGAAGCCGTCCCAGTGTTTCCTTCCTGCCCGGGCTGATGGCCAGTCACCCTTGTGGTACATGCGATGAAACCGAGGCTTCCGGGGCACAGAGCGAAGTGCAAGTTCCCTCACGCGGGAGAGGAAGTCCAGGTTGAGCTTTGTGTGGAAGTTCATCCTCGATTCCCTGCAAGGCACACAGGGATAGAGAAGGGAGGGGGAGGACGTGGGAGCGATTATTCTCAAGAGCAGGAGCTTGAGGAGTGGCTAAGGGCCGAGTGGAGTTGAACACTCTGAGCTGTGAATGCAAATATTTCCCTGTCTTTCAGCTGACAAGTGTGTACTGGACAGGAGCCGTGTCCAAGGCACTGGCCATGCGCTGGCCGGGGCAGTGAGCGCAGCTGCCTGTTCTTCATGGGGTGTGTTGCCTAGTGTGTGTGTGTATGAAAGGGCGGGTGTGCTCATGTGTGCACGGGTGGACACATTTACAAATGCACGTGCACACATGTATGAACACACTTGTGCATGTGCATGGATGCATGTGTGTGGAGCAGATGAAGGCCTGTGCACCTCTGTGAATGCTTGGCGTGTGTGCATGCGTGTGCAAGGAAGAGGGTGATGTGAGTCACAACATGCTCGGGATGACCTAGTGCAGCAGAGGCATCTCCGTAGGGAGGTCCACGTCCCCGTCCCTCCCCCCCACCCACCACGGAGAGGTTGCTGCGTGACAGGTATATAACACGGTGCATATAAAGTATAGGTATGAGGTATATATGAAGCTGTATAACGCGGAAGGCAGGTGCGCTCAAGCGACAACACTCGGTGGACATACAAATGGGAGACACGGGGAGAAGAAGCTCAACTGCTTCTTGGCTTTGGTTTTGCACCAGGGACTTGGGGGACTTGGAAGTGACAGGAAGAGGAGAGGCAGGTGAGTGAGAGACCTGTGGGGACTAACCACTCACTGGCCTGTCACCCTCTGGTGGTGTCCAGTCCTCATTTCACAGCTCAGGACGGGGAGGCGCTGTGCGGCTAAGTGTCGCTTCCCGATTTTGCCTCAGAGAACTAGATGTTTGGCAGCAACCTCATTCCTCCAGGCCATGTTTACCTAAGGACAACAGAGCTTGACCTCACACTCGATCCTACCATATAACAGTCCTAACAGTGACAGTTCTGTACCATACTAGTCCCGAGGAATGTAGTTTGTGCTCAGCAAGTGGGGTTTCCTTCTGAGCACAGACGTACCCAGAGATATCTGCAGTGACCTGCAGGGGCCACTGGGAATGCTCTTTAGCAGGCCTGGCAACCCCTCTGCCTTTTTGCCCTGCTGCCCACCTCGCCTCCTGTGGCCCTTACCCCATAGCAGGAAGCAGAAATTAGGGAACCTATGTAGCATTTGCCTGACTCCATAGTCCTACAGAGGAAGGGCAGGAGGGGTTGGGACACCTTCATCCATCCTGTTGCCCCGCCTTCCATCCACTCCCCGACCCCCACCCCCAGGAGGTATGTCTTGAACACCCACTCTGGCTAGGCTGGGGGAGCAGGAGAGAATGAGATGGAAGAGGCTCTGATTCCATGAACAAATGACTTTCAGTTGGATGACAAACAAGATAACCAAATATAGACAGGGTGGACGCTCCTTGGGCGGGGCCGGTCAGTGCAGATGAGCTAGAACACCTGCGGCCGAGCCCAGCTCTGGTAGAGTGGCTCTGGACAGGCTCCGCTCTGTGCCTCTGTTCTATCATGCCTCGGATCGTCGTGAAATACCTGGGGCAGAGCCTGGCACACAATGTGGAGTGGGCTAAGAGGCTCCTTTGAGGTATTGAAGACTGACTAGGAGTCAGCTTGCACCGAGGGCAGGGGAACAGCAAATGCAAAGGGCCTGTGGCAGGAAAAATCTTGACTTGTTTTGGGGAATTGAAAGGAGGCTCATGTAGCTGGAGAGGGGGGAATGAGGAGACAAGAGGTCAGAGACAGGTCACGTGGTCTGGCTTGACCGTTACAGTCAGAGAGCTGGAGCACAAACGAAGGCATTTTCAGGCCGGGTGTGTGTGGCACAAGGTGGCCTGCAGGGAGCCAGGGTGGGGGCTGCTGAGGAGTAGAGCCGAGCCCACAAACCTAGCCTGGAACTCTTGCCCATGAGGGTGGTGGAGAAGCACCTCCCCACTGTTCATGAAACTTCTTGATCCACCAGGGTCTTGAAGGGAAAAGCAAAGAGGCCCTGAGGGGAGCTTTTGAGGGATGTGATTTTGCATCTTAATTGCACGCTAAGCAGGCCGTGGGCAAGGCCAGCTGCAAAGCATTAGCTGCCACCAAACTCCGGTGACTCAGGCCACAGAGCCTTAAAATATTTATTTTGTGCTGCATTTGGAATTCAGCATCTGCAAGGGAGCTACCGCTGGGAAGCGGGGAGTGGAAGTAGGGACCTGTCGGCAGCAGCAGTTTGGAAACAATGCGGCCCGTTGGGTCCTGCCTCCAGCCAAGCGACCCAGCTCCGGTGGGCTGTGCTCCCCAGCGCAGGCTGGCTCCCTGGCTCCCCCGGAAGGTTGGGCTTCCTCCATTATGACTTTCCGCTTTATAGCAGGGTCTGTGGTTTGCAGGTCACCTCACGCTCCTTTTGGATGCATCTGAGGGAAAAATCTAGCCTGGAGTCCCGTGCACACGAGCCCATGAGTGCATGTGTTCTGAGGTTGTGCTTGCAGCTGACTGACACCCAGGGAGGTGCAGGGCGCAGGGCACAGTCAGCAGGAGGCTTCGGTGGCGGCTGAACTGCTGTGGGTTCGTTCCTCCACCTGCAGGCGTTGAACTGTGAAGGAGTCTGTAGTCTCTGCCCCTTGCTTGAAAAACGGGACACAGGCGCAGCTGTGCAGGGCTGCCCTGAGGCTTACAGGAGGTCATCTGTGCAGGGCACTTGACCTTGAGCCTGGCTGCTCCTGCGCTCCCCATAAAGTGTGGGTAGTATGACCAGTGTCTTCTGGAGGGTATGAGCCCGCTTCTGACCTGAGGAAGCTGGGTACCACTGAGGCAGGAGGAGGTTCAGGGGAGGGGGAAGGGCCGGCCGCATCACCCCTTCATCAGGAATGACTGCTGGGGATGGGGTAGTGGGAGCTTCGATGTTCTGTGACTCAGACCCAGCTTTTTTATTTTGGAGAGCCTGCCGAGGTTGGGAGCCGGGCTAGAGCACCGTGAAGTGCTCCTCATTTGCACAGAGATAAGGTGCTGATCACATCCCAGCGGAGGGGCCTCCGCTCCCCAGCAGCTGCTGGGGCTGGTTCTAGGCGAGGGAAGGGCGGGATGGCTGGGGCCTGGGCTCACCCGTCTGCAGCCACCCTGTGGTGTCCTCGGTCCTGGCCAGCTCGGCAGGAGACGGCAAGGGAGGGAAGATAATCCTAGACGAAGGTCTTGGGAGAAAGACAGAGAAGCCTGAGTTGATATTTTAAAAACAGACCAAGTCGCTGGGCTTTGGGACAGCCTGGGGATGTGCGGCTGTAACCTGGAGGCTGGGTTGCCATGGGTCTGTCCGCTCGCTGCCTATGGCCCTCCTGCCCAATGCACTGGGGACCGGGGAAGGCAAAGGCTGAGGGCTTGCTCAGCCCGGGCCTGTGCCCCTGCTGCTGGAGGGATACCAGGCAGGTCGTGGGAGGAACTTCCTGAGGGAGCATCAAGGGAAGGCTGCGCAACCCTGGCTTCAGAGGAAGGCCTCTGCCGGCTGCTCCCAATCCTGGCTGCATGCCCCACACAGAGACAGGCCTCAAGGGGCTGACCGGCCCTGTGGAGGCCAGCTGCTGGGCTTCCACAGGCTCAGAGGAGCCTAGGCAGCAGCAGAGCGGTCTAGCGGGACTTCATGCTGGTGGGACAAACTCTTCGTATCTAACCAGGGCAGGGTTTCCCTGGGTCTTCTCTGACCAGCTTTCACAGCAGTCCTGAGAAGCAGGCATCAGCGTGCCATTCTCAGAGAAGTAAACAGGCACAGAGAGGGAAGCCGTGGGAGGCACCAGCCAGAGCACTGTCCACAGGCTGTGGGCTGCCCACTGGGTGGTGCTGGTGGCCATAGCTGCCAGGAGAGGAGGCCCCTCCTGGGGGTTAGAGTGGGGTCTCCTTGGTGCAGGCAGGAGGACTCCTCTGGGGGACCTGGAGCAGAGTCTGTGAGGCTGAGTCCTGCCGCCTTTGGGTGCTAGCACATAGGAGCAGGCGGGGAGGCGTGGTTGGGGTCGGTGGGAGGGGCTTTGCCCTGGAGTTGTAGGCCTGGAGCCCTGGAGGGCCTCTGTTCACTTAACAAACATTTATTGAGCACCTTGGAATTATCCCATTCAATTCCCACAACAGCTCCGTGAAGCGGACGTTTTTTCCATATTTCATTGATTCTAAAATGTAGTCTTAGAAATGAGAAACATGTCATGATTGATGGGATTATAACTGATAGCATTTTCTTTGTTAGTGGTCTATGCACTATCATGTTTTACAGCTGACAAATGGTTCTACAAGATATAGGACTATCCCAATTTTACAAATAAGCAATTAATAATATAATAATAGCATTAATACATAACATTTGTTAAATGTTGACAATGTGCCAGGCACTGGGTTAAGAATTTTGTTATTATTTTTATTTCCATTTTTCAGATAAGAAAATAGAGGCTGAGGCAGTTACTTCAGGTCCCACAGAGCAATATCAATTTTAGGTTTTTTTAAGATTTATTTTTATTTATGCATACAAGAGCTGGGGTGTAGGCCAGAGATGCAGGGGGTGAGAGGATTCACCAGAGAGAGTGGGGAGCAGAACAGGCAGATCTGCAATACACTGCTGAGGGGAGCAGCGGGTAAGACAGGAGAAGATCTGCTGTGCCACGTGGGTCAGCTCCCTGGCCGGGGATCGAACCCTGCCACAGTGAAGATAGCTTGTTAGTGCTGAGACTTAACCCCTACGCCACCAGGAAAGCCTGCAATATAAATCTGATTCCCCCAAACTTAACAACAAATAGCTAAATGGTTGAGCAGAAGCCTTATGGATAATATTCTCTGTTAAATGTATGTACTGTAGTGTTAAAGTAAACTAGAGAAAAGATAATACTAAAAAAATAACAAGCAAGAGAAAATATATGTATGTATTTAGTGAAAAAAATCCAGGTATAAATGAGTCGGTGTTCAAGTCTGTGTTGTTCAAGGGTCTGCAATGTTATTATTGCCCCATTCTCACAGCCAGGCTGGGTTGAAGCGAAGCTAAGAGAGAATCCAACAACTGTCCCCAGTTCTTACTGACCCAACACCAAGGGAGACTAGTGCATTATCAGCTCCCCCTTCCACCCCCCGCCCCGGGGTCACATCCTGTCTCCTGTGTTCCCCTGGGCTCACCTCTACCCCGCTCCAGAAGCTCCTTCCCAGCGAGTGTGCGCTGTGCTTCTCTGCTCGTTTGCAGGGGAGGGTGCACCCAGCCCGGCTGGCTGGTGCTCTCTGACACCACAGGCATTGTCTCTGAGGCTGAGTCTCAGGCAGGGCAGGGCGACAATATTTGAAATTTCCAGACTTCTTGGTTGTAGCAGTGGAAGGCTTATATTTTTTTTCATCTGGCAGGTTTATATCATTGCTAAATAAACATAATTGACTTCTGTTTCACAACCGACATAGCTCCTTTATATACATTTGACAGTCGTAGCATGTTCCTGACAGTTACAAGATTTCTCTCCCTCTGGAAAATTGGGGGAGGGGACCACGTGACAACTTTCCACTCTGAGTGCTCTGCTTATATTAGGGATGAGGCAGCTGTCACTCAGAGTGGCTAGGTGAAACGCCCAAGCTTACAAAATAATAGAAATTTCAATCTTATGCCCATCCATCCATCCATCCATCCATCCATCCATCCATCCATCCATCCATCCATCCATCCATCCATCCATCTGTCCATCCATCCATCCACCCATTCAAGAACTGTTTAGTCCTTGCTATGTTCCAGCATCTGTGCCAGGTACTAGAAATAAAATGATGTTCCAGCCCTAAGAATTTTCAGGGTTTGCTTTCTCCCTACACTTCACTGGATTATAATTTTGCTCAATAGAGACCCCACTTTTAGTGGTATCTACTACACCGCTTTGAATTTGAAGTGGGTCTTTACTTAAGGACGGAGTCTGTCAGCTATTGGTGTGGGTGGAAGCATAGCAGAAATGACCCAAGAGCCCCACACGAGAGGGGTCTGAGTAGACACAGAAGTTGGGTAGAAGATGATTAAAGAGAGACTCCAGTGGGAAGTGAGCAATGAGGCCCATGGCTGACGGCAGCTGGCTGACTCCGAACAGCAGGTCCTTCTCTGGCCCTTCCTAGCTGCAGACCTTTCCCCTCTCCCCTACACGGTCCTTGAGGAGTTAAACTCAAGCCACTGCTTTCTGCCCAGTGAGCCAGGTGATGGGATTGCAGTTAATGACAATTTGAACAAGTTTGGTCAACTAGAAATACATAAGGAGATTGAAACATGAAAATGCCCTTGGAATTTATACAATTGATATATTGTAGCTCAGCCAGCTGTTAACTCCATTGTATGAAAGATGGCAGAAATAATTTGTAACCAACCTCACATTTGTTTACTGAACCTTTGCAAAGGAGAACATGGAGAAGCCAGCCATGTCACAGGAACCCCTCCCCGACCCCACATCCTGTCCCCCCGAGCCACCCCTCTGCCAGGCACGAAAGCCTGCTCAGTGGGGTACTCTGCTGGGCACTGCAGGCAGCAGGCACCCGGACAGGAGGGCTGGAGTCCCTGTCCTCCTTGAACTCCCTCAGGAGCGGGAGAGGCCTGCGTAACAAACACACGAGCAATAAAGTCACCAAGTGAGAAGTCCCTAAGGAAAGGAAGGCGGGGTGCCAGGGTGGACAGCGATGGCCGTGGGTGAGGGAGAGTCAAGGGGGGACCGAGTCAGGCAGCTGGAGCCATCACTCTGAGCTGGTCAAAGTGTAGGCCTCACTGGGCTTTCTGTAGCTTCCTTTCCTCTTACTAGCTGTGTAGCTGTGGGAAAGAGACTTAACCTCTCTGAGCTTCGGATCCCTCCTCTATAAAGTGGGACTAAAAATACCTGTTACAGGATTATCTGAGATAAAATATATTAAAGCTCAGTGCTCAATATCAAGTGTTCTATATATGTGAATTGTTAAGATTGCGCTTATGGTGCAAGGTCATTCGTTCATTTTATTTTTCTCTCCGCTAAATCTTTTATCAAGTGGCTTCTATGTGCATTAAAGGATACCTCAGTTCTGATTTGCTATTCTGGCCCAAGCATGGAGACACTTTGGTCTAGTTTGAGACTGGGTTAGAATATTTAAACAAGACTTTACCAGAGGCTTGGGGATGCCAACAGGGAATAATCATAGTGGAACTTATAGATTGTGTGCAAATGAGTATTTTCATGTATCTGTATGTATACACTTGTTTGCAACTGTGTGTGTGGGAGTGCCCTAGGGGATCACGCTTCATCACAGGGAGATGAGGTGACTTCACCTATTTGGGGTTTGTAGTATTTTAGATGGCTTACACCCCTCCCCCCAGAGCAGAGACAGCATGGTCACCGCTGTCCCCCTTCTTCTAGAACCCAGAGCCACACAGCACGAAGCTCTGACAGCTTCCACGTCACGCAGCATCCTGTGTCTCCCACCTTGACTTGTTAGGGCTCCGAAGACCCTCCATCCCCAGATTCTGTGGGAACTGGGCACGACTCTCTTGCTTAGAGTGCCCGCTACTCCTGGCGTTAGTCCTGGGTATGGCCAGTGCCCTGGCAGCCAGGCCCTCAGCCTGGGGCTGTGGAGAGAGCCTTGTGGTCAGAACCTAACTGTGACCATTGGGTCCTTTAGGTGCTCCGAGGTCCAGTTTTCATATCTTTAATCTACTCGTCATGGCCCATGGCTTGCAGTGTGGTTTTTAGGAGTAGAGGGTGATGGACGTGACCCCCTGCACAAGGCCTCGCCTCTGATGATTAGGGAACACGCATCCTCTTCTCAGTCTAGGACTTCTGGCTCTGATCCTTCACCCAGTTTCCAGCCTTTGCCCCAGAAGCGGGGCTCTGTCTCTTCTGCCCTGCACAGACTCCTTCCTGGGACAGGACCATGCACCCCCTTGTGCCCCAGCATGTGGCTGGGGACCTGAGTGTATTCAGCAGAGTGCCCTAGCCGCTGACCCAGACTGTTTTCTCCAGAGAACCGCTCTGTCCCAAGACACATGTTGCACTTCCCCTCCCTACCACCAAGGGTTCCCCAGGGCTGGGGACCCTGCAACATGACTGATGCCTTCTGGTTCTTCACAAAATGTCAGTGAACAAATGTGAAGTTGGTTGCACATTACTTCCACCACAGTGATGGTGTGGCTTTCTCTGATTTTCCTCCAGGCTAAGTGTTGTGCCTCAATGGCCGACACCCTCCATGGAGGAGCCGGACCCTGGCCCAGCCCTCCCCTCCAACTCCCACTGTCCCCCTGTTCTGTTGGCCCACCTACCATCTATCCACAGGAGTTCTGTCTCTGGAGTTGCCCCTAATAAGTGCCTTTCCTCTACCAGTGACATCCTTTGGAGCAGTAGTTTTCAACCTTGGCTGCACATTAGAATCATCCAGGGAGCTTTTAAAAAAATATATGAACGCCTGGGCTCACCTCAGAACAAGCGAATCAGAATTTCCAGGGAGAAGGACTGGACCGTGGTACTCTTTAAACTTCCCACAGATGATTCTAAAAAGACACCAGGGTTAAGAACCACTGCTTTGGGCCCTCCCTGGTGGCGCAGCGGGTTAAAGCACAGCACTGAGAATCTAAAGCCACTTCCGCATGAGTTCGATTCCCGCCTGCCGCCTGCCGCCTGCCCCGGAGGAGATCCACATGGCGTGGCAGACCTCTCCTGACCCGCCCGCTGCTCCCCTCAGCAGTGTACTTCGTCGATCTGCCTGTTCTGCTCCCCTCTCTGTCTCTGGTGAAGCCTCTCACCGCCCCTGAGCCTCTGGCCTGTACCCTAGTTCTGTATGCACAAATAAATAAATCTTTAAAAAAAAAAAAAAAAAGAACCACTGCTTTGGAGAATGTGTAATTCCTAATTTTGCCTTCCCCCATCCTGTCTTCTTGGAGCTGCCTGCAACTTCTTTAGCATTCAGTTTCAAGTCTCTCATCATTCTAATCATCATTCTCTGTCAACTCCACAGCACAGATCACTGTCATTTGGGAAACATGACTTCCTTTACTGAACTGGACTGCCATGGCCATGACCAAAACCCCCTTTGCTTGTGATATTATACCCCTAGTGATCTGACCCCAAAGCAAATGGGCTCTTTCTAGGTATATCCCACTCCATGACTACCTTAACGTGATCCAATCTCTTCTTTGTAAAAATTCCATCTACATTGTTCTACTTTGTTTCCAGCAATATAAGACTTCTTCTTCAAATTAAGTGAAAAGTTAATTCCATATGTGCAATAATTCCAGGACAGCTTTCAGGATTTGGTACAACCTGCAGGGTTCAGAGTGACTACTGAAACTCTTTCTGTTTCAACAGGTCCATCCTAAGGTTAGCTCCATCCATCGCCCCTGATTTGGGATGCACATAATAGGTATCTAACTCCCATATATTCAATACCTGCTCTTTTTAAACTTAAATAACAGATTCCATTAAAAGAGCATTAGCATGGCGCTCTCGTAATTAATCTTCTCCAGAGAACTAATAGTTCAGAAGGCACGCAGTGGAGCAAGGGCATCGTACATCACTAAGCTCATTTATCCTAATTGATTTATCTAAGAATTGCTGGGGCAGCTGGCCTTGTGCCCATTGACCCTGGGGGGGGGGTGCTGGGTACCTGGATTGGAGAGAGGAGCAGTGTGGATGGAGCCCTGCTGGCAAGGTCTGACTTCATCCTGATCACACAGCAGCAAACAGCATAATGGGCCAGCCTCTGAGGTGGGCCAGCCCAGGGAAGCTTTTAGAGGCTCTCAGCAGCCCTTGTAGTGCACCCAGATTACATACAGAGCTATTTCACATCATTAGCCTCCCACCCCACCCCCCATTTGTCCCTGGGTGCTGCATGCTTTCTCTGCATCAGGCTGAGCTACAAAGTAACCACTTTGCCAAAGCAGGTGTAGCTACTGCAGCAGACTGATCCCGGGGCACAGGGACACATTTGCTAGCTGTTTGTTTGTTTGCTGGCTTCTCAGCCCTGGAGCTGGGGATTTGCATCTGCTCAGCCTGCCTATTCAGCTTCCTGTGGCCATTGGTGGTAGGGACTGGGAGCATCACAGGGCTCTCAGATCTCACCAGATGCCAGTGTGGTGATATCTCCCCGCCCTTCCTTTTACCTGCAGCCCCACCCCACCCTTCCTTAGCTGGCTGATAAAAGGTGGGCATTGGAAATGAGTCTGTCTTATGGGACAAGCCTTGGTTGTGTTTGATCCTGCATCTTTTTTCCCTAAGAAGCAGGCACCAGGTCACCAACTAAACTGAGCAAAGTCCAAGCGTCCGTCCCTGGGGCCAGGTGCCATCCTGTGGCCCTCTGTGCCCTTGCCCAGGCTTCTCTGCTTCTCTTTTACAAACCCCCACCTGGAGTCCTTCTTGATGTCCAACCCACAGTTATGCTTGACTTTCCCTCTGCAACCCTCCCCCCGCCCAAGCTGGCATCTCTGTCTTACCTCTCCTGCCCCCAGCTCCAGCCTACCTTGATCGCCACTCTCTCAGGAGCCGCCCCTCCTAGCTCCTTCCTTGACCAGCCTCCCCCAGACACAAGCAGGGCGGGTCTCTGGACTGCAGTCCCTGCTGCCCGGCCCTCCTTTATTGCCTTGGTTTTATGTGCTGCCTTCTGGCTTGAGTTCCTGGTTGTAGCTCCTGGGTTCTAGCTGCAAATAGAGTTGCCCTGCACACCAGCCCATCTGTCAGAAGGCCTCATGTGCCCAGTCCCTACCCTACTTTTGTCAGCTTTGTCCTTTTTCAGGGCTAAATCCATTCCCGTGCATCCCTGGTCAAACCTGACACAAGAGTTCCTGAGGTTAACCTGTATCGCACGGGCACATTTCTGCCCTGCTCATGAGATCTGACAGGCCCTTACACAGAGGATTAAAGTCACCCCTGTGAGAACCTGAAAACTCTGGCTCCTGTTTTTACCCCTCCCCCACTGTTCCAGACTACCCTCCTACTTTGCAGGAAAACCACAGAATTAGAGACATCTGCAGACTCAGTGGCTCATATCTGTGTGATCTTGGGCAATTCACTTCTTTTTTCTGAGTTGAAGTTTCTTTATCTGTAAGACAAAAAGTTTGGAATTAACTCCCAGAGGCTCTTTTACCTTTGAAATAAAAAGAGAAACAAGAGCTGCTAAAGACAGGGGGATTACTATGGCGGCCAAGTCAAGCTGGGTCTGCTCTCCTCTCTGCCTAGGGTCCCCACATCAGGCAGGACGTGGCACTGGATTTACAGGAGACTCAGCACAAGGGCCCTGGGCTCTCACCTTTGGAAAATGGTGCAATTTAATGGTAATGCAATTACAGATGTGCTGAGATTGAAACAGCCCATCTTATCTCAAACTCATCTTCCCCACCAAGTATCAGGGCAGGTGCTGATCCCTAATAGCTGCTGAAATGAATTCAGCAGGCAGCTGGGGGCTGTTGGAGAGACCTGTGTATAGAGCAAGGGTAGGGGAAGAGAGATGGAGAGAAGAAGGGAGCACGGAGAGAATGAGGGAGAGGGAGAGAAAGAGGAGGGGAGAAAAAGAAAGGGCACATGGAGAAATGGAGGGATTTATGAAACAGTGGAGGAGGGGTGGCAAGGGAAGAGGGTGGGGGAGGCAAGGAGAGTGAGAGCGAGACAAAACAGGGCAGGAGGCAGCTAGTGAGACTGAGGGAGGGAAATAGAAAGGAGAGAATGGGCGAGAGAGGGAAAAGAGAAAAAGCAAAGGATAGAGGCAAAGGAATGGAAAGAATGGAAGAGGCAATGAGCAAGGAGGATGGGAGAGGGAGGGTGGGAAGGGGAGAAGAGGCAGAGTATGCCGGGATTTGAGAGGGGGCAAGGAAAGAGAAAGGGAGCGAGAGGGTGAGAAAGGGAGAAGGAAAGGGGGTACAGAGTGAAGGAAAAAGACTGAGGGAGTGTCACAGAGGAAGGAAGAGAGACAGTAAGAGACAGAAGAACAGGGACAGGGATTTATGAGGGCGAAGTCAAGAGGAAAGGAGCAAGGTGGGGGGTGGAGATGATCACGAGACAGAAAGGGAAATTGAGGGAGAGGAAGCGTGAGTAAAGGAATTGAGATGGGTCTGTATTTCTGAAATATGGAAATTCTCAGCTAGAGGCTCTTGGCCATCCTAAGAGTCCACACTAAAAAAAAAAAAAAGAAAAATCATGAGATGCTAGTGGGAACAAGCACCTCAGGATGAAAGCAGCTGCCAGAGAGAGTAAGTGCAAGAGCCGGCACTTGGAGGATAGGATTGGATCCAGAATTAGAGAGAGGCTGGGAGCTCTGGAAAGAAGGAAAATGTAATGATCCAAGACCCCAGAATAGGCACAGCTCCCCAGACAATCAGTCAGTCCTAGCCAGTATTCATTTGCTACTCCCTGACAATTCTGGGACAGTTTGGGTTCAGCACCACAGACAGCTCCAAGCCTCCCTCCTCCATTCAAGGTCCACAGACTAGGGCTGCCTTTCCCTGATCCCCCCTGCAGCCCCCTCTGTGATGACCCTTGGCTTCACCGAAAATGGCTCTTTTGGGTGGTTGGAATGCAGGTCTGTGAGCTGCTGCATAGATCAATTATTTTTCAGAACATGGTTTTGATCCCAATGTTACTTCACTGGATCACTGAGTGGAAAGGGCTCACAGAGAAAATGGCATTTTTTATAACCCTGGCAAAATGCTCCTGAGCTGATGAGATGAGCCACCCAGTGAGCGGGCGCGCGCACATATGATACATAACTAACCAGAAGCATAATCTTCTAAATTGAAAGCCATAATGTTTGCTGTTGGAGCTAAATATTAACAGGGCGTTGTCTCCCAATGACCCTCGGGAGGCAGCTGGCATAGTGGGAGGCTGTCGTCATATTCAAGCAACTTGATTAAATTCCTTTCTGCCATCAGAATTAAGAAATGAATAGTTTTATGAAAGTCATGCCACAAAGAACAGGGAAATGAAATGCTGGGGGGAGTGAGAGGAACGGGGTGCCTGCCAGCACTGCTTTGTCTTTCTGGAGGGACTCCGGACTCCAGGCTGGCTGGCGGGAGAGCTTCTTCCTCCTCCCTCCCTGCTGACTTGGCTTTGCAGCCTTCCTCCTCCCTGTTCACCCCGGAGTGGAGTGGAGACACGAGCTCCTTGGAGGCCTCTCTATCAGTCATACAGGAGGCAGTAAAATGCAGTAGCTGAAGTCATGGCCTCTGGAGTTCAAGTTCCAACTCGGGCGCTCACTGTGTGATCTCAGGCAAGTCACTTACTCTCTCTGTGCTGAAGTTTAACTGTAGAAAGGATGTTCCGCAGCAGCCACCTGCAGAGCCGTGAGGATTTAATGAGCACGAAAACAATTACAAGAGGGCTTGGTACGCCGTAAGCATTACATAACATTTGCTATTATTATTATTTAGGTTCAACTGTATGGAATCACTGTTTTGCTGGCAAAAGGAGCCGGTGTTATCAGCTTAATAAGAAGTTTATACAGCAAGATTTTTTTCAGCTGTGACTACTCTTTCCTGCCTGTGAGTCTGACTCACTCTTAGCAGCATCACGCGGGCTTTGTGCTTAACGATCTACTCACAGTGTGCTACTTTGCACTCAGAAAAGGATACCCTTTTATTAGAAGAATTCTAATTAAATGCAGGCTCACAAAGTTTAACCTGCACTTCTTTTGGAAGCAGGAAGGTGAAGGGAATTACCACTTATCAACCGTCTTCGGAAGCATCACGCACTATGCCGATTGTGTCGGATTTAAGTTTAATTGTCTCAGTGTTTCCATAAGGTGGACTTTTGGTTCCCATTTTATAGATGAAGAAACTGAGGATCAGGGTGGTTGAATGATCTGTTGAAAATCACACAGACAGAGCAAAAATTCAAATCACCATCTCATCCTGGAGAAAAGGGGGAGATGGAATTTATGTTGTTTTTCAGTTCTCCTGCTCTCCTTCCCTCCCTTGTGTCTGTGTGTCTGACAGAGACCTCTATCTCTTCCTCTCTATAAAGTGATCAGAACATAAAATCACACCAACAGCCTCCCTGCCTGCCAGAGAGCCCTGGACTCAGGAAAAGCCATGTTTAAATTTGTGGCCGAAACTTCTGGGAGACCTACTTCCAAAGATCAAATAGTAAACAGTCCATTAAAAAAAAGTGGGAGGGAACAGGAATCAGTAGAAATTGGGTGAGTGGGCTGGTGTGAAGGGAGACATGGAAAACAGCTTCTGAAAACATCATTTGTGTCAGAAGAGAAATAGTCGTGGAAGAATTAGGGAGGTAATTCTTGGAATCCCTTGTTATCCTTTATTTTGAGTTTATTTTGAGCCCCAGAGAGAAGTGAACAGTGAACATTCTGACCTTGGAAAGAGCAGGCAAACCTGATCCTGAAAACTGCCCCTGGTGGCTCTCAGGAGGGTGAAGGAGGTCAGGGGAAGGACAGTGCCCCAACAACCTCAGGGTGGTGGACGCAGGGGAGGGAATGGTTGCCCACATCTGGCTCCCTGGTGGGAGCTCAGCCTAGGAGGGTCTGACCTGAGAGGTTCTCTGGGGACTTAGCTGCGGGAGAGGAGACAGGATATATCCCTCATTCTTTCACATCTTTGTCCAGTGCTGATTGCAAATCTATAAGATTGACGTTGCTGTCTCTATTCATGAGTGACTGTTAATAAAAGAGTGATAGTAGTGGGGAGGATGTTAGTAGCAGTGAGCAAACACTTTAATGACTTGCTGTGCTACCCAGATATTTCTGTTAGCATGGTGGAAGACAGGCCCAGTCCCACAGGCGTGTGCCACCAGGATCGGCTCCAGCCAGGGGTGGCTGCTGGCCCTAATTCTTCTTACATCCTGATGGGGCCCCGGCCTGTCTTCCCAATGGACCATGAAGGGAGACGATGCACATTGTATCTTCTTCAACTTCTCTTTCTCCATGCAGAGGCTTCCATGCTGCCAGGGCACAGCAAAGCCACACACTGAAAGCATGAGCACCTCTGAATCACCCAGAAAAGGAAAGCTACTGCCCAGCCAGAAAGGTACTTAGTCAACTATTATGTGAATGGGAACCACTCTTCTCTTTCCCCAAGCTACTGAAATATCAGGGCTTGCTTGCTATAGAAACTACTATCATTATCATTACTCTACTACCTATACATGAGCTCATTTAATTTTCACAGCAATCTTTAGTGGGCAACAATCAAGAAACTTTTGTGAAGAAGTGTAAACACAGAGGTTAAGTACCCAGTTAAGTGATTCAGCTCTGATTTGAATCTAGACCCCTCTGGCTGACCCTTCGAGATCCCTCAGATGTTTGTACAGCTGGGCCAGGTTTACAGTGCTCAGTGGTCTCAACGTGACTTACAGTGAGGTGTGAGCAGAGACGGGATGGGGGGACTTCTCGGGCACAATTGTGGGGAGGAAGCCCGTTTCGAACCTGGATTAGGACTGGGCTTGAGTGTAGATGGCAGAATAACTTTAGGACTAACAAGTAAGAACAGAAACTGCAAAGACCACATTGTGGGCGTAGGCCCAGGAAAGGAAGGATGGGCATTTTGTGGGACTTGAAGAAGAGAATTAATCATATTAATTATAGCAGGTGATGAAGTACCAGAGCACGTGGCAACTGCTACTTCTCTAGCACTTACCAGATGCCAGGGACTGTGCAGGTCCTTGGAGCACATACATTTAATCTGCAAAACAGGCTTAAGAGGCTGGTCATTATGCTTACTTTACAGAGGATAAAACTGAACACACAGGGACTAATGGCTGGTCACAGGACGGCTAAGTGACGGAGCTGGGATTTGCACCCATGCTACCTGACTCTACTTCCTCCTCTTCCCTCCCAGAAGGGATGGACGGCTCACAAGAGCGGGACTGGGGCCGGGGCCAGTACTGCCTGGAGATCATGTCCAGCCTGCAGCACAGCACTGTCGGCAAATGAAGTTTAAACTCGGGCTTTCTGGCGCCTTCCCGCTGCCGTGCCGGGGCGAGGCGGTGGTCACGGGGGCACGCTCGCCTTGCACCTTTGATTGTGAACACCTGGGCCAGAGAGCAGCGTGCACATGTGCAAATGTGGGCACCTGTGTCGAGAGGCCAGGGCTGAGATGGCGGCGTCACCCCGGAAGAGACTACAGGTACATGGGGCCCAGCCGAGGCCAGCCCGCGAGACCGACAGAGAGAAGGGGGACCAGAGAAAGGCCAGAGGAAAAGTTAAAAGATTTGCCCTGGGCCACTCTGCCTGCTCAGTCCTGGGCCACCCGCTGCTGCTTTGCCTCCCAGCCCCCTGCCCTGCCTGCCCACTCGCCATAAGAACTGTGATAAGCCGGCAGGGCTCCATGCGCTGGAGAGAGGACCCGCCAGTGGTCTCTGCAAATGGAGATAAAGACGGCGCGGGAGGCGCCATGCGGCAGGGCCGGCCGAAGTCCAGGAGCTGCGGGGAGAACTAAAGACGCTGCAGGAGCCCAGGGGGTGGACGGGGGCCGGCAGCTGTGGGAGCTCCTGAGACTGGAGGACCAGCCCACGACCCCTGAGGCAGCAGACTCGTCAGGGAAAGAGGACCCCTGTTCGTCCTTCAGAGCTGGCCTGGTGACGGAGTTAAAGCCAATGGACTTGGACAAACAATTCTGCCAGCAGGCAGGGGAGCTTTCGCAGGCTGCTGTGATGTTTCTGGGACCAGGAGGTGGATGGGATCACGTGTACACCCCAGCAGGTGAAAGCCAGGGGTGGTCTCGGGGGCCAGAGCACTGCCCGGCACCCCCGGAGACTCGGCGGGAGGCTGTGCTTGACCAGCCAGGAAGCGGCGCTGGACACGGCCTGGAGTGGCAGCGGCCCTGTGGACAGGTTAGTGTCACGGCGGGGGCTGGGGTGAGAGCGGCCCAAGGCCGGTGAGGGGTCGCCGTAGCTGGGTGCTCTGCAGCCTTGCCGAGGATGTAGCAACAGCCAGCTTAGAAAAGGCCAAGAGCTGGTGCCAAGGTGAGTCCCGAGCGATTGTTAAGCAGCCAAAAAGGATGCTAAAGAAGTCCGCGAACCTCTGAAATCAGCCGCGGGTGATGCCCTGTTCACTTTTGCATAGGAGTGAGGTGCTGAGGAACCATCACGGGGGTTGGGCAGGGACATGGCTCGGTGGAGACCACAGCCAGAGCCGGGCCCAGAGAGGCCACCTGTGGCGCGTGCGACCCATGGTCCCCAGCTCTTTTGTGCGTGTGCAGGGCTGGCCTAAAGGTTCAGGGGCCTGCTCGTTACACTGGCGGCCATGGGCCGAGGGCAGCAGTGAGCCGAGCGTTCCCCTGGGATTGAGTTTGCGTCTCCCAGTCTCTGAATGCACCTCGGGTGGACAGACTGCAGGGCTTGTGGCTGAGACCACCGCGGAGAAGGCCAGCAGCCTGCGGCTCTCGGTGGGTGAGGGCAGATGCCTGGGGGATCTCGGCTCCCCTGGCCAGCGCAGCGCCTCGGCGGGGACTGTAGGGTTGTCTGCCCTTTGTCTTTGTCTGCCCTGGCACCTGAGAGAACTGGGCTTAGTAGCGCTCTGTTGCTGTTTGATTGCTTTGTGAGTCATGGTTGTAGCGTTTCACATTCGCCCAGGGAAACTGACGGAAGAATGACTTATAGGTTGTATGGCGAAACAAACCCTGAGGGTCGTAGGGTAAACGAAGCTAACAATCTGGCTTTTTTAGGCCCTTTCGCGTGCCCGAGCGTGGATGCAGGGCTAGAGCACGGGGCGCGCGTGGGCCCAGGGAGCACCGAGTGCGCATGTGCAATGCCGGCACCTGCGCCAAGAGGCCAGGCCTGCAGGGGCCGCGTCACGGACCCTGGGCTGGCTATGGGGGGCGCACCGTGAGGCGCAGAGCGTGAGACCTCCGAGACTTACAGACACTAAGGGGGCCAGAGAGAGAGTCAGAGATTGCCAGTCGCCCTGTGCCTGCCTGGTTTGCCCCCACAGGCACCTCGTAAGACTAGTGAGACAGTCTGGAGCCCTGTGTGATGGGCTTAGAAGAGCTGACTCTGGTGGCCGTATTAGCCAGGGTTCTCTGGAGAAGCAAAGCAATAGGATGCATAGAGATTTACCATGAAACCATGGAGATTATGAAGGTGTGAAGGCTCGTGATCTATAATCTGCAAGGTGGAGGCCCAGGGGAGCGGATGGAGTAGTTCCAGGTCAAACTGAGAGCAGGGGCGTTGATGTGCAAGGCGGGAGAAGGTGAAGGTACCAGCTGTAGCAGCTGACATATGCGGCAGATTCTCCCTCCCTCACCATTTTGTTCTGTTTAGGGCCTCAGTGGTATAGATGATACCCACCTGCTGTGTGAGGGTAATCTTATGAACTCAGTCTCTTCTGAAAATACGACATCCCCCAAAATAACGTTTTACCAGCCTCCTGGGCATCCTTCAGCTCAGTCAAGTCACATAAAATGAACCACCACCATGGCTGTCTAGAACTGCTTGTGGCCCTTAATACTGCTGGCTTGGTTCTCTTGGGTCACTATCTCCTGAATCCTAGCTGACTCCACACTGGGGTGAAGAGTGGGTGGGCTCAGTATTTGGCGTGCCCTAGGGGAGAGGATGTGAGCTGTTGGGTCAGGAACATGCCTTCTATGTGTTCAGAGAGCAGAACCTCTGGACTGAGTGAACCCCAGTTTTGGGGATAACCGTGTGGAATGAAAACGCATGCCCACAGGGTACTCTGGTCATAGCTCTGCCGATGGGGAGGCCAGAGAGAATTCCTGACTGTATGGCGACACCCCTGCCAAAATGTTCCCATGTGGGGGCCCGTGTCACGGTAGCAGCTAGTTTTTCCTCTGTAACAACCCACCCTGGCACTTGATGGCAGCGGGCAGCTCTGGGGCCAAGGCGTGGCTTGCTGACCTCAGCTGAGTCACCTGTGTACCCGCGGGGCCTCACGCATGTCTGGTGGCGTGATGACTGAGGTTGGGGTGATGAGGGGGAGGACGCATTTCCAGTAGGCTAGCCTGGCCTTGCTCTCGGGGTCACGGAAGGATCCAAGTGTTGCATAAGGCAACACTCAAGGAGCAAATACTTCAAGTTTCTGGCTGTTTCTTGCACTGTCCCCTTGCTGAAAACAGGTCCCACGGCCCATGGTGGAGCCAACATGCAAGCAGAAGCCAGCGTCGCGGATCCAGGAGGCATGAGCCCCTGGGTCATTACTTCTCTTGCGTTGGCGTCTGCATCTATGCAGAGACTGCAGTTAAGAACAGGAGACTCTCCGGGAGGAAATTTGGATGCAGGAGGTCTGGGCGGGAGTCCTGGCTTTCCTCTTCTGTGTCCTGAGACAAACCTCAGTTTCTCCGCCTGCATGTTACGTGGGAGTTGATTGTGAGGAGCGAATGAGGTGATGCTGTGGAAGCCCTTTTGCCAGCTGTAAAAGCTTGTGTAAATGTCAGTTGTTACTTTTATTCCCCACTAGGAATGTAGGTGGGTTTATTAATTCCTCACCTGGGAATTATCCACTTTGTGGCAAAACCTCAGCCTCCAGGACGACATCGCCTGGCTCTCCACCCACCTCTGAGCAGCCGCACTCCTCCCCAGTGTGCTTGGGGAATGCAAAATCACTTTAATATTGGCTAGAGACAAGCGTAATTAGGAAGGTAAATCTGCTGAAAAAAAAAATCATATTATGCAAATGTGATTAGCAATGACTTTTGGGTTCTTTGTTCCTTGAGAGCTTCTATTCCTTGGCACAAATGTGGACTGTTGATGTCTGTTCACTGGGGTGACTCTTAGTAGGTGCTCAGGAGCCCAGAAATGGGGAGAGGGCTTTACGGTCATGGGCATGGTCTGCTCTGTCATGCCCTGGGGAGAAACCGAGGGTCTCCCAGTCAGGCCCAGAGCCAGCTCTGCTGGATGAGGTCCAGGGGATAGACTCAGTGTGGAGAAGGCGTCTGGAAGGGACGGGCCTACTTCTCCGGGTAGCATGAGCTGGAGCCATGGTCTCAGGACAGCTGGTCCCTCAGTGGGGCTGCTGTCAGGGAGCTCAGACCTTGGCTGTGTCAGGAGGGCAGCTCATCCTGGAGTGGCCTTGCCCCGGACAGGAAGGAGTGAGGGACTCTGCTGGATTCAGTTGTTCCCTGGACATGGTGGGGGAGGTCACATGTTCTAGATTTTCTTTATAGGTAATGATGGTTATAAAAAAGGGGGGGGGGCCTCCCTGGTGGTGCAGTGGTTAAAGCACAGCACTATGAAGCTAAAGCCACTTTTGCATGAATTCGATTCCCGCCTGCCCCGGAGGTGACCACATGGTGTGGCAGACCTCTCCTGA
>NW_004567109.1:19178310-19223662 GCF_000260355.1 Condylura cristata | reverse complement strand
CATGTCTGAGAGAACCAGACAGCTTCAGGAAGTTCTCAGAGCAATCCTCCCTGCCCCAGACACTGGAGTTGGGGGGTGGTGGCAGCAGTCGGTGCCACCTCCGGGGGCCAGGGCAGTTGTCCCGGGGTGGAGACCAACACCCCAGTCCAGGACCCCATCCTCAGGGCCAGGTCCCACGGCTGGCCTTCTTGCCTCCCAGTCCTGGTCTTTGTCAGCATTCCCTACCTAGGGTTGGCATCTGTGACCCTTCCCGCCCCTCCTTTCCACACTGAGTGGGTGCCAAACCTCTCCATGCACGCTGTTGCCCTCCAGCCTCCACTCACACTCTGGATTAGCGCACCTCTCCGGCACTACAAGGACCCCCGGCCCTGCCCGCCGTGGCTGGGGACGCCCACACCCACCTTCTCCAGGGCATGTCATGGACCACAGTGGGCTCTCACCCCTGTGAGTCACCCCCAAGTCTCGGACCATGTCCAGGCCTGCCCCGGTGGGGCCTCTGCCTCTCCGGTGTGTCTCCTCAGCACACGCCAGACTGATCTGCCTCTCCCTCCCCTGAGACACCGAGGCTACCTCCAGGCTGCTGGCTCCCAGGAGCAGTGTGGCTTCTCCCCCGCGTTGCTCGGCACCGTGCAGCCCCTTCTCACAGCCCAGTCTGATTGGCCTACAAGCTCGTCTCCCAGTTGGCCCTTGGCTCCTTGAGGGCAGGAATACGGGCTTGTTTATTTCTGAGTCCGGACCCGAGCAGCGGGCCTGGCACATAGTAGGTGCTCAATTAGTGTTGGTTGAATTCCCTTACAACTCATGGAATTGATTCGATTTAGAAAAGACATTGCATCCAGAGAATTGATTTTGGCTTTCCCCGAGGGCCTGTGATGATGCAATTCACCTCCTCCTCAGCTGTTCTTTTTGCAGAAACTAAACTCCTGTTTCTAGTTGGAATTGAACTCGCAGGCTGTGCAGGAGGGGCGGGGTGGCAGGCCCCTTGCACTCCACTTGGCGTGGAGTGGACTTTGTGTTTTTCAGGTGAAGGTGTGCTGCAGCCAGGGTCCCCTACCCCATGATGATGGGGTGAGGGGCCAATGCACCCTTTCCCAGTCGAGCCAGAGGCTAAAAGTAGCCTTCTTTCCTCCTGCTTGACAAATAGGGGCAATAAATTACCCGGGCACTAAAAGTTGCATTAGGCAAATAAACATTTCGACAAGAATTATATGTGACATTCAAGAGAAAGCAAATAAACCCTAAGTTATGGGGACCTGTCAAAGCTGTAGGAGAATTAAGTAACTAAAAATCGTTAGTAGTGTCTGTGACAGGCTCTTAAACCTTCCCTGGCTCCCACCCCTGCTGCAGGGACTTGGAGGGATCCCAAGCATCCCCAGCAGTGTGTCTCCAGAGACGTTCTCAGGCTCTGAGCCCTCGGCTCTGGAGAAACCTCAGAAAGCCTCCCGCCAGTTTTTCACATGGTTCCCTGGAACCCTAGACAGGGACTCAGCATCAGCAGGGTCTGTTGTGGGGGGCTGCCCAGCGCCCGCCCTCCGGCCAGGCCGGCGGGAAGAGAAAAACTCTCTTCCGGTAAGTGGGTTCTGCTGAATGGCTTGAAAACCTTTGTCCAGGAGAGAGAGAAATCTTCTCTAGAACACTCCAGTAATGAACTGTTTGGCCTCTTTTGAACACTCCCATGAACTGGAAACTCCTCTCAGAATTTTCAGCCAGACCAGTTTCTTCAACCCAACTTAAATTGAGGTTCTCACCCAGTACTCTGGTGCCAGAGGCTTGAGCTTGAATCCAGACTCTGCCACTTCCTCGCCATTTAATTCTGGGCAGTCGCTGGTGCCTGGTTCGGAGTCATAGTCCTCCTGGAGGCGACTACACCCTGTGCTTGTGGCCTGGTCCCCTTGTCTCTTGTGGCCTGGTCCTCATATCTCCTGACTTGGGCCTGCCTTGTCTTGCAAGGACCGCTGTGACCACATTATGACAGGAGAGCTCTCCCCTCCCCCCCCCGCCCCAGAGCCTTGGCTCAGCCACACCTGAAACCTCTTCTGTTACGTCAGGTGATATCGTCATTTGTTCAGGGGTTAGGATGCGGACATCTCTGAGGGCCACTATTGCCCATGGCACCACCAGGATGCCAGCTTTGCAGGGTCGTGGTGACGTTTACATGAGGCCATGCCGTCACGTGCTCAGCACAGAGCTGGGTGCACAGTTGGTGCCGAGACTATACATCCACCACCTGTCCTGGGAGTGCCTCCTGGGAGTGCCCACTGCCTCTGTGCCCTCCTGCGACAGAGGGTCAGAGCGTGCCAGACCCTGGAGGCTGGATGAAAGCAGCTGTAGGACCTGCTCAGGAGTTTGCACGGGGCTGTAGGAAGTCTTTGGGGTAAAGGGGGTATGTATGGGGGGGGTGGGCAGGGCACCATGACAGCTTTGCTGTTTACAGAGAACTTGCTGACCACAGCATAGTTTGGAGGAGATAAAGCAAGGAGCACAGGATGGAGGATGTGCCCACGACCAGGTGAGATAGGCTGGCCTGGAGCAGGGACTGAGTCAAGGCTCTTGAGGTGGGACTGGGGGGCCTTGATTGATCGGATGCTTGGGGTCCGGGAAGAACAAGTGTGAGCCAAGGTGTCTGGCTTTGACATGTTGCCGTTGCTCACTGAAGAGGGGGAAGAGGGAGGAGGAAAAGATTCAGGGAGGGCTGGCTGGGTAAGTTTAGCCCTCTTTGGGCCCTGCTGTGTGGGACACCTGGGTAGGATGTCTGAGAGGGAGCTGGTGAGTGGATCTGGTACTTGGGAGAAAGAACTGGACTAAAGATGATGATGTGAGAGCAAGTTCTCAGCTTGCAGGTGGTAGCCGAGGGCCCGGTGGGTGCGTTCAGTTACTATTAAGTTAGAAGGTGAGGGATGGGGGGTGAAATCCTACCCAGAAACCACAGTATCCATGGGATCACAGAAGAGTAATCCATGGCAGAATACCCCGAGCAGACTGGGGAGACGCTCCCCCTCACCCCTCCCCACCCTGCTGCCAGCTGTCCCCTGGACCACATTCCAGGACAGTAGTAATCTCTTCATGTGTGAGCCACTTGCCAGTGTAAACAGCACCCAGCCAATATCTCTTTAATCTGCATAACCGGCCTGCCCAAGAAGGATTTTGCTTTGCACTTAAAGATGAAGCTGTGAAGGTTCCAAGGAGGCCACAGCTCATCGGGAGCTGAGCAGGGGTTTGTACCCGTAACTCCTGCTGCACAGGGACCATGGTTTCCCAGCGGACCCCTGAGGCGGGCCTACACGGGGCCAGGTGCCTTAGGCTAAGCTTCAGGAGAGGCTGGGATTTGGCCCTACACTCAGGCAGAGGTTTACTGAGGAAACTGAAAGCCAGCGAGGTGACCCGAGGTCATAGTCCCGCAGAGTCCAGCCTGGGCAGAGTTCTGTCTTAACAGCGCTCTGCTGCTTCGGATGATGAGGGGGCACATCTGTCCAGCAGGGCCGGGTGTGTGGGCACCAGGTCCCCTCTGCTCACCCCTGAGGTGATGGGGTGCGGCGGCAGGAGGCAGTGCCCATCAGGTCTGCCCCATTCTGGCCTTCGATGGAGCCACCTCAGTCTTTCACTCCTGAGTCAGCTGGACTGTGTGTGGGGGGGTGGGGGTGGGGGAGGGGGTGGTGGTAGCTGGGTGGGCCTGAGTTGAGCTGAGCTGCTGTCCCTCTCCAGCAGGAATTGGGGTTCCAGGACAGTGTGGGGGAACATGCTGCCTCACAGGTAGCCAGACCAGGGTGTGAGCGTCAGCAGTGCAAGCCCAAACTCTGTTCTGAGCTTCATTCTCTGTTCATAAAGCAAGACTGTAGCTGCCTCCTTCCGGCTGGGGGTGGTCATCTCTCTCTGAACTCCCTCCTTCATCACAATCATCCAGCAGTTGTGGCTAGCTTCTGGCCAGGACCCGCTCTGGGGCTGCACATCATTACCCTTTAACCCACAGAGCAACCTTGCAAAGAAGTATTTGTGCCCCACCAGGGATGGAGACCCTGGACCCGCCAGGTGAAGTAACTTCCCCAGGCCACACAGCTTAGAAGTGAAAGTCAGGCCTGGCTGGAAGCCAGAGATAGTCTGCTGCACCGGCCTCCCCCGCCCCCAACCCGCCCCTCACCCCCAGCCTGGCATCTAGCTGGGCCCATGCGGGCACTCCACACATGGGCTCGTTTCTCTTCTCTCTGCTCAGTACCCCTGGCGGAAGGTTTTGCCTGCCAGGAGCCACAGGCTTCCCAACTCAAGTCAAAGACCCACCAGGCCAGAAGAAGGCCCCTGCTCTTCTCCCTCCATTATCCTGCAGCCCCGTCCAGTACCCCTCTCCCAGGGGTCCTCCTTTCCCCACCAGCATCTTTGCCAGCTCCCAGTGTGTTCTCAGAGCCCTCTGCAGCAGGGGATCTAAATTTAGACCCTGCGCTCTGTTAACTCTGTGAATAATGCTAATTAGCATAACAATTCTTCCTGCAATTAAGTTGGGAAGGGGGGTGAGGAGGTGGTACTTGGTCCAAGAGGAAATTACACGGAGAGGCCTCGCTTATTACTAGTTTTCCAAGGCCTCGCTGGAGGTGTCTACTTGGCATAGATCTTTTCTTGGATGGCTGGATTCAGAAAATGCCTATTTGGGGTAGAGGGAGGGAGTGTCTGTCGCTAACCTTATTGTGA
This sequence comes from Condylura cristata, assembly GCF_000260355.1. NCBI lineage: Eukaryota > Metazoa > Chordata > Mammalia > Eulipotyphla > Talpidae > Condylura > Condylura cristata. The sequence continues at coordinate 19,218,985 of NW_004567109.1, read as the reverse complement.
TGTGTTATTGGTGCATGTATTAAAGTGCGGCTCGGAGCCCTGCGTGGCAATGAATTAGGTTTTGTAAGCAAGCTGTCACCTGCTCTGAAAGGTGTGAAAAAATTATGAACTGCATTGTCCTGGAAATCACAAAATAGCACTTCTTCCCTGAAGTGAACATATAAGTTTGGGATGTGAAGTTGAAATGAAGTAATATTTGGAATTTAAATTTGTTTGTTTAGGGAGATTTGCCTATTCTTTCATGGGAACCATTGTAATACCAAGTTTCCCGGCTGCTTGGTCAGGAAACCCCTTGGGTCCAGAAGCCACCAGCTGTGCTCTAGACTCTTCTGCTGTCTCTGTCCCTCCCTGGGGCACGCCAGGAAGTTTGACATCTCTACTGGCTGGGAGGAGTAAGGCAACTGGCTCCCTCCACGTGGGGGAGATGGTGATGTGAAGCGGCCCTGGAGAGAGGCTGTGTAAAGCTTCCTTCTGACAACCCTTCAAGTATTTATAGACAGCTCTTGTGAGCACTGAGGCTCTTCTCCCTGATTTTCTTGAAAGCTTTCCTGGCACATATTTTTTAGAAACTACCTCCATTCTCATGTCACTGTTCTGGGCATTCTTTCTGAGTAGCATAAAACAGAGAGGGATTCCTCCTCCTTTACTCTGTTCACAATACCTTTATTGATGTAGCCTAACTAAGGCAACACTTTTGTAAGGAACCACATAACTCTTAGCTGCTGTGGCACGGTGGTCAGTTGAAACTAATGAAAGAATCTGTTGACTGATTGAATCGTTCATTCACTGACTCCCTATTTGGATTAGACATTTTGCTAATCTAAGAATAAGAGCTGAATTGGGCCTAGTCCCAAACTCAGAGGAAGGCACAGACTACCTGGGGTGAGAGATGTTGGGGGTGGGACCCACTAGGAGAAGCTCTAGGGGGAAGCAAGGGTAAAGGGAATGCAGGGGAAGGCTTCTCCTGGGAGAGAAAAGCTAATCTGGATCTGGAAGGCTTTGTCAGTTCACATTTGTAAGAACTTTTGTCAATTCACTTCTTTCTATCTTTTGTGCCTGTGACTTTGATAATCTGAAGGTGGACATTTGATTGAATCTAACTAAGGGATTATCTAGTGCTGCACCATCAGTGGCAAGCCAGGGACATGCATTCGTAAGTGAACTTCCCCGTCTGCTTGGGGTCACCTCCAGAACTGGCCCGGCGCGTTAATAACCCCCGTGGTGTCACTCAGGAGCACTGGAAGTAGGAGAAAGCCAGTCTGAGAATGCGCAGCATGTTCTTGAGTGGCTGGATCGCACTCACGGCTCCTCTGCTCCACCTGGCCTCCTGCCTGTCCCCTTTCCGAGCCACCCTCCCTGCCTGCTGCCCTGAGCACTCCTCCGCCCTGCTGGTGTGCATGTACGTGGCTGTCCCTCGGCACTCTGGGGCTCATCAGTGCCGTGTATTGAGCTAAGCGCAAGGGGCAAGGCCCCCGGAGGCAGGAAGTATTCTGTGTCCACTTGTTAATGGTCTGTCCAGGCTTGGGGAGCAGGAGCGTTTGTACCGTATTCCATTTGTGCTTCTCCTTTCCTTGGGGCAAAGCCCTGGGGTAGAGATTTGAAGTTACCTGATCAGCTCAGTGACTTTCACTCCTGAACACCAAGCAGGGACTCGTGGCTTGGCGGGAGTATGAACCACACATACCGTGTTCCCACCTACACGACTTGCCTGGCACGCGACCTGCTGTTTGGCCGACACTTAGTCTGCCCCGTATCAGGCCACCTGGCCTAATAACATGGATAACGGACACAGGGCTGAATTCCAGCCCATCCCAGGGTCTAGCGTGGCTGGCTATTCCTTCTCCCTGCAGCTTCAGCTGGGTGGGGCAGAGGAGCCTGAGGGCCGCCATCGCGGGGCGAGGCTTTGTGCCTCCTTGCGAGGACAATGCCAGGCAGGGCCTGCTGGACAGATGGGGCAGCCCTTGGCCTGCCTGTGTGTGCAGGTGCGCGTGCGTGCACACACACGTGTCACATGTGCGACTGGCACCCTCTGAACCACCGTGCGGAGCAAGCTGCCGGCGCTCGGGATGATGGATGCCTCTCTGCAAGGGGCCCAGCCCTGCTCCCCACCACGCTCTGCACACAGGATGCCCTGAGTAAACGGCTCCGCCCAGCTGCCTGGCAGGGCTGGCCGTGGAGGGACTGGAAAAGGGAGGGAGGAGTGGAGCCATTTGTCTGGGGCACCGGGAGGGGAGTTGGCCACTTACGGCTGTGATGGATGGCGATTCTGCTCTGCCATCTGTCGGGGCTGGCAGGCTGCTTAGCACAGCACTGCACACCTGGCTGGGCGTCCCTGTGGAACTGGGCCCGCCTTTGCGGGGGCCTGGGGACCAGGCTCCTGACACCCTCGAGCACGAGTCTGGCTCGGAGGAGCTGAGCTGTGCTCCTGGGGCCCCGGCGCAGGAAGGGCCGCACATTCCCAGAGCAGAGTCCTGCTTCCCACCTCCTTCCCCAGCAGCCAGGAGCCGCTGTGGGGGAGAGGTGGTGTCATAGCCGGGCATTTCTGGGCCAGGCAGAGCCCACTGAGCTTAGCGGCCTACCTCCTTTGGCAGGTTATACTAGCAAAGCCCTTAACAGAGGACCCAGTGTACACATGCACCATGGAAGCAAAGAAGTTGGAACAGGCTCTGCTCCCATCCCTGCGGGCGTGGGCCTCGGAGATGCTTGTGAGGGCGCCTGGCTACCTGGGAGGAGGGTGAGAGCTGTCTTGTCCTCACTAGCCACTTGTGCCATGACTTAGTCCTAGGGTCCCCGAATGCTGGAGGCACAACAGCCCTGCAGGTCACCTACTCAAAGTCATCCCTTTGCAGGTGGGAAGCTGAGCAGGGAGGGGCCAGCCCAGTGGCCTGCTGCGCACCTGTCCTGCTCTAACCCTCTCAGCCCTCCCGAGCTGGGCTTTGCTGAGCCCTGGATGCTCAGCCAGGCCTGGCCCTCCAGGTTGGGCTTAAATGGTTGTCTCTCCCCCTCCCCTCGGCTCTGCTGTTCCCCATTACCTCCATTGCCTCACTCTCTCCAGCATGCTCTGCTGTGTGGGTTCTTGTCTTTCCCGAGGAGCCACCTCTCTGTCCACAGCACGGCGTCCTCTTCCTCCAGGACAGCAGAAGGAGAGCCTCGGGGGAGCTTGTGCTGCACCCACTCAGATCTCCTTTGGGAAGGCACCTTGGGCGTCAGGAGTCAACTGACCCAGCTTAGCCCCCAGCCTCAGCGCGGGTTGAGTTGAGATTGGGCCAGGGAAAAGGGAAGTGAGACGCTTTTGCATACCAACCTGCAGGGACAAATACATAAAGCTGGTCCAGGCATGGGGGCCGATCCTCCCCAAAGAGAAGTAGGGGCTTTCGATGGAGGCTTCAGTGAGGAAAAGCCATCTGCAACCAGAGTATTCTGTTGAATTTAAACAGAAGTGGCAAAGAGGTGTCCTGTTCTGTTCCTGCCCTCACTGAGGCTTCAGTGTTGAGAGGGGAGATGATCTTGCCCTTGGCTCTCCCTCCAAACGCTGCTCAGCACTTCCATGGGTCAAGCTCAAGAGAACCAGTAGTCCCAGGAGTCCTCAGAGGTGCCCCAGACAGGAGGAAGGGTGCAGAGGATGGCGAATATAAAACGAAATCCAATCAGTCTTTCTCTGCTCCAAGCAACACAGGCAGGCAGGGAACCTGCAAATTGCTGCAGCCAAGACCCTGGGGGTTGGGAACAAAGGCAGGTGAGCCTCCCTGACTGAACCCACACTTGCAGGCAGGCGGTGCATTCTTGTGGATCACATTCTCGGGTAACCTTGGAAGAGACGTTGTTTTTTTTCCACTTGAAACTGAAGAACGTGGGGTTCAGAGAGGTGAAGTGATTTGCCCAAGGTCACACAGATGGAGAAGGCAGAGGGGGATGGCACGGCCGATGGCTGTCTGACTCCAGCCAGTGTGTGCTTTTGGGGCAGCACTAAGACCCAGTGGGAGACTCTGCTCCTGGCAGGTAAGTGGAGCTGGCCACCTGGGGGCTGGTGCAGCCATGGCCACTGGAGGCCAGTGCAGAAATGCCAGGCCAGCTTCTGGACCTGGCAGCTGCTCTTTGTGCGGCAGGCAGCTGTGGGCTGCATTGCTCCTGAGCTGGGGCAGACTGGCTCCCTGCAAAAAGCAGGGGCAGAATTTGGCTCCTCTTAATTGATTTGCAAATGTTCTGAAGAATTGTGGTAATTCCTTTAAATTTTACTCTCATTCAAAATTTGGAGGTAAACATAATGAGAAAAGGAAAGTCAGCACCATATAATGGAAGAAGAAAAAGGTCTAGCATTTTATTTTATTTTTACCCTGGGCATAAGGAAAGCAAACTCACGTTGAATACCTCATTATTTGAATTTCAAATATTTCTCTCGAGTTGAGCACAAAAGGAAACTTAAAAAAATATTAACACACACTCACCCATACATACCCTGAATCACTTCTCCTCTTGAATATGTGACTCAGAATGTCCTAGTTTAGGTTATAATAGCGCAATTGTGAGAATCAATCAGGCCTGGATAGATGTGTTTACTCAGAAGTGCTTTGAAGGGAGACCAGTCAAAAGCACATTAATATCTTAAAACATTGAAATTATCTTTACCAAAGAACATTAGCGGTAAGCATTAATATTTGGGGACTCTTTTTGGCTTGCAGAGTGTCTACATTTAGGTAAGCCCAGAGGTCAGAATGTAGAGGAAAGTGAGGAGGTGGTTGTCAGCAAGTGTACTGGAAAGAGCCTCAGAACTGAAGTCCTTCCTATTGCTCCCTTCCTCGCTTGAAGCAGATGCACAACAAAGCTTCCCACCACGGGCTAGAGTCTGGCAGGCCTAAGTGAGAATCCCTCTCTGCTGCTTGATGAACTGGACTGCTTTGAGTTATTTAACTGCTCAGGCCTCTGTCTCGCCACTTGTAAAATGGGACTAATGATAGCATTAGACAGGAGTGTGGCCTTTCCACACACTTTTGCCAGGCCCAGCACAGCGTAAGCCCTTGACAAACGGTGCTTTCGTTGTCTTGTCTGTGATGGGTCTCTGTGTACCAGACCTGGCTGAGCGTGGGGCTGATCACCCAGTCGGGGGAGGGGCAGTTACTGCATTATCTTCATCAAAAGTCTGGGTCTGGGTGCTGAAGGAACACATTTCTTCACCATGAAGTCTGGACTCGTCTCTTAGACACTCTGACCTGATTCTTTGTCCATGAAATGGTGCTGAAACTGCCTGCCACTCAGGGAAGTCGTGAACACCAAGGAGATCAAGTACCAGAGGAGTTTTGGAGACGCTCAGGTATACTCTGGCAGCATCATGAGTTATTATTACCCGGAAGGTTGCGTCCTGGTGTGCTTATCCCTTGCAGGCCCGACACCCAAGACTTCTCTTCCTTCTGGGTTAGGTTTTCTGGGACACGCTGGCTATGACTGAACCCTCTGGTCTGTCATGATAGAAGCTTGACTGTTACCCCATGGAGGCCAATGGGGAGGGGGCGCTGGTGGGGCCCTGAACCCCAACGGAATCTGACTGAGCTGGGCTGGAGTTGATTCTGCATCTGGAGGAGGGGGCCTGAAGGCAGAGGGCGGGAGATGGTTAGCCAGGACACCCTACCAGCGTAGCCAGGCTCCTCTGAGTCTGATCCTTAAGGGGCCTTGCCCTTGGTCTGCCCACTGAGCCCAGTTTGGCAAGGACCCTGCCTTCCCTTTGGGACCTCACACGTGTGAGTGACTGCATGTCTGGCCCCCGCCCCTTGCCCGCTGGCTGGGGGTCTCAGCTGGCCGCTCTATCTGGAGTTGAGCTCGGCGCTGTGCTTATCTCCCTCCTGCTGCAGCAGCCCACATAAAATCGTTCTTGCCATTCTCCCATCCAAGTACTAACCAGGCCCGACCCTCACCTTCCGAGATCAGACGAGATGGGCGCGTTCAGGGTGGTATGGCTGTAGACTCTCTTGCCATGCTAACAAGTGTTTGGTGCAATTTCCCTTTGGACGTGGGAGCAAGTGCTAAGTGAATAAGGACTGAAAGGATGGAGGGCCGAGGACTCGTTTTGAAGGCAGAATAGCAAGATCAGCTCAGAGGAGGAGTCCAGGGCCCGCGGTGGGCTCCGAGGAGGAGCAGCAGAGATGCGGAATCTGTGAGGGAACAGGGCTTTGGGGATGCGGAAGCCAGAGCTGGCTTTAGAGTGTCAGATTTGGGCCAGTCTGCCGTTGGCGCAATCCTCTGGTGTTTTCCTCCCAGATGCCACCCTTTGGAGCTTCTCTGCCCCACCCCCAAGGCCACCACTGGGTTCCATCTGGGCCTGCTGCGTCTCGGCGGCTTCTCCTTCCCCTTATCAAAACTCGTGTGTCTCCCTCCCTCAAGAACCTGCTCTCCCGCTGTCAGGTGCCTCATTTAAACAGCAAATCTGGGCTAATGCCTGCCTCCCCCACTCACTGGGCACACTTGCATTTTAACAGGGATATTTGGAGGTAATTCCTTTACCCTAAGGACCAGGAAAATGTGTTTCAGAGGCCCAGACTCAGAGTAGTGCAAGACTGGGTTTGCAATCCCGTAAAGCTGAGTTCCACTCCAGGCCCGTGGGAGTCCTGGCCTGCTCAGTGTGGCTGCTGTGGGGGCAACCCTGTCCCCACTTCGAGAAGTCTCCTTCTGTACCTTGGGTATGCCTTCCCGTCCTGGGCCTGTTTCCTTACGTAAGGGGGAATCGTTGTGCTTTCTTCTTGGCCAGGCACCCCCAGCCTGCCCACCCCGGTCAGTGCCTCCTCATGTCCCTCCTCTGGCCTCTCCCCCTGAGGGCCAGCTGCTCACCTCACCTCCTTGTCTCCCTTGACCTCTGTGTGTGCTGGATGCTTGGTCAGTGCAAGAGAATGCCAGCTGGAAAGCTTGTTGTTTCCAAAGATGGGTGGAGCGGCCCACCCTCAGCTTTGCGAGCCAGGAGCAGCGGAAGCTGGGCTCCAGAAGGCGGCCCTATAATTAATCCCGCCGCAATGTGGCCACCATTGTCTCTTCCCTATTGAGATCAGCCAATTAGCAGTTCCGCACTCCTCGGCGTGGCAGCCACTTATTAGGGAAGACAAAGGCAGCATTGATTCCAATTTGTCCTGCATTTGGCTGCCTCTGAAGTTAAAGATTGCATTTGGGTAGCTGCACTGGGGGAGAAACACAGGGGTAATGTAGAGAGAGCATCTAAAATTAGTTGAAATAATTTTAGCTCTATTGTGAATGACTATACTAAATATAAACAGAAGAGAGAAGAAAAATCTTCGTAATGTTAATTACCATAAGCATTAAGTACCCAAAAACGAGGCGTACAATTTGTTTGGTGACACTCTGATAATTAAATCATTTTCTCCCACTGAGGCTCCTTGCAGGTTGGTGTGGAGCTGGGTTCTTTCTGAGTGTTTTCTCTGGCACTGAGGATGCTCACAATTCTGCTTCCAAGGTTTCTGAGACCACAGTTTTCCCCCAGTCCAGGTGAGCAGGGCCATGCTGTTTGCACGTGAGTGATTACTGGGTCTTGGGCCAACCTGACATTTGAGCTCTGAGCTGACTGGAGAGGAAATTGCTCACTCACTGCCCATCCATCCGTCTGTCTGTGTGTCCAGCTGTTCATGTTCATGCGGTTTCTCATTGACTCAATCAACAAGCTGCTTTTGTGCAAGGCGCTGAGGATATAGAGATAAGTATGATATAACCTTTACCCTTAAGGAAACTTTTTTTTGGGGGGGAGTGACAAATCTGTTAAAAAAAAAACAAACCAAAAAACCCCAGCAAACGGCAAACACAGTGCCAAAAGCCCTGTAATGGGGTGTTAGCAAAATACTCTGACAGCATCAGCGCACACCCACTTTGCCTGGGGAGTCTGGAGGACCCCTCAGAGGACCTGACATTAGACCTGGGCCTGAATGGATGAGCAGGCGTGAGAGGACAGACAAGCCCAGCAGAGAGGACTGGAGGAGGAACAGAGGGCTGGCCAGGAACCCCTCGGCTTGAGGGAGCGCGGGAAGGTGGCTTAGAAGGCGAGAGGGTGGAGGAAGGCAGGGTGGAAGGGGAAGCGGGAGCCGGAGCCAGTGTGTCAGATGTCTCCCCGAGGAGTCCCACGCGGGCCTCCCGTCCACCCGCCACAGGCTACTACCCCTCATCACACGGTGGGGGCTTCTGGGCTCAGATTTTGCAAAGCAGGGAAGGGCCTGCCTGATGGGTCAAAACCGTGTTCTTAGGCAGATGCCGTTCTGCCGGGCTGTGGCCAGAGTGGGAAGGACTCAGAAGCCCGGATGAGGAGCTGGGCTTTCTCCTCAGCTGGTGTGGACATGCTCAGGAGAAGACGCTGGTAGGTGGGGCCGCCCACCTACCTGGAGGAGGAGCGAGGGCTGGGCGCGTTGCTCACGTGGGCCCTGCTGCTGCTTATTCCTTTCCTTGGCTCCGGAGTGTCCTTTGTGCCCCTGTGTCCTTTGAGGCCCCGTGCCCCTGGCCTCAGCAAAGGCACCGATCTAGTCAGGGAGCAGGACGTGCCTGGGGCTGAGCATTCCGCACGAGCCGCACAGTGTCAAACCCCTCTGCACAGCCTCTGTTCTATACAGGCTGGTCCCATTCATGCCGAAAAGACTTTCAGGCGTGCCATGCGACTTGCCCAAGGTCAGTGTGTGGTGGTGCTGGATTCTTACCTAACTCTAAAGCACAGGTGACTCATTCTTCCGACGTAACCTTTTGCCTGTTCCATCCTAACACTCACCCACTCCTTGTCCTCGGGGAGCAGTGGCTTGGTTTGGAGGAGAGAGATGAGGTGAGTGTTCTTCCGTTTTCTCAAAGCCTTCCCTCCTCTGCCGAGACGAAGGGCCTGGAAGGGAAAAGGGCAGGGCCTGGAGGGGGCTTGACCAAGACCGAGCCAGGTGTGTGGGGGTCATTTACCATCACTCAGGAGGTGCATCCAGCTCCCTGGTCTCATTAATTTTGCTCTCTTGGGGGACAAACTCCCTGGGAGAATTCTCTCATTGCTGACTCTGGTCCTTTCCTCCCGCTCCTCTTGGCCCTTCCTGATAGGGCAAGCCCATGGTGCCAAGGGCCCAGGCCCGGTGAGCTCACCATCCTCTGGGGTGGGGGCGGCGGTGGGGCAGGGAGGTGGCCTGCCTGGCAGCTCCTCTCTCCTCTGATGCCAGAGCCCTCTCGCCCTCCTGCCTCCTGTCCCCTGGGCCTTCAGGGCTGCATCTTTTCCCCTTCCAGAATGCTCCACTTCCCGATTCTGTCCTTCCTTCACTATGTCCCAGCCGCTGGTTTTCCCCCTGTTTCCTCTCATGGTAGGTTTTTTTTTTCTTTCTTTTTAAACCATAATTCACAGTAAGAAATTCATTTTACATGCTACCCAGTTAACCATCCTCATATACAACTGAATCAAAAGTGTCACAAAACAATATATTAATCCTTACTAGGTACAATGCACTCTGGTATTTTTATTCTATTCTGTTCTATTTGATTTCTTTTGAAAAATATTGATCTTGATCCATTGCATCAATTTGCAAGCCACCAATAGTTTTTAAAAGCCCATGATTTGAAAGACACTGTTCCAACGTGGCAAGCCAGTTCTGTCCAGCAGACACTGCACTTGCAGTTCCATCCACTTGAGCATTTTCTTTTCAGAGTCTCAGGGCGCCTCCTTGCAAGGTGCAGATCAAACATCTTCCTCAGAAACTTCCCTGGTACCCCAGTAAAGCAACTGCATTACCCCATCTTTCTCTTCATTGAGCCTGTCTACCTTCAGTGCACCTCTCAGGATTTGAAATAATCTTGTGGCTGCTTCTGTGTTTACTCTTTTTCCTCCTGCCTTAGAGGACAGACCCTGTTTAGTTTGCTCATTGATGTCACCCCTTTGCCTAGGGCAGGCCTGGAAAACTGTGGGTGCTCAACCAGTGCTCACTGAGTGACCTGTTCCAGATTTATAGGGTCAACTGCCAACTGAACCAGTTCTCTTGCGCTGAACCCCCTAATTACATGTACAGGAGCCCCTGCAAGAATACTTATAAAGTGGAATGACAGAAAATGAGGGAGAGGACACATTTACAGGTGAAATGAGGTGAATAAACAAAGGGTGTGTAAGTGACGTTAGTTTGGCTCTAAGCATTGAACAATGAGTTCATTTATTGTGTTACAGAGCAGGAATTCCACAAAGGTCCAGGGACCCACATTGTTTCTGTCTCTGTTCTGCTATTGTTGTGTGTGTGTGTGTGTGTGTGTGTGTGTACATGTACATACATGTGGCCTTTATGCTCAGGTTGGTTGCACTTTTAGGAAACTCACTTGGACATCATGCTGTGCCCCTCAAAAGATGACCACTTCTTAAGAGAATAGAAACTTCTAGCAAAAGTCTACCCATGTAGATACCCCTCAGAATTACTTCTGGGCTGGAATCAGGTCGTTGTCCAGTCCTGAACCAGTTTCTGATGAGGGATCTGGGGTTTCCATGACTTATCACATGGGCTTGGTGAACACTGGCACTTTCACTCAGATGCTCATGATGCCCTGGGTGACACAGTCCCACGAAATACCCCAAAATAGCTGTTGTGTGACTGTGTGCAGCTGCTGGAGGTTGCTGCAAATATAGCTGAGTTTCCCAGTAGCTACAATGGAAAGAGGAAGCTAAACTGATAGAAATTTTAGACCTTTTAGATCAACCAGTTGCAGAGGAAAATCCTACCTTTCTCTAGCACTGAGATCTGAAAATTTCTTACACTAGTCTTCACGAGTGCAAGCCTGGGGAAGTCACCTCCAGGCCAGGCTGACAGGCTATTTTTGAGAGTGCCCCAAAGCAAACCGAAGGAAAATTTCCAAAGCCCTGGCTCCAGAGTGCAATTTAAAAAGTGATTCTGGAGTCGGAGAGAGAGGGGTTAGGAGACACAGCCTGGGCAGACTCGTACCTGGTGCAGGCTGAGTGCCGACTTTCCCGGGACTGCACGGAGTATTTGCCCAAGGTGAAGTTAGATGCAAGGAGCATTTGTCTTTTAGGTAGCTCACCATGGAGATCATCTGTCTCAGCAAACTGATAAGGAAGAGGCAGCAGAGTTAGAGATTGTATTCTCTGGCAAGGATTTTCTCAGGTACTTCTACCTGAGATATGAATTCATATCTGAGATATCTCTCAGAGAGTCATAGACTTGGAGAGATGGGGCATTTAAAAAAAAAATTGAGGCACCTGATGAGAACATGCACTTGAATAGCATCATGGGTGTGGGCCCTGTGACACACCTGTCCTGTGAAATTGGTGTTTTCTAACTGACTGGGGGCTATGTCCAGCCTCCTATGTTCAGTTGGCATACATTGTATTCTTAAACGTGACCCATTTTGCAGCTAAATGACATCAACACTTCACACTCACCCCCACGGGTTCATTTTTTTGTACAATATTTGCTTTCCTCTCTCAGGAGTAGTCCCCGTAAAATCCCCACCACCAGCTCACCCCCACTGGAGTTTATCTGATTGGCCGCACAAGCCACCTGGACCTCTGAATCTTGGTCCTTATTATAATGGTTTATTTTTACATCATTCTGTGCCTTTTTCCATCTCAGCTGTAATCCCCGTGGGCTTCCCATCACCGTTTCACCCGTGTGCCATTACCATAGTCCCGTGCACACCCCCCCCCAAAATTGAATCTTGGTTCTTTAATATGATGTGTTTGCTCTGCCAGTGGAGAATCTGATCACATGTGAAGCGCCAACTTTCTGAAGTGAAGAACTACAGCGAGAAACATAGATTGGTGCATGCGTGTGTGTGTGTGGCACGCACGTGTGCACGAGGTGACGTCTGCATGAAGGTGAGGGTGTGTGTGCGAATGTCCTGTGTGTGCAGGTGAGCCCCTCAGCATGTGTCCAACCGAGCAGTTGTGGCCTGGCACCCACGTTTGTGTATTGCAAACCCCATCTCTTCAGCTGCTCTGTAAACCAAGGTCAAACACAGCTCTCTTCTTGGTGGGACAGATAATCTAAAGATGACCCTTGATGCATCTGCCTCCTGCTATTGATGCCCGTGCACCCCTCCCGGGCTCGGCAGTCTGCTGAGGCGGCTGGCCTGCGACCGGCTCGGGATGTGCCCTCTTTATCCCACCGGGCTTGACCCCACCCGAACTCCCCAAGCAGAACAGCCACCCAGCCCAGTTCGGTCAGCCTCAGCATCCAGCCTTGGTGAAACAGCTGCTGTCTGAACCCATATGCTTTGGGGAGATTTGTTAGCACAGAGAATTAACATACTTGGGGAGCAGGTCCTTACCCATCTTTCTAGCCCCATCCCGGAAGGGGTTGCTGACCTGGTTGAAGGTTAAGTGTGAGGGCTTGGGGCATGACAGGCACAACCTCTTCCTCCCGTCCCCGCACCTCCCTCTCCCTCATCAAGCCCGGGGGTGAGGAGCTGGGCTCAGGCTTGCCGCGTCTAAGTGAACGGTGGAGCCTCGGTCTCGCTGGAGGCTCTTGGAGCAGCGTTGCAGGTCTGTTGGAATTCCACCAGCATGCCACCGGGCAGACAGGCATCTGTTTAAGTGGAAATTTCATCAAGGGGAGAGGCACTCCGTATTGTGCCTGGAATCCTAATGGGTGAGGCCACTCAGAGAACACATTTAACCCCGGGAGCATGCTAGCTGGACCCCAGCGAGGGTCTGCGCTGGGCTCCCCACCCTGGGATTCAGATCCACTTGAGGCTGCAATTAGGAAAACAAATAAAAGGAGCAGGGAGCTACTCACACAAAGGTCCAAGAGCCTTCTGGACAGAGTCCCCTTAAGAGGCAAAAGGAAGATGCTGACATCAGTTCCAGGCAATGGATCAGCGGGGAGGGGAGATCTGAGCTCAGGGGGGTGTTTTCTTTGAGAGGGGCCCTCAGGGCAGCCCCTGGGGCCCAGTGTGAGTTCTGGGACAAGGCGACTGTAATAAAAGTGGGAACCTCGGTGTACCCACTTAAGCTGGGGTAACAGAGGCCCATTGGTCTGGCTAAAGCAGGGAAGGGAACCTGTAGGACACAGTGTCTCCAGGAAGCCCAGGGCAGGAGGTATGCAGACCCCGGTGTGCTGAGAATTAGGGAGATCCCCCAGCTTTCTTTTCTGCTTCCCTCTGCACATATGTCCCTGCACATCACCTTCTGCTTCCCCACACCGGTGTAATGTGCCACCCAGGCCTGGGCTTATGTCACCATAAGCTGCAGCCACTCGCAATTACCGCCTGGCACTGGCAATCCTTCCAGGCTCCCCAGAGGGAGGTCTGACTGTCTGCAGGGCCAGGTCTCCCCTGACCCACGCAGTGGGGAGTTGGGGGGTGCAGTCGAGCATTAACACAAGAGCCTGAGGGGCAGGTTCTCAGGGCAAGTGGGGGCAGTCACTGGAGCTGCAACTTCCAGAGATCTCTGTGGGACACCGAGCCAACACTTTAGGCTGGGATGGGCAGGCCTGGGCATAGCGTGACACAAGCACGAATTTAGGAGGGCGCTCACCTTGAGAGTGACCCAAGTCCACGGTCAGCCTCGCAGGGCCCCAGAGCGGCCCTCCTCTGTGCTGCATGCCTCGCTGGCCCGCCTCTGCTCTTCTCTGAGCAAGGAGTCTGCCCTCTCTGCCGTGAGCAGCGCAGGACCGGACACCGGTGCCCGAACAGCTAGCAATGCCCACAGGCAGGCCATTGCTGTGGTATGGGGTGGCGGTGCAGGGGTGTCACGTCAGTGACTTGTAAAGTAGCAGAGGCTGCAGTGGCCTGTTGGCAGGGGAGTTCCCCAGAGTGGGGGGAGGGGTGGAGCCTGAGAGATGCCCACTTGTCTAACTGAGCTTGTTCTTACCCCTTGGGCAGGGGAGGCTTGGAAAGCAGGTCTCGCCATGCAGATGGCCAGCATCACGCTCTCGTGTGCCCACTGTCATCACGCTGTGCCACCACGCTGGGTGTGGGCGGCCTGTCATGTCACATGTGTGGTCACCAAGCCCGGCACGCCAGTCCCCAGCACTTCCTATCTGGGACACCTGGCAACTGGCAGAGTGATTTAGCTCCCTCGCTGCGCCCCCGGGAGCTGGAGGCCGGAAAGCTGAATCGTGTACTCGTATTCGAGGGACAGCAACGGCCGGGCTACATCTTTCTCTTTGATTTCCAGCCGCTATCTATCTATCTTTCACAACCCAGGAAAACTTGACTAGTACAGGCTGCATTTCCAGACCAGAGGCTGAGTCCTGCTGGACCTGGTGCATCAACCAGGGTTGTGCCCCAAGCCTTGCGTGCTGTGGGTGGGTGCCGCAGACTCTTCTGTCCAATCCCCCTACTCCGCAGTCCTCCCAGGTGTCTCTGTTCTAGCTGATGTGTGGCTGTTCAGCTTGGAATCACCAGGGTTTCTGCTTGGTTAGAAGGTTCCAGTCCTGCTGGTAGCTCCCGGGACCACGAAGGGAAGCAGGAGGCAGCAGCCACCAGCCAGCTCCCTGTCCTGAGGCCCCTTTGCCTGAGCCCAGTTCCTTGTCTGGCGGCCTCTCCACCTTTGAAGTTTGAGTATACGCTACTGTACTTCTAAAAAATAATTAGCTTTCAGGTAATAAAACTGCACGTTAGACCTCGGGCCTGGCCGTGGTGGCAACGGGGCATGCTCCTCCCTTCTCAGCCAGCTTTGCCTGGGAAATTCCCCCAAGCTCTGTGGAATTTCACCTGTAAAATACATTTGCAAGGGCAGCAGCGTGGGTTTGTGGGAGCGGCGAAGCTGTGTTCTTCTAAACAACCCCCAAGTCAAAGAGGAAATCACAGTGGAAATAGGAAGAAATTTTGAACTGAACCCAAATAAAAATGAGAACAAATGAAAACCCACGGGAACGCATCTAAAAGAAGGCTCCGTGCAGGAATCATCAACCCGGGCAAAGAGCTCAGGGGTCCTGGCGAATTTGGTCAGGAAAAACTGCAGTCTGTGTGCTCTGGAGCAGAGCTTGCATTTCCTTCTAGTAGGGGTCCAGGTCTGCCTAGACCAGGAGCACCAGTGACAACAGTTTATGTTTTTACTGTTTTATGAGCATGTCAGCATAAGCACTGGGGGATGATGCCTAGAATTTTGCCAAGGAGGTGGCATGGTTAGGTGTGCTAACCCGAAAAGATCTCAGATCCAATATCTCATTTATGTGTAAAAAAATCCTTTAAATTTTGGATCGTTATAGATTCACAGGAAATTGCAGATAGTAAAGACAATTCTAGTGGCCCTTTCGTCCAATTTCCCCCATTGATTAAGTCTTGCCTAAATATAGAGCAATATCAAAATGGGGCACTGACCTGGCAGGAAAGGTCTGTCTAACTTTCCAGCACACGCCAGCTCTGTGCAAACACCCTCACAGCCAGGATGCACACACAGAGCTTCCTCACGCCGCCCGTTATCATCATGCGCTCCTGTGGTGGGTTCTGTCCTCCCCGTCATCACACTCCCAACTGCCAACGCCCTCTGCCATCTTTAGAATTTTTGTCATCTGAAGAATATTTTCAGAATTGGTGGAATCCTACAAGACTTGCGGTTGGCTTATTTTCCACTGAGATAATGTTCTTGAGATCATCCACATGGCTACATGCATCAGCCACTTACTGCTTATAACCGTTGCAAAGTCTTTCATGGTGTAAATTACCAGTTTGTTTAATCGTTCACTGATTGGTAGATACTTCTGGGCTTGGAGCAGTTGTATACATGCTTTTGTATGTTCGTGTGGTCTAACTGTCCAGAGTACAGATGCCAGACTGTTCAGATGTAAAGCTTTTCAAGAAGCTGCCAAACGTTTTTTCCAGATGGCTTTCTACCATCCTTTGTTGCTGCCAATAATGTCTGAAAAGTCTGGTTTCTCTACATCTTCACCCTCATTTGATATTGCTCATGTTTTTCATTTTTGCTATTTTGAAGGTCTGCAGTGATATCTTGTGGTTTTCATTTGTATTACTGGATGGCTAGGGCTGTTAAACTTCCCCTGCTATTCCCACCTTATAGTCTCTTTGGTGAAAGTTCTCCCTTATGTCTTTTGGTCATTTTCCAACTTAATTTTTTTTTAAAGATTTATTTATTTGTGCATACAGAACTGGGGTACAGGCCAGAGGGTCAGGGGCAGTGAGAGGCTTCACCAGAGACAGAGTGGGAAGCAGAACAGGCAGATCAACTAAGTACACTGCTGAGGGGAGCAGCGGGCGGGTCAGGAGAGGTCTGCCGCGCCATGTGGTCACCTCCGGGGCAGGCGGGAATCGAACTCATGCGGCAGTGGCTTTAGCTTCTCAGTGCTGTGCTTTAACCTGCTGCGCCACCAAGGGAGGGCCCAACTTAATTGTTTTTTTATAGTGTCAAGTTTTTAAAAATCCTGGTAAAAGACACCTAACACAACTTCTGTTAACCACGGCCATCTTAGCCATGTATGAGTGTACAGTGTGCTTATCTTCACAGTGTGCATGTGATCACAAGTTTTTCATCCTGCAAGACCAAAACCGGGCACCTCTTCACCAGCTCCCTCCCTCCACTGCCCCTCACCCTCAAGCTGCCATGCTTCTTATGTCTCTGTGACCCCCGCTGTTCTAGGTATCTCATATAAATGGAGTCATACAGTATCCGTCTGTCTGTGACTGGCTTGCTTTACTTGGCACTGTGTCCTCGTGGTTCAGTCACATTGTAGCAAGTGTCAGGATCCCCTTCTGTCGGAAGGTCCCCTTGGACATACATACATTTTGTTTACCCGTGAGTCATAGGCAAACACTTGCATGCCTTCTACCTCTTTGCTGCTGTGAACATGGGTGTGAAATTCCTCTTGGAGTTTCTGTTTTTATTCTTTTGAATATAAACCCAGAAATAGAATGACTAGATTTTGTGGCAATTCTCTTTTTTACATGATAATATTTTTGTGTTTGGTATGATAGTATTTCCCATAATTCCTGCACCATTTACATCCCCCACCAACAGGGCACAGGTTTCTGATTTTCCTGACTCCTTACCACTTGTCTTTGGTCTTTGTGTGTGTGTGTGCATTTGGTCTTTTTTAAAGTAGTAGTCCCATTAGTGGGTGGGCGTGATACACTGTTGAATTTTAAAAGTTCTTTATATCTGCTAGGTGGTGAGATCAGATATATGCCTTGCAAATTTCTTCCAGTCTGTCACTTATCTTTTTATCATCTTGACATGGTTCTTTTCAGAGCAAATTTTTATAAACTTGATAAAGTCCAATTTATTGAGCTTTCTATTTTATGCATCATGCTTTTTGGGGCTGAGTCTAAGAATACTCCACTGACTCCTAAGTCTGGAAGATATTCCATGCTGTCCTCTAAAAACTTTTATAGTTTTATATTTTAATGCAAGTCTATGAGATACTTGAGTTAATTTTTATATAAGGTGTTGAATTTAAGTCCAGGGTAACTATTTTGCCTATGGATGTTCAGCTGTCCCAACCTCAGTTGATTAAAAGCCTATTGTATTAATTTCTCTAATCTGTTTATATGCTGAAATGCACTGATTGATTTTCATATACTGAACCATCTTTCAACTCTGAAATAGGCTCAACCTGATCATGTCCGATGATTCCTTTTATATTTTGCTTTACAAGTTTTGCAGTTTTGCCTGGTGCATGAACATGTCTTCTGGTGGATCCCCCCTTTATCATAACCTAATGCCTATTTCTGCCTTGATCATTTTCCTTGCTGAGTGTATTTTATCTGATATCAGTATAGCTACTTCTACTTTCTTTTGATGAACGTTTGCACGATAGAACTTTTACCTACCAAGATTGTTAGATCTGATGTCCTTGTGGACATCAGATTGCTGGGTCACCTTTTTTTTTTTTTAAAAACCACCGTGCCAATCTCCATCTTTTACTTAGTTGTTCAGATAATGTAGAGTCAATGTAGCCCTGGACACGCCAGGGCTAAGTAGACCTGTTCATTTTCTGTTGTTTCCTCGTCTTTTAATTGTGGTCGATCCTTGTTTTCTTCTTCTTGCCTTGAACTTTTTTTTTTTTTTATCATGTTGAATTTTCCATTACATTTTGAGTGTAGCTCTTTATGTAGATCTTCCCTAGCGGCTGCATTTGGCATTACACCATGTATACACAACTTGTAACAACACACTAGCGTCGATGCTGTCACTTAGTCTGATGGGTAACAAGCCTCCCCAAACCCTGGATGTCTCACTTCCCCCAGTAGTGTTCCTGTTGGAAGTGGCTCCTCTCTGCTCTGAGAACCACGTCAGGCCGGGTCATCATTTTGATCCACCACCAAAACAAAATTTGGAAAACTCAGAGAAGGAAATATTTTATGGCCATATTTTTACTCTTTTCACTGTTCTTTCTTCTTTCCCCATATTCCAAGAGTCTTTAATGAACGTTTCTTCCCTACATCCTCCGTTGTTCTAGATTCACATTTAAGTCCCTTTAGCCATTCTTTTCGGTGGCCTGTTGGCTACAGATTCTGTTAGTTTTCTTTCATCGCATAGCAACTTGATTTCCTCTCGTTTCAGAAGAGATATTTTTATTGGATGTAGGTTTGACAGGGCTTCTTTCAGCACTGGAAAAATGTTATGCCATTTGCCTCTGGCATCGTGGTTTCCGGTGAGAAGCGACTGTCATCTGGGTTGGTGCTTGCTTACCACAGATGAGATATCGGTTTGTTCTGCTTTCAAGATTATTTTTGGTCTTTGTTTTACAGAAATTTGACTATAATGTGGCTTGGTTGTAGATTTCTTTGGGACTGCAACTCCTTAAATTCATAGGTTTCTGTCGTTTACCAGCTCAGGGAAATTTCAACCATTATTTCTTTGAATATATATATTTTTTTTACAGCCTGCCCTCTTTTCCTTCTCCTTCTTGGACTCTGGTGATATGAAAGTTAGAACTTTTTAAAGTGCACAGTCCCCTGAGGCTCTGCGCCTTTCTTCTCAGTCTATTTTCTCTCTGTAGTTCAGTTACAGCAATTTCCGTTGCTGCCAGTTCTCTGCCTCTCCCCTCTGTCTTCTGCCTTCTCCTACTGAGCCAGTGTATTGAATCCAAAAATTTTGGTTGTTGCCTTTTTCTGTTCTAGAATTTGCATCTGGTTCTTCTTGTGTTGTTTTTTTGCTGAGATTTTTTTTAAAAAAACTCATTTCAACTGTGGTTAATAGTGTTTGTTGAAGCATTTTCATGACGACTGCGTGAGCCCCCTCGTCACAAATCTTAACCTCTGTGTCATTTTAGTATGGCATATGTTGATTTTCATATCCAAATGGTTATTTCCCGGGTGCTTGGCATGATGAGTAATTTTTTTTTGATTGAAATCTGGACATTTTGGAAACATTGAGGCTCTGGATCTTATTTCTGTGTGTTCAGCAGGCTTTCGCTGACACTGCTCTGGTGGTGCTCTGGGCTGCTGTCTGTTGCTGTCAGCTGGGGTGGAAGTTCAGGTCCCCATCCAACCTCCACTGACACCATCGCAGGGGAAGGAAGCCTTGCTACCTTCATGTGGGTGGGACTTCAGGCTGTTCAGGCAGGAGTTAGGTGGCTCCTAACTAGTATCAATCTGACTGGCGTTTCTGCTCCTCACGTGGCATCCACTAACATGACAGCAGCGATGTGGTGGTGGTAGTGGTGATGGCGATGATAGGAGTGAGACAGGAGGAGGTCCTGACAGTGGTAGTTGTGAGGATGGATGTGGTGATGTTGGTGGTCATGGAATTGATGCCAGTGGTGGATGGTGGTAACTGTCCCAGTGGTGGTGATGGTGGTGATGGAGGTGATGATGGTGGTGGTGATGATGGGGTGGTGATAACGGTGGTTGTGCGGATGAGATGATGATATGGTATGGAGTGACCTCATTACCTCTGGGTAGTGGTGAAAACCTGGCTCTTCTCCAGGCCTACACAAGGGTGGGAGGAGCAGTTTGGAACTCCTGGCTAGAGGTAGAAGCCCAGGCTCTCTGCATTATCTCCTCTGACACAGCACAGAGAGGAGCCTCGTGGCAGTTAGTGTGGGTGAAAGCCCCAGTTGCCCACTAGGATTCCTCTGACACCATCAAGAAGAGGACTGGTCGAGTGCAGTACGTCATTGTAGCCCAGTGTGGGCAAAAGTCTGGGATACCCTCTCAGTCTATGGGGGTTTGGGGGTGAAACCAGAGCTTGTCTTTGATGTTTGGCTAGAAGAAACCAGTATTTTCCACAGGTTTTACGCTTGCTGAGCTTCCCTTTTCTTGGCCCTTTATTCAAAGAGGGCAGTTTTTCTCCAAGGGCTGTCTTTTGTCTACACTCATTGACATTTTCAGGCTGCCAGCTTCTCCAGTACCCAGCGGGCTATATAAAGCAAAGAGAAAGCCCAGCAGACTTGCTGCTGAGTCACGCCTTGGGACCTGCAGTCCCCGACTGGCTCTCTCCTCCCCACCTTCCCAAGGCTTAGGCTTGTTTTGCATGATGCCCTGGGTGTTAGCCACACCAGCGGGAGGAATATGGAAAAGTACATCTGCTCTCCTCCCTGGAAGCAGAAGTCCAGTTTCAATTACTAAGACAAGGACCCAGGGAAGAAAGGAAAACACATTTTATTTGCAAGCAGATGTTGGGGCACTTTGATTATTTTTGTCTTACTATGTCAGCAAATTGGAGAGCCAGGTTGCCTGAAGTTCTGAGTGTCCCTATAATTAATACCAGGCCTGGGTGTGATTATTAATAGTGTACTTCCATAGTTTGGCCTTACAGATTTTGATTGAGTGTGTTCAACCTTGAAAAAAAACTTGCTAAATAAGCTCGTTTTGCAAGTCACTTTATTATGAAGACCAGCAAATTCCTTCAACAAAATGATGTTTTCATCCTGGCTTTTGATGTCTCAGAAACACTGCCCAGGGGCTCGCCTTGCCAACCCCCTGCCATGAGATCCAGCAGGCTTTCCAAGGCACTTTCTGTAAGACGAGTAGTCAGACCACCCCTTATTACAAACCTCGCCTTTGGGGTGCAGTGCTAAGGTAAATGAGGCAAGGATTCAGCACTTTCAGGACAGCTGGGCCCTCAGTTGTGTCCATCAGAAATTTACCTCCGTCGGTTCCCTGTCTCAGGCTGATACTGTGGATTGTTCAGGACCTCATATTATCTCTTTGAAATTTACTTAATCAGTTATTTTACCATGAAGAAATTTGCATTTACTGCCTTATAGGCATCATTATAAAGATACTGAACAAAGACCAATAAAATGCCCTAAACATCAACATCTGTTCCGTCACATAATGGTAAGGTAAAGAGCTCACTAAACCTCGGTCTCCCGGCTGGCATTTCAAAGGTGCTTTTTGGAACACATTACAATGTGTTACAGTTCCGTCTAAAAGGGCACTTTTTCCAGCTTGGCTGCCTCTTTTGACCCAAAGCCTTCAACCATATCTTCAGTCCTTCTCCCCCACTGCCTTGGTTTTCCCTGCCCAGGTGCATTTTAAAAATTGTAGCACACTCTACATAAAAATTGACCATTTTAGCTATTTTTACATGTACAATCCAAGACATTAAGTACATTCACATTACTGGGCAACCATTATCACCATCAGCTGCAGAACATCTTCATCTTCCCTAATTAAGACTCGGTACGTATTTAACTGTAACACCTGGTCCTTTCACCCTGCCCCTGGATACCACTATTCTACCTTTGTTTCTATGAATTCGACTACTCCAGACATCTGACCTGGTGAAATCATATTTTATTTGTTCTTTTTTAACAGGGTTATTTTCCTGAGAATAATGTTGCAATGTTATAATAGTTGTCAGAAGTTCCTCTTTAAGACTGAGTAATATTCCATTGTTGTGCACACCAGATCGCCTTAAACCATTCAGCCACTCAGTGGTCCACCTTTGGTCTGTTGTGCATAATACTGCTATGAACATGGACATACAAAAATCCCTCACAGACTTTGCTTTCCATCCTTTTGGGTATGTCCACGAGTGGAATTACTGGATCAGTCTACTTTTAATTTTTTTTTGAGGAAATACCATACCATTTTTCATAGCAATACAATAAAAATATGAAATTCACATTTATCCCTCCACAAAGGTCATGCTAATTTTCTCGGTATTTTTCCAATTTTAGTGTATGTGCTGAAGCAAGCACGAAGGTGATTTTAAATTGACCTTGAAGGAAGCTTTAGATATTTAAAAAATTCTATCAGATTTGCTTTTTCATTGTGCAGTTCCTTTTCAAAAGTTTTTTTCAAGTTGCAAAAAAAAATCCACCATTATTGAATTATTTTGATATCTGCATTTTATAGATAATAACAATGTTATACATTACACTTATTAAAAATGTACCTGTTATATTAAAAAAATGACTCATCACTTCATGAAAATAATGCACTGTCATTTTAAAGTTTAAGGACCATAGAAAAACATTTTTTAGAAAGGGCATCAAGTATTCATTACCAAAATAGCTAGTGTCGATATTTTGGACACTGTTCTAACCATCTTTCCCTTTACATTTAGAAACAGAAAAGTGGTTGGTAGAAATAATTTTATAGGAATGGGGATTATGTGGTGTATATTCTTATAAAATAAAATAAATTGAATATGGCAATTAGGGAAAAAAAAACTGAAGATATACTCTACTTCAAATACTCCTTCCCTTACTCTGAGATATATAAGTTCCACGCTGACTTATGAATTAAGGACAGTATAAAAAAACACTAAAAGATGGAAGTTATGCAGATCTTATGTGCTACGGCTTCTCCTTTTGAGGACAGGAGACCTGTCACATCTTAGACTAATGCCTTACGATTCCTTCCAAGTTCTTCCCTCACTCCCTTGATTTCATTATTTTTACTCTGTCAAGATTTATACCATTACAGATTGACTATGTTTACAACCTTTTTCTTGGGGTTGCTTTCTTCATACTATTTTGATCTCCTTCTCATTTCAGCTCAGGGTACTTTTCCAGAAAGAGTTCACAGGTGCGCTTTATTCCCTGTATTTTCTCAGGCTGGAGTGTCAGTCAATTGCCTTTATACTTGAATGGTAACTTGGCTGGGTATAATATTCTTTATTGTAAATCCCTTCCCTGAGAAATTTTCCAGCCATCTTTCTATAGTAGTTTTCACATTTCAGTTGATATGGTGAGGTGTGAGGAGATTTATTTCAGACTGTCGGAAGAGTAATTTCTTCACCTTTGAAGTTCAATAGTTTAAGTGGATTGTATCTCAGTTTGTAGGTCCTATAACAGTTTCTCACCATCCTGCACCCCCATCCCTTCAATATGATGTCTTTTCAATATGAAATTTTAGTTACTTTATTTCTTGACAACATTCCTGTACTATATCTCTGAGTCCTTTGTTTTTCTAAAGATTTATTTATTTATGCATACAGGAGCTGGGGTGCAGGATAGAGAGAAGGGGAGGTAAGAGGACTCACCAGAGACAGAGTAGGGAGCAGAACAGGCAGATGGACTGAAATACACTGCTGAGGGGAGCAGTGGCGAGACAGGAGAGGTCTGCTGTGCCATGTGGGTCAGCTCCTGGCCAGGGATCAAAGTCGTGCTCCAGTGACTGTGGATAGCTTCATCGTGCTATGTCTTAATCCCTTGTGCCCTCAGAGGGGGAGGGCCCTCTCTGAGTTTTTTCTATTTTACATGTGTTGGGTTCTTTATGTCAGGGACAGAATCACTCTTCTGGCCCATTTTTGCTTATTATGTTTCTCCTATAGTTCTGTGACGATCCACCCCCTCCCATGTTGTTAATTAAATTTGAGGCCCATTTCTTTCTATTTTCTAATTGACTATTTAGATTCCATATGTTACAGCTTGAGTTCTTGATTTCCCTCCTTTGGCTCTTCCTTTTTTTCTTATTCTGCTATTTCATGTTTTTGAATTTCTATTACATGTTTATTAAGATCTTCTATAACACTCACAGCTCTTGTAAACTTGTTTTTATTTCTTTTCATGAAGCCATTTGTCTGACTTTTGCTACTTTGTCAAGATAGTTCATATTTTGCCACCATCTTTGTCTTCTCTGCCGTCTTCTTTTTTACCCCCCTCCTCTTCTCTCCCAGGGCTGCTTTTTTGGTAGCATGTTTGACTGGTGAATATGCTAATATGGGTTCCTGCTAATGTGAACAGCTCCATCCAGACTTTTTATTTTTTCTGTGTCAGTGAGAATGAATTCTGCTTAATACTTTCCCGAGACAGACACAGCCAAGTGACCAGCACGGCAGCAACCATGCTCTGGTCACTACCTCACAATTTACTCTGATTGCACATTTGCATGCCTCGCACAATATCAGTCAGCTGAGGAAATAACAGTACTGTTCTGCAGATTTTTAGCTTGGGATACACAGTGAGACGCCATGAAGCAGGTGTCCTTAGTGTGGTTCTCCTTGCTAGCCTAGCTGCCAGGGGCATCACTAGACTGTGACACAAAGACACCTAATGAGTCCATGCTAGGACTCAGCCACTTCAGAAGCTTTGAGGATCCTCTGTTCAGGATCCCCTGCCAACACCCCTTTATGTCATGGACACACAGTCACCACTAACCAAGCTCATAGGATACATGGTCCATTTTGAACCCATGTACAACATGCGAACTGTACTTATGCTCCTGAATGTTGCTTGTGTTGACTTGAAGTGAGGCGCCCCTCCAGGTGAAGCCCTTAACTGGGGATTACTTGTGTCTCCCCCTTCAGGGTTTAGTTTGGGGGTTGGAATGGCTCTTCTAGTATTACAAACTACCACGAAGACAATCATTTGTCTTCATTTTATTTCATGACTTTATGGGTCAGGAAGGCAGGCAGGGCTTCAGCTGGGTGATTCTTCTGGTCCATGTGACATTGATTGGGTCATTCAGTACTTTCAGATTTTGGCTAGTCTAGCTGGAGGGTCCAGGGTGGCTTTATTGACATGCCTAGTGCCTTGTTGGGAAGGCTGGGAACTGGACCTTTCTGGATTACTGTTCTTCTCCTGGTGGCCTTCTGGTGCTCAGGGCCTCCCCATGAGGCTTTTCCAAGTTAGTTGACTGAATTTCTTTCATGGTGACTCGGGGCTCCAAAACTATCACTTCAGGAAGCAGGAAATAGAATCTGCCAATGTCTTAAAGTCTCTGGGTCTGGAAATTGGCAAAGTGTCGCTTCTAACTTGTCCCTGTAGGTTAAACTCATCACAGAGCTCACCCAGATTAGAGGATATGAATAGGGATGTACTGAAGAACTTATAAGCACTTTCACTCTTCCAAGCTCCTGGTCTACCTTCCCTAAGTGTGAACTTCTCTCAGAGGGGAGTAGACCCCTACTGCAATGCGCCTTCCTGCAAGAAGCCTGGCTCTGTTTGCCCTGAGGACTCCGTGCATGTCAGCTCTACTCTGCGTGGTCTGCGGGTATTGGGGGTATCTGCCTTCCACCGGTCTAGGGCATCTTCCCCTACTCGACAGAGGGGCCCCTTCATGGCACATTTGGTTTTTGGTATCACTTCTGTTTTTTTTTTTTCTAACTTATTTTCCTAATCACTTTTGCATTGCATTTAAAATGCCACTATGTTAGGGGGCCACTTAGCACTTCAAGAGTGATTTCATATAGTTATTGCTACAGGTTTTTCTGAAATAGAGGTATGGAACTTTAAATTCAGTTGCAGTCCACAACAATGAAGCTCATATTTAAAATAAGCTTGAAGTCAGCCTGCATTTTCCATCAATTGCCTCTACATAGCGGTAACAACTTCTTCATTGTCAAATCTCTCTGGGAATCTTTAGTGACTAGAACAGGTCACCACAACCCTGGATGCTCTGGAGCTCTGAATTTTCCTCATTTTCTGGCAGGAGTATTTTATAAATTTCAAAGTTATGCTCAAGATTTCCTGTTTTTAACCACAGGTCTGTGGTCCCATTTGAAGATAATATTTTAAAAATGACTGCATTGTAAGTTGATGTTAGAAAAGTGAAATCAAAATTATAAGATGCAGAATTTAGGGGTTATTTAGTGGTACACCGTGGCAAGATATTGACATAAGTATATTTCTACACATTGCAAATAAAATACATAATGGGAAGTTGAGTAGGAAGTGTCAAAAGTTTCTGTGTCAAAAGTTGAAAAGGATAGGCCCTTCCTGGTAGCACAGCAGGTTAAAGCACAGCACTAAGATGCTAAAGCCACTTCAGCATCAATTTTGATCCCCACCCTGGAGCTGACCCACATGGCACTGTAGACCTCTCCTGACCCACCTGCTGCTCCCCTCAGCAGTGTACTTTATCAGTCTGCCTGTTCTGCACCCCACTCTGTCTCTGGTGAAGCCTCTCACTGCTCCTGCACCTCTGGGCTGTATGCATAAATAAATAAATCTTTAAAATAAAAATATTTTAAAAAAATGTTGAAAAGGATGATGCATTTACTTTCAAAAGTCTAGGTGTGCCTTTGTCTGTGGCCTCTGAGCGGAGCCCAGCCTGCAGTGCACCTTCGCCCGTGGCCTGGGCCAGTGCCCTGGCGATGTCAGTGTTAACTCTGCCCTCCATAGTCTCTGCTCCTTCCCTCAGTACTTAGCTCACTAGCCCTCATTCTAACCCTATTGTTAAAGCAACTGGGCTCTTGGAAACACAAACATGATTATTTTCTAATCACTGTCAGTCCAACATAAAAAGGGCTCCTATCTAGTGCATGCAGAGTCGGCCGAGCATGAGAAGGGAACCTATCCATCCCATGGAATTCTGGGAAGCTCCAGGCTCTAGAGGTGCTTTTTATGGAACAGCTTGGAAGTGAGGGATAGAGTTACAAACTGGAGGGTTTGGCAAAGGACTCTGTTAGGTGGCCACGAAACAGCAAATCTTCTTTGCTGTTTTACAACACGAGTTATTAAACTAAACAGTGAAATAGCTGTGTGAGGCAATGCAGATGGGAAGAATGAAAGATCAGACCCATATCCTTCATGGTACAAAATCAATCGAGAATGTATGAAATTTATGGGTTCATAAATTGCGGGTTTAACACATTCTTTAGAAATGTGGTGGTAGCTAGTAGCAAAAACAGCTGCAAGGGTTATAACTTGTTACCTGTGGGATCCTGGTTGAGCACAGGGTGGGGCAGGGCTGGGCCTGATGGTCGTTCTTGAGATTTTTGGGTGAAAATTGGATTTTGAAACTATATTTACAAACTTCTTTGATTAAATTGAGAAAACCTCCAAGCTTTCATAAAAAACAAACGAACGAACAAAACCAAAAACCAAAAAACATGAAATTAGTTGAAATGGAAAAGCCGGAGGCTGCTGGCTTTGCCTGGTGACACAGACATTGGCCCCGCCACTCCGCCCCCTGTTCTTTAGTGGAATCCACAAGCCACGCTGTGTCTGGTAGTCTGTGGCTTTCTGTCCCTCCTAGCATAATACCACGTCACTGGGGAAGGGGGACGCGTTCCCTTTTTCAGAGGGACAGACTAACACACAAAGCATTTGACATGTTTTGAAAAGGAAAAATTCCGACTTTTCCCCAGAGGAAAACCATGGCCAACACCCCCTGTGAGCAGAACACAATGTGGTAGCAAAGGAGACCTGGAAGGCTGCTGGCTGGGGGGCAGGCAGGGCTCGGCCTGCGCCCTCCTGCCGAGGCCGCTGTAGGGCACTGTCCCCATGTCCTAGCCCGGCTCCGTCCTGCTGTTTCCCCTTAGACAAGAGCCGTCTGCAGCCGCGCTCAAAGCTCTTAAATCTGCTCCACCAGCCTGAGCCCAGACTGCTCACGCCTCTAGGGGTCCTGGGCCCGGTAGGGAAGCATCATGTAAAGAGCTATTTTGGGAGGTGCAGGCAGGATGGAGGGGGTGGGGGACACAGAGCATGTCCCCCTTACGGAAGACATAGGTGTGAAAGGACAGGCCCCAAAGAAGGAGAGTGGTTTAGGCCCCCCCTGTCCTGGCCAGCTGCTGTGTTCGGGGATATCCTGTAAATTATAAAGGTGCCCTGATATTGGTGATTAGAAGTGGTGGGAAAAGGTGCTGCTTTAAAGTTGAGTGACTTCCTATTTCACCAAGGGGAGGTCAACATACTTCCTATTTTAAGATAAATCTTTTAATGTGATTTGGTTTTAAAATTATAAGGCAAAACATTGAATTTGGGGAGCAGTGAGGAACTGCTCTTTACTGAGTTACATGTCTGCAGATTGTGGGCAGTGGAGAACGCAGGTCTTGCTGGACCCCAGAGAGACCGGGGTGGGGGCCAGGAGTTGAACTCGGGCTTTCTGGGGTGGGGGCCAGGAGTTGAACTCGGGTGGGGTAGTAGAGGCCGGGCGACACCGCTGTGGACGGGGAGCTGGTGGCCTCAATAACAGAACACCAGCCTGGGGTCCAGGAAGGGAGGAGGCCGTCTGCACTGCCATTCCCTTCTGCTCCCACAAGCTTTCAGTAAACTCTTATTAAATGTCACCCACTGGTCTCAGTTGTTTCTGGGGGCATTCAAGATGGGGCTCCCCAGAGGGCAGAGATAATCCAGAGGAATGCAACAGAAGGAGGAAGGACCCACCCAAAGTCAGATGGCTGCTATACGCTCGTGGAAGCAGGGCTGTGGGTCATGCAGCACCCTTGGGGTCTCCACACACGCTGGGGGACACAGCCTGATGAAGCCCCCGTAGCAAAGCTTGGGAGGGGGCTCAAGTTATTTTAAGGGAATGTTGATTTTGGATGGATGTACAATTGGGGAGCATCGAGGGGTATTTTTAGGACTCTGAGTGCAGTTGTACTAATGCTAATGTCTTAGCCGTGGGGTTCCCTAGTATTTCCCACAGCTCTCTCAGAGAACCTCACCTATGAGGGACCTCAAAGGCCACAACCGAGCAGATGGGGATGTAAGCTACAAGGTAGCCAAACACACAGCTGTGCAAGAGGCTGGAGACAGTTCACATTGGCCAGTTCCCTCAGCTCAGACCTCACTCCCAGACCTCCCTCCGAGACTGGACCCGTCTCGGTTTCAACTGGTTCATTACATTCACTGACCTCCCCTTAACGGTGTTACAAGAAATTCTCCTTCCTCTTGGGAAAATCTTGGAGTCCTTTTTTTGGGGAGGGGGGCGCAGAAAAACACAGGCAGAAAATCAGAATTATAGAAGAGCAACCCTTCCTTATTTCTGAAGCACTTCCATTTCAGTAGGAATGCCAGGCTCTCTGCCTGAGAGGTCCTTCAGCGCTGGCATCAGAACTTGGCCCTTTGCATTGACAGCAAGGCCCTCCCACAGCACCTCAGGCAAGAGATTCAGTGGCTGATACGAATTTAAATCCCATGGAAATAATCAAGCGCAGGCAAACATTTTGAATCAAATTCTCATCATGAAACCCCAAAATTGAGGAACTAAGGATTGCACCCAGTTAGAACTGTGTGACAGGAGCCTCACATTTGGATTCCCTGTTTCACTGATCGAATCCCCCAGTTTTCACCCATCATTTCTGCTGACAGATTGCAGGCCCCAAATTGGACTGAGTTTTTAGAGAAGTGGCTGCAGCCACCTGGACCCTCCACTAGAACCCCTCCCGGGGTTTCTGAGCAGCTGCTTGGGAGACAGAGCAGGAGGGCTGGGTGGGGGGGGTGGTGGCTTGGTGCTGGGGCTGAGGGCTGGGGAAGCCCCTGGCAGATGGCGGTTCCTAGAGCAGAGAGATTCCCGGGGGGTGGGTGTGGGGTACCAGCTCTCAAGCAGCTGTCCTTTGCAATTTGGTCTCTGTTCTCTCTGCCTCACCCCGAATCCCCAGTCATAAAGTCCGAGTGCTTTTCTGTGGCCAAAAAATTTGCAAGAACCTGTGCAGGCATTGAGTGGCAAGTGGGGGCGGGGGGTGCCTGACTCAACTGTCTGCCCTCTGTATGACATTGTGCAAATGATTGCAATCTGAAATATGGAGGGCCTTACGGACCTAGCTCCCGGAGTGGGGGTGGTATCTTGCTGAGTGTGTGCACTGAGCACAGTCATTGGTCAGCTGTCAATATCACTGTGGCTGGAAAGTCAGGAAAAGGAGAATCATGTAGCTATTGGCTCTTAGAACAGTCTCATATAACATTCAATTAAAACAACCCTTGTTAGACCCAGACTCAGGCCATTCTTATTTTTGGCTTGTGCTAGAGTAGCAACAGAATAAATACGCCTTGTTAATCAATATGTGACTAAGGTAATCGCTGGGCAGGCCTGAAGGCAGAGATGTTGGCCTGTCAGATAAGCGGCCAGCAGGCATGCACACACGTAGGCAGTGGGTACCCCATACTTGCGCCACCCCTACCCTGGCCGTGTCCCCCAGGGCCGGCATCATTAATCATATCATCTCATCTTGTGGAACCTGGCTTCTGCCTTATCCGACTTTGCCTTCTCTAATTTTTTGTGTTCAAGTATTTTATAGCAAATCCCAGATAATGTGTCATTACATCCCTGCGGGATACATTTCTTCCATAACAACAATGGCATTATCACACTTAATGGCATTAACGATAAATCCTTTGTTTTGTCTAATACCCAGCTCATAATCAAATTTTCCTGACTGTCTCAAAAATATTTAGGATGATGTTTAACACACCATGTAGCCCTCTAGCAATGGTCAGAATTTGGAGTGGGAGAATTCACATTTTCAGAGGCGATTCAGAAGCCCGACAGGCTGCCTTCTTCGCTACCTGGGAATGGCTTTCTGCCTTCAAGGCCTTGGGGTGCTGGAATCCACTGTCGACCTCTGTCTCCCTATCTTACGATTGTTAGTTTCCTGAAGCTTTTGCCTTCTGGTAGCCGAGGGGTCCTTCCTGTAAATAAGGGGTCCCCAGGTGCTATCCTGCTATGAGTGGGTGGGTGAGACAATAGAGGGTCATGAGGGTTTTCAGCCCCAGGAAGATTCTGATTCTACCCTGGAAGCATGGCTGTGGGAGTTAGCTGTCTCCCTTCCCCGTCCTCTGTTCCTTCCCTCTGCACCCCAGGGAGCAAGCACCCATTATGCTTTGGAATCACAACTGCCAGTGTCCAGCAGGGGCTGGCATGGATTTTCCATTTCCTGTGCATGTCTGTGAGTAGATTGGAGACTCAATTTCAGGATGCCGGGTGTGCACAAAGCCAGTGATGATGGCTATTGTCTGCGAAATGGCCCATTGTGGAGAAGGACTGGGGAGGCAGCAAATTAGGGAGTCTCTGATCAATGACTGTCAGTCCTTGCTTGGAAGCTGAGCCTGTGCTCCAGCAGACAAAGGTCTGATTTAGTGCAGGATGTACTGGAGCTAGAGAGGTGGTCCTGGGGGCAGGGGGGTGAAGATGATTTGATAGACCCAGGGGGTCTAGGGTCTTGCTGGGGTCAGGGGTTCAGGCAGGAGCAGGACAACCAAGGAGTTGCAGGGGTTAGTGGGAAAACTTTGGGTGGAAAAAGAGACCCCAGGGTCTGCATTAGACTTGCCTTTCTTTAGGACACTGTTAGCCCTTCTAGGGAGAGTCAGACAGAAATCGTGCCTGTTCTTTTTATTTCTTCCCTGCCTTCTTTTATTTTCTCATTCATTCACCAAATGACAGATTACCAGTGACCTTCCTATATGCCAGTCACTGTGCTTGGGACCCAGGATAGATGGCAAAAGAAGCAGACATGCTCCTGGTATTGATATTTACAGACGCAGGGAGCCAGACACCAGCCGCATGAACACACAGCTAAATGCGGTGACTGCAAGTTGTAAAAATATCACATGCAAAACGAAAGTGTTGAGATAGAACATCAGACCGTCTCTGTCCTGCTCCCTCTCATGTTCCATGTGGCTGTTAAGCTGTCCAGCTCCCTGTCATCCTCCTCCGGCACAACCGTGACCACTTAGCTCAGCCTGGTGACCTGCGGCTCAGTCCTGGACCGGGCTGCAGAGGTGCTGCCTGGCGTCCAGCTGGAGGGATTGGGGAGCGCTGGCCCAGGCCTCCCTCCAGGATCCGTGACACAGTGTCCTTCTTGGCAGATAGTTAGGTCTTGACCTGGACGCTCCGACTGATTTTTGTGCCAGAGACATGTCTTTTTTCTTTCTATTTTATTCTTACCACTGTATTTTGAACTTTGATTGGGATATAATTTATACCAAGTGAAACACACAGATCTTTAGTTCTTCAGGCTTTTCTGCATGTCTTATGAGATACATACAAATTTAAGATTAGGATGTATTTTATGTGTTTTGCTATTTTGTGTTATGAGATACCGATACATGAAGGATTGCCTTGTTTTATTGATTATCTGACTTTTATCATATGAAATTTTCCTTCTTACCTCTAATAGTAACTGTTGCTATGAATCTATTTCATCTCATATTAATATACTCACGCCAGCTTTCTTTTAATTAGTCTTTCCATGGTGTATCCTTTCTCCATTTTTTTATTTTTAACCTCCCTGTGTTTTTATACCTAATGTGTTTCTTATAAAACAGGTCTTGTTTTTCAGTTGTCAGATATTGTCTGCCTTTTAATTATTTAGTTCATTTACATTTACTGTAATTATTGCTTTGGAACACAACTGCATTTTGCTATTTGATATCTGTTTCCCCTTTGTTGTTTTTCATCTCTTTGAGTTCCTGAGAATTTTTAGTACTCAGTTTTTATCCCATCTATGTTTTAAATCTACATTTTTAAGAAAATTGGCTGCTCTAGCAAATTGCAATATGCAGTCTCAAATTGTCAAAGTTTGCCTTGAATTAATATTGTTCCACTTCCCATATGATGTAAGCCTCTTGCAACAGTCAACTCCCCTTCCCTACTTAATTGGTTCTCTTTTCCATATCTGTCTTGTCTTTCATACATGTGAACTCCTACGCGGCAGTGATATTTTTTTGTTTTGTTTTGTTTTGAACAGTCATTTTTCCTATAAAGAAATTAAGAATTAAGGAAAAGCCTTTCCCATTTACTCAGATGCGTTACCCTCTCTGGTGTTTTATTCCTCAGGGAGGCTCTTCTCACTTCCAGCTGGTGCCACCTCCCTTAAGTGAAGAACTTCCTTTCCCATTTCTTACATGCACATCTGTGAGTGAGGGGTCTCTCAGTCCTGGTGTATTTCAAAATGTCTCTACTTGGCCTTGATTTGGAAAGCTACTTTTTCCTTGAACATAGGCCTGGAGGGTGGTGGCTTTTTCTCCCAGCTCTTTAAGGCCACCCTTGCCATGGACTTGCCTTATATCAAACGGTGAATCGGTGATAGTTCTCATTGTCCTCCCCCCTTTTTCTACTTGGGAGCTGCTTTTCTTTTCAACGTTATTGTTGAGACATTTTATTCTGTGTCTGGATGTTGGCGATATGAGTAATGCGTGTGTATTTGCATCACTTAGATGATCGAGCATCTAGAGTTTGTGGGCGAGTATTTTCATCATGTTTGAAACAATTTTCAGTCTTTTAAAAATTAATAGGCTTTATTTTTTAGAATAGTTTTAGGTTTACAGAAAAAATTTGTATCGAGTACAGAAATCCTATGTATCCCCTCTTCTCATGTGCACACACAATCCCTCTTCCTCATCTACCCACCACATCGCTATGGGGCATTTAGTCTCACTAGCAAACCAGCAAAGACAACTTCAACGGGCAACGATAGGCCAGTGCTGGCTGAACTAATTCCTCTATAGAAAGACATGCTATCAAGTCTTGAGAAAGCGTGGGAGCAGCTTAAAAGCATGTCACTCCCCAAAGCCTAGATACTCAGGTCGTTCTTATTTTTGGCTTGTCCTAGAGTAAAAACAGAATAAATACTCCTAGTTAGTCAATATATAACTAAGGTAATCATTGGAGCAGGCCTGAAAGGCAGAGATCTTGGCCTGTCAGATAAGCGACCAGCAGGCATGCACACACGTAAGCAGCGGGGACCTGTTCTTGCCCCCACCCCTACCCTGTCAGCTATATGATATTCTGGAAAAGGCAAAGCCATAGAGGTAGCTCAACCAACATTGGCATGTCATTGCCCATCAGAGTTGTATGTTACATGGAGTTCACTCTTGGTGGTATATTTTCAAAATGGGCAACATTCTGTGCAAATGGAGGATGGCCTGACTTCACCATGATAGTATCATTGCCTTAAAACTGATTTCCACCTGTCCACTCTTTGCTGTCCCCCTAGCAGTCCGCCCACGCCCACGCCCCATTGTCCTCCCTCCCCATCTGCTCCAGGCTTGCCCCTTTCCCCTCTGGTAAGCATTATCGTCTTTGTGTACCTACCCATTCTGACCCCACCTGGCTCCTGGAAACCACTGATCTTTTTATTGTCTCTACAGCTCTGCCTTTTCCGGAATATCATAGCTGAAATACTAGGCTTCTGGGACTGACTTCTTTCACTTAGTGACATGGCTTTAAGTACCTTCCATGCTTTCTCAAGACTCGCAAGACTCGATAACATGCCTTTTTATGGATGAGTAATATTCCCTTGTATGGCTGTGTCAGTGTTCCATCTACTCACTTGATGAAGGGCTGTTTGGTTACTTCCAAGTTTTGGCAATTGTGGATAAAGTTGCAGTAAACATTCATGTGTAGGTTTTGGGTGGGCATAACTGTTTGACTATTCTGAGTAAACATTATGGAACACGATTGCTGGATCTTGTGTTAAGAGTATATTTAGCTTTCTAAGAAATTGCCAAACGGTCTTTCAAAATGGCCATCCATTTTTCATTCTACCAGCAATGAAGGAGTCATATTGCTTTGTAGCCTTGTCAGATTTGGTTTTTCAAGTTTGAGATTTTGGCTAGTATTTTTGTGTATTTTGGATAAGTCCTAATCAGAAAACATTTTATTATCAGAAAAACTTTTTTCTTCTCTCCATCTGTGGTTTTCTCATCTTCTTGTAATTATCTTTTCAAAATCATTTTCAACCTCAGTCTCACTTCTCTTTCTTGGGCTCCAGTTTCACCTATGTTATCCTCGGCATTGTCTCACAAGTCACTGCAGGCCTGTGTTCCTCCCCAGTTTTTACCGTGGTACTTCAATTGACATAATTCCAGTGCGGTGTTTTCAAATCCCTTGACCCTTACTTTTCAATTTACTGTTAACTCATCATTAATTTTTCAGTCTAGATATTGTACTTTACAGTTCTACAATTTCTATTTGGTTTGGTTTATAGCTTCCGTTTTTCTGCTGAGATTTCCCATTGGTCCACCAATTACATCCATACTTTCCTTGAAACTCTTTAACACATACAATGTCTGTTCTAAGTCACTGACTGCTAACTTCAACACCTCAGATATCGGACAGGCTAGGGTTGTTTCTATTGATGCCCTTTCCTCCTGGTGATAGGTTACATTTTCTTACTCTTAAAAAGCTGGGCATTATGGACACTTTGTTGAAGAGATCTGGATTTTATTGTCTTCCTAAAAAATATGTTGGGGGTGCAATGGACTGTGGGTGCAGTGTGGCAATGTACATCTGAAGTGGCATGAAGCTATGCCTCTGAACCGTATGGTGCTGCATGCCAGAGTTACCTCAATTAAAAAAAAAAAAAACACAACTTTAAAAAAAGTATTGTTTTGGCTTGGGTGGCAGTTCACGTACTGGCAAATGAGTGCGACTCTGATGACCTGGATCTGGCTTTGGGAAGCTGAGTGTAGACTAGCCCCAAGGTATTGCCTTTGCTGATGCCTGGGGTTTTCAGCAAGACCTCATCACTCTGGCAGGTCAAACCCTACCATCTTGCAGTACGATGGACCCTCTGAAATCTGTTTGGCTCATGGTATGGCAGGAGCTGTTCTCTGCCAGTAGCGCAACCTTACCTGTGCCCACACAGCTCAGCATCAAGTCACCGGCCACTGCACCTGCGCAGGTCCTGTTGCTCCTTCTCGGCACCCTTCAGCTCTCTTGCCACTTGCCAGATTCCAGCTGCATCAGCTTCTTCAGACTCCAGTCTGTTTTCTTCCATGTAGCAAGACCTCTTCTCTCTTTCTCTCTCTCTCTCTCGGCTACCCTGCAGCACACTGCCCTGTGTGTGCTGAAGTTTGGGAGGTGCCCACCAGCACAAACCTGGGGTGAACGTCAAGCTTCTCGTGTGTTTTTGTTTCTCAATGACAGCTACTTAGGAGTTAGAACCGTGCAGACAAAGGAGCCAGAGAAAGGCATGCACTTGTATTACGACTCCACATCACTTATTCCTCCTCATTCTTGGCTTTCTAGGGCCATTTTTCCTGGTAATAGGGGCATGGGAGAGGAGCAGGGGTCAGCCAGGGAAAAGGGAAGCTGGGGAAGGCAGACGGGCTATTGCTTGCTGTACTTTGTTTACAGCTACCCACGGAGCCTTGAAGAAGGAGGCAGCTGTGTGTTACTGAAGTTGTTGGAGAGGGAGGGAGGGGTGCTGGGGAGTGCAATTAGCCACCGGTTTGAGACTGATGAAGTGGATAATGAGAGGTGCTAGGACAGATTTTTGTGCTAAAAAGGGAGACAGGAGAGACGGCTGCACATTAACCTGCTCTGCCCCATCTGTCTGGCGCCCACTCCCTGCCCAGAGGCCAAGGATCGGAGGAGCCCACGGCTGGGTCAGCGCCTCCCTCCCTGGTGGGCTCCTGGGGCTTCCCTCCTTATTAACCTTGAGACCACAGAGGCCCATTCTTGTGATGAGCAGCTCTTACGCTTTGCCTCATTCGACATCCAGTACAACTCTTGAAGTCAGTTTTGTGTCACCCACGACAGAGATGAGCAGACTGAGGCGCAGGTGTGGGCGCTTCCCTGAGCCACGGCACTAGGACGCGGGAGAGGGGAGCCGTGGTCTGAGCCAGGGTTGATGGCTGTGGCCTGACTGTGGTCCCGTGGTGCAGGTGTATTTGTCTTGGGCCAAATTTGTCTCCCACGTCGTGCTCCCCTTGGGTTCTGCGCCTCTAATGCCTTCTGACTGCTGACTTATGTGATCCTGCCAGTGGTCCCCTTCAGCTCTGGGGAGACAGCCTGTTGCTGGGAAAAGAACTCTCTAGAAACGCGAGTGAAGAAAGGAATGCCTCACCTACTGGGTGATACCTGCTCCAGGGCAGCCCCCACTTTGCCCCCCCAGACCTCCTCGCAGCGGTGGTAAGGCAGGAGGAGGGGCTGCCTCCCTCCTCCTCAGAATCCCATGTGCCAAGCTGCATCTGACAGCGCCGGCCATGGCCAGGCAGTTCAGGGCACAGACAAGGGTTTTGGCACCTGATGGGCCTGAGCACCAGGCCTGCTTTGCCTCTAGGTGATTTTAGAAAGTCACTGGCCCCACAGATCTCAGTTTCTCTCTGTAGAACAGTCGCAGAGGCATTTGGAGATTAAAGCCCGAAGTGCCCAGCTCTGGTCGGGTCACGTGACCGCCCTCTCGTGAGGGTCGCAGCCCTGGCGGTACCCGAGCCGCCGCGGGTTTATCTAGGCCAGAGTCAGAGTAAAGGCTGCAGGCATCGAAGGCCATACGGCGTCTTTTGTAGCTGCTTCTCTCTGCCGCGAGGGCGAGAAACCAGCCAGACGCCGTGCACACGCACGAGGCACTCTGCGCTTGTCCCTGTGCAGCTGCGTTGATTAAAACAGGCCAGGGGCTGGATTTGGCCTCGAGGCTGTAGTCTTCCAGCCCCTGGTCCAGACCGGTCCCCGCACTCAACCAGAAGAAGAGAAGGCCAGCGCCAACGAGTGGCCTGCCCCTGGGTGGGACAGCTAACTGAGCCCCAAGCGGGGGCAGGCGACTGGGAGCTTGACTCCAGGGACTCTGCCCTGAATTTTTCTCTTATGGTTCCATGTGGGTTAGCTTTCTCTCCCCCACTGCTTTGTCAGTTGCACACATGCTAGTTGCTCATTAAAGATTCATTTGATTGGCTTAATTTAATAATCCATCTCTGACACGACTGTGGAAGCTTCTGGATTTGTCCTCTGGAGAGAGCTGTGAAATAGGAGTTGAGGAGGGAATCACACCCCGGCCCAGCGCCCCCAGATGAGCCAGGCGTGTCTGGTCCCCAGTCCTGGAGGACACTGTCCGTGCAACAAGGGCAGGCTTCCAGGGCGGTGTGGTGGGCCTCTGCAGCCGTGAAATTCTTCCTTTGGTTCTCCAAGAAAACAATCCTCTCAAAAGAATCTTGTCTATTAATGTGATTATTAATCTGGAAAAAAAACCTAGTTCTCAATAAAATGAATCTATGACAAGACAGATGTAATAAACCTGGTTAGGATTTATGATGTGCCCAGGCAGCGTTTTGCAAAAGATAATGTTCCTCTGTAATGTTGATTTGCCGGATGAGAACCATGTAATTTATTCTGTCAATGTACATAAGAAATGTTATCTGTGTGGGGAATGACTGATGGCCTCATGAAAGCTGGCAGGGAAACAAATAAAACAATTTGGGCCTTAAAAATATAATCACCTAATGATCACGTCCCAGCATTTGTGGCAGGGAGAGCGGGATTGGGGAGCTGTGGCTGCCATGAGTGTTCCATCCAGACTTGGGGGCCACGCGCCCTTGAGTTCGGCACCAGAGGGCAGCAGGGAGCCCGAGACCGAGAGGCTGCCCCTAGTCCCTCTGGCCTTTGCCAGGCTGCTCCCTCTTTCTGGCTATTCCTCCATTTACCCTTCAAAGCCTGGTGCAGCAGCTGTCTCCTCCATGGCACCCCGTTGTGCCCAGGGCCCCCCAACACACACCCTGGCAACAGCAGGGCCTGCTTAGGACCCTTGTGGTCACCTGCTGGGCCTCTCTTACGCCCTTTGACACTGCCACCCTGGAATTTAGTGATCGAGGGCAGTTCCTCTGGGAAACAGGAGTCCATCTTGGCTC
This sequence comes from Condylura cristata, assembly GCF_000260355.1. Taxonomy (NCBI): domain Eukaryota; kingdom Metazoa; phylum Chordata; class Mammalia; order Eulipotyphla; family Talpidae; genus Condylura; species Condylura cristata. The sequence continues at coordinate 19,180,406 of NW_004567109.1, read as the reverse complement.
AGCATCCTTCCAGGCAGGTGGGCACCATTCCCATCCCCCCCAGTGCCAGGGTCAGAACTTGAGAAGCACCTTGACCTGTTCTTGGCGTTGCCTTAATTGCTGAGTGAATGGTCACTCGGAGGCAGAGCTACCATTTGATACACTGATATTCTGCATGCGCATCAGGCGCTGTGCTACTGCGGTATAGTGTGGGTCAGGTAACGGAAGGTAAGGGGCACAAGCCCACTCCTTGCTGACATAGTGGGAGCTGATGTTCAGAGGCCACCAGACTAATCTGAGGTCATGTATCCAGCAAGTGCAGGAACCAGCGGCAGACTGCAGAGCTGAGTGAGACTGGATGCTCAGTGAACCAGCTCCTGCCCCTGCTCCTTCCTGGGCCCCCCTTTCCCTGGGGGCCCATTCATTACACTCCCGGTTGTCCTCCCACTTTTCCAGCCACTCCTCAGCCTTCTTTCCAGAACCCTCTCCTCTAATGCTCTTGCACACCAGACTCCGTGCTTGCCGTCCTCCCTCACTCAGCAATGTGTTATTCCACCCTTGGCTTTGACAACAGGGCCTTGGCACTCAACTCAGGGACTGTACCCTTAGTCCCTCCACATACTGTAACCCCCAAGAAGACACTCCCAAGTGCTTCAAACCCAGTATTTCTAAAACCGAATCCATCATTATCAGCCCCATGCCTGGCTGCTCCCTAAAGCTGCTCCACCTCTGTGTTCCTGTTCTCAGGACCTGAGAGGCACCTGAGCCAGCACTTTCCCTCAGCAGGTGACATGGCACCAGGTCCTGAAGACTCTCCCTTGGTTAACCTCTTCTGGAGTCTTCATCTGTCACTGTCCCCTTAAGAACCTTCTGATGGAGGGAGGAGGCCCCTGAACAGGCCATCGCAAGGCAGGGTGATGAGCTGAAGGTACAATGGGAGCAAGTGGAGGGCATGAAATTCAGCCAGGAAAGATGAGAGAAAGCCTCTGGGGGGAGGGGCTGTCTTTGCTGAGACCTAACGTTCTAGCAGGTAAGAGATTTGAGTGAGCAGCTCAGGACTTGGAGGATCTCAGCATGGATCTCTACTGCCAGGGCAGGAGGCGTGGAAATTGCTGGTCAACCTAGAGAACCCAGATGATGGCCCATGATTCAAGACGCAAGATATTGGGAGTCAGCTAGGCGGGGTCCCAGGTAGGGCCTGAGAGATGCTGTGGATGAAGTTGAGGTGCCGGAGGAGAGAGGGAGAGAATGTAAGGATCATTCAATGGCAAGAGACGATAGAAACATGTCCAACCGAGTATGTTTCTTTGAAGATCTTTGACTGAACCTCAAGTCTGCTTGCCAGATATGATTGTTTCTTCAAACATAATGGAAACATCTCTAAAGTGGGCAGAGAGGGACGAGTTCTAATCAAATTCTTTGATATGTAGAGATACTGACCACAGAGGCAATATCTGCTAGCAGCTGGGAATTCTGGCCTCCTTGGCACTCACCCTGGTTCTGTAATAGTTGGATTTTCCACAGTGACTGGAAAGTCCTGGTTTCTTTTCTTTTCTTTATATATTTATTTATGTTACTGCTCATTTTACAACATGATTTATTTCCCTCCTCCCCCACCCCCGTCATCCCCAAAGCCTCCCACATTCATCCTTCCTTCTGATCCCTCTCTGTCCCCCTCCACTGTAGGAGCTGTAGGATCTATTTTGTCTATTTGTATTGTACTGTAATAACAATACACTTCCCCCCCAGTCTTAATTCGGTTCTCTTAAATTCCCCCTTTAAGTGAAACCATTTGATATTTTTCTTTTTCCTTCTGACTTATTTCACTGTGCATAATCCCTTCCAGCTCCATCCATGTCATGTTGCTGCAAATGGCATGAGTTTATCTTTTTTGATTACTGAATAGTATTCCACTGGATATTGGATATATATATATATATATATGTGTATATATATATATATATATATATATATATATATATATATATATATATGTGTGTGTCTGTGTGTGTGTATACCTGACCTACATCCAAAACATAACACCAATCATAGATATTAATCTATGATTTATTTAAAATCTCTCTTACAGAAATCACTTTCTAATAATTGTTCTCTAA
>NW_004567109.1:19092071-19177071 GCF_000260355.1 Condylura cristata | reverse complement strand
ATATGTGTGTGTGTGTGTGTGTGTGTGTGTGTGTGTGTGTATAATCGTTTTTGTCCCCCCACTGGAATATAAGCTGGTGAGGCTAGAGGCCACCTCGTACGCTTTCACCCCGGTAGAGCCTGCACCCAGCACACCGCCTGACATAGAACAGGTGTCTAGCAAGCATTTGTCAAAAAGACGAATGAATAAGTATGCTGCCTTGTTATTTACCAGAGTTCAGAAATCCATTTTCATGTGCTCAGATCCTATTGAATAACATATCACTTAAGAACAATTTGATATGCACTGCAATATGTAAACTGGGAAATCATGTCAATGTGGTATTACTTTCTGGCTATCAATGAAGGGGAAGAAACAGGAAGAAATTCTGTTTATGGAGCTGGGAGATCTGAATATGAGCCCTGGCTCTGCTGCTCACTTGCTATGTGACCTTGGACATGACCTTTTCCTCCTCTGGTCTTGAGTTCCTTCAGCTGTAAAATGAAGCTTGGACCAGAGACTCTCTTAGGGCTCTTTCAGCTGTCAAAGTTTAAACTCTGAGAATTACATAAACCGAACTTGTATGTAGCTGAAATGATTGGATTTGGGGCACGAATGCATGTTTGAGCAGCACCAGAACCGGAACAGTGTTTCCTCGAATCCAGTCCCGCCGCAAGTCCGAGCACCTCACTGGCGTTTTCAGCAGGGAGGGTGCCTCCGGGCTTCTCTCTGTGGTGCTGGGCGCACTGAGGGAGAGCAGAGCCACCCCGCTTCCTGGCTGATGGGGCTCACCTTCGCCTGCCCATCCCGAGAAGCCCTGGAGACTGGTCAGAAAGCTTACGAGGGGTGACAGCCCCCTCTTTGCACCCCCACTGCTGTCTCCGCATCCCCGACACAAAGCATCCAGTTGTTCCTTGATGACTGGGCTGCAATGAGCGTCAGAGAAGCAGTGACTGAGTTCCAGGCGCTGTGGCCCGAGGAGACCAGGGGTCACGGGGTCTGCCTGGGCCAGCGCCGCGACACCTATTAATCGGTATTTAAGTGGGTTCATCAGCTTGGATCGGGTGCCGCCGCTGCTGAGCTCAGCCAGGCCCAAGGAGCGGGGAGCTGGGTTAATAACACCTTATTTAGCAGAAAATTCCACTCCACTGGAGCATGTTTCAGAGGAGTTTGATTTGAATGAGGATTGATGTCAATCCTGCAAGGCAAAGGCGCCCGAAGCTGCTAGGGCAGGCGCCGCTGCACAATGAGCCATCTGTGGTGACCACAGGCATGCACGCAGAACTGCAGCACCCTCCATCCTGCTCCCCCCCCCCGCCACCTCCCGGCACTGTCGACACAGGGCTTGTCCATCCTGGAGGGGGAGAAAGGACAGTCCTTAGCGGACGGGCCAGGGGTAGCCTTGGGGCATCACAGGTGCCTGGACATGTTTTCAGCTTTGGAATCACAGTCCAGTTTCAAATTTGCAGTTGCTACTTCTTACCTGTGTGATCTTGGGCAACTTGGATTATTTCTGATCGTCCTGGTTGGCTCCTGCCCACCAAGGAGCTACAGAAACCCACCCTGGATGCTGCTGTCAGGATCAAAGGAGCTGATGTGGAGAGAGCTGAGGAACTAATGCTCCTCTGGCCTGGGCGTCAGTTCTAAGTCTGTTTGAGATCCTGTCTCACTGCTGGCCTGGGCCTGGAGATGACATAAACGATGGAAAGTGTGGGTTCAGGTGAAGTTTCCACCTCCCCCAGGTTGGGGGACAGGAGACAGTTCACTGTGCTTTGCCTCCAAGACTTGCTCCAACCTGAGGTTTATGGGATCACTTGGACCAGGACACGGGAAGAACCGAACCCTCTCTACCCTCAACTCCTATCTGTTGGTTCCGGGAGGTGAGGCCAGACCTGTGGTGGCAGGGTCCAGGGTAGCTTCATAGGGCCAGGTGGGAGACAGAGTCTTGGGTGGCTGGCCTGCAAGGGTCTGTCTGGAAGAAGCGATAACATGAAATCTCTTTTCCTTCCATTCTTTTCCTCTGCTTTTGCTGTGATCCTCATGTGTGTGTTATAGTCCCATAGATGCAAGGTGCTATTGAAGGAAGATCTGTGTCTTAACCTTTCTTTACTCTCTGGCTCACTCTAAGGTCTCAAATCTCCCTCCCTCATTGGCATCCAGGACCCCACCAAAGGCCTAAAGCCACGGTCTCTAACAGCTATATGGTCCCAGCTTCTGGGCCTGCCTGTAGGAGGCTGCTCTGCACCTGTTTTCACAGCTGTGGTGGGAGCTGTGGTCCCCTCTTCCAAGCTGGAGTCAGGAGCCAAGGCCACATATTCTACAGGACCTGAGAGTCCATTGTGTCTCTGCTGAGGGCTTCACCAGTGCCTCTGAATGGGCCCAAGGCGGTTTTCATATCTATTTGTATACCTCTTTGGGTTTGCTGTTCTTGGCAGAGCTGGCTTTAATTCTTGTCCTTCTCTGGGACTTTCATACAGAAACGTGGTGACAAGGGGCAGGCACCATTGTGTTTGCCCACGTACAGATAAGATCAGTCTTGGCAGACCCACTGAGCCCCAGCTCCCAACGAGAAGTGGAATGTAACAACCAGGTATTGGAGTGAGGGAGCAGCAACAGGGAGGATTAAAACTGAACAAAGACAGAAACATCTGGGACATACAAAAGCTTATTCAGAGAATTGCTTGGGAGGAAAAGCAGTGAAGAAGAAAGCAACCCATTCTACTCTCCCCTGGCTCCTCGGCGGGGCTCCGGGTGCACCGTGCGCCTGGGGGGGCTCCGGGTGCTCGATGAGCCTGGGGTGCCCTGGAGACCGTGGGGGCTGCAGCACAGCAGAATCTGTGCTCTTGGAGGATGCCAGGTGGCAAAGCCCTGGTCGACCGCCTGTGCCTGCGATAGAAGCCGAGGGGCATACAGACGCCCAGCCCCTCACACCGACCCTCACTGTGCTCCCAGAAACGTCCTTCAAATTGCCCGTCCCCTAGTTTGGATGCCCTGAATCCTTGCTCTCACAGGACTGCCCCGAGATAAGCCAGTAGGCTCTGCTTGTCCTTGCAGCAAGTCAGGGTCGGGTCCCCGGGGACCTGCTTGTCTGACAGAGTGAGCCCGAGTTCACCTCAGGGAAGTCTTAAAGGGGTATCTCAGACGAGCCCCCTGGACTGATCAACCTGCCCGTGGCCAGGCTGCTCTGACTGCCCTGGCCCCGGCAAACACCCACCCCATCCCCAGCAGGATTCTCTTTGCTGACTTCTTTTTGCCTGCCGCATCTCTCCAATCTATTCTTAGTGCTGTTGCCAGGAAGATTCTAACCAAATGAAGATCTGACCACGCTAGGCCCCAGTTAAAAGTCCTCCTGGGAGGAAAGCACTTCAGGAATGGCAGAGGAAGGACCTTCAAAGTCTGTTCCTCCCTCAAGCAACAAGAACACCAAAAATTTGTCAAAATCAACATTTTCAGAACTCTGGAAATCAATCAAAGACTCACAACAACCCAAAGAGTGTGCACTCAAGAAAAACAACTTTAGTGGCGCAAGAACAAGGAGCTTGGTAGCACTTCAGTGTATTCTGTTCCCCGCGCTCCTTTCCCCGTTCCGTGGTGGCTTGGAGAATCAGCAGCACTACGTCACCGTCGCTGTGAGATCAGTGGTCTTGTAGGCACTGGGTGGGGAAGAATGTATTTGGAGTACACCTAAAGCCCCATCCTCAGAGAACTGTCACTATTTGGCCAGTAGGACAGCTCCCTGACAGAGCCCCGCTCCCAGGGCTTGACTTATTTGATCTGACTCAGGGCTTGTTGAGATATTTATCTGCAGAGCATTTGTTAAAAACTATCATAGATAATTGCTTAACATCACAGTTACCTGTGGAGCGAAAGCTGCTGGGGCAAACAGGAGGCGACTGTCCAAAAAGCTTCAATCTGCTGACAGAGATCCATTGGGGATTTGAAAAGTTCTAGATTCCTGAAGATCTAGAAGGCACAGACAAGTGCCGCGTGTGACTTGAGAATTTCCCAATTTCCTGTCTGATTGATCTCAGGACTCTATCCAAAAGAGAATGAAAATTCAGGCAAAGTTGTAAATCGCCACAGTCTCCTGAAGGTGCACCCCAACACACACAGAGCCCCTCAGAGAAAGACGTATTGCAAACATGTAAGGAAATCTCTGTTCATCATCAGAGAACCACAAAGGTAACTGAACAGACACTTCAGCGGCTGCACATAGCAAAAAGACATTACAGAATTAGCTCACAGAAGTCACTAAATAACAGTAACAACAGACACTGACAATGGGACATCTTGAAATAGGAGGGAATCTGACTTCCAGAGCTTCCATATTGTAATAAATGTATTGTATTAAAATATTTAGTTTGTTAGCTAGAAACAACAAATGTTGGTAGGGTTGTGGAGAAAAAGGAACTCTCCTGCACTGCTGGTGGGAATGCAAACTAGTACAACCACTATGGAAAACTGTTGGAGGTTCCTCAAATTGCTAAACATGGAGCTTCCATATGACCAGCAATCCCTCTCCTAGGTATTTACCCAAAAGACACAAAAACACTGATTCAAAAAGATTCCTGCACCCCATGTTTATTGCTGCTTTATTTATAATAGGAAAGACATGGAAACAACCCAAATGCCCAAAAGTAGATGACTGGATTAAAAAGATGTGGTACACATACACAATGGAATATTACTCAGCAACAAAAAATAAACTCATGCCTTTTGCGGCAACATGGATGGAGCTGGAGGAGGTCATGCTTAGTGAAACAGGCCAGAAAGAAAAAGAAAAATACCAGATAATTTCAGTCATAGAAGGAGCATAACAGGCTGAGGGTGGTGGCGGCGGTGGTGGTGGTGGTGGTGGATAATAATGAACAACTATGTACCATAGACATTTTGTGGGGGTGGATGGGGAATGGGATCAAAAGTGGGGGGCGGGCAGAAGTGCACTGTACTATGGCGATGGCACATGGGTGAATAGGTGACGGGAAGTCTACAGGGATTACAAGTGAGATAGAAAAAAGCACAAAGTGATGTAAAAATAAACTATTATAAAAATGTTTAGTATTCAACAACAACAATATCAGAAATGCAAAGAAAGAGGAGAATATGGTCCATAAATAGAGCTGAACACTAGACATCCACAAGCAAGCTGGAAACTACTCAATGCTATATATGTTAACTAAAAATAGATCAAAGCCCTAAATGTAAGAGCTGAAATGCTAAAATTCCTACAAGAAAATGCAGAGAAAAGTCCTCGTGACCTTGGATTTACCAATGGTTTCTTAGATTTGACACCTAAAGCCACAAGTGACATAACAAAATGAAAAACAGTTAAGTTGAACTTCATTAAAATTAAACCTGTGCTTCAAAGGATAGCACAGAGAAAGTGAAAAGACAACTTACATAATGGGAGAAAATGCATACAAATCATATATTTGATAAGGTACATACCTGTAGAATTTATAAAGAATTCTTCCAACTCAACAACAGAGAGACAAGTAATGCAATTAAAAAATACATGAACAATCTAAACAGACATATCTATAAAGAAGATACAAATGGCCAATAACACATGTAAAGATGCTCAGCACAATCAGCCACAGGGAAATGCAAATCAAAGCCATAAGATACTTTACCCCCATGGGGATCTCTGAATAAAAAGACAGACAATAACAAGTGTTGACAAGGATATGTGGAAATTATAACTCTGATACATTGCTAGTTGAATTATAAAATAAGGCAGTCACTTTTGCAATAGTTTTATAGTTCCTCAAAAAGTAAAACAGTGTGATTCAGCAATATTACTCCTAGATATATACCTAAGATAAAGTTTTTTTTTTTTTGTATATCTATATTTTTATATTGGGTGGGGAGTAGAAAAGAAAGCAGCCCCTATACTGGGCTCTACTCACTGGCAGCTTCTTATTCCACAGGGTTAAGGAAGACTTGGAAATAGAAGTTGTTTGGGAAAATCCAGGTGTAGTTGCTTTGTATGTTGTGATGGTAGAAGGGAGCAAGTGAAGTGTGAAGGCCCCTCACACCCTCCATCTTGCCACAGACTATGCCCTGGATCCCTGGGTGGAGAAAGTGCCACTTTCATTCCTGCTTCTTGGGGCTGTTGACCGCCACGTAGTGATAGAGAACCATCAGCAGGAAGAGCGACACGCCCAGCACATTGGCGAAGATGGCAAACAGCATATCCGTGGTCATCCTGACCGGCTGGGCCCGGCTCTGGCTCTGCGGAGCCGGAAACAAATATTCACACAAATACTTGTACATGAATGAGTGTTTCAGCATTATTCACACAAGTCAAAAGGTGGAAGAATTCCAATGTTTATGGTGAAAGAAAGAAACAAGCAGCCCTGGGAAAGTAAGGATATCCCTGTTTGGTTGAACTTCTGAGCCTTTGTTCTGTCCTCTTCCAGTGTTTTGTCCATGATGTCCCTCTGCTTAAATGAGCTGTTTCTTGCAAATCAGGAGAACTTCACACATGCCTTCCTTAAGTTCTGACATCTTTAAGGCTCCAGTGGGCCTCTGCCATCCAGAAATGCTTTTAGCTTTCTCTGCCAGGCCATACACAGAAGCGCTGCAGCTTGTTGTCAGGGTATAGTACTGCAAAACTGGTTATTATTTATACTTCCGCTTTGCGGTTCCAAGATCTGGGGCTGGGTTGGCAATTTCTGAGTTCTCCCTCTCTTGTTAGAGCTCTCCTGGATGAGAATCCAGGCCTTTAAATCCTGTACATCCCAAATTAAATCCCTCATTTCCCCTTCATTTTCAGTCCCTCTAAACAAGTCACCTGCTGTCACCCTGCACGTTGGGTCACCACTGGCCTGTAAACAAATCACCTGCTGTCACCCTGCACGTTGGGTCACCACTGGCCTGTCTGTCACTCAGGTGAGAAGCCTGAAGTTGTCAGACTGTCTGCTCCCTTTATCTCAGCTCCCCCAAATGCTTTATTCATCCTGCCCTGTCTCCTCTGCACTAGCCTTCCTATCTCCAGTTGCTCCTCTTTTTTTTTGATATTCTACACAAATTTCATATAATATGTACCCTAGAATACTGCGCAGACATCAGCTAAGGCAATTAACATCTGTCAAGTAGCTACTGTGAATTCATATGCTGTGACAAGAATTCTGCTCTTTAATTCATTTTTACAACAATCTCAAGGGGCTTTCATTTTCTCCATTTTATAAATGAGAAATTTGAGGTTCAGAGAGGTTAAGTAATTTTCCATTCTATCCCTAACATACAGTAAGTCGGGACAGTTGGCTCAGGTTATTACACTGTTTGGATACCAAACTGCGAGTCTGGTCAGAACCAGTTTTAATAGGTATGAACTGCTTTGAAACAGTTTTCTAGGGTCAGAACTGGCTTGAACATTTTTAAATGCTTACAAGTAGTTTGAGCTGGTCAGACATATTCAAACTGGTTTTATACAATCATATCTGGTTTGACTATCTGAATTGGCCAGAGCTGGTGAGATGAGCCAGAAAAGATTTGAATTGGGTTTGTCCATTAACCAGTTTGGGTTTGGCTTGATCTGAGTTTATGCAATCAGAACTGGTTTTAATCTATTTGAATCATTTCTGGCTAGAATTGGTTTTGGTTAGAACTGGTTAGAACCAACAGACCAGTCTGATACAGTCAGAACTGGTCAGAACTGGTCCGAATAAGTTTAAGCTGGTTTTATACCAGTTAGAGTCAATGTTATCTGGCCAGAACTGTTTTTATCATTAACAACTGGTGAGAGCCAGCCTTTCCCAGTCAGAACCAGTTTTATCAAGAAAGAACTGGTTTGAGACAGGTTTATCCAGTTGGAACTGGTTTTGGCTAGTCAGAACCAGTTTTATCTGGTTCGAGGCAGTTGGGGCTGGTTTCAAGTGGTTGGAACTGGTTTCAGCCAGTTTGAACTCGCCAGAAGCAGTTTTAGCCAATTTGAATGGGTGGAAATGGGCTTCACCAAGTTTGAGCTGGTCTGAACCTGTTTCAGCTGGTTTGAACCAGTTGCAGCTAGTATCAGGGAGTAAGAATTGGTGTCACTTGGTTTCTGTTTCAGTTGTTTTTTATTGGTTTCTGCTGGTGTCAGTTGGATTGAACCAGCCACAACCAATTTCAGTTATTTTGTGCCAGTTGGAACCAGTTTCAGTTGTTTTGAGTTTGGAGCTGGTTTCAGTTAGCTTGAACTAGTTGGAGCCAGTTTCAGCCTGTTTGAACCAGTCCGAACCAATGTCAGTTGGTTCTGGTTTCAGTTGATTTCATTTGGTGTCAGTTTCAGTTGGTTTGAACCAGTCACAACATGTCTTTGCCATTTTGAGGCAGTCAGCATCAGTTTCAGTTGTTCTTGGCTTCAAATGCTTTGAACAAGTCATAACTGGTTTTGGCTGGATTGAGCTAGTTGGAACTAGTGTCAACCATTTCAAACTGGTTGAAACTGGCTGGTTCAAACCTATCAGAACCAGTCTCAGCTGGCTTGAAATGGTTTGAACTGACTTCAGCCAGTTTGAACCTGTCAGAACTGGTTTAAGCTGGTTTGAACCGGTTTAACCAGGGTCAAGTCAGTCAGAGCTTGTTTCAACGGAGAGAACTAGTGTCAGTTGTTTTCAATTTCATTTGGTTTTCGCTGGTTTCAATTTTAGTTGCTCTCAATTGGTGTCACTTCCAGTTGGTTTGAACCAGTCAGAACCTGTTTCAGCCATCTTGAGCAATGGAGCTTTGAATAAGTCAGAAATGGTTTTAGCTGTTTTGAGCTAGTTGGAACCATTTTTAGATGGCTTCAACAGGTCCAAACTGGTTTTAGCTGGAACCAGTTTCAACCAGTTCCAGTTGGTTTCAGTTTTATTTGTTTTTAGTTTTAGTTGATTTGAGCAAGTCAGAATCGGTTTTAGCCAATTTGAGCTGGATGGAACTGGTTCAGCCATTTTGGAACAGTTGGAACTAATTTCAGCTGGTCAAAAGTGGTTTGAACCCCTCAGAATTGGTTTGAACCAGTCAGAACTGGTTTGAACTGGTCAGAGCCAGTTTCAGCTGGGGACAGGTTTCAATATGAACCAGTCAGAACCAATGTCTGTTTCAGTATGAACTAGTGTCAGTTGGTTTCAATTTCAATTGGTGTCGGTTTCAGTTGGTTTGAGCCAGTCAGAGCATGTTTTAGCCATTCTGAGGTAGTTGCAGTCAGTTTCAGTATCAATGACTTCAGCCATTTTGAACCATTCAGCACCAGCTTCAGCTGGCTGGAACCAGTTTGAACTGGTTTCATGTAGACTGACCTGGTTGGAACCTGTTTCAGCTGGCTTGAATGGTTCAGAACTGGTTTAAGCTGGTTTTAGCTGGGTTGATCTAGTCAGAGCCAGTGTCAGCCAATCAGAACCAGTGTTAATTTCAGTTGGAACCAGTGCCAATTGGTTTTGGTTTCAGTTGGTTTTTGCAGTCAAAGCTGGCTTTAGCCAGTTTAATAATTTCTGGTTAGAATCAGTTTTGGTCAGAACTAGCTCAAACTGGTTTCATCTGGTCAAAACAGTTTGAGTCAGTTTTATGCACTCAGAACCAGTTTGAGCCGTTTGAACCTTTTTGAACTGCAGAGAACAGGCTTGAGCCTATCAGAACTGCCTTGAGTCTGTCAGAACATATTTGAACTGGTTTTATTCAAACACATGGTACTTTGTTAGTTAATTGAACAGAATAATAAACTGCAGCCTATACTTCACTAAAGAACACCATGGTGACATGGAAGCATTAGCGATTTGACCTCAACTGGGGTGAAAACATGGACTACTTCCTGGAGGAGGTGACATTGAGTCTGAAGGATGAGTAAGGATTTCTGGGCAAAGGAGAAAAAGATCCGGGATGTCAATGAGGGTCAAAAGTAGGAGACAGCTCATGGCTTTCAAAGGAACAGGAAGAAGCTCTTTATGGGGCATTTACCAGAAGAATGATTCATGAGAAATGACTGAACCCCAGTGGGGCTGGATCTTGTCCCCCATCTTAAGGAGTTTAGAAATCATCTTCTGGGTAAAAGAGTCACTAGGGGTTTTCAAACATGTTGATTACAAACCTGGGATGGAACCAGGTCTCCCAGTCAACTCCTTCCCTTGAGCCAGTTGATTCAATTTGCCTACAGAAATGGGTTCTTGGCCCCACCAACATGGCTAAAGCAATTCAGTGCAGAAGTGGCACGTCACATGTGCTTCACAGTGGCCTGGAAGGAAATGCAATTTCTTTGCCTATTTGTCCCTGTGACGGTAGTACTGTTTGTGCCTTCAGAGTCCAAGGTGACACTGCCAGTGTTGAGAAAGTGAGGTGACATCAAGAAGAAGATTGAGGGACCTCTGTGGTTGCCTCTGAAGTGTTGTCCGTGGAGAGATGGTGAACACCAGTCCTCTGATCCTCCTCAGAGACAACAGGGGAGACACAGGAGGATCCTGAAGGTCCCATTGGGGAGATAGGTGACTATAGCCAGAGTCTTTCTGGGGCCTCTTCCAGAGCCAGGGACACGGGGAGACGAGGACAGGGAGACCCCATGTCTGTGCTCTGCGGCAAATTCCAGATTAGTGGAGGGTATATTCATGCATCAGTTTGGAGTCAGTCTAGCCCATGTTCAAATTCCATCACAGTCTCTACTTACTGTGTAACCTTGGGCAAAGCACATAACCCCTCTCTTCCTCATCTTCCTCACCTATAAAATGGGCATAACAATAATGAAAGCAATGCACACTTTAGCAATTTGCAGTTTAAATGAGGTAACTGCAAAGCACTCGGCTCTTTTTTGTGACCTAGAGGGTGGGTTGGGCAGCGAGAGTCCAGGGGTCCAGGTGTTCAGCTGGAACTCAAGTCAGGAGCAGCAGCATCTTCACTTTGACCAAATCAGTCCATTTGCATTTGGCAACTGGCTGTTGGCAATCAGCACGCAAGGGGTGGGCGGGCAGCAAAAGAAAGGATAGGAAGGACTTGGTAGGTTCCTGAGCCTTGACTGAGAAGGGCAGGGTTTGGGCCAGGAAGGTGCCTGGCCTAACCAGAGAAACGGATTAGAGCAAACAGGGTAATGTGAGCCAGGTGCTGTCTAAGCTCAGCCATATCTTTCTTCATGCCTTCAGAGCAAATTAATTGAGCCAAGGCTTCATATGCGTGTCTGGACTGGGCACTGGAGAGATGGTAGAGAACAAGAGACCACAGTTTCTGGCCTGGAAGCTTCCACCCTAGAGGAGTAAATGGGAATGACACAAAGGGAAGGCTGTGTCAAAGTAAAAGGTGCCACAGAGCATGTGACAAGAGGAGCCCAAAGTGGTGTGAGAGTAAGGGAAGGCTTCCTGGAAGAAGCGCTGTTGTAGTTAGAGCTGCAGGCGGAGCAACGTGTGGGCAGGGAAAGGAGGAGCGTGTCACAGGCAGAGAATCTAGCATTCGCAAAAACATGGCCAGAGGACACGCAGTCCTTGGGAAGGAAAGGAAATGCAGCAAGGTCAGAGCTAGAGATGAGGGGAGGAGGGAGGGCCAGGCAGGGTACTGGAAGCCACACTGAGGAGGCCGGATTTTTTTTTTTTAAGATTTATTTATTTATTCATACAGAACTTGGGTACAGGCCAGTGATGCACAGGGTGAGAGGCTTCACCAGAGACAGAGTGGGGAGCAGAACAGGCAGATCGACGAAGTACACTGTTGAGGGGAGCAGCGGGCAGGTCAGGAGAGGTCTGCTGCGCCATGTGGATCTCCTCCGGGGCAGGCAGGAATTGAACTCATGTGGAAGTGGCTTGAGCTTCTTAGTGCTGTGCTTTAACCTGCTGCACCACCAGGGAGGGCTGGAGGCCGGATTTTATCTGCAGGCAGGGGAGAGAGTTGTCAAGAACTGGCACTAAATGGCAGGCGAGCGCCACTCATGGGGGCCTTCTCAGAGGGGACAGTGAGCCATGGCACAAGTATATTTGGCCATCCCCAGTGACCGTGGGCAGAGGTGCTGTGTGTTCTTCCTACCTGGGCCACTGTCTCCTCAAGGAGGGGCCAGAGGGCCTCCTTAGACCCTTCCAGAAGGGGACCTGAACGCTACCAGGGTGGGCTTCCATGCCCTTCTAAAGAAAAACCAGAAGCTCCTTCTCCTGGAGATGGTCAGTGCTGGGCTGTGGTTGGGCAGGGGCTAGGGGCAGTGGGAAATCAGTTCTGGGGTTCTTGACTGTCATACAATGGCACCCATGCAAGGGACTGTGCCACTCGCTGTGACTGACTTCTGGGATCAAGACATTTCTCAGTTTGAAAGCCAGTTTTAAGAAAAAAATCGATGTTTCACATTCAGCAGTGTTTGGTTAAAAAAAGAAAAATAGCTGCAGCTTGTGCTTTAAAGGCAGAAAAGAGTGAGCCCCATCAATTACAGCGGGAGAAACAACAGTGTCTCGCGGCCGTTTTCTTCCTTCTCCAGAAATATTAAGTCATTTAGTCCTACAAACCGCCCACTTGGGGAGTGGCAGTGTCTTCATTTGAAAAGCACCGGAGCCTCAGCCTTGAGGGCCAGTGTGCTTTCCCCCAGACCAGGGATGCGGCCAGGTACTGCTCATAATCTTTGTGCAAAAGTTCCATGAAGGAACTGTGCTATAGTTATTGTATCCATGGGATTTTGAGATGTTTTACTATTTTTTTTTAGATTTATTTATTTATGTATACGGAACTGGGGTTACTGGGGTACAGGCCAGAGATGCAGGGGCGGTGAGAGGACTCACCAGAGACAGAGTGGGGAGCAGAACAGGCAGATTGATGAAGTACACTGCTGAGGGGAGCAGCGGGCGGGTCAGGAGAGGTCTGCTGCGCCATGTGGTTACTTCTGGGGCAGGCGGGGATCGAACTCATGTGGAAATGGCTTTAGATTCTCAGTGCTGGACTTTAACCCGTTGCGCCACCAGGGAGGGCAGAAATGTTTTAGTATTTTCATATTTTAGATACCACCTCACGTAAGTGGCTATTTCCACATGAAACACTCGTTTCTTGCGTCTGGCCCCCAGAGGCTGGACTGCTGGGTCTGAGGCGTGTACCTCTGGGAGATTCAAGCACCTTGAATCTCCTCCCCAACTACTATGTGCTCTAAGAAGTGTATTGGACAAGACTGGTAATTTCCTAATGTTCCAGAAGGTGTAAACAATGTCCCTGAAGTTACGGGGTCAAAACTTAAACAGGATGAGTTAAATAACTTGAAAATTTGGGTTAAGGCTAAAATAGGCTTTTATATTAAGACCTCAGTGGAAATACAAAGTTCAGTCAAACAACATTAAAATAAAACTTTTACAGCAGGCTTCTATAATGTGAAGCTTCTGTGCCTGCCATTTCTAAAGCTAACTTGACTTAACTATGGGTGTCTTCCCAGAGGAACTTTCTCTGGGGCCAGCTTTCCAGGCATGGTGCTTCGGGAAATATTGGACCAGTGGATCTTCAACATCCATTTACTCTCTGAGCTTTTTTCAATTCAAGTGACGAATTCAACTCCTGCTGCCCCTCCTGCCCAGGTCTCACTCTTCGGCCCATTTCCCAGTGCGGTCCCAAGCCAGGCCTGCATTTATTGCTCCCTCCCCCCCACCAATGGCTCAGCAGGCTCCCCTGGCTTCCCACCCCTCCTCCTGGCCCACCCTGTAGGACCTGGCCAGCCTGCCTCTTCAAACTCCACCATTGCCCTGCCTGTTCACAGCGCCTCGTCACACCCCATCATCGCCCTGCCTGTTCACAGCGCCTCGTCACACCCCACTGGCCTTCTTGTCCTGCCTTCCCTGATGAGGGCTGACTACTTCCCATCATATACTCAGTCAACATAGGAGTCGCCCTCCATCCGCAGGCCGTTGGTTACCTAGGGCAGTCCTGGGGTGAGTATGGGTGTTGGGGAGGAAGCACTAGGGGAGGAGAGCAGTGCAGTCACCTTTCCTGAATTGGATGAAATCAGTGTAAGAAGCAGATGCTGCCTCTGGTGGGAAAACCAGTGCCCTGGGCCCACGCTCCCCATCGCCATGACAACTAGCATGTGAGGTCTACATGACAGATCTGGCAGTGGGTGGGGACATGGGGGGTCTTACCTCTTTTCTCCTGGAGCCCGACGGCTCCTAGGCATTTATACCTTCCTCTTCCTCCTCCTCCCTGTGCTCCCTGCCTGCCTTCCTTTCCACATGGCACATTGACACGATTTTAAGCCTCTCCAAGTCTGGTTCCTTGACTTGGGGATCAGCAAATGGTGTTGGCCTCATCTCAGGAGTTCAGCTGAGCATTAGCAGATTCCCACGACACATGTGGAACAGAGCATTAATACATGGGCCCACTTACTGCATCCTTATTATGGTCCACACCTCTTTCAAATATATTGTTTTATTTACTCATAAATCATAAAATGTCAGAGCTAGAAGGGGCCTTAGGGACTTCCACTCCATTGGTTTTCAAACTTTCTCTTAGCAATGAACTTTCTTTTTTCTAAGGGAAACATTCCTGCCGAAGATTTCAGTGCAAAGCAGATAAGGAAGGAGTTGCATTGGCTGCAGCAGGATTGCATGGAGTTCAAATCTTTGCATTCCCGTCTCTCCTTTGCCTGTAGGGGTACTCAGACCCATGGAGAACCATTTAAAATTCACTGATATAAGCCTCATTCCTCATTCATGAAAGACCCAAGGCTCCAAGAAAGAAAGGCATTTTCTTTTTTCTTTTAAAGATTTAAAAAAAAATTTTTTTTAAAGATTTATTTATTTGTGCATACAGAACTGGGGTACAGGCCAGAGGTGCAGGGGTGGCGAGAGGCTTCACCAGAGACAGAGTGGGGAGCAGAACAGACTGACTGATGAACACTGCTGAGGGGAGCAGCGGGTGGGTCAGGAGAGGTTTGCTGTACCACGTGGTCACCTCCAGGTCAGGCAGGGATAGAATTCATGCAGAAGAGACTTTAGCTTCTTAGTGCTGCGCTTCAACCCGGTGCACCACCAGGGAGGGCTAAGAAAGGCATTTTCAAGGTCACAAAGGGAGCTGGGGCTGCTGGACTTGGCCCTGAGTCTCCTGACCCGTGGTAGCACGTATTTCATGCTTCCTTACCCTGCCTGGGGCTAGGCGTGGTGCGTGCACAGAGCTCTGGCAGCCGCTGTCTGGCCTCAGAGGGAGAAGCCAGGCATCTTCTGTTTACCCTGTGTCCCGTCACGTGCAAGATAGAGAGATGCACAGCCCCTGCAGCAGCCATCGGGAGAGACCCCAGGAGCAGGCACCCCTACTCTCCCAGGACAGGCTAACCTCCCAGGACAAGGTCCACCTGTTACCAGGTTCTAGCAATGGGGATGTTTCTAGCATCTTCTGGGAGAGGATCCCCTTGCCCCAACCTCCCCAGCATGAGCAGGCACACTTCATGCAAGGAGTGGAAATGGTGTTCTTTGTCCAGAAGTGGCTGATCCTGGAGGAAGTGCTGGTCACCAGGAAGTCCAGATCCCCGGCTAGGGGAGGTACACAGCACAGGACGCTCCTCGACAACCCGAGCTGTTGCCCAGGCTCACCAGGCATCCTCCAGGATATGCTCAGCTGGCTGTGTGTAGAGATGCCAGGAAGGGTCCGAGTCGGAGGCAGATGGGACTTTGCTTTTCTTAGCCCATCCCAAGAATGCCCAGTTCACTTTGGGAGCAGGAAGTGCAGACAGACTTGATTCTGCTACCAGACTAACATTTGTTTGGGTGAGGTCAGATTTTTTAATTACATTTATTTTCTTATATGGGCATTCAGTTTTGTACATTAACTTTCCTCCCCTCAAGTATAGTCCCCTAGTTCCACCACGATGGCATCTGTGATCCATTACCACAGTCCCTTGTGCACTTCCCTCCTGTTTTGACCCCTCTCCTCTCCTGCTTTATGCTTCAGATCTATTGTCAGCTTGCAAGTTTTGTTATTTTCCTGACCCTTTGTTCATTTCCCCTATGTTCCACCTATATGTAAAACCACCTGATATTTCTGTTGGCTCTTCTGATTGATTTTGCTTAGCATAATCCCTTCCCGCTCCATCCATATTGTTGCAAATGGCATGCGTCTATCTTTTTTGATGGCTGAGTAGTATTCCACAGTGTATATATAGCCACATCTTCTTGATCCAGTCATCTGCTTTGGGATATTTGGGCGGCTTCCATATCTTAGATATTGTGAATAGTGCTGCAATAAACATAGGGGTGCGGTTTCCTTTTATATTAATGTTTTTGTGTCCTTTGGATAATTCCTAGTGTTGGAATTCCTAGAATTGGAATTGCTAGATCATAGAGTAGGTCCATTTTTAGGTTTTTAAGTCCTCCTACAGCTTCCGTAGTGGCTGGACCAGTTTACATTCCATCAGCAGTGTAAGAAGATCCATTTTTGGGTGAGCTCAGATTTGAGGCTGGTTAGAGAGGAAGTGATTGGGGTTGAAATGATAGAGTGGGTGATGGAGAAGTGACAAGGAGCGTTCCAGTCACTCTACAAACATAACTGAGAAGTCTCTGTGTGCCAGGGGCTGCCAGGCAGTGGGAAGAACAAGGAGAGACACAGATCCTCCTTGTTCCAGGCTTCCTGACCATGCACATCCGATCCCCACCTGTTATTTGCTCTTGGGATCTCTATGCTTTTCCTTCATAGCACAAAGCAGTAGTAATTTGGCATTTGTGTGATTGTGTGCACCTGCCTGTGTCTATCTTGAAACTGCAAGCTCAGCTCACTACTGTATCCTCAGGCCAACTACAGTGCTTGGCACTGACTAGGTTCTCATAAAGGATTTCTTGAAGGAATAAAAGAGGGTTCCTTTTGGTGATCTCAATAGGGGCTCCTTCAAAGGCCCAGAATGTACCCTGCCGAGTCTGGCAGCAAACACGGGTGGTCAAGGACAAGCAATTTGGCTTATATGATGCTTGAAGGCTGTTGGTGGGGGTGAGGCAGCACTGATGGCAGAGCTGTGGGGTAGGGAGGGAGGAAACAGCTAGGGAGGAGAGAACTGTGGGTGTTACCAAAGCTTCAGCTTTCTTCCATCTTTTGTCGACTCCTCAACGAATCTGACAGTGTGATTCAGGGGTGGGGATAGGAAGTGCATGACAGGAAGCCATGGTGAGTCCTCTAGTTCCCTTGGACTTTAAGCAAGAGTTGGGGGAGCTGGGGCCTCAACCTAGTAGAACATGCCACTGGCATCCAGAGTCCCAGCTGTGGGTGGGGCATAGGGCTGGCACCATGGTCGTCCAGCTGGAAGTGTGTGGTGTGGTGATAAGTTGGAGGCTGAGTATTGTAGTATCCACTGTTGTTCCCAGTTCCAGAGCTTTCTCCTTCCTAATGCTCCTGGAATCTCTTGTATCTGGAGCCTGCAGAGAAGTCTCTGGGGTGAGGTGGGTGGGGGTAGATCAGGCATGGGTGCCCTCCTTAGGTGGCTCTTGGCATTGACTTCCTAATCCCGGAAACTCGAGGAAGCACTGAGACAGACACTTTGAGAGGAAGTGTGACACTAGGATATTACACAATGTAATGGAACCAGCCAAGTGGTAAATGTAGCTTTTAAATAGGTTCTATATTCCCCCATTAACTGCCCTGAAGTTGATTGGCCTTGACAGCCAAGGATAAGGGGCTGGTCAGCAACTTTCCCCTGACAAGGCCTTTGCTCCCCAGAGCTGTGAGAGCTCAGTCTGCCAATTTGGCCAAGTATAGGAAATTGCATGGATGTGCTGGGGGGATGGGGTAGGGTCTTCTGGAAGGAATGTGTTGGGCAGAATTAGCTCCCATCCCTTTATCTACCCTTTCACCTGAAGCAGGGTCGACCATGCAGAATGCAGCTAGGCATGTCGGGATGACCCCCTTTCTTAAGTACGTTTGGAAAGGACCCACACTAAAGAAGGAGTTGCTCAACTGGAGGCTCCCTGGGAGCAGGAACTCCTGTGGCATTTGGAACACTTGAGAGAATGGTTGGTTCTGACCTATTAATTAGCCTGCTCTATGTGGACATTCAGACTAGCTGCTGGAGACTGGTATACCATCCCTCAAGAGTTAGAAAGGACATGTTGATCATCTGAAATTCCAGGGGCTATCCCATGAGGATGCCAGATTTTCTTTCTTTAAAAAAAAAGATGTATTTATTTATACATACAAGAGCTGGGGTTAGGCCAGATATATTAGGTGGATGAGATGGGTGAGAGGCTTCACCAGAGATAGAGTAAGGAGCAGAACAGGTGGAATGACTGAGATACACTGAGGGGAACAGGGAGGTGGGAGAGGTCTGCTGCACCCTGTGGGTCACCTCCTTGGCCAGGAATCAAACTCGTGCTGCAGTGGCTGTGGAGAGCTTCATAGTGCTGAGACTTAACCCCTTGCACCACCAGGGAGGCTCCCAAGGATGCCAGATTTTCTAAAGCAAGGACATTGACTGAAATCATGTAAGATTCCAGAAGCCTGGTAACTCCCAGGCTTATCTATCCTCATGTAGTAGCATAAGAGATGATAATAAGGAAAACTGAGATTGTCCTCGGGACAAAAAGCAGGAGGAGCCCTGTCTGGTGGTCAAGATCAAAGTTCATAGGTATGTTGGTGTTCTAGAAGATGGAGGAAATGGGATACTTTCCTGGACTTGTTGTAAAAATGAGTTCAGAAAAAGTTTATCTGGAGCAGAGAAGTGAGAACAGAGTTTTAACCCAAGGTGCTGAACCTGGAGCAATGTGTGTGTGTGTTGGGGGGGGAGCGGGGGGAAGGAAGGGGGGGCTCTCAACTTCTCTCTTCATGCACTGTTAAAGGTGGTCTTTGCTAGTTGATATCACATATAGGTCGCTCACTTGTACCTGGGTCTAGAGTACTTGGCCAAAGGAGGGACACCTCCTTTATGCTCCTTCCTCTGCGTCAGCTGCTTTTGCTCAGCTCTGGACTCAAGGAGCCACGTTGTAAAGTCATGGCATTTACCAGCATAGCTTGCATCAATCTCTGTGGGATGTCTGCCTCTGCCTGGCAGTTCTTTAGCCCACTGTTCTGGAGATGTCCACTCCCCTCACCCCCAGGATGAAATGTCTGAGAACTCTTTCAACTCATTAGGAGTAAATCACAGAGCTGAGTTTTAACTCTATTCTGTCTGCCTCCATGTTCATGCTTTTTCAGTCACCCCATGTGGTTCTCACATAAAAATGCTCATTGTAGCACTATCTGTGAAATAAAAACCTGGAAATAACCTAAATGTTCAACAATTAGAGGATTGTTTAGTAAATCATGATGCATCCATTTGTTAGAACATTATAGAGACATTAAAAGTGATCATTATAGACACTGTATAGCAACTTGGAGAAAGGTTTATGATAAGATGCTAAGTGAAAATTCAGTGCAAATGCTACAATTGCTTTGATTGCAATAATGAAAAATATGTCAGTATGTCAACAAGGACCAAAATATAATATGCAGAAGTGAAAAATAATGGTGTTGGTTAGGGTAGAGATGCTTTGAGTTTATTTTTGATGCTTTGCATCCCTTGTATTATTTTTTATAGCCTTTTTTTCCCTTCAAGATAAGTTTTCAGAGTTGGGTAAGGCATGCAAAATAATATAAATTCAGAACCTGGGAAATTTCTACCATGGAACACTCCATAGAAAGGGCATGCTGATTACTTCATGTTAAGGGGGTCCCAGATCATTCGGAGAACCTGCATACTGTGGTTAAGAGCATGGGTGTTGGAGTCAGGCATGAATCTGACTCCTACCTCTACTACTGCTGGCTGTATGATGCCGAGTCTGGCCTCTAAATGCACTCAGGGTAATCAGAGGTAGAAGATAAACTTTTCAGTCCCTTTTGATTCCGTGGGGTACAGTACCAATCTCTCCTCTACTATCCTTTATTACCAAGTGTTTACATTTCCCGACTCTACCAAAGCAAAACTTGGTGGTTGGGGACATCAAGAGAAAGGGAGTGACTGGTGGTTGCTGTCCATGGTTCTTAATTAGCACAGCATACAAGGACAATTTATCTGGGAAATCGCAGGGACAAAGTTCCTCTTTCAACTTCAGTATGGTCTTTGACAGTGGGAACCTGGAGATATTGGGTTGTCTGTAGCTGGGCTAGAAAGGGAATTAGAACAAGTTACAGGCCGAGGACAGGAAAGGTAATGACACATCAGCCCTGCATTGAGTTATGATCGTGATTAATGGCAGCAGGACATATTGCATATTAGGTAGAAAGTGAACATTTTAAGTCACAGTGAAATTTATAAGCTTTGAAACTAGTAGTGAAAAGCTACAGGATCAACAGTTGGTGCTGATGCCACTTTCCTAATCTGCTCTTGTCAGAGTCTTGGCATATTTTATAAAGTGTAAAAAAGTGGCTTTGATGATCTGTTACATAGACTATCTCCAAAATTCTGCTTGATAGCAACCAGAAAACAGAAACTCTGATAGGAAGTAATCTGTGCCCACTCTATCTCTGTCTCTGTCATAATCTTTCTCTATTTATCTCTGTCTTCCTCTGTGCTCAGTAATTTCTCTCTCTCTCTCCCTCCCTCTCTCTCCCTTCCTTTCTTATTCTATCATCTCTCCCCCTTTTTAAAATCTATTTTTGCTTGTCAGAAAATCAGTATGTAGTTTTCTTTAAAGTTTCAATCTATTCTACAAAATATATCTAAAATATTCAAAAGGAAAAAAAAAGTTTCTGTAAGAGTAGCTTGCATTAGAAATGTTTCTTTCAGCATAATCGAGTTAATGAGACCCCCTTAGAATTTAATGCAAAGTAACTTTCACACTGTGGTGAACTTCAAAGATGGGTGAATAGATAACTAATGGCATGGTTCTCCTTGGCAACCAAGGTAAACTTTGATCCTGATTGGACAAAAATAGACAAGGAAAGAATGGAATTAAGTACAAACAACCATATTTGTCATCAGTGTTCTTAGAAGCAATGCAAAGAAGAAAATGGTAATAGTGGATGGTGGAAGGGGCCAGAAAAGGGTTGACAACCTGACGTGAGTGGCAGAAATTTTCTTTTTGGTTCTGGAATCTGTTCTGAACCTAATTGAAGAAACTGAAAGGCAGGAGTCACCCCCAAAGAGAAAGCTATCATTAGTTTCGGTGAATCGAGAAGGCGGTCAGTCTGCTGGTTGCTGAAACAGACAGAGATGAGACCAATATTTTACAACAACCCTCAAAACCAGAGCCCAAGGCAGAGCAAACAGTTCCAGGGATGGCTGCTGACATAGGGGGTATTCAGAGAAAAGTTGCAGCCCATTCAACCGTTATTGTCCACAGACTCTACTAAGCACCATGTGAGCTCAGCCGTTCTCCCCACCCCAAGCATCTACTCAAGTCTTTATCCCGTCTTGCCTGACCTGCTGCAGAACCTTCTTAACTCATGTTGACATTGTCCAGAGGAGCTCTGCTTACTTCTCACACAGAGTTGCCCCTTTTCCTGTTTAAATGTCGTCAAAGGGAAAGAGATGGTTAATAGAAGGACCCACGGATAAGCCCTCTGATACTGAATGCAAGACCCCTGGGATTCACTGCAGGTCCCCACACAGCCAGCCCTACCCCTTGGCCTCTAACCTACCTCATCATCCTGCCTCTTTTTGGACATTCTGAACAGCTGCATTCCAGGCATTTTTGTGAAGCCCTTCCTCTTCCTTGGGTTAATCACCCTGCATTTGAATCCTTTCTTCCTCTCCTTGCCTGTTCTTTGAGGATTTTCCCCATTGTCTCCTGGCTAAGCCTCCTTCAAAGCCTTGCTTCCTTGCCCTCTCTATATGTTTTCCAAACACTTAACACATATTTCCATTTTTATGCCTAGCATCTTAATCTTATAACTGTTTCTTTATCTGTCTTTCCATCTTTACCTTGAGACCCTAGAGGGTAGGGACTCTGTCTTGTTTCCTGGGGCATCCAGGCTCTTAGCATGGTGTCTGGCATAGAGCATGATAGGCACTCAGTAAATATTTGTCAAATAAATAAATGAACAGAGGCCTTCCAAGTAGAAATTAATTATAGCCGAGGTTGAAAGTGAGAAGGGAATAAATCTGTCCCTTGACACTGCATTTATTTAAGTCTTTCTTCAAACAGAATTTTATCCTAATTTAAATCTACAATTGGGGAGTTAATGTCACTGATATTTGTAAAATTTCACGCTTTCAATAGGAGAAAAATAGCACCTCTGCATGAGCAGCAACTGTAAGCGACTTATGAATGGGGATAAGACCAAGAGCTTTGGTAGAAAGAGGAGACAGGAGCTAGTTCTGAGTATGGCAGAAAAGCCTCTTGTGTGGTTAGGAGTCGGCGACCTGACCCTGTGCCCGCTCATGCTCCACAGCTGGTGGCTAAGAGGTCAAGTTCCTCAAACCTCACCTCTGGCCATGGCGGTAGAAGACTGTCTTATTTTATCCTCCCATTTGTAAATGGGAAGGCTGTTTCACTCCTGGTTTGTCCTAAAGTCCTCTGGTTTCTGATTGGTCTCCGCTCCCTGTTTCTACACTTATCTAGGCGGTTCCTTCCCTATGCTTTTTTCTTGGACTCCTCTAGTATTTAGGTCTATTTCCTGCCCCTGGAGGGCTTGGGGGACACTTGGGATCTTATAGTGCTATCCAGTTGGCACTGCAACAGAAGATAGAAAGCGCATGAGCCTCAAACGTAGGCAGAGATGAAGGGTGGGCACAAACTCAAAGTGAGGGAGCATGTGAATAAACCAAGAGCGGTGACTGGCCATAGTCAGTCTGGACATTATGCCTGTTCTACCCACACTGGTCTCAGTGAGAGAGCATGGAGTGAGGATGGCAGGTGCTGGAGGGAAGAACAGCGCCTTAGAGAATGTCCACAGCTAAAGACTCTGGGAGGAAAATGGAAACCAACAAAGAAGGCCGTGAACCTGAAAGGACACAGTGATGGGGCCACAAGACACAAAATCAAGGGCTCCCTGATGTGGGGCAGAGACCAGGAAGGCCTTATGTAAAACTTCAAGCTGAATTCTTCCCTGGCATGGCCAGGGCTGCAGACGAAGACAGCACAAGAAGCCACCATCTACATAGGTCATTGGGGGGTGGGGGGCTCCAATTTCAGAGGTGCAGCTGAGAGGCCACAGCCAAGATGGAGAAGTTGGCCTCAGAGCTATTCTGGGAGGCCTGAGGCAGCCCCTACCAGTACATGCACAAACCTGCCCTCACCTAAAGTCTTCTGGACCTGAGTGTGGCATCTGACGTTTCCTGCTGGCTGGCAGTGTCCACCTGCTAAGTGCTAGTTGAGGTTGAAGAACTCTTTGGCTTGGGCAATTTGGAAGACAAGAAAGGATTTTCAGAGAACTTTTTGAGAAGAATGAAAGAGTAATAAATAAACATAAAGAAGTTCAGAGGAGAAGAAACGTCTTTCCTTTCTGAGTCGAAAGGGAAGGCAAGCCCTGCCTGGCGTAGTGGAGGCTAAGCGGAGGCTTTTATATTGGGTTAACAGTTAAAGTTTGAGTGCAAGAAGAAATCTGTTTACATTTGTGATGTGCAGTGATTTCTGGCCTGCAGACCCAAGGAAGGAACCAGGCCTTCAGCTCAGCAGTGCAGCTCAGTGCCTGGCAGGACAAAGGAACTTGCTGGAATGGGAAGCCCCGAAACTTGGCCCTCGTTTCGATGGGGGCCTGCCAAGACAGCAGGGTGTCTCTTTGTGTTCTTTTTTGAACTATTCTCAACCTCCCCCAAACCCGACATCAGTGATGCCTTTGCCTATGATCAAGCTCCCAAGCCTGGTGACTCAAGCGTCAGGCCCCTGCTTCTGGCTGGCGGGGCCGTGCCAGTGTGCTGACACCGACGTGCTCCTGCTGAGCCAGACCCGGCTGCCGGTGCTGGGCGCCTTTGATGAATAAAAAATGGGGGAGCCAATTAATTATTACTTGTGAAATGCAGATTGTTTGGTAGACAAATATCTTTCAAACGTTGGGGCCCTTCTGGTAAAACAATAAAACTAATCGTGAGACGACAACGAGAAACTTGGGGTTCATGGATCTAAGGGCAACTTTTGAAAGCCCAACTTTTGAAAACCCAGTAGGTGATGCAAGGGTCTCTCCTGCGTCTCTCAGCTTTTATCACCTTCCCCTAGTCCACTTATTGCTATCTGAAGCCACCCTTGTTGGGGGTTACTTGAGGATTTCCTGTTTTTCCACTCCCTGTGATGGTGTTACAGGGCAATGAGGGGCACCCCAGGCCCCCAAACCTGCCCACTCTAAATAGGTTCTGCCATCCACCACGTAAAGACAAAGCATATAAGACCTTTAATGGAAAGAACCGTTTAATACAGTGCAATACAAAAAGGGCAAAGAATATAGTTTCTAAATCTAACACCCAAAGTTACCCATCCCCTTGTGGGTAAAAGTCCACCCAAACAGATTGGCCCAAAGCAAGGCCTGAAGGCCCATTTCAAGTCTAAAGCACGTTCCAGTGGGGACCATGTTCTGGCAGCGATCCAGAAAAGGGTCAGAAACAGACAAGTCTGGGAGAAAAAGGGAAAAATCAAAACCAACATAAGAGCTGCCACTGTGAACCTCCCCACGGGTCTCTCACCCACACCTGTCTCACCCAGTCCAGGACCAAAAGGCAAAAGCAGCTTCTTCACACGTCTCTGCTCCACGTGCCTCCTCCAGGTCTCCTTCTGGCTCCCCCTCCTGCCGCCTCCCATCTTGAGTCTCCTCTCCCGCTTCTCCTCCCCCCTGCTCAGCTCCACCCTCGCTTGGGTGCATCAGGGAACCTGGAGGCCCCCTTTTCCTGGGCCCCACCCTCATGTCTGTGCCTCAGAGGCTAGCACAGTGCCTGGCGCTTGGGGTGGGGCAGTCAGTGAACAGCTGTCAGCTGACTGGCTGGTGGCTCCGGTCCCCTTGGCTCTTTCACCACCTCTGTCTGCCTTTATCTGGGCTTTCTCTCTGTCATAGTTTCTCCTAACTCAAGTTTTCTGTCTTACCCAGCATCTCCTGTCTGGTGTCCTTCCCCCCTCCTCTCTGCAGAAACCAGGCCACCCCGCCCAGACCTGCCTCCGCAAGCCTCCAGCCGGGCCTCTCTCCAGGGTCCTGGCTCGGACAAGGAGCAGCGGCTGCCTTGAAGCACAGATAGAAAGGCCTCTCCCTTCGTTAGCTTCTCCCCTACCCCCTCCTGTGTCCAGTCAAGAGCTCTGAAGGGCAGCTGGCTGCCCTCACTGGGTTGTGGTGTGGGGGCCACACTCTTGGCAGGTTCTTGCTTGTTGGTGGGTTGACTCACACATGAATGAATTTGTAGCTGCAACTAGTAGCCCTCTCTCTGGACCCGTCACTGCTTGTTGGCTCTGGGTCATCCTGCAGGGGCCCAAGGCCTGGGGGACAGCCAGGTGTGAACCTCAAGGAGGGGACATCTGAGGACCCACACTTGTGGAGAAGAGCATGGGTCTCACAGCCTGGGGTGAAATCCCAGTGAAGCCACTGATTTCGAGTCTCAGTTTTTGCATCTGTAAAGTGGAAACTGCAGCCTTTATCTTGCAGAGTGACAAAGGACTGAATGTGATCTTGTCTGGCACACCTGCAGCAGGCCTGTGACAGGCACTCCACACAGGCATCGGAGAAGGCAGGAGGCAGAGGAGCCCTGCCGAAGAACAGCGGGCTGGGTGCTGGCTCTGTGACAGCTGTGTTCAGCAGGGGCACCTAGAATTGCAGAGTTCTAGGGGGCAAGGAGACTCAGCTGGTCATCTGGTCCAGCCCCCGGCCTCAGGGAGATGGTCTTGTAGACCACCCAGGGCAGGTGCATGGTATTTGTTTTGGAGTGTTTCCTGGAGCAGACGTGCCACAGTCTCCTCCTGCCAACCATCTCCAACTTCACCTCCTTGGCAGTCACGATGGGCTTTGGTAGGTTCCCCGGGATGCTGACGGGCAGGCGCCCCTGCCCGGGTCCATGGAGCCCTTCAGCATGTGCGTTTCCTAGACCGTGACTGCAGCTTCAGATGGGAGGCTTCACTGTCCCCATTTCAGCAAATTACAGGAAGTCAAAGATGACACGGAGTCTGCAGCGCCGAGCCAAGCACTCTCTCGAAAATATCTCCAGGGCTGTTTCCAATTTCCTGGAAATTGATGAGTGTTTCCAAGACTCAGCCTTTGCAACTGGGTTCTGTCTTCCTCTCCAGCACCCCTAAACCCAGGAGCCCCAACCACATCTTGAGCCATTCTCCACCTTCATTCTTCCCCACCCCTGGGCTCCATCCCCTGGCTCTTGATGTGGCCCCGAGGGTCTTGGCACTGCAGATGCAGCGGTGGGGAGGGAGTTCAGGCGGGAATTGTACCCATCTCTGTTCCAGATGACTCACCACCTGCCTTAGCTTTTCTCTTTCCATCCTTACGTAATCACAGCTCAAGGATTAAAAATATTCCACTGACTACCCGTCCATCTGTCATTCCCTCTCTCTGTCTGGATATATATATATATATATATATATATATATATAATATATTTTAAAAATACTTTGGAAAGAGCACTGCCATCATTCATGGTATATCAGAGATGTGTTCCAAGCCAGCCCTGGCTTCCTCAGGAACAGCAGTCGTGGAGGAGTGAGATTCCCCCAAACCTCTAGGATTGCAGTCTGTGTCTGCCTTCACTCTCTAATAGGTTTGTCTATTCAAAGGGTTCATGTTTGGCACCACCAGCACCTTCCAGAGCAGCCCCAGGGCCCTGCCACAGCCTGGACTGGTGCTGGCTGCTTAGCGGTGTCTTCTTCACTGCCTGGGACTTCGGGGAGGTGGTGAGCTGGGTCATCTGGCCCAGCGAGGGGTCTTCATGGCAGATGACCTGAGTCCAGTCCCCAGGACTGAGCCCCCGCTCCCTGCCCTGCCCCCACCACTAATGAGCCCATACCCCATCTCCAAAGCTCAAGAATCTTTCTTGGGTTGATGGAGAGAAAGTGCAGAGGTCAATCTCTGCTGTTCTGTCGTGATATACTCTGAGGACTCTGGAGCCAGAGGCCCAGGTTCCTATCAGAAGTGCACTGCTCTTGCGTTTGTTCACTTGACCACACTTATTGCGGGTTACCAAATACCTGGCAGGTAGCCAGACAGCACCCGCCAAGAGCATGCAGCCAAGATAGAGGAGACAGCCTGTGCAGACCTGACAGGAGTGTCGGGGAGCCACCCGCAGGAGGCCCATTATGTGGGGCCAGGTTTGGCACTCCAAGGCCATTGAGTCCTCTGGGCACTGGGCGGTCTTTTTGGCCCAGGGCTGCAGCAGCACTAGGGGAGCGCACATGCCCTGGGGCAGCAGCCTGTGGGAAGGTGTCATCCCCTGGGCCTGCCTATACAGGGTGGCTCCCCCTGAGGAAAGACTCAGGGCCCCGCCTCCACCTCCCCATCCACCATCTCTGTGGGCTGCTGTGGTGCTGCACGCAGAACTTATGTCTGTCCTTCCCCACTGGCTCAGAACCCAGCTGCCCCTCCTCCTGGCGAGCCCTCCTCCCTGGTGCAGCCTCTGGCTGATCACGGCCTGCCCTGTACGGTGGGCTAACAGTCCAGTGACGGACTTTCTGTGTCTCAGTTTCCTCATCTGTAAATGGGGGTGAATGGCAGCATTGGTGCAGGGAAAGCGCTCCGAACCACGTCTGGCTGCGAGAAGTCATCAACGAGGGTTTGTGATGCGCGCTGCCAGTGGGAACAGGTCACCCTCCACGCTGTTGCGAATGCTGCTTCCTTGGCCTGGAATTCACACGCAGCCCAGCCACCATCCATTTCTGGGTTCTCCCTCCAGGGTAACCGCTCTGCCCGGCTTCTGGTCTTTGTGACTCCCTGGTGCTTGGGCCCCTGGGCCTGTGCCCTTCTCTGGGCTCCTTAACCCCGTGGCGGTGAGCACCCTGGGCTTCTCAGCCAGGTCCTGACCCCGCCCTTCCCATTTCCTCACCTCTCTGGCTCTCTGGCCTTACTAGGTTCAGATTCTGTTAGCCAATATTGGCTGTTGCCTGGCAAGTCTGAGTTGAGCCTGGCATCAGATGCAAGTTGCTGGGCTGTGTGAGGTGTTGGTACGTGCCAGCTGATGGGCGAGTGGCCCCTCTGAGCGAGGAGTGCCTGCCACGCTGGTGGGGAAAGTAAAGGCCGAGTGTGCGAGCTGCGGCCCCAAGTGCTGGTGCCGGGGCTGCCGAAGCTGGCACTCTGGCTGCAGGGCCAGGCCTGGGCCTCCTGCCTGAACGCTCCTGATGGCTCCAGATCGCTCTTCTCCATCCCTGTCCTAAACTAAAAGGTGGGAGGAACCAGGCCAGCTCCATGGCCTGGCCAGGGAGGGAGAGGGGCCCCTCACTCTCTCGGCCAAAGACTTCGGTCTGCCCCCACCCCCGACGACATGGCTCTCCGAGCAGGTCGGCACCCATGTGGTCTGGGGGTGCCGATCACAGGGCACAGGGCCGTCTGTGCTGTTGCACGCATGCCCCGGACTTACCCTGGTGGCCCACGCGGGGGTCAGCTTGCAGGGAGGTCCAGCAGGAAAAGCAGAAGGGGAGGAAAATTGCTTTTTCGCTGCCCCAGCTACAGTCGCCTCCAGGCTTTTATATAATCAATAAAATATCAGTTACTGTGCGTGGACGCTGGGCCTCGTGCCCCTGGGGATGCCGGCTCGTGGCGGGGCTGCTCGTGGTGGTTGCTATTTGGCTGGATGAGATTGCTTTCAGGACGTCTGGCTGCGTCTGTCTGTGGTGGAAGGAGCCCAGGTGCCCACTCCCCCGCGTGTGAGCTCACCGCCTTTTCTTCTCCTCCCAGCAGCCTCTCTCCCGGTCTCGCTCCCGTCCTCCCTGCCGCCAGACTCATCCAAGGCCCATTTGAAGCCCAGCCTTGTTTGTGCCAATTGTCCTGGGGTGGGACTGTCACAGCGGATGAGCCAGCGTGCTCACGGAGGCACACTCAGATGCTCACACACACTCCTGTGCACAGGCAGCTACGCTCACCAGAGGCAGCCGCCTGCCCGCGCCTTCTGGAATTCACCGTCCCTCCTCTCACAGGCACGCGCTCTCCAGACTGGAGTCTGAGAGGTTTGCTCCCCTTGTGGGCCCTCCTGCCACCCCAGCTAACTTCCTCCCTCTCGCTCTCTCTGCTGGAGATGAGGGACCTGGCAGCATCCTCTCTTGGTCTCTGACGTTCCCCCCTCAGCCTCTGTGACTTGCTTCCCACAGCTCCCAGCGTCCGCACTTGGGGCTCAGAGGCCCTTGAGGCACGCACGTACCCCGCGTGCTGGGGTGCCAGCTGCAGAAGAGGTACTCTGTGGGGTGCGTGGGGGCAGGGAGGATGCCAGGAGGTGGCTGTCATCAGGATGCTTGATGGTGGAAACGACGGCAGGGAAGGGCGGCTGCCGCACAGGTGAACAGAGCGTGGGGCTCCGGGGGCCTCTCCAGCTAGGACCCGAGTGGAAAGGCATGGCATGCTGCTTCCTGGCTGTGTGGCTTTGGGCAATTACACAACCTCTCTGTGCCTTGATTTCGCTGTCTGTGCAGCAGGAGGATGGTTCCTACCTCATAGGTGGTTATCGATTAACGGTCAACTGATGTGAAAGTACTTAGCGCGCTGGATGAGTGGCTCTGTGGTGTCAGCACTGGACACCACATCGGGCTACCCGACTTCATTCTCCTGCCTCCCTGAGAAGCAGGTCCTTCCGTTCAGGATGAAATGATTTGCTCAAGGTCACATGGTTCCCGCAAGCGAGAACATGCTTAGAAACCGAGTCACGGGCCTTCAGCTGCACACGACGCAGCTCGCCGTCCCTGGCAGCTCTCCTTTCCAGAGGTAGAATCTGGGGTGAGGGGACAGAGAGCAGCCTCAGGGAAGGACAGCCGTGGGCCTGGGAGGCGCTGATACACTGCCGGCGATGAAGGCTGGACACTCTGGGCAGGTGTCAGGCTGGGAACCAAGGCAGATGCCTGGCACAGTTGACTGACCCAAGGCTCGAGCTAGTTGAGTTGGGGGCAGGAGGGCTCTGGTGTGGGGACTGGCCGGTGGGGAGGGGTGGGCTCTTCTGGCCTCTGGGGCCAACTGTTAGCTCCCTAGCTCCTTCAGGGTGGCCTGGAGAGACTTGCTCGCAGGAAGCCAGAACTGGGCACAGCAGGACCCTCCTATGCTTTCTTCTAGGGACAGGGCGGAAGTGGGTGGGCCTGACCCTAACCGGCAGCATCGACTGTCAGCCAGGTGGGCGGAGAGCAAAGGAAAGACACATGCACGCTGACCCAGCAGGCACACTCCTGCTGAGGGCCACCACACCGCTGACGGCCTTCCTGTCCGTTTTCAGAAGCAGACGCAGGCGTAGGGAGTTTAGGCCTGGCCAGGGGTGCGGGTGAACTACAGCTGGGCTCCAGACCCCTCTCCTAGGGACAAGAGGGCAGACGAGCAGTTTCCAAATAGCCTAGGGCATGAGATTCAGGGCCTGGGCCAGGCGTGGCATGTCCCCAGTAGATGTCAGAAAGGCTCAGCACCCACCGCGGGCAGCCTGGGCCCTGTGACCAGTCACAGCAGCGCGGGGCTGGGACAGGAACGCAGGCAGCTTTGTGTTTAGCGAGTCGACACACCTCCCCTCTCTCCTACGGGCAATTGTTCCTGGTGTTCTCCTGCAGCAGTGGCACTGAGCTATCCCTTCTCCCAGGTGGTACAAAAAGTCAAATTCCACAGGGTGCAGGGAGAGAAGAGCGAGTAACAGGCAGGACTCAGTCACCTGCCTGGGCTGCTGGGCACAGAATGAAAATTTAGGTGGATTAACATTTGGGCTAATTAACATTTTCTAATTAACATTTTGCATGGCTAAGCAGGGCTTCCAGGGGTGGCAGTGCCCTCCTCTAGCCTAGGGGTGCGGGTAATGGGCTCCCTGGCTCTTCAGCTCTGCATAAGTGGGCTGCTGGGTGAGAAATGCAAGGATAGGGCACCCACCTAGGGTGGCAGAGGGGTCTGGAAGAAACAACACACACTAGGGTGCTGTCGTGCCAGCAGACAGATGCCTCCAGCTGCGGAGGCAGGGCGCTCTTCTCGCCACTCAAAGCAACTTCATGTTCCGCAGCCAAGGACAGGGATGGTGGCTTAAGCATCCCCAGGTGCATAGTGACCACTCAGAGTGCCAGCACTGTGCCAGACATGGGCCCCTGCGCTCTAGAGCTTGCTGGCCAGGATGGGAGACAGCCCACATCGTGCACAGACAGGCGTGCAGGAAGCTTGGAGCAGGCAACTGGTGCCACGTCCAGGGCCCGGAGGGAAGCTCCAGGAGGGCAGGCCTGTGTCTGCACGCCTCGCCCAGCGCTTGGGGCCCTATGAAGGCCCATAAATATGTGTCAGGCAGACGAAGGAACACATGAGTGATGCTAAGCTGGGAGCTTTGTAGAAAGAGCTGGCTGGGTGGAGGAGACGTGACAGGGTGCTCTGGGGTGAGAAATGTGCTCTTGGGAAGGCTGGGAGGCAGAGGGAGCACAGCATGGTCGGGCGGCTCTCGAGGAGAGGGGTGAGCTGGGGATGGGCTGGGAGGGGGGCAGGAGCCGAAGACAAGGGTTCGAGACCAGATTAGCAGGGAGATTGAGATGGGCTTGTCGTCCCCCTGAGGAGTGAGGGAAGCGTGGGGGCTCGCGTGGGCAGCACTGGACTGGTGTGGAGGTGAGTTGGTGTGCAGAAGCCTGAAGCAGGGAGCATTGTGGCAGTGCCTGGGGAGGGAGGGTGCTGGCCGCTGGGGAGGAGTGGTGGTGGGCTAGGCCGTGGAGGTAAACAGAGGCAGGGTTGAGAGGGTAGAGTCTCAAGGACTCCCAGCCCCCGGCTTGGCCCACAGGCAAGGTGGCGTCTTTCCCTGAGACATGGAGAAGGCATGGGGCACACCTGTTGAGTGGATTCAGCAGGACTGTCTCCTGACCAGGGAGCAGACAGACAGCTCTACCTGCGTGTCCGCACTCCCCTCCCCCAGTTTCTTCTCCATGTAGAGCCTGATGAACTCTCTGAAGCCCTGACCACATTGCCGTCAGCAACCCCCTTCCTGACTGCCCAGGGCGCCTATAACGAAGCCTAAAATCCTCATGTCCTCTAGACTGTGATGTGCTAAGCTCTGCTCAGCTGTCTCCAGTCCTTTCTGTGCTTAGTACCTGGTAACCACATGGCTTTGGTCCCATTCTCTGCCTCAGGTACTCAGAGGTGCTATTCCCCCCCACCTGCATGCTATCCCCTCTTCTTCCTCCTTGGCTAACTCCTGGACCTTCTTCAAATATTGGCTTAAAAGTCATTTCACAGGGAAACCTTCCTTCACACCTAGACTCAAGTTAGACCCCTCAGGTAGAGCACCACATCCTTCCAGCCTCTGTATTTATTTAGAGCCCCCCAGATTCTAAATGCCAGTGGGCGGCCCCACATCTGTTTACTTGAACTCTGAAGTCCCAGTGCCTAGCACCGTGCCTGGCACACAGCCTGCACTTGGTAAATATTTGCCAGTGAATGAAGGTAACGTGCGGTGTGTTTAAGATTATTTGTATCATGATGAATGTTTAGCAACAGCTAATTTCCAACAGTAGTTTAGTCAATTGGGACCAAAATAGCAGAAGCATTCCAGCGGAAATAGAAACCTCTCTGGAGATGACTTCCAAGCTTACACCTCAGCTGAGAATCTTCCTCTGCTTCTCATCTGTACTTCACTGCCCACTGGACATCTGTTTGTTGAAAATGCCTCAAAACACTTTACAGGCTTCCTGCTCTGGTCGCTGGCCTGTGCTTTGTCTTTCAGGTATCGCAGCCTGATCTTGGGATCCTGGGCTGAGCTGGTCCCCCACCCCAGGCCCAGAGGCCTTCCAGGGGCGGAATGTGTAACCTCACACTATGGGGTCGTCCTTCCATTTGGGGAGGAAGAGGCATAGGGCATGCAGATCGCAGATCGCAGATCGCAGAGCAGATCGCAGATCGCCAGATCGCAGATCGCGGGCAGCAGGGAGTGGCCAAGGCCCTGTGGACTGTTGGGGACGAGTCAGATTTCTGTAAAGGGCTGGGGTTGGGGCTGGGCCACAAGACCACAGCAGGGGAACAGGCAGTGGCTGTTGCTGAGAGGACAGGTGGGCCTATGGCAAGAGGGAGAGGCCAGGGAGAAATGCGGAGGCACGAGATTTCTGTCATTCATGATCCTGCCCACCTCCGAACATGATGCGAGGTCACTTGCTACAAAAATACTGATAAAAAGCCTAGGGGGAGATTCAACATAGGTGGTAGGAAGATCAGCAACCAAATAGATGAGGGGAAGAAGGCGTCCTCTCTTGTTTGAACAGAGCCGCGTGGTCTGCAGCTCGCCCTATGCCTGGCAGCCCTGGCTCGCTGCGTGCCTGTGGTCTCCCTGCGTGGCAAGGGCAGCAGAGACACCTGCCCAGCGGCTCACGGTGGCTGGGTGACGGAGTGGTGCCTGTAGCCCGGGGAGAAGGGCCTGGCAGGCCCCTTTCCAGGAGTGCCCTCCTTTCCATTCCCTAGGTCCTAGCGAGCAGGCTCTTCCACCCCCCCCCCCACCCCCGCTGTGGCTTTGCCAAAACACCCTGAACCTTGGTCCAGGCTGGAGCACCCTGCCCAAAGGGCCAGGATTTATCTTCCTCAGCCCTGGGCTGGGGCCCTACTGCTGCCCATTTCAGAAACTCCAGCTCCCCGTCACCTGCAACAGTGCAACAGTTGGGTCCCTCTGCTCGTGCCTGACCGGGAGGGTCAGCTCTCCTTCCTCCCAGCAGAGAGCTGCCACAAGGGAAGGCGAACTCTGCAAATCCACGCTGGGTGCGCCTCCCCTCATGCCCTCTCGCCTGGGGGGGTCCAGCAGTGGGTCGGGCACAGGGACCCTGGAGCCAGGCCGCCTGTGCTGATCATAGGCTGCCCTGAGCTGCACAACCTTGGGCGTGTTCTGTCACCTCACCGCTCCAGTTTCTTTGTGTGTCCAGTGCCTCCTGTGTATGTGCCAAAACATCCTGTAACTTAGGGCATTGGCAGAACTGGGTGAGGAGCTGCTGTAGGTTAAAGTCAGCACCACACCCCCACACCCCAGATGCTGCTATTTGGAGCCATTCTCATTGTTTATCCCATTTTCCTGGCTTGGGTCTCCCCTAACTGCGTCCCCACCATATCAATCCCTGAAATCCTAAACACACTGAATGACACATTCCAGAGGGACCCCCCCTTTCTGTTCCCATGAACCTGTCTTCATGCAGAGGTGTCTCTCCCCCTCTCTGAGTATTCCTTTGAGTCACAGGGCCTGCCTTTGATCTAGAGGCTTTTTCTCTTTTTGAGTGTCTTAATCCCCAGCAAGACAGTGAACTTCCAGGGCAGGTGCTTTGCAAACACTTGTAGCATAGGCCCCTTCGGCCCTGTAAGCCACTTTGCTTACCCTTAAGGGGGACACTGGGTGGAGATTGAGATCTGGGCATTCTCTTAAAGAGACTGCCACATATTTGATGTGATGAGCTGAGGGGTGGGAGTGTGAAGGGGGAACTGAACCTAATTTGGGACAGAGCTGCCACTCAGAGTCAGAAGGCAGGTGGAGAGGGAGGAGGTCTCAGCCAAGGACAAGGGCCAGGAGAGCGGGGGGCCAGGAGGGAGCCCAGAGGAAGGAGCCCACAAGTGACTGGGGAAGGAGGAGCCAAGAGGTCATTTTTATAGTTCCAGTCATGCATCTTTCATTTTGGGCATTCTACCGCCTCAATGAACTCTCTTTCCCTCTCCCCCAGAAAAGGACTCTATTTTAGCTCTGGGTCTAGCAACTTTGGACAGCACTTGACTTCTCCAGCCCCTCTGGTACAGAGGGACTCACATGGAAAATAGAATACAAAGCACTCCTTCCCAAACCTGCTGGGCAAGGGGAACCCCATGGAACACCTACACAGTAAGCAGCTGCCACCTTAGTCCATCTGAACCAGAATTTCTTGAGCAAGGAGCTCAAGAACTTACAGTTAAAGTAAACAAAAAAAAACCACAGGTATTCTGAACTGAGAACATTTAAAGAAAGAAACATGTCAAAGTAAATTCTCAATCAAGGTTGGCACCATTACTTCTTTCCTCTTTTCCTAATTAATAGGGCACCAGGCTTAATTACCAGAAGGTCCCCAATTACCTAATGGCTTGAAAGAATCATGGCTTGATTGCTAGGAAGAGTGCCTGCTTCCTCAGACCAGGGGTGAGGGTGGCGGGGGGCATGTGGCAAGGCCTCCAGAAGACAACCTCTGGGGTGAGTCTCCAGAGGTTAGGGGGTTTAGGAAAGGAGTACCTTAAAACGGCATGTGCGCCTCTTCAGTAACTCAGATCTCTGGCTGTGATTTGCTTAACAAAGTCACTCATTCATTCAACAGCACTGGGCTTCTCAAGGCACAGCTGGGTGAGCTACCAAGGCTCAGAGATGAAAGGACAGGCTACACTCTACCGTTGTGCCACCATCAGTGGGGTGGGTCACCGCCATGAAAGCAGCTGGCGCGGCTAGGGTGGCCTGGGTCTGGGTGGTCTTGACTGGGCCCTTGTGGAAATTCCAGAGGAGGTGCTGCTTGAGTGGATGAGCAACATAGTGGCAGCAGGCTTGGCCCGTAGAACCAGGGCAACTCACTTCAAATCCCAGCACCATTGGCTGTGTGTTATTAAACAAGTTACTCAAACTCTCTGTTACTTGAGTTCATCCCTTGTAAAATGAGGATGATAATTTTCTTTGTTATGATTGTGCATTAAATAAATCAATTAGAGCAATACCTGGTGTATAGGAAAAATGTTAAGGTACACACACACACACACACACACACATTATTTGATTGCTAGTTTGGGAGTGCATAAGAGCTTGCTGTGCAGAGAGAAAGGGAGGCATTCTGGCCAGTGGCCAGCCACGTGGAAAGAACCATGGTAAGAAAGAGCAGAAGATGGTGAGCGGTTTGGTGTGGCTGGCAGCAGGTCAGGGCTGGGGCCACCCCTCAGGATGCAGTGCTTGGGTTGGGAACATGTTCACAGGTGGCGCTGAATGGGTCCGTGTTTTCCCTGTGAGCCAACCTTGCCCAAGTTAACCTGACTTGACAGAGATCCGAATGCAAATCATTCTACTTTTTGGTGAGAGGTCACTTATTGACCCAGCCTCTTGCCCAGTTCCCACCACAGTGGAGTGTCATCTACCCCCCTGTCCCCTCTGATGGCCCACAAAGAGCTCTTGTCCTGGACAGAGCTCCCTCATGCCACTAACTTGTCAGACCCAGTCAAGGGCAGGCTCTAGGTCAGACTACCTGGCGTGAGCCCCGGAGGACAGTGAGCATTTGCTTGTTCGTTCGTGTAGGGCTCGGGGCCACCCTCCTATGCCTGCATGGCTCCCAGTTCCACGTGCTCTGAGTCTGCAAGGGAAATCCAGAATTCTCCCTTACCCAGCCCCCTTTGCAACCATGGAGTTGGCAGATGACCTGGGCTCCACTGGCCAGCCTCCCTTGATGAGACTGTAGAAGTGAGAAAATTGGGAAACGAACACTGAGGGAATGCATTTCACCATCGGATGGAAACTAATATTAGAGTTGCCAGCTCTGGGATCAGAAGGGGTAGGAGATGGATTTCCCAGGGAGCAGTTGTACAAAAGGCAGGTTCCCAGTCATGATTTAAATTGCATGGCATATTTGGCATGGTGGCGGTGAAGTGGCTCCCTCAGGCTGGCTGGGCACCACAGTCTTAGAAGTTACCCTGAAGTCAGTCCTTTGGCTACTCACCACCTTTTGGATGACCGTTTTTGTCTACTTAGACCTCAAGAGTCAGTTTATGTTGTTTGCAACTGATTGCCCTCTTGACAGCTACTCTGCCACTCACTGGCTGCGTGTCCTTGGACAAGTGACTCAACCACCCTGTGCCTTGGACTCCTTCTTAATCAAATGAAATGATAACAGTAGGTACCATAGATGCTTGTTTCTAAGATTCAGTGAGGTTCTTTGCACAGTCCTTAGTGCATGTGTTAAGCTCACATTAAATATTAGCTATTATTTTTTACTTAAATCTGAGAAAGATAATTGCTTTGTTAACTAATGAGGCACAGAAAAGTGAAATGACTTATCCAACAGCCACAAAGTGAGCAAGGGAGAAGATCTCTGCTCTCCCAAACCCCAATTCTTTCCTTTCACTTGCAGTTGCCTTGCCGTGTGTGTGTGTGTGTGTGTGTGTGTGTGCGTGCATGCATATTCTTTATTGCATAAAGCCACTGTATTATGTGTGCTGTCAGATATCCTATTAAAAAGCAAAGTGGAAAAAACAGTGAGCAGTCTTCCTCTGCCTGTGCTTCCACTGATTACAAAATTAAATTAAGCTTTGTGGCTTGCTGCTGCTGTTTGATGGAGAATACAATGAATTGCTCTTTGCCTCCCCATAAGAAGTCCCAGGGAGCAGTGCTGGGGGAGCACAGCCCAAGACAGTATTTCTTCTTCCCAATACCCGGGGGGCAGAGCCTTCCTCTCTCCAGAAATGTTAAGCCCCTGAACCAGGCTGCCTTTTTATTAGGTTAATAAAACACCAGGCCCATCAAGTCTCAGGCTCGTAAAGGTCAGTGAGTCACGTCTGAGAGCAAGGGAGAGCTAGCAGGGCAGGGCCTGCTCCCCAGGGCTGGTGGGAGGGGGAAGTTCTCCCTCAGGCCAGCACTGATGCAGGATGAAAGATGCAGGGAGAGCTGTGGAGGCAAGATGGACCGAGATCCTTGCATGCCGCTCTGGGTTCACAGGTTTCAGCCAAGTCAGGTCTCCAGGAAAGGTGAGGACCTGGAGAAACAAAATGGAAGCCTGGATGTGGCAGGATCTGATAGGAGAATGTTGATCTGGGACTGAGACGGGGAGGTAGATGAGTAGGCAGGTTACAGGAGGGTACCAGTGATCAGAGGCCCTTTGGAGCCATAGAGTGTAGTGGATAGGAGCAGGAACTTGCAGTCACCCAGTTCTAGGATCAGCCTCTCTCCAGCTGCTCTTGCCTACTGTCAGTCTGTTCTCCATGTTTCTACTGTCATTGCTGTATTATAAACCATCCCAAACTCAGTAGCCTACGATAGCAACATCCATCTCTCTCAAAGGTCTGTGAGTTAACTGGGCTCTGCTGGGTGGCTCTTCTGCTCCGTGTGGTGTCAGCAGACTGCAGTCATCAGGGGCTTGACCTGGCAGACAGTTAACTGGATGTGCCTCTTACTTCCAGGTTGAGTTCCACAAGCTGTCTGTGCAACTTGGGTTTCTCACAAAGCTTGCTGACTTTCAATAGGATGCATGCAAGTGGCAAAAACAGAAGCTATGGAACTTTGAAGGCTCAGTCTTGGAAATGACATAGCATCACTTCCATGGTATTCTATCAGCAAAAATAGGTTAGAAGTGACATTTAGGGCAGGGAAACTGACTCTGCCTACCAAGGAGAGCAATACTAAAGTACTAAGTGTCTCTTTTCAATCCACCACACCCCCCTCAAGGGCAAACTGCCATCCTTAAAATGTAAACAGGATGGCATCCACTTGTGTCCTTGCCCATACCCTTTGCCTTTGTGCAGATTCCAACTCCTTTGCTCCAGCTCTGCCTAATAACCTCCCCAGACCTTGTGCTACTCCTGGCTTATATTTCGACCTCACTGGCCTCCCTTCAGTTGCTCCAACATGCCAAGTGCACTCTACCTGAGGACCTGGGCATGTGCTGTTCCCTCTCCCTAGAACTAGCCACTCCCTGCCTGACCAGCCCCTCCTCACTCCTCGGGTATCAACACCGATGTCACACGGCCTCCTATTCATTCAGTCAGCAGCAAATACTTACGGTGTGCCTACTCTGTGCTAGGCACCAATCTCGGCCCTTGTGGTTGTAGATCCCACACTATTCTCTACTTCAGTATCCTCCCCCGTTGTCTGCTTTAATTCAAGTCTGTAATTATGTTGTTTCATTTATTTTTCCTTTTCATTATCTATCTACTTCCGGCACTAGAATGAGGGCAGATGTCTCTGGTTTCCCTTTGCATCAGGCCCAATGCTCAATAATATGTATTGGAGGAGTGAATGCTACTTACTTAGGCTTGTGACCTGACCAAGTGACCTGACCTGTCTCTGTCAGCTTCCACTTGCAATACGTGATTATCAAGAATGTCTATCTCACAGGAGTGTTGTGAGGATAAAGATAATGCACTTTGCAGTGTTTGGTTGTATTTGATACCAAGGAAGGTGGCCAGCACTGTGGTCATCATCATTGTTTTTAGTATTGTTACGTTATATAAGCAATTTTGGCTCTAGATTATGAGTTCCATGAGGGTGGGGAGGAGGCCTAGATGGTAGCTTCTTGCAGTGTGTTGAAACGGTGCTGGCTCTTGAAAGGTGCTCAGTTAGTGGAGGGGGAGCACAGGACTCCTGAATGGACATGCTGTGCAGGCTGTGTCTTCTGCCCTGCAGCGGGAAGGACTTCTGGTTAATATCTGACACCAACTCTTATGCTGGCTAATGCCACATAATTCAATTTCCAGACAACCCCTCAGCCTTATACTGTGGAGCTGTGTATACTGATCAATAGTCACCCCCCCACCCCCAGAAGGAGGGGGAGGGGAGGCCTTCCCTTGTCATGGGCATCTGTAATAAGGGACCGTGACTCATCACTTGCTGGCACTGACCCCCTGGGTGCTTACCGTGTGCCATGGACTCGGACTGCTCTTTATCCTTCACTCAGGCCAAATAACTATTGCCCAGACTGAGGTTCAGAGAGGTTGAGCAACTCGCCCAAATGCCACCAGGACCTGATAACTCTGTGTCTAAGTTCTCATACACTAGACACTCTACTATACCACACTCCTGGTCTCTGGCCTGGCCTTCCCTGCTTCTAAAAGCTCTGTTCCCCTGCTTTGCTAGTTGCCTCCGAGCAGAGTCTGCCTTTGGGGTTGCAGTGGTGCAGTGACCAGGGGCCCCCACCCATGGTCCCTGGCTGGTGTTGCTATGCTGCTCTCACATCCTGGAAGTCCTCAATGAGTTCTGAACAAGAGACCCTACATCTTTATTTTGCTCTGGGTCTCCCAAATTATGTGACTGACCTGCCACAGGGTGTTCCTCTCACCATCTCCCCCTCTGGGCTGTGACATCTTACAGACCAAGAAGTGAGCTTGGCTTCTCTTTTTGTTCCCCAGCACCTTGCACATAGCCTGGCCCCAAGTTTGGGGGCCGCGATCAATGTAAGGGACATAGGGGGTGCTCCCAAAGACATGAGACTGCTCAGCCACAGCTCTCTGCGTGACCGCTGAAGAGTCCCTTCGTCTCTGGTCTCAGCGATTTCACAGAGAAGCATTAAGTGCAGCCCTTGCTGTTGCCCAGGGTAGTTGGGCGTCAAGGAAACAGCCGGCCATAATGCTGCATGGATATAATGCTACATGACCTCTGCTGTCCCAGACTCTGGGGCCCCTCAGTGTGCAGGGGTGAAGCCAGGCTCCTCCTCTACTCCACTGGGGCTGGATCTGGCTGGCAGGACCAGGCAGGCAAATGCCCCACGAAGTCCATGACCACCTCTGGGCTTGTTGCCGGCCCTTGGAGAGACGTCTGCCCAGCACACAGAGGAGATGCTACGCATGAGAAGCCTGCCTGGCCCAGACAGTGACTTGGCGCTTGCCGGCTGGGTTGCCAGCCTCGGGCTGTAAGACTGCTCACCTCCTCCGCCCGTGTGTGTAAATGTTAAGTGCTGCTGAGGGCAAACATGT
Organism: Condylura cristata; assembly: GCF_000260355.1. Taxonomy (NCBI): domain Eukaryota; kingdom Metazoa; phylum Chordata; class Mammalia; order Eulipotyphla; family Talpidae; genus Condylura; species Condylura cristata. The sequence goes on along the minus strand of NW_004567109.1, from coordinate 19,136,559 downwards.
TCAGGAAGCCCGGGCCGTCTTTCCATTTACCTTCCCTCTGGTTGGAGATCAGTGAGCCCAAGAGACTGGATGCAAATTTCAGCCACAGGGTCCACACCCAAGAGCAAAGGCTGGGCTGCGGTGAGGATGGGGACTGACCCTGTCCTCTTGGAAGTGGAGAGAACCTGCCTGTGCTGACGTCATGTGGGTGGTTTAGGGCTGGGGCACGCACCTCAATCTGGGGGCCCTTTCCCAAGCACCTACCTGAGAGGCGTTCTTATTCTGTGGCTGTGGCGGTCTCTCTCGTCCCCAGAGAAGCTTCCCACATCCTGCGGGGCTGTCAGCGACCCCCTGGTCAGAGGGAGAAACTGAGCCTTCTGTGCTCAGTGGCTGGGAATTTTCTCCAGGACTCCTTGTATCACCCCTTGTGCATCAACTCGCAGGGTCATGCAGCCAGAAAATGCGACTGGGGTGAGGAACTTTCGATAAATGCATCATCACCGACATTGGGTTTATCCAGTGGTCTTGCATACTGGACATTACATTTGGGGAACGAATATTCTAGAATGACCTCAAGCTGGAAAGCTTCAGGAGAGGCAGTGAGGTGGCATAATGGGTAAGCGTCTTGGCTGTAAGGAAGATGTGTTCTTCTGAAGAACAGCAAGTTCCCAGCAAACGGCATTTCTAAGAGCAGCGTGGAAAGAAAACTCATTGAGTCTCTGCTGCCCATGACTCTCCTGGGGTGTCCATCTCTGTCCATCCCTCGGGCATCTCTGTGTGTCTCTCTCCAGTACCGTGTCTTTCGGCCTCTTCTCTCGTCTCTGCCGTTTGCCTCACTTGTCTCTTCCATCTGTCGCTCTCATCTCTGGTAGGCCTTGTTTGCTCTCTGTCTGCTTTTCCTTTCCCCTGGCCCCTGACCATTCCTACCTCCATCTCCCCTGCCAGATGCTGTTTCCAAGGCTGCACACAGGTTTTTCTCCTCCCGAGTGATTTATGGGCCTGGCTCAGCCCGAGAATTGCTGAGTGGGGTCTGTGCCACTCCCGAGCCAGTGCCTGCAAGGCAGGTTGTCTTGCCAGTCCCCAGGTAACTGTCTGCAGCCATGTGGCTGCTTCTGCATCTCTGTGATGGTCGGGGCTCCATCCTGGCTCTCACCACCAGATGCCCAGGCTGCTTCGCCTCCCGCCTTCTCCGCCTCTGCAAAAACTTCAGTTCTGCCTCTGCGTGTCTTTCCTCTAGCTCTGTGTTCACTCGCTCCCGGTGAGTCTGTCGCCATCTCTGCCCTGGGTCAGTGGCCCCGTATTTCTGTCTGAGCCTCTTCAGCGCTCTGTTCCTGTCCCCTGGACCCACCCCCAGGTTGGTACGCAGCCCTCAAGCTCACTCAAAGCCAGTCTACTCAGACATCTGGGCCTGCCCCAGGACCCTGGGCTGTGCTGCCCCCACTCTGTCCCTTGTCTTTCAAGTCACGTCGAGGAAGTTTCCTGAACTCCTGGTGACACTGCTGTCAGGGCTTGACTTACCAGGAGAGCATGAATAATTAAAAGCTGTAGCTGAGGCTTGTTCCGATTTAAACTGTATTAGTGTTGCCAACTGTCCTGACCCATTTAATATTCATGCCATTCTTGGCTCCTTTAAAGAGAGGGGAGTTTGCTACCTGATTTAAATTGTGCCTGTCAGTTTCGATTAAAGATCAGGTTGACCACAGTTGCAGGGAAATTAAATGAACATTCTCTTAAGCAATATCATAGAATTTAATGTAGCAATTAATATCTACTGCAATGTGCTGCCGTCAGGAGCTGCTTGGAGTATAATCTAGGCCTCACAGGGGTGAGGCCAGCTGTGCCCCTAAGTCTTGATTCTCCAGAAATGGGGCCTGGTCTTTCACCAGCCTTTTTCTTCATGAGGAGTAGAAAGTACAGGTAATAGCTGTTACACTTTAGGGTCAGTACAGACAGATGGTGCAGTCTGATGGCCAGTTCAAATTTGGGGAAACTGAGGCATGGGGTCTCAGAGATCAACTTTGGTTTGCAACAGCAGTGGAGGGCTGGTTAGAAGGAAGACAGGGCGAGGCATGCCCAGGAAGCAGTCAGGTGTCATCCACAGAGGAAGAGTGGGCACTGTACACAGCAGAGGGAGGGAATTCTGAGGGCTGCAGACGCAGAGATGATTTCCAGCTGGAGGTGGCAACTGGGTCCCAGGGTGCGGGCCAGCTCCGGCGGATGGATGGCGCTGCCTCCCTGTGGGCCCGGACTTGTACCTGACCCATGAGCGTTCTGCTCTGGGCCTGGCAAAGCTAGTCATGGGTGAGCGTGCTTCCCATCAGCATGGGACTGCGGTTTCCTCGACTGGAAGGTGGGAAGAACACTCTGCCTCTGGGAGGGTCCCTCACCCCCCAGGTGAGGGCTGAACAGGCCAAGCACAGGGTTAGAGTGGCTGTGACGCCCAGCAGTTAGAGACACAGCTTTGCAGCACACTGGCTGGGTATTAATTCTGGCCCTGCCACTTAATAGGTGCTTGTCCTTGGGCAAGTTGACCCCTCTGACTCTGTGCCCCATTTGCAAAATTTAGATAATAATAGCACATTTCCATATAGGGTCTTCACAGTGAGTTGTTGCATCGGTAGCACCACACTGATGCACATGAGCGGTGGGGCAGGCTGCTGAACAAGCAAGGGCCTGGCCTTCTTACTGAGATGGTCATCACCCAGCATCAGTTACGTGGGGTAGGAGGATGAGGAGGAGGAAAAGGTGAACTACAGAATGTGCTTTTATTATCTGGGGTTTTGGAGACAGGAGTCCACTGACGGGATGATTCTTAGCTGCTTGACGACCAAGTGTTGTCATCTAAACTGTACCCGAGGGTCCTGACCATGGTGCTAAAGTGATCAACCAGGCATTCCACTGACCAGTTCCTGGGGTCCCTTCTCACGCACAGGTCCTCAGCTCCCCACACATTCCTAGTCTGCAGCATTAATAAATGTACTCTGCCATCTTGGTAGCTTGACCAAATAAAGGTTAGTTTTTGCTTGTCTCACAGTCTGATGTTGGGCTGCAAACCTAGGTGCTTTCCTCCTAGTGGTGACTCAGGGATCCAGGCTCCTTCTATCTCACATTGTCGCTACTCCTCCCCACTCCCTGACACACACACACACACACACACACACACACACCCCACACACATTCTCCAGGGTCATGAAGAAACAAAGGAGAAGAGTAATCCCTCAACCAGGAGGTCTTATGGTTGGGCCTAGAAGAGATGTATATCAATTCTGCTCATTGGCCATACCCAGTCACAAGACTTTCACTACAAAGGAAGCTGACATAGGTAGTTCCCTGTGTGCCCAGGAAGAAGAACATGAAGTGGAATTTGGCAAACAAATAGCATTTCTCTGTCACAAAGGTTTGATCTTTCTGGGTGCATTACATATACCAAGTCTCTATACCGTAGTGCTGTGGACCGTGCATGGCCTGGGTCTGTTTCTGGGCAGGCCCGCCAGCTCCCCTTTCATGTCCTGCAGCCCATTTTGAAAGAGGCTCTCACTATCCCTGCTGAGGTCACTCAGTCCACAGGATGCTCACCACCCATCTACACGGTTGCTAGGGTGAAGAAAGGCCCATGGGATTCATCTTGGAGTGCAATATTTTGAGAGTCAGATCTGGAAAAGAGTTAAGTTCTGCATTTGAGTAGTGATGTCTGCTAGGGGATGAGAGGGGTGAGTGGTACCACAAATGCTGCACATTTGCCATGCTTGCCATGACTGTCGATAGAACGGACTCGGCACAGCCCGCCCCAAACTTCTGAGTCCAAGTCTACCCAATGGGGAGAATAGTTAAGAATGGATTTGTTGTGACTTTTGGCACATAATATAATATCAATAATTGTTAGCCATTATCTCAAGTGGCTTCTCTGAACTCAAACTAATCTCTGCTTCTGTCTTGTGGCAAGATTCCCCAGAGCTAAAGTCAACTCTGTGGATGTGGACAAAAAACAAGACTTCCGCTACCATCTTTCCACCGAGCCGAGGACAATTAATACTGCCTTTTGTGACATACCAGTGATGCACATTGATAAGTTTTCTAATTGCACAGGTCTGTCTCCTGAATACTGCAACCAAACCCTGAGTGTCAGCCTCCATGTCTTCGTGCAGTTTTTCTTTGCCTGAGATCAGAACTTTGCATTTCCTCCTACTTTATTTCATCCTATTCAATTCTCCTTCTAGATTGTTACCGTTTCTCTTTTTTATGCCATGAATGCTCTTTTGTCCAGTCTTAAATGGATTTTGCACAACCTGTGGTGACATGTAAAGAAGCTCAAGCTGTAAGAATAACAATCCTCTATGTAGCATTTGTTATAGTTCTGGTATTGTGTGCTTTACATCCACTAGCTCTCTTGAGCATTATAACAACACTATGAAGTACATATTATAATGACTGTTTTTTTATATGTAGAGAAATCAACCTTATTCTCAGGGTCCCATTGGTAGAAAATGATTGGAACAGGACTAGAGCCAAGGTGTTTCTAAAGCCACAGTTGAGGTCCTACCCACTGTACCACACTGCCACCACCAAACCTGGTGCCATAGTTGGGTCTCAGCAGTGGGTGGAATCTACTCAGCTGGTCTAAGGGTAGTGCAGAGAATTGCTGGGTGGGTCAGGAAATTGAGCCAAGAGAATGTCCTGCCACCCAAGAGCTGAGTGGCACCCCATGGCACTGCCTCCTGTTGTTTGGCAACAATGACCAGGGAGACAATATAAGGCCTTATCCTAGAGAGCCTCTCAGTTTTGCCTCCAGGAGTCCCACCCACTCATCTTTTTTTTTGATATGCCCTGGGATCTGTTCAAGTTCTTTGTATCAAGTGATAGAAACCCAACTTCAAAAACGGGTCTTTATTAGAAGACTCATGATTTCTGAAGGAGTGCAGGTTGACCTTGGGGATAATAAGAACTTCCAAGTCTCCCATCCATCTACCCATCCATCCACCCACCCACCCACCCACCCATCCACCCATCCATCAGCTATCATCTTCTTGTTCTTTATGTGCCAGCATTGTTTCCTTAGACCAATTTCATCCATACATCAAGAAAGGTCCATTCCTACTTCCTATGCCTTGTACCTCACAGTTTAACCAGCAGAGAGGACCAGCCCATCTTCCTTTGGGTCTAAAACCAGGAGGAAAGGCCACCGCCTGACCCTTTGATGGCCTTCTTGTCTATGGTTAGCCTACATCTAAGCTCCATGGAGCTGGGAAAAGTGCTGTGATTGACAGCCTCCCAAAATCCAGGCTGCTGGAGAGCAGAGAGGCTCTTTGTACCAAACAAGGGGCAGCTGCTTCCAGAAGGCAGGTGAGGTGCTGGGCAAACAAAACACGAAATGTGCCCTCCAGTTGGCACTTGTAAAGGTCCTTCCCCATGTGGATCATGTGCTCCCAGGTTTGTCAGGCCAAACATACTGTGTGCAACCATAAACATCCTCTCGAGTGTTCTGCACTAGTACATCAAAGTTAAAGCAAATGCCAAGATGATCCTTCATGACCAGTAGAGAGAATGTCAATAATTCCCATTCTGGCCCAACTTAACTATAAAGGGAGATTAGCAGCTAAGTTTTATCTCACACTCAATTGGTAGCAGCTGCCTGCAACTCTGGGGGGGGGGGGAAGAAGGCTGAATCTACATCCAGCCTTCACAAGAAAGCTTGCTATGATGGATTGTTGATGTCTGTCACAGGTAGAATAGGAGGGATGGTTGAGCTGGTCTCTCCTGCTCGATAAAACACTGTCCAATAGAAGGGACTATGGTGGCCTGCTCAACACGGCCACGGTGGAGAAACACCCGGTGTCCGCAGCCATCCTGCCTTCTCAGCCAGCCTTAGGGTGGCACACACAGCCATCATCGTTTTCCTTTTCAAACTCCCCTAAATTCTCAGTGTCTGTTTCCCAGCCAGGATCACAACTTCAAGCCTGCATATGGATCCGTGGGTGCCTCATTATTTAAAGTCAGCCCATCCCGTCCTGACGCCATGGCCCTGGGCACCAGCTGTCCTCTAGTGCTACTGAGACGGTCTGGCTAGTTGTGAGGGTTCGGACTCGGAGCATATCTTCAGTAGATGATTGTCTCTCCCGCTGCCCTAATTCCTCCTAACAGCTAACTGTGGAGGGGCTAACACCAATAAAACAGGCACTCTTGGCAGGCCAGGCAGAGCCCAAGCGATGCTTGCTCTGTGCTCACTGAAATAATTGCAGTTGTTTGTAGTATCACCTTGTTGGCGGCACAGCTGCTAAGCAGAATCTCTGATTCCAGGCTTCCCTCCTAATCAGTTAAAAATAGTCCTGAGTCTTTGATTAAATTGTTCCCAGAAAGTAAGAGGGACAGGCACTGAGTGGAGCTAACATGGCAGCTGGATCCTTCAGAGTCCCGAGCACTGATTGCAGCTATTGGTGTGCTGGGCCTAAAGCCAGCAAAAGCGAGATGCCCAGATGTGGTCTCTGTCCTGTCCTGGCCTCTGTGGGCTCAGGGCTCAACTAGTGGCCACTTGTGACCAGTGCCAGGAAAATGGAAAACGGCATCCAGTGATCTAATTGGCTCGTAAACCAATGAATTGTGAACTTATTTTAAGGCTCTGCTAGAGATTTTCCCTTGACCTCACAGTCAAGTTCCTCTGGCATCCTAAGACTTGCATATTCCTGTTGCTAGGGTCTGTGTTGTCTAAACAAAACCCCCACCCAGGCTGATCAAGGAAGAGTGCCAAGGATGAGTGATGCCTGCACAGGTAGGCAATGGAGGGCTAGTCAGCGTGCCATCTGCTGGGCTCCAGCTCCCTGCCTGAGTCCTTGAGTCAGCCTGGAAAGATTGTCTCCCTCCGAATGAGGGAGAGGGGGACCCGGTCACTAGGAGATCATGGCCTTTTTCCTATTTCAGGTGGAGGGGAGAACTGACATACCCTCTTTTTTTTTTTTTTACTATATTTTTTACGTCTTTTGTCATTTTGCACAATGTATGCTTTTTCATCTGGTGTAGGTCCCCAAGGAATTCCCACCACCAATTCACCCATGTGTCATCACCATAATCCCGAAAGAAAAAGAAAAATACTGGATGGTTACACTTTTGGGAGGAATGTAAGGAATCAGGGGTAAAGGTAATTATTGTAAAGTAAAAATCAAAATCAACAGACGACGATAAACCAGACGCAATCTGCTGAGGGGAGGTGGGAAGGGGGGGTAGGATCAAAACAGGGGTGAGAACCGAGATCCTCTTGGATTCTGATCCCGGGGGTGTATTGGATTTCAGGGCACCTCCCTCTATCCCTCCTTTCCTGTCTCTCTTTTCTATATCATTCCCACCTAGTTCTCCAACCCCCAAATAAAAGGCTCTCCCCGCCCCAGGGCGAGAGTCTCTTCCAGGAGGCAGACAATAGACACCCATTAACACCACGGGGTCTCCTAGGCCCTCCTCTGGTGCAGGGGGCAGTGGGGAGCTGTGGCGCAGCATGGCACATCTGGCAGGGGCCTGGACAGCGAGGCAGGGAGACCCGCGGGGAGGCTTCCCCGACTGCCGCTGAAGCTGTGGCGTCAAGTTCATCTGTGCCTGCACCTGGTCTTGGCGCCAGCCATGGGGCCTCCGACAGGCGCGCGCTGTCATTAGAGGTTTGCAAAAAGCTCGGGCAGAGGTTTCCTGGGGCTTCCTCACCAGGCAGAGAGCCAAGTGCTGTTGTTTCCTTCTGTGTAAAAGGGGCTAACAACGCTGACCTCTCAAGGTTGTATAGGTGTACTGTGCTCAGGGCCTCTTTGTCTCTGCTGAGCTGGGGCACCCCTGGGGGGGGTGTTAAACACCCCCCACCCCGGTTTTCCCGAGGCTGCCCCAATGTGGGGGGGGCTCCCAGGGCTCTGGTTCTCACCCCTCTGGGCCTTTTAGGGAACCAGCAAGGGGGTTTCTCCAAACCTTGGCTCCTGCAGTTCTAAACTCAGGCCTGGCTTCCAGCTCCTGCCTCTGTCTTCTCTCCTCTGCTCACCATTTTCTTCCCTCCTCCAGGCCTTAATCCTTCACCCACTGTTTTGCTTCCTCCCAGTCAATCTCGGCCCACTCCCAATTTGCATTTACAATCAGCCACATCTACATAACGCTCTTCTGATGACTGCTGGGTAATGGGAGCAGGTGCTACTACATAGGTTTCTCCTGCAAAGGGGCTTTGCTCTCACTCTCCAGCTCTGGGTGACTCACTTTCTTTACAGCAAAGCTCAATTGGCTTGTTGATATTTATGTTAAAAAGATCTGGGAGGCGAAGGGAACTATCTACTTTATGTGAGCCAAGGATATGATGTTGCTATGAGGCTGTAACCATAGAGGTCTGATGTCCAGAATGAAGGAGGACATGGCTGGTTTTGGCCCTGCTTGTGCCTGGGATTTGAAGGCCACATTTTGGGGTACAGTGGAGGAGGAGGCTCCCATGTCAAGGGTTGTTTCCGTAACCCTGGGTGCGGGCTGTCACAGCTCCGCTTCATCACTGGAGACAGAGAGGCTTAGGGATGTCCACGCACCATATCCAAGGCAGTAAATGGCTGAGTCAGGATTTGCCCCTGGCAGCCTGATCCTGGCCAGATTGACTGGGGAGGGAGTTAGACAGGACAGGTGGCTGGGCCCTTAGTGACCCATTTCTGGAAAACCCTATCAGGAAAATGCTGAGAAGTCTGGAGTGCTTCATTAATAGACAGGGCTTTGGATCTTGTCTGCCATTTTCCAGCTGGGTGACCTTGGGCAAGTTGCTTAACTTCTCTGAGCCTTAGTACCATCATTTGTAAACTGTGCATGATGTGAGTTTGCGGCTGTTTTTTTTTTTTTTAAAGATTTATTTATGCATACAGAGCTGGGGTACAGGCCAGAGATGCAGGGGCGGTAAGAGGATTCACCAAAGACAGAGTGGGGAGCAAAACAGGCAGATCAGTGAAATATACTGCTGAGGGGAACAGCAGGCGGGTCAGGAGAGGTCTGCTGCGCCATGTGGGTCACCTCCAGGGTGGAGATCAAAATCATGCTGAAGTGGCTTTAGCTTCTTAGTGCTGTGGTTTAAACCACTGTGCCACCAGGGAGGGCCCGAGTTTGTGGCTGTTTTAAGGATTAGGTGAGCTAAAGTGTGTGTGCAGAGAGGACACAAAGCCTGGCCAGGCACTGCTGGGGGTGGAGTTTGACCCCCAGAGCCCTAGCCCACTGCTGCTACATGGTGAGATTGAAAGCAGGAGTGGAGAGTGAGGAAGAGGCCTGAGCTGACAGCTGCTGCTTTTCCTTCCTGCAGGCACCGGAAGGCAGTCGAGGCCTGTCTGCCTTCCCCTGAGGGGCCTGACAAGTGTAATCACACAGTTTAGCAGTAACACCAAAGAGTCTCTGGATACCACATTTGTCGCTGGCTGTGAGCGGGCTGGCTGCAGGCACTGCCTTCAGAGGACACCTGCAGGAGATTGCTGTTTGGTTCCCCGCCACCACCCCCCTCCCGGGCTGGCCGGATTGGCGGGGGCGGGCTGGACACAGCTGGGCCATTGGCGCCCTTGTGATGGGCTTCTGCAAACCCCTGGGGAAGTCGCTGAGCATGTCTGCGGAGGGCCCCGTGCTTGTCGAGCTTTCTCGAGCTTTCTCCGGGCCCTCCAGGATCTCAGCAGTGTAGAGGGCGGAAGCGGCTGCGTCCTTTCCCCCAGTAAGTCAGGATGGAGGCACTGTGGCCCAGCCTGCGGCTGCTGAGGGTGAAATAACCTGGGAGGGAAACCTCACATCAGCTGGCTGCCCTTGCTGTTCAGTTTCCAGAGTAAACTGTAGAATCAGATGTGACCTCGTTCAGCTCCCACACCCCTGCAGAGCCCTGTGCCCATAAGCTCTGTCCTCTGTCCCAGGGCTGTGGGACAGCCGCCCGGGCTAGAGCATGTGTGCAATGTGGAGGGAAGGAGAGTGAGTGGCTGTCTTCTTGTGGACTTCGCAGGGGATTAGGGCGCTGATGTGGGGGCAGGGCTGAGTTGCTCAGGACCGAGAGCTGGCCTCTCACCAAAGCAGGTCAGTAACACTGGTTATATTTGGGGGGTTCCTACTGATGCTCACAGGGCTCTGCGTGCCCGGCCTCTGCAGGCTGGGTTAGAAGTCTAACCAGCAAGAACTTCTGCCGGCCTTCTGTCTCTCCTCCACAGTGTGGCCTTTAGAGGGCAGGGTCAGTGTCTTTTCTATCTTTATGAGCCTAGCCATTAGCACACAAAGCTGGTGTGCAGTAGGGGTTCAGTAAGCTTCTGTTAATAGGCTGCTGGATTTCCCCCTCTCCACCCACACACACCCGCTGATTTCCTCCCATGCCAGAGACTGGAGGCCCAGCATCCACGCTGAACATGCGTGTCATCAGCTTGCAAACTCAGGTGCACCGATGACATCATGTGTCCCCCACAGGATGTTCAAGGGGCCCAAGAAGGCAGATGGGGCTCCTGCTCAGGAAACACAGCCCTGAGTCCCCACTCTGCAGTCCTCAGATGTCCCTCTGCACACCCGTCTTCCCACAGAAAGAAAGTAGAGTCGTGACGCTCAGAAGTCCTTACTTTGAGAGAAGGAGGGCTCCCAAGGCTTGGAAGAGCTCGCTTGTCCTCTGCAAACTTCAGTTTCGCCTTTTCTAGAATGGTGAGGCTTCAACAGCCTCATAGATGTGGACATGCTTAGAAGCTGTCTGGGGCTTTGTTCACGGAAGGGGCTATTAGCAAAGGTGTCCACCATCGAATCCCGATCCTTGTCTCTTGAACCCTGGCGGTCTTCCTTCAGACTCACGTTCTGTCCTCTACATCCTCCGTGACTCACTCTTTCATGCGACACTTCTATCCATGCCTCTGCGTATAAGACCCTGGGGCTACATCCTACCAAGTGGAGAAGCGAGGCGTGCTCCAGCCCAAACTGGGCCTTTTGGGTGGCAGCAGCCCCTAGTGCCCTTTAGTGACACCTCTGCCAGTCACCAAGGGTTTCATTTTACCCTGCTTACTATTGTCTCCACTTTGTAATGTGAAGTGAGTGCGGAGAAGCCAAGTCACTAGCCCAGAGGGGGCGTGGTGGAGCTGAGATTAGGTCCAGCTCAGCTGGTTCCTCCACCCCCATTGGCTATGCTGCCCGGCTGGGTCCCAGTTCACAGCTAGTCACTGCGAGCATGTGAGCATGTGACCACCACCTCTGCCCAGGGCAGCTCTCAGATCGGGCCTCCTGTGGGATCAGCCTTCCTGATACCTTGGGCATGCAGGACATCCGGGTAACTGCTGGGAGAGCGAGAGGACAGAGGCCCACGCCCTGCTGCTGCCCCCGGAGGAGCAGCGCCTCCTTGCCCCTCCCACGTCACTTTTGCAGTTCCCTTTGTTCTTGCTCCAAGTCACAAGGTGACAGCCTGTTCCTCCTGTCTGAAGAAGCTGTGATCTGAATCAACACTGGGGCCTTTGTCAGAGCAGCTCAGAGAAGGTTCCAGAAAAACTCCACCACTGTGAAGCCAAAGTTTACCAGGTTTGAAGTCTATAAAAGGATTTTTGGGCAAACACATCACACTCACTGACTCTCCACTAGCAGCAAAAAAGCCTTCCAGAGAGCAGGAGGCTTAGGAGAGGATTTGCTTCTCACTGTTGTCTCCCACAGCCCTGTTAGGGAGTTTGTGCTTGAGCATGTGCAAGCAACTACATGCATGTGTGCATGAGGCCACTTGATAGATGTCTCTGTGGGCATCTGTCTTCTGGCTGTTTACTGGTTAGCTCTTGCTGCAGAACAGACCACAGCATTTATCACTGCCTGTGCCTCTGAGCATGGCGTGGGCCCAGCTGGCCCACTGGGCTCTGCCAGAGCTGTCCTTTTCCTCTGTTGGGGCCAGAGATGTTCCTTGCCACAGTGGGGCCCACGGGCAGGAGGGCAGGTGTACAGCCTCGCCTTGCAACTGGCTCTCCATCACACTGCCTTAGGCCATGGCTCAAATAAGTCACTTGAGCAAAGGCAGCATCAAGGGCAGGGAACTATGTTACGGTCCCTTCAGTGGGGAGCTCTACGGAGTCCCACGGTGAAGGGTAGGAAGATAGGGGTGGTGCATGCGCACCTCACTCCTGCGTATATGTTCACAGATTCTCATGCATGTGTGCGTGTGTGCACGGAGCATGCAGCTATATATGTGCGCGGCACTCTTTCACATGCATGAGATGTGCATGGAGCTGAAGCGTGCACCTGTGTCTCTCTGTGGGTCAGCACAGCAGCATCCCTCAGCCAGGGACCTGCAGTGCCGCGGGTGGGCCCATCCGGGGAAGGGAGTCAACCCTCAGAGGAGCCTGTGGGAGTCTCCCAAAAATCTTGTGCCATCTGCATGTGCTGAGACAGATCTTGCTCCGTTAGTGGCCCAGAGAAAATTCGCTGGTCAGTTGTCTTGTAGTCTGTTATTACCCAGATGTCTGTGTGTTCCAAACAATTGTTTTTAAATTGCTTCATTAGTCTGTCTCAGCAGACCCAATCCCACTACAGTTGACTGGCTCAGCTTCTCTGGGACAGAGCTCATGGGAGCTGGGCAGGCTGCTTGCTTGCCAATGCATCTCCTTAAAAAGGTACCGAGGGGGCGTCTTCAGAAAAAGTGAGGAGGTGCCCCCAAACACCCAAGAGAAGAACTGGTGTGCAGAGGCGTGGACTCTGGTGTTACAAAGCAGATTTCAAGTCCAGAAACTACCACTTGTGAACTTTATGATATTGTGTTAATTCCTTGAGCCTCAGTCTTTCCTTCTGCAAAATGGGTTGTTGTGGGTGGGGAGGAAGCTAGAAGGTGATGGTGCAGTGCATGGAGCCCACACACCGGGCGCTTGGCCTACCTGCTCAGTGGCCAGAATGCGATGTTTTCTCCCTCTGCTTCCCTGCAGAGCCTCTGGTCTCTGCTTGACCAGGGCCCAGTAGCAGGGTCGGTGGCACCTGCAGCCCCCTGGGGACCACTGACACAGGTGCCTTATTGACATTCCAGGCAACTGTACCTGAGTTCCCACCTTTAACCCACCCTGTCCTGCCCACAAGCAGCCATGCAGGCAAGGCCAGCGTGCAGGACCTAGGCTGGTACTGCCTGGCCCCAACCTCTGGTCTCACAACCCAGTGGAGTGACCCTGGGCTGGCTGTCTGTCTTCTCTCAGGCCTGCTGTACTTCTCCAAAAGAGGGTATGATAATAGTGACCGAATGGTGGGGCCCATTTTCTGCATAATTAAAACTCTTTCCTGCAGCCCCAACATTTCATGTTCCTCTCTGGGATGGAAGTCCTCACGGTTTTACCCACATCCCTACCTCCCAGAGGTTCTCGAAGACAAAGTCACTCTCGATTACTCAGGCACAGGAGTACTGGCACCCACCATCCCAGGCAGGGAGAACACCCTGGCTTCTGAGCTCTGTCCTTTGCACCCATCATTAGCTGTCACGCTTCCAGCAACCAGACATGCCCACTCCTAATCCAATGTGAAATTTTTCTGTAAAGAGCCCCTTAATGAGTTTCTAGCCTTAGTGTGTGTCTGCCACTTTCTTCTTTGTGTGTTGTTTGTATATTTCAACCCTTTAAGCATGTAAATACCCATTCTTAGCTTGACAATCACACCAAAAAGGCAGCGGGTTAATGCAGCCCTGGAGAGGTGGGGGAGCACCCTAGTTAAACATGTATGTTAAATAAATATCCAGGTGACAAGCGAGTGCATGACTATGGGTCAGTAATTTCAGGTTCGTAAAGCATGTTCCCCCGGTAACAGTGAGACACGTTGTTCCCAAGGCTTCCAATTTGGGGTCTTCTTCATTAGTGTGGAGGGACCCCCCCCAACTTCACTTAGCACTGATGATGTGTGAGGCACTGTCCAGAGCTACCCATGTAATAGGGTTCACTTACTCCTCTCACACCTTATGGGGTGGGGATTCGTGGGCCTGCTCTGGTCTGGTGGGCAGCACTGATGTCATAACTGGTCACTTCACACTGAACCCCTCCCAGCAGAGTGTCTTGTCTGAGAAAGGGCCGGAAGGAGGGAGAGATAGGAAATCATAGATCCTTGCTCAGCCCCATCTTTTTTTTTTTTTAATATTTATTTATTTATTTGTACAGAACTGGGGTACAGGCCAGAATGGGATATATATATTTCATTATGATAAAAACCAGTCTCAGGCAAGAGCCCCGAAGAAAGTCAAAAAGTTACCGGAAATCCGACCCCCAGAAGCAACCTCTAGTGCCACTTTGGCGAATGTTCCATGACACCCCTGTCTGACTGTAAACACATATGTACACGGATTTAAATGAACGCGAGCAGACTCCACACGCTGTTGTGTATAAAGCCTTTTTCTCGCGACAATATGTTGTGGACATCTTTCCATGTCAATAAATATAGAGCGACAGCTTTGTGCTAAGTGGCTGTGTAATCCGCAATTGTATGCACACACAGGGCTTTCAAATGCAGAAGAGGCGTTCAGCTCCAAAGCGGTGGTGGTTTGGGGCCATGTCAGATGTGGGCCTGTGGCTGTAGGCAAGACCTGGCTGCCAGCCCTGGGGGCTGAGGACTGAGCCTGCCAGAGAGGAAGCCCCAGGTGGGCTCATGCGGCTTAGCTGCCACCAGCTGCTCTAGCCTGGTGGTGAAGAGGACCCTAAGTCACCCCACCTAAGTGCCAGGCTTGCAGACCCAGCTCTCTGGGGCTTTGGTCTTGTTTTGCTTAGTCTTGCAGTGCGGGGACATCCCCCCTGTGCAGAGGCCCCGCTCCTCCAGACTCTCGTCAGAAACATGAAGACAAGAATCCTTCGAGAGAGTAGAGTTGGCGATTAAGAACAACTCTCTCCTTTTGTGTCCCCGCAATGCAGTTTCCCCATCTGTAAACTGGGGGTGATGGTGATAGGAGTCCCTGGATTGTAGAGCTGCTCTGAAGATTAGATGAGATAATGGAAAGAAATCCTGCATCCGCCTTCCACATGGCCTATGCAGATGTCCCGACTGTCCGCCGCCTCTGTCCCCTCCACCCTCCTGCCTGCTTGACTCCCTTGCAGGCTTCTGCCACGAACCCTAGACAAAAGGAGCATCTCCCTGTTGGGTGGCAGCTGGGGGCTTTAGGGGTGGGAGAAGGGGGATGGTGGTGATCTTGGTTCTCTAATACCTGCACGTTGCAAATGAGTTGGGAGAGGTGAAGCACTTGAGATCAGACCTGGGTCAGAGGGCAAGAGGCTGGGTTGGTAAGATGTTTCTAACAGGAGAGCAACAGTGGGCTTCCTGAGGGTGAGGGGCATGCTCCCCATCACTGTAGGGCTGTGGACAGAGGCGGAAATGGCCTCAGAGAAGCCCTTCCAGGTCTGACTGTGAGATGAGATCAGCCTGTGGGTTCTCTCCAGCCTGTGGGGAGACCGAGGATCCAGAGGGGAGAAGGTGCTGCTTGGAGGGTGCACAGGGGTGAAGGCCTTGCTTCTCACCTGCTCCCCAGGGTGGGTGGGGCCCCAGCTGCCGCCTCTGCGATTTGCATTCAGCCCTCATCTGTGACGAACTCTGCAAGCAGCAGGCTGCTCCCAGAGATGTGCTATTTTAAGTGCTTCCCCTCCGCCCCTAAGGGTGCCATGTGTTTATCTTGCTTTCGAGTTAAAAGGGAAAATCAATTTCACTCTTACCTTAGGAAGGTTTGGGGTGGGGGTTGGGGGGTGGCTTCATTTCATTAAATGAAAGTGGGAGTGGAGCCAAGAAGGGCTTCGCATTCCCACCTCATGGCCAGTTATGAATAAACAATAGCTGGGCCCACAGCCTGCTCCCTCCCCCGTTGGCCAGACCGCAGGGGCCCAAGAGGTCTATGGTTCACTGGCAATGAATGAAGGGGCTGGGGCTTGCAAAGTCTCATCCCAGAGAGAGAGGGGAGAGGGGAGGAGAAAGCCTGTGTGTGTGTGTGAAAGAGAGAGAGTATCAGTGAGAGAGGGAGCAATCTTTGGTTGCCTGAATGTCCATTTAGATAATAAATTCAACACTTACTGAGCACCTATTCCATTGCAGGGACCATATACTAAGTCCTAGAAATCTGACGGTGAATAATCTGTGGCGCTGTGCTTGAAGACTCTGGGGGAGAACACAGGCCAATAAGTACCACGCCCCTACTGCGTGCCTGGGAAGTGCAGACATTCCGAATTGTTACCTCATTGAACCCTTGGGTCGTGGTCACCTCGGTGCTGATCATAAGGAATGGAGTGTGCACTCCCGGAGGGGACCGGGGTCTCTGTCTCCTGCTGCAGCCCCATCCCCAGGAACAGGGTGCTGCTGATGGAGTGGGCAGACGAGGGACACGGGCCCCTGGGAGGGCCGGCGCGGCCGCACAGCTGAAGAGCCCATGCGGTGACAAGCTCAGGCTCTGCCACCTTCCCAGGGCTGGAGAGTCGACACCCAAGTGTCAACACCAGGCTCCTAGCCTGGAGGGCTGTGGGACGTGATGGGTCAGACTGTAGCTGGGACCTGATGCAGGTCCTGTGTCAGGTTTCTGCACCTCCTGTTGTGGGGAGCGAAAGGGTGTGCAGGTGTGGCTGCCTGCATGCATGTGTGTGGCGTGTGTTAATGCAGGGCTCTGCCCTCAGTGGCCTGGCAAGGCTGGCCTTTTATTTATTTATTTATTTATTTATTTATTTATTTATTTATTTATTTAATTATTTATGCATACAGAACTGGGGTACAGGCCAGAGGTGCAGAGGATGAGAGGATTCACCAAACACAGAGTGGGGAGCAGAACAGGCAGATGGACTGAAGCACACTGCTGAGGGGAGCAGCGGGCGGGTCAGGAGAGGTCTGCTGTGCCATGTGGTCAGCTCCCTGGCCGGGGATCAAACTGGTGCTACAGTAGCTGTGATAGCTTCATAGTGCTGTGCTTTAACCCATTGTGCCACAAGGGAGGGCCCAAGGCTGGTCTTCTTGTTTGTGTCATGCCAGGCCCTCAGCTCTGCGCACTATTTCCTGAGATGGACACAGCCCTGGCCTAGGCTTGTCTTGGCTGGGTATCACACACTTGGTTGGGCAGGGCGGGGCTTGGGTGGCCTCTTTGACCATCCTCCCTGGGGGTCTGCATTTCCACCATGGATCTTGCCAGTAGCAGACAGGGAACCCCAACCCCGGCCTTTGGCCAAGGGAGCTGCTCAGCTGGCCCTGCTCGGGGGCACAGGACCCAGGAGCCTGCATGGCTCCAGAGAGAGGCTGAAGCCCTGGGAGGACAGGAGGCACCTGACCAGAGAAGGTCAGCTGAAGTCTCATATTCCTGCCTCTGGACATTTTCAGTGAGAAGAACCTTGGTGTTAAACTGTGGTGCCCTAACTATAGAGCTAGAATCTTCACAACGCCCCCTTTATCCTCGTGGCCATCTTTCAAGGTCAGCGTGGCCTTCCCCAATGAAGGGGCCAGGACACTGGGTCCAAAGGGAACAGTGATTTGCCTAAGGTCAGGCAGTGGCGGAGCCAGGATTCACACCTGACCCCAGATTGTGCACCCAGGTGCCATGGGCTTGGGCACTTTGGGTTTATCATGGAGGGGTGGGGGAGAGGCTGGGGCTTTTGAAGCTTTAGTGGAGTGCAGTGGAAGGGTCTCCCCTCAAGAAGATCACTTTGAAGCGGCCTTGGGTGGATTGGCCAGGAGGAGGAGACAGGATCGGAGAGCCCTTGGTGGAGAGGAAAGGTGGCAGTGGGAATGGAGGGCGCAGGAAGGGGCTAGAAACAAGGCGTGGCCATGGCAGGGTAGGGGAGGGGTGACGATGAGCTGGCTCTGGCAGGGTTTGACCGTCATCGCGGGCCCCACAGGAAGTGCCATGGGGTCACAAGTCTTCCCCAACCTCTGTGGCTCAGGGGCTCTGGGAAACGACCTCATTTGGGGACTCTAACGAATTACTCCACCAGGGCTTAAAAACACCTCAGTGTCTGTTCCCAAAGGAGTATTCGCATCCTTCCAGTTTTCGGATGTTTCTGAATGCTGGAAAGATCTTTCAAGTGAAACGAAACTTGCCCGCTGTGGCCACCACCCAGTCTGCCCAGCGCAATCTCTCGGGACAAAGCAGTGTCTGCTGTGCGTTTCACAGGCCCAGACATCAGGCGTGTGATGCTTCCAGTGTCCTTCCGGACGCTCTTCCCAGCGAGGTTGCAGTAGTGGCCATAGTGTGAACGTCACCGCGCTTTTCCTCTGCACATGCTGTCTCGGGGGCTGGGTCATGCAGAGCCTTGAAATGTCTTCACGAGCAGTTCCACTGTAACCCCCCAAACGTGAGGGTTTATCGAAGGATTGTAGGCAGCAGGGAGGGTATTTTTAGGAAAACTGCTCAGGGGCCCATGTGAAGCGTGCCCTGCGGGAGCGAGAGAGAGGCAAGCAATGTTAGAATAATCCAGATGAGAAATGGATAGGATCTGAACCTCGGTGGTGGCAAGGGGTATGGCCGGTAACATAATTTGAGATCTTTTCAGGTAAAATCAATAGCACCTGGGGAGTAGTTGGACAAGGCAAGTGAAGGAGGAAGAGGAATCTGTCCTGTAGTTGGAATTTCTGTCCCAAGTGGAATCTACAAGGCAGGAAGCTTACGAAGAGCATGTGAATGATTTGGCATGATGAGGGGAGGCCCTAGAAGGAGAGATTGCATTTCGCGTTGAACATCGGGAGTTGTGGATTCCAGGGCAATGCTGTGTTTTCCCTTGTGAATTGCTGTTCATTTCTATAACAAGCCTTTACTGAGGAACTATTCTGCCGGGCGCTTGGTCCTCCCTATTCTTGAAAGACTTCCTGTCTAGTAGCAGGAGACAGATATGTCAATTGACGAGTGTGAAAAATTAGCATTACAAAATTTCCTTCATAGATGAGCAAATAAACTGTGGAGCACCTGTACAATGGAATATCACGCCGGGCTAAAAAGCCATGAAAAGACATGGCGGATGCCCAGCCAGTCTGAAAGAAGCCAGTCTGGAAGGCTATAGGCTTCTAACTAGATGACATTCTGTGCAAGGCAAAACTGTGGAGACAGTAGGAAGGTCAGTGGTTGCTAGGAGTTGGGGGGAGAGAAGAATGAGTGGGTGGAACACAGAAGGCTTAGGGCAGTGAAAGTATCTTTGTTTGCTGCTGTGGTGGTAGACACGTGCCATTGTTCATTTGTTAAAACCCATAGAATACACCCCATGAGAGTGAGCCCTAATATAAACTATGGGCTTCAGGTGGTAATGAGGTGTTAATGTGAGCTTTTCAATTGAAACAAGGCACCATTTGGACAGGGAGGTTGTTATGGGGAGGCTGAGCGGGTGTGGGGATGGTGGGCATATGGGAGCTATTAGTACTTACTGCTCAATTTAGCAGTGAACCTCAAACTGCCCTAAAAATAGAATTTATTTAAAAAATTAGTTTAAAAGATGCTAAAACTGAAATCTGTACAGAGAACAAACTCCTGAGGCAGTAGGGTGACCAGGAGGGGCGCCCACAAGAGGGTGTCTTTGACTTGTGAAAGACACATGTCGAGTCATGGATCTAGCAGCCTGGAGCTCAGGCGAGCAGTCAGGGTGGGGGACAGTGATTCCAAATCCATCAGGTTGTCTGTGTACACTGCAGAAGCCAGGGGACATAAGACAGAGAGGGGCAAGTTCAGAAGAAGAGACATGAGGTGAAGGGGGACCCCAACTATGCCAGTGCCGGAGGGGAGGGGAGACCATGGAGGAGAAGAGAAGGCTTGTTTGGAAAGCAGGTGGGGCATGAGGAGAGGATGGTGGCTGAAGGAGAATGCTGGAGAGTGAAGAGAGGCTGCTTCGGTGTGAGAGCAGCACCAGGGAGCTGAAAATGAGGGAGCCAGATAAGCCTCTGAGAATCCATTTGAATCAGTGGATCACAGCAGAGATTTGCTGGGTCCTCTAACAGTGAAAAATATTTGGGGAGCTCGGAGTCCAGGACTGTGCCTATGTTTAGGGAATCAAAAACAAGAATGTGCTGGTTAGAAAGCCAGGGCCAGAGCAGAAGAAAGTGAGAGGACTCACAGCCTTGACAGACAGTGCACACCCTGAGGTGTCTAGAAGAGAGGAAAACTTGGCTTCCAGTCTCAAAAAGTCCTGTCTTTTCTAAGGGCAGATTTAGAGGACACAAGGCACAATATTTTGAGTTTTCTGGTTGCAAAGGAAAACTTGGCTTCCAGTCTCAAAAAGTCCTGTCTTTTCTAAGGGCAGATTTAGAGGACACAAGGCACAATATTTTGAGTTTTCTGGTTGCAAAGGCAGAACCAGCTCAAGGGCAGGGAAGGTGGGCGCAGAAGGCCAAGGGAGCCTCTGGTGCCTCTTTGTTTTGAGTCTGTTCACCAGGCAGCTCCCAGCACCACGTGGCCCCGCTCCTGGGATGCCAGCTCCTGAGCCAGCCTTTCCCAGTGGAGACTAACCAGTGGGCTTTTGGGGATTCATCTCGAGCTGGTCACCACCTCCCTTCCCAGCACTCTCTTCTCCTCACTTGCCTCATCAACAAAATGAAACTCATATTCATCTCATCACATTAGTGCTCTACCACTAGTCTGGGACCTAAACCCACACTGTCCCCCCTTCCACGGTCCAGATGCAGGCTGCCTTGCCTGCCCCGTACACCCCAGCTGGCAGCCTGCTCTCCTTCTCAAGGACCTTCACATTCTGTGCTCTGAATTCACTCCTGTGCTCCAACCAGACTCCCAGGGGTCACCTTGGCCTGCATGTGCTCTACTGTGGCCGGCAGACAGTGTGTCATGAGCTGCTAAGGACTTATGTTCAACTCTCCAGTGCCACAGCTGCTGGCTGCAGTAGATGTGCTGTGTGCTGACATTCATTTCCCAGGGTTCTTCTCAGAAGTCCTCCCCCAGGCCGCTGTTCCACACCAGTGCCAGGTTGAGTGTAGGGTGAGCCCTGTCTCTCTTGTCTCCGTTCAGGGCAGCTCTGAGGGGCTCTCCCAGCTTTAGAGCTACCCTTGGAGTGGGCTGTGGACTCTTAGACGATTTCAAAGAAGCTTAGTTATTCCCTCTCCCCACTCCTGCTTTCATCCCTCCCCCATAGTTATAGCTCCTGAGTGTACTCCCCAATAATTACTTGCATGCAAATCACAGAATTTCAGGGTCTGTCTCCTGGGAGTCATGGTTTACCTCATTGCAGTCAAAACCACCTCGACTTCTCCCCCACCAATACAACAGCTGTCCAACGAGGCTCCTTGCCTTGGCCCTTGCCTCCCTATCTCTATCTCTAGTCTCCTCAGCAGCCAGAAATTCAGACCACATCGTTGACTCTCCCACTCTTCTCTGACTCACCATTACACTTGAAACAAGATCCAGATTATCCACCTTAGTCTACAGGGCATTGGCCGGCTTGGTCTGGCCATGTCTCTGGTCTCATCTCCCACCATTCTCCTGCTTGCTCAGCTCTGCTTCAGCCTTACTGGCTTTCTTTCAACTCCTAGGACACCCCAAGATGTGCCCCCCTTTGGAGTCTTTGTATTAGCTATTACCCTGGCCTAATGATCTTCCCTCAACTTGTTCCACGGTCAGCTTCTTGTCATTCAGACTCTGGTCAGATGTCACCTCCTTAGAGAAGTCTTCTCCAATCACCTGATCTAACCAAGTCCTTGTATTCTCAATCATCCATCCTGTCTTGTCTTCATAATACTCGCCACATTATGAAATCGTGTTGGCTTATTTTATTCTCTGACCCTAAACCCAGATGTAGTCTCCATTAAGAGAGGGGACCACAGCTTTATTATTGAGAGATTTAGTGCTGCTTCTGCAGTTCCCCGAAGCAGACAAAATAAATGAATAGAGAAATGAGTGAATGAGTGAATAAAAGTCATTAGCTTCAGGCTGTTAGGGTCTGATCATTCTTGGGTTCCTCTCAAAGAGGTTTAGATTCAGTGAGTGTTTCCTTGGGACAAGGCCCTAAGCACTTCACTCCCCACCATTGACTGTCACGGGGAAGTCAAGAACAAGAAGGACTCAAACCATCCGTGAGACTTAGTAACTAGGAGCTGATTGGTGACCTGAAGGAGAACAGCTTCAGTGGAGTAGAGGAAATAAAGGATTTAAGTTGCAGTAAATGGGGATGTATAAAACAGCAAGAAGGAAATTCGTCTAGGATGGAAAATAAGGAATCCCTGGCTTCTGGTGGCTCTTTCGAGGTGGGCTTTGCTATGAAACGGGTTGACCACAAGCACCAGCTCACGTTGTGCGAGACTCTCTTTGAAGCACTTCACATGTATAGTCATTGTTAGGCAACACATTTCAAATAAGAAATGGCAGCTTAAATAGTACGCATTTGCTACTTGGCTTTCTGTGAGTCTGGATTCCTGACACTGGTTAGAGGGCCCTCTCCCTCTGCTCAGGGACTGACTACTCTGGGATCTGCAGTCAACCAGTCATCTGGGCCACATTCTCATCCGGAGGCACCACGGGGGTAGAATTCACTTCTACCCCACTCAGATTATTGGCAGAATTTGCTCCTTGCCGTTGTGTGCCGAGGGCTGGGCTTCTTGCTGACTGTTGACTAGAGCCTGTCCTGAGAACTCCAGGCCACTATGGTTCCTAGTGGCTACTTGCTGCAGGCCACCCGCAGCTCCTAAAGCATGTCCAGGCATTCACGTGGTGGCTGCCACTGCCAGCAGGCCAGCTGGGAGAATCTGCGTCTCCAGTCTTGAAGACCACTTACACAAAGGGGCATAATCGTGCGAGCAGCCCCGAGGCCTCTGCTGTTTCCCACTCGTTAGAAGCAGGTCTTGATTCCTGCCCACACTGTGGGAGGGGGTCACACAACAGCCTGGACAGCAGGAAATATGGATCCTGGAGCTGCCCTAGAGTCGACTGACCTTAATGTGAATGAACTTTGTGTCCCCCAAACACTACAAGCTTTTGTTGCTAGACTCATTCTCTGGAGGGAAATGCTAGCGATAAAAGAGAAAGGGGTGACTGCTGGAGCAAGAGCCGCAAGGCTCTTGGGGAAGGAGACATATAGATCATAGCTGAAGAATCCTATAATCGGAGAGTTGCTGCAGTCACTGATGCTGGGGAGGGGGGAGGGATGGATCCAGAATACTCCTGAGACCGGGACATTTATCCTAGGTGTCTACCCAAAGGGAAATGAGAATATATTTCCATACAAAGACATGTATGCAAATATTCATCATTTATAATGGCCAGAAAGTAGAAGCAATTCAAATACCCACCAACTGGTGAGGAAGCAGAATGTTCTCTCTGCACGTTGGATGCTGTTGTGCAATAAAGAGAGTCACAAAAACACGCTTTGTAAGGAAGACAGACACAAAAGAGCCCACGTCGCGTGACTCCATTTACAGAAAAGGCAAATCTATAGAGACGGAGAGCACATCAGTGGTTGCTGAGGGTGGGTGGGAAGAGAGTGAGCGCAGGAGGGTGGGCTTTCTTTCGGTGGCCACAGACAGGCTCTGAGGTAGGAGTGCAGTGATGGTTGTACGATTCTGTTGATACATTAAAAATCACTGAGTTGAACACTTCAGATGAATGGATTTTATGGTATGTAAATTACACCTCATAAAGCTGTTTTTAAAAATGAAAGATTGGGGCCATACGTTGACAGAATACCTCCCTCCCGTGCAAATTGGCCCTTTTCTCTCCAGCAGACACCCAGTCATACGCTGAGAGCGAGGAGGGCTGCGCTGGGCCTTGATGGAAGGGCTACGGAGCCAAAGTATCAGCAGCAGACTAGAGGCAAAACCGACACGGGGCAGCTCAGAGCTGGCGGAGCCCAGCCCAGGTGGCCCTTGAGCTGGTGTGTCCCCAGTCTGCAGGGGACGTTCCAGTCTCGCTTCCCTCCGAAGCCCAAGCACTTAAGAAAAAGAAAAGGGTGGTCAAGTTAAGCCAGACTTGGTGTTTTGCTTGATGAGCTAGAGAGAAAGGACAAGGAGCTTGTTGGCAAGAAGGGGTGGAAATGGTGGCAGTGGTCTGGGGCTGAACCCCACGGCCTAGGATGCCGAGAAGATTCAGAGCAGGGCCTCAAGGTCAAGATCCAGGCTGAGTGGGAGTGAGGGCCTGCGAGGACCGTCACAGCGGGGTCCTGCACCTGCCGGTTCCTTTACTCTTCACGTCCTTGACTGTCACAATCCTTCATGCAGTGGTACCCAGGCCTCAGCACCCCACCCCAATGCACTGTGGTCACAGCTGACACTTGCTGCAGAGAGGTGTTAGCCTTCTGCTAAAGCAGCTCAAGTTTAGTCCTTTTGGCCATTTGGAGCACAGAGGTTCAAAGCAATGGCCTTTGCTGCCAGCCTGTCTGTATTTCCAGTGCTGCTCCCAATACTCGGTAGGGGTGGGCCCCGGGAAAGTCGCCCATCTGCTCTCAGCAGTAGTTTCCTCATCTGCAAATGAGGGGCTTTCTATCTCATAGGCCGTCATGGACACTGAAGGGACACTGCTGTGCAGTGCCAAGTGGGGGGCCTGGCCTGAAGGACACAGTCATGCGTCTGCTGACTGGTACCTAGGGCAGAGCTAATGGCCGCTGCACATAACCCTTAACACCCAGTACCAGAGCTACGCGGAGGGGCTGCTGTAAGCCGCAGTTGCGTTTGAAGCCCAAGGGCGAAGTGGTACATTTATACTTGTGACACTCGTAAACCTCAGCTTCTTGGTCCTGTCTGGGGATGTCTGTTTGCTCCTGCCTCCTCGGCAGGGCCTCCACAGTCCCTGCAGCTGCAAGAGGAGTCTGCAAGAGGTGTCTTCTGGACACCTCTAAGTCGCAGTGGAATGCGGACTTGGGGCGGGGGACCACCTGCTGCCTGTGGCTGGGGCCTGGGATTGTTCCTGCAAGGAAGGAAAATACAAAACACAAGCCCTTGGGTCTGTGCATACCTGTTTGGGGAGTGGGAAGGGACACCCATCTCTTAGATTGGTTGCTTCCAGAGGCTCAGAACCTCCTCTTTTCAGCCACACGGGCCCCTCGGAAGAAGTGAAGACTCCCTCCCGGGGGGCTTTCCATTCACGCTCCACGTCCCTCAGGAGGGAGGATCGATTCTCTCCGAGTCTCCCGGAGATGGACTGCGCCTTCCTGTGGGACTATTGACAGCCTCGCCTTGCTCTCTCCCTCGGATCTTCCATACTTCATTTGTGAAAAGAACTGTAATTACCCTCAAGGAGTCATTGGAGAAAAGTGTACAAATTGAAAAGGACTGGAAATGGGCACCTCTGGCTGCAGAGAAAACACTTCCAACATTGAACCTTCCTCTCCCGGGCCGTGCGTGCCCATTCGTGGGGCCCGGAGCATTTCCTGGCTGCCTGTACCCACGCTGACCATGGACGCTTGACATGGAGGCAGCCAGATTAATGAAAGACCCGAGTTTTCCATCTCTCCCTTCAACAGCTAACTACTTTCTTTTCAACTCCTATTGCTAAATAGCTCGTACAATTAATAAAGCTTCAGTTGTACTTGGTTTTTCACCCTTTTCTCCTCCTCTGCCCACACAGTTGCTTGTTTATGCTGCCTTAACCTGACCATCCAGTGGCCTTGTTAACTGGCCGGGAGACTGAGCTCTTGCCAAGTGGACAGCATTCTGGGACTTGGGGAAGAAAAGGTCCCTGTTAGGGGCAGTTATCTGAGGACAAGACGCTGACAGCTGTGTCCCAGGCCCTGAGAGGTGACCGGGGCCAGGGCCAAGCCTGAGACGCCCCACCCTGCTGCCTGGTCTGCTGGCTGCCTTGGCCTCGCGGGTTCTGTCTTGGGAACTGCATCCACTTCCCAGGGCTGCTGACCTGAGATGTACCCTCCAGACGCCAGAGCAGCAAATCGAGGTTCAGCCGGTTGGTTCCTTCTGTGGACTCCGGAAGAGAATCTGGCCTCTTGGCCGCCGGCTGTCCTTGGCATTCCTTGGCTCAGAGCTACAGCCCTCCAATCTCAGCCTTATGTCACCCGGCTTCCCCTCTCTGCTTCTCTGTGTCTTTTTCTTTTCCATGAGGGCCCAGTCTAGGAGAGGGAACTCATCTCGAGTCTTGCCTTAATGTCCATCTGCAAATTATTCCAAATAAGCCCACATCTGGAAGTTCCAGGTCAACGTATCTTTTGGGGGACACAAGTCAAGCTATTTAGGGTCCAACACAACAC
The DNA here is from genome assembly GCF_000260355.1 of Condylura cristata. Lineage (NCBI taxonomy): Eukaryota > Metazoa > Chordata > Mammalia > Eulipotyphla > Talpidae > Condylura > Condylura cristata. The sequence continues at coordinate 19,110,538 of NW_004567109.1, read as the reverse complement.
ACTGCCCTGGGGTGCAGAGTCAGGCCGCTGCAAGTCCCAGTGTGGGAGGCCAAGAGTTGTGCCCACAGAGCTCTGGAGCGGCCAGTGAGGGCGGTGGGGACAGGCCAGGGAAGAGGAGAGTGAGCACATGCCACTGTGGTGACGGACTGCAGGGGTCTCCTCGGCTCTCCTGCTCCATAAAGTGACCCTTAAATGTCAGCTGGGTCTGAGGAAGCTGCCCAGGATCCCCTTCCTCAGTCCCTTTCCTTTTCATCCTCTAAACTGCACCCTAGGATGCTGACTTCCACATTGTCTCCCTCCCTTCCTCCTTCCTGGCCTGACATCTGTTCTTGCAGGCCTGCTGGATGACCCTCCTCAGCCGTGGCTCCCTTTGTCCCAGGGACTCTACTCACTGCATCAGTAGTGTGCATTTGTGGTACTTATTCTGTGCCAGACACCGTTGCAAGCCCATTGGTTCCATCAGTCCATTTAATCCTCACCACAGCCCACTGCGGAGGGTACTGTTGGTGTCATTTCTATCTTAGAGAGCAAGAAACTGAAGCATGAGCATGTTTTGTGCCTTGCCTACCCAGGGTTGCGGCCTTTTGCGTTGCCACTGCCAGCTGGCACTCCTTGGTTGTAGGCTGGTCTGTGCACTGCAGGATGTCTAGCAATGCTCTGGCCTTCACCCTCTGGAGGCCAGTAACATCTGCACTCAATTGTGATGACACAATATCTTTAGAGATATCCAAAGGCTCCTGGGGCACCATCACCCCCTGAGCACAGCCACCGGCCCAGGGCAGTAAGGCCAAGATGGGAATCCAGGGCGTCTACACTGGCACTCTATTCTCTCGCTTGAATAGTCTATTCTGGACTTGAATCTGGGATGGCACTGTGAATTCAAAGTTAGGGCTAAGCCCCATGAATCTAATGTCCATCCTGGCCCTTCGCTTAGCGCCAAGCCGGCTCACTGGGCCTAGTGCCTGCTTGCCAGGACAGCACAGGCCTCTCCAGCCTGGCCCTGGAGCTTGATGGCTGCGGCTCCATGTGCACCATGGGCCTGGATTCACAAGTACACCCCAAGATTCTCCTCATCACCCTTCTCAGGACCATGGTGGGAGGAGTGAAGTCGCCCCCATAATGCTTCCGGAGTGAAGGCTCTATCTTTCCTTCTTAAAAACACGAGAGTCCCACTTGTGCTACTTGTGGCAGGGGCGACCTTTCAAGGCCTCTTCAACTCTGGCTTTTGTTGGTTCCAGAAGTGGAGAGTGTTTGGCATCCAAAGAGAAAGAATAGTAATTAAAATGCTAGTTAATTGCCCCTGGTGGTCATGGCTACTGCCCTTGGCTTATGTCCATTGCTGCTACAAAGAAGAAAGGAAGGCATTAAGCGAGGAGAGTCACGGGGGTTTTGCTTCTTTGTGCCATTCCCATCTCTCTCACACACACACACACACACACACACGCACAACTGCATTTCTGTAACAAGAGTTCCTTGCTGCCTGGTTCCATAACGGGGGAGAAAGGACCCAATCGTGTCATTCTCGGGGGAAAAGTACCTGCTCTTTCTAAACACACAGCGGCTCCGAGACGCTCGCTGCTTTTCATCGTCTGCTATAATCGCTCGTTTTTTATTGGCACATAAAAGGGCTTCCTGTAAAACATATTAAAGCTTCCAATTCTGAATGAAAGGCAGTTGATGTAAAATCTCTTCATGAACAGGAACCAGAATCAATACGAGGCTGGTGGCATCTCCCCTGTGGGGAAGGGACAATACCCCTTGGGGGTGGTCATCACCCCATTCCCAGGTGCGGCGGTTGAGGAGTCACTGGATGACACTCCCCAGTCTGGTCCTTCAAAAATTGGGTTTGCTCTTCCAGGTTCCTGGCAGAACCTGCCCAGGTGTGTTCAGACACGTACCAAGGAGGCGCCGAAGCCCCAGGCAAACATGATACATGACTCCCTGATGCCTGTTTTATTAGAAGATTCAGAAAAAAATGTTATTATCTTCATGTGCAAACAAACATGGCAGTATTAGGGAGTAGAATACAAAATGTGTGTGCGTTTTTGAAATGAATACCCAGCATTTCAGAGAAACTGCCTGACTTGAAAGGATGCTTCCTTGGAGCAGAGCCTTTTAATGGAAGAGTTGGGGTTCCTCAGACGTTTGGGTGCAAGCCAGAATCACTCACCACTCAGACTCCTTTGTGATCTGGCTAAGCACTCAAACCTGGAGCGCTGACTCACCCTATGCGCCTTGGGAGGTAGCTTCCCTGGATGAGACCTGCCATAGGTTGCCAGCCCCAGGGACACAGGACGGTGTCTTGTCACAGCCTGAGATCAAGAGAAGAGAGGCTGTGGGCACACCCTCGCTGGTGGAACATTCCAGTCAGGGGCCCCGGGCTGGACAGAGCTGGCGGCGTGAGACGTACCCACTTCACACCTGCTGTGTCAGCTCACCTTTATCAAGTGCAAGTGCTCCCAGGTGCCAGCTGCCCCTTCAAGAGCTGTTTGTTCATTTATTTGCCCTTGGTAACAATCTGTGAGGGAGTTACCAGTATTATGCCCACCTGCAGAGAGAGACACTGAGGCCCAGAGCCAGCATCTGACCTCAGGCAATCTACAGGTTGGCTGCCTCTTGAGCGTCACTGGACCTACTTTTCTTTAGACCAGTGTGGTCAGAGTCATCCCCACACCACAGCATCGGAGTCCTGGGAACCGGCACCAAGGCACCTTCAGGGCCACAGCTGGACCCCCGAGATCTGTAACTCCAGCGCTAGGGTCTCCACCTTCTTTGGCCCAGAAAACCACCCAAGGTGGGGACAAGAAAGTTTGAGAATCACAGCTTTAGAGGGTTAAAATGAAAAATTGTTTATAAAATTCTCAGCACAGCATTCAACAAATGTTAGCTATTATCATGACCAGCTTTATTTGATAAGAGTGAAAAAACTGTTGTGGGGAATATAAAAAACACCTGCCTCGTTGGTAAAGTGCCATTAAAAACAACCTAAACTGACAAAAAGAAAAAAAAAGTATTCAAGCGGAGACTGGAGAGGGAGCTATTGACAAAACCATCACGGCACACCTGGCACCTGGCGCTTGCTCCAGTCCGAACGGATGCTGCCCGCCTGCAGGGACAGGGCCCACTGTGTTGTCTGAAGGACACCGTGGGCTCCCCCAGGAACCTGAGCTGGTTGCTGGGCGAGCTGGCAAGAGCTCTGCCAGCTTCCGAGCCCAGTCCCCACTTAGGTGCCTGTCACCCCCCTTCCCACTTGGCTCCCAGGCTCAAAATGGGGCTGCCCCAGCTCCCTGCCTCCTGTACTTGCTCAGACCCCAGGGAGACACTTCCCTCTGGTGTGACCCTTGTCACCGTGTGTCACCCCCATGGAGATGGGCCTGCCTTCTCTAGGCCGGGTGTAATTGGCCTGGCATTACCCAGTGGTCTCCGGGGAATTGATTCTGTCAGGCACGGAACAAGCTTATCTTTGTAGCCTGAATTATGTCACCATGTGCTCAATGTAAATCTGACCGCCTTCCCTAGCGCTGGGCCTGGATGGATTTGTGAATAATTTTGCCACCACAATTATTTTACAATTTTGAAGCTTCGCTGGCAACTTAATGCATCGTTTGCAGGGAGAAGTTGCATAAATCAGGTCTTGCAAGAAAAGGCTTTCCGGTCAGGCTGGTGAGTCCTCGCTGGTGGGGCAGGAGCTGAGCAACGCTCCCCCTACCCCACCCAGGCCACCCCAGCCCCACGCAGGCCATCCCAGACCCATGCAGGCCACCCCAGCTTGGAATGTCTTTGTGGTGCTCCGGGTTAGTTTTTCCCTTTATTGTGTTTGGTTTTCTTTCCACTTTTGTAAGTGGGAGGAGGGGTGGTCTCTCCTCCTGTTCTAGACACCTCATCTCCATCCCCTCAGTGCAAGGAATTTCTCTGCAAGTGTTTGTTGAGTGGAACCGCCGGGCATCTGAGCTAGCAGTCTCGAGATCCTCTTTTCTGGTATTTCTGTATCAGTTGCCAGAGCACTCCAGAGATTGCCTTGGGGAACAGCCTTGGCTGGGGAGGAGCTCTGGGCTCTGCCTGTCTGCCGAGATCATAATCGCTCCCTTTTTATTTATTTTCACATGGGGGTTCTGTTTGAATGGAAGGGCTTAGTTGCTAACAACTCTGAGAACCAGTGGTCTAGTCTAACCCTTTGTTTCACAGAATGGAAATTTGAGGCTTAGAGAAATGCACCTTCACTTAGTAACTCCTTTCTCAAGCACATAGGTAAGAAACTCCGGCTCCAGCACAAGTCCCCAACCTTGATGTCTTTCATTCACTAGCCTGTGTGGCCTTGAGTTGGGCTATTTAAGCCCCTCTAAGATTCTGGTTCCGAATCTAATTGGGAATAATAATAGGTTTGTGATGTAGATTCGTAGCGACCACATGTCAAATGCCACCCCAGCACCGGGCACACCTCTACGCTCTCAGCACGTCAGTGTTAACGTGGGACTGTCCACCAGGCCACGAGGATGCAGGAGAAACTTCCGCAGCAGAGCCTGCCTATGAGGAAGTGTGAGGAGCCTGCCTGGTCTGTGCCTCAACGCTCACTTCATCTTCACTATCGGCAATTAGGGTGTGCGGAGCCTTCTCAGCTGCATTTTTGCAGAGAAGAAAGCTGCCAAGTTGCCCTGGGCAGCCTCCTCCCGGCGGGGCCTCTGCGGTCTTTCTAAGCGGGCCACTGGCATGCGGCTAGGCGGTTCTTTCAACCACATTCGCCATTTTCTTCCAAGTATGTCGTGTTAGCAGACTAGTTTCTGTGCTGTCTTTGTCTAGGTTTCCTATTCTAGATTCTACATCTGCAGTATGTCCTCCCACTAGCTGTCATTCCCCCATTTGGTTTTGATACTCGTCCCACTTTGATAAGTAATAAAAGGGACTCATAGGGGCTGCGGACTGGGGTGGAGAAGACCCAGTTCTCTGCAAGCTTTAAGAGTGGTTCTTTCTTGCTCAGAGAAGGCAGGCACAGGGAACTCCTTTGTTATTCAGCTATTGAATAGATTGTCTTCAGACACCCCCAGGCATGGGGTCCTCAGCACTAGACCTGGCCTCTTGCGCCCTGGGATTCATGGTCCCAGGGGAGGGGAGCCTGACAAACCAGCCTGGGAGGACTGAGGATGGCTGCTATGATTAGGGGTGCTTGTGGTTTTGGGGAGAACCTCCCTGGGGTCTACTCCTAAAGATGCTGAAGGTGCACCTATGAGAGAATACCAGCGCACCCACTCATTACACACCCAGGCCTTTCTCGGGGTCATGGCTGGTGTCTGCCTAGACCCGCAGTCAGCTCACAGAAGGTCTTCTTGACAGGGGTGCCCACGGCTGCCACTGCCCCCTCTCCCCTAATGGTGCTGCAGGGCAACCCTCTAGAGGAGTCTGTTTTGCTGGCCTTAGCTTGTGTCCTGCCCTGGCCATTCTGGGCACCCCAGCTTTCCTTCATTGGACCCCCTCTGGGTGCTGCTCATCCTAACTGGGCAGGGTTGAACAGAAGAAACGAAACGCCTGCCATGTTGAATACAGAGGTACATGTACAGATACCCACTCTCCACACCGACATGCAGACTTTCCCAGTAGGCATGGGCTTCCCTATGCAGGCACGTAGCATGCACGTACATCCCAGGATTGGGGTGGGAATAAGGCTGGGGGGAAGGCCTGGCAGTCTAGTGGAGCCCAGCCTCCCAGGGACCACCCAACATCCTCCCGACCTTGTCAAGTGCGCAAGTGTCTCTGGCCAGATGCAAGGCCTCTCCACCTGTATCTCCAAACTTCAGTCAAGTCAGTGAGACACATGCCAGGGTTTCAGAAAAACCAGGGGAAGAGGCGGCACACAGTGCCAGGAGAGGACCCAGACACCACCTTCCGTAGTTATTCGGAATTCAGCAGGAAATCGGGAGAGAGGCCCCCAAAGCTGACAGCCCGGAAACTGGTGACACCTGGGGCAGGCTCTGGACCGCCACCGTGGGTGGTACGCAAACCCAGTCACCTGCCTGGTGGCCTTGGGGACCCTGGGCAGTTGAAAGGCGGATTAAGGTGATACCAGGAATCGCTGTTTGGAAGAAGCTCTATGGCCTGGGGAGTAGATGTGACGAGGGGGGAGAGCTGAGGAAATGAGTGGGACCTGGATCAGTTCCAGCAAGGGGAGGATCTGGGTGAACACAGCAATGCCTGAGAACTGGAGGGAAGATGGTCAGGGGACCTGGGTGGGGCTGCCCAGCCCAGGGGAGGGGCAGCCTAGCAGGGACTGGTCCCTGCCCGTCCCTGGCCAGAGCAGGCGAAACCTGTAGAGGAGCTCTGATCGCACCGCTGGGCCAAGCCCGTACCAAGCCCTCTGCCCTGCCTCTGCCTCCCTCCCTGGGGCCCGCGCAGTGAGCAGGAAGCTCCAAACATGCCCATCACACCTGCCCCTGGGGAGGCTGAGCGGAGTTCACTCGACTCCGCCATTCGGCACTTCGATTAAATTAGATTGAGCAATTACGCTTGGTTTAGAGGCAGAGTGATGGAGCGGGAGGGAGGCCTGTCGGGGAGGGGATGCAAATGTGTCACTCAGGTTACAAGTGCTGACTCTTACTTACACAGCCCCGCTCTGGGCAGCAAGGCCCATGCCCACAGCCCCGAGTCACCCTCCCTGCCCTGCCCTGGGCGCTGAGCAGAGCTGGGGCGAGAACCCCCAGAAAAGGGAAAACACAGGCAACTGAGGGAAACAGCTGGAGGATTTGACGCTGGCTGATCAGAGAAGAAGGCGAAAAGAGTGGGCATAACATATGGCCTGTTTAGGGGAAACTCCTTAGGGACTGTGTTCCCAGGAAGAGGAAGCAAAACAGCTCATTCATTCATTCAACAAATATTTACCGGGCACCTGCTAGGCGCTAACTCTCGGCATTTGTGGGAGAGTTCAGGAGACCAATTAGGTTGGGATTAAATGTCTGTGCAGGGAACAGACACCTGAGCCTGAAGAGTGAACTTGGAGTCCCGAGCTCAAGTGTTCTTATTTTCTCTTGATCAAGAGAGCTTGAGGAAGAAGACTTGACAGGGAGGTGGGACAGGGAGAGAAGCCAAAGGTAAAAGTGGAAAATGAACTTGGAGATGTCTGTAGCAGCTTGACTAATGAGCCCTTGATGCCAACCCAGCAGAGGCGCCTATGTGCAGGCGGCTGGTGCCAGCTACCTCTGCAGAAGGTGATGGAGGCCTTGGCGCTCTGACCAGCCAGGTGAGACCCCATGTGTGCTAAAGATGGAGAGAGCAGGGCAGGGAAGTGAGAGGACAGGGTGGGGTCAAAGCCTCCCATGCCAGTAGCTGCAAAATGAATGCAGGCCCTGCATGCTTTCAGGGGGGGGTCTGGTGTAGGGAGGAGTGCCAGATTGGGGGTAAAGAGACCTGGCATCTGCTCCCAGCTGTGCTGATCTGGGGGTTTGGGGTGAGCTTAGTAAGCTCACCAGAAGAGGGTGGTGGTGTTCAGCTCCTGGGCAGTGGCAGAACCATCTAGAGGAGCTGGCTGAGATTTGGGGCTGGTATTCCGATGTAGCCGAGCACATTGCTGGCACGAATGGGGCTCCTGATCACTCTCTCGTGATGGCTGACCTGGTCAGGCTGGAGGCAGGGACCTCCAGCCCTGGTGTGTAAGCGCCCAAGGGGCTGCAGAAGGCCAGGCAGACCAGGGGAAGAGATGCAGCAGAAACCATTGGATCATTCCCCAAAAGATTAGATAAGCAGTAGACAACTCAGGATCTCATTATCTCCTCTGCCATTGGTTGTGGGACTTTTTCATGAAAACAGACATTTGGATAGAGGAGGGTGTGCCTAGGGACAGGAACTACGTGTGGGTGCTGTAGTTGATGAGGAAAGAGGGAAAGAGGTGCCTCTGATAGCGCCAGAGGTGCTGATGGAGGGAGTCTTCAGGGCACCCGCACCATGGCTGAGGGCCCTGAGCTCAGTTTGAATAAGGAATTGGGCTTGGCAGATCTTGTTGCGGTGTAAGAAAAACGAACTTGAATACGGCACCCCAATGGGAGATTCATGAAGATGCAAGGCACTGTGGAGGATTGGGGGGGGGTACAGTGTGACACCACTTATGCCTACTCAGTAAAAATCAAGCCTAAGGATGCCACATATAGAAGAGGATGTGGTGAAGCATCTCCAACATTGCTGGAAGCCACATCACCACATTGGAATATTACTCAGCCATAAAGAAAGATGAAGGGCACCCATTTACAGAAGAGGACTGGGGTGCAGTCAGGCGAACACCAAAGACAAATAGTGGACATTTGCATAGGGGGTGATTTCACAGAGTAAAACTTTTGCAAAAGGATGGCTTTGAGGCTAGAATAAGGAGACAAGATAATGAAGGGATGTGGGTATAAAATAACATTAGATAACTTTTATCAAGCGCTTTACTGTGCTATGTATGCTTCTGAGTGCTTCTCATTAATTCGCTTGATTTTCATAATAGCCATATGAGGGAGATCTTATTAACATCCTCATTTTATGATAAAATTGAGGCCCCTAAAAGTTAAGGAATATTCCTAATGACAGAGATAGAAGGTGGAGGAGCTTGGAGTCATGCCCACAGCCTATCTCAGCCCTTTGGCTTAACCCTGGGCTGGGTGAGTGGAGTTTGAGCTTTCCTCTTGTTACAGGGCAACCCAGTGTGAACTGGGCTGCCTGTCTGTGGATCCTCACCCCCGCGCTTAAGATTTAATTGTACTGCAGGTACACACTAAAAGGGTCAGTAATGGGTTTATTTACAAAAGGGAGAGAAAAAGGAACAACCCAGGGAAAGAAAGAGAGATACAAAGTAACTAGAACCAGTTACCAGCTCTGCTGACTTGGAACTCCAGTAACACATTGATAGCCATCAGCCACTGGTCCCAAGAGAGAGTATGTAGCAAATGGCGCCCTATTTATCCCCCAAAGTCCCAGAATGCCTGCTTAGCTCCGCCCTTGGTTCCTCGCAGTTCTTTTCTTGGTATTGCTGGGAGTTGTAGTTTCCAGTCACTGGAGTAGGGAGTGGAGTCCAGAAAACTCTGCAGGACATCCTTTCCCCCTAACACTCTGAGACACTGGGAGCCCAAGCTGTGGACTGAGGGACAGTGTGGCAAGACTAAGCCAGGAGTGTCAGGCAGACAGACCGCCCGCAGACATGCAAGAGGAAGTAAAAGCTGGCATGACTACCCCAGAGTGCAATTTGACATTGTCTTATACACCCACCACCCCAGTGTCGCCCACCAGCAAGCCTGGTGCCCGTGCCCGGGAGATGCACACACAAAGGCATGAGCAGCCTTCATAAAGTAAACACAGAGACACCTGGAAGCCACCCAAACATCCAACGCTGCAAGATTTAGAATGGCTAAATAAATTATGCTAAAGCTCACACTATAGAATGATATAAAGCCATGAAAAATGAATGAATTGCGGGACGTACACTCGGTGGGATAAATCCTGGTAAAGTCACATAATGTGAAAAAGTCAGTGTCAGAGGCCTGAGAGCCATTCGGGGCTTTGTTTATAAAGATCAAAAAGAAAGTGATGATAGTTTAGGCATGTGTGTGGCATGTGTGGGATGAAGGGAGAATGGCAAGAAAGGGGGGAGGGGGGAGTAGGGGGAGGGGAGGAGCCACTCATCACTGTAATTACCTGTGGGGGCAGGAGCGGCCCTAGGGAAAGCAGGTAAATGGGTAAATGTGTGACTAGTGGGCTCTAATTTGAGTGAGAGGGTTCTCGGTTGTTTTCACTGTTAAAGTAAAAGAAGAGCTGATGAAACAGTGTGTCATGAGCTAAAGTTTGCTGGAAATGCGAGTCTATACTCTGAGGGACGCAAAAGGTGTGGAGCCCCCTTTGCTTCCTACGGAGATCTTCCTGCAGTCCTCAGGTGTCCTAGGCACCCCACCCCCGGATCCCATCTGTCCCTGTCCTGCTGTCACCTTCCGCCATCATCATCCATCACTTCCTCTGGCTGTGGCTCGACCCCAGCGCAGGGGGGGACATTGCTGGTCATTTAGCAAAGAGCAGCGGGGGAACAGCCCGAGTCTGGTTCTCGTCGCTTGTGTCCTTACTGACTTCCTGAATGTGTCTTTCTGTTCATGGGGACAGGGGACTTCCTGTCACCTCTCCATGCTGGGGAGACGAGGGAGGGCAGGACAATAAACAAGAGAAGCATGAAAAGTGCCCAGCGTGGGAAATGGTGTGGGCAGTGCAAGTTGGCTGGGGGCGGAGGTGGGGAGGGCGGGCAGAGCAGAAGCAGCAGGCTGGCCTTTTCTTTGAGAGGGATGAGCAGGTGACACTTGAAGGAGGCAAGAGAATGAGCCACGGGGACAAGAGAAGAGTCAGGCAGCGGGCACAGCCAGTGCAAAGGCCCTGTGGAAGGCCTGGAGAGCAGAGGAAGTGGTAGAGATCAGTGCTGGCCCAGGGATGGGTGCACTCAGCAGTGCAGATTCCCAGGCCCGCCTGAGACATTGCCTCTGCCGGTTCCTTCCCCTGGTGAGGAAGCCCGTGGCCTTGGGTTTCCAATCCTGTTCCTTAACATCTGTGCTTTGGCAAAAATGCTTGGCTGTTGTGGGCCTCAATGTCCTCTTCTTATAAAACTGAGATTCCTGCCAGTGTCTTGTTTGTAGATGCAAGGCCAAGGACCTAAAGCCTTGGCTGCTCTCTCCAAAGGCTCCTCCAGGTGCTCGTTCGTCGGGGGACCCAGGTCCGGGGACGGGAAGGGAGGTCAGCCTTTGCTGTGGGATTCTACGACCTCTCGCGTGTCCTCTCTGTGCTCAACATGCAGCTGCTGTCTGCCTCCCTCCTCGCCCCTTGTGCCTCTCACCTGCCTCCCCTGCCCCCACCTGGGACCCTGGAGGGGGATGCAGCCATTCTTCAGGCATCAAGAGTCCCAGGTGCTGGCAGGACAATGGATTTCAGGTGAGCCCCTGCTTCTTGAGACCTCCCAGAAATTGGGGGCAGCTTCCGAAGATGCTGCTTTTGGCCCAGGCACCATTAGTCTAAACAAAGGATATTTTCTATGGCTGCTGGGAAGGCGACAATTGTTTCCATTCAGCAACCTTGCTGCTGCTGCCAGTGCTTTCTCTTGGAAGCCAGCGTTTGGTTGAGAACACAATGCCAAGCTAAATATTTTCTCTGCATAAAAATCCCTTTAATTTTTTAATCATTTGGCAAACATCTCCTCCCTCCTTCCCCTCACCCTTCTGTTCTTCTTCTCCCCTCGCTCACCATCTCTGGTGGGGCCTTGGTGACACCCAGTATCTGGACAGGAAGATATTGATGGGCCATACAGATGGTTCCAGAACTTCAGACAGTGGATTTTATGCAGATACACATCTGGTTGATGTGTCAACATTGTCTTTCTGGATAGTTGAGGTTCATGCCGGCATGGCCTGCCCCACCTGCCCCCCCCCCCTTTTGTTAGTCCAATTCTAGCTGTGACGTTCAGCCCTGGTGAACAGAGGCTGTGCAGGCAGGGAGGACGGGCCTGTGCGGCTCGCCTGGACGTCTGGGTAACAGCAGCCTCTGGCTGGTGGCTGGGTTGACCAGTCCCTCGTTTCCTGAGTGGTCCCTGATTAGAGTGCCACCCCCACTTTCTGTGCCAATATCTGAGGGTGCTCAAAGCATCGGGCTTCCAAGACTCCTGGATTCCTTTGTCCTGCTACACCAAGCTTCGAGCTGGGCCACTGTCATCCCCTCCACTGTCACAGTGTCTGCCCTCCCGACATGCTTCGTGCCCAGGCCTCCTCCCCAGTCCTTTCTGTGTTACCTGGAGTGGGCTTGGTTTTGCCAAACCCTCCATTTGGACTTGACCCAGGTCCCACACCCTGCAAACTTGAATTTTCATCTAATAAGCCAGAGGGGAGGCATAGCTAGACGGGCCTTGCAGAACAAACGTATAAATGAAGAAGTACCTTAACGACTGGAGGAGTGGAAGGGTTGGCAACAGGGGACTAAGTGAGTAGCGAGTGAGAGTGTGTCAGAGACCAGGTGAATAAACGAGCTGTCCCGTGCCTACATAAGAAGACGAGTGGTCAGAGTGATTCAGGGTGAATGCTGTCTCCGTGGGGCCGCTCACCAGGAAAGGGCAAATATGCTTACTCCCTGGTGGGGATCGAAGCTCCTTCACCCCAGGAAGAGGACTCCTTTGGGTCTGGGCCATCTCTTTGGACTCAATTTCTAGCTTTGTGGTTTGTGCCTTGGGATCTTGAGCAAGTCATTTCATTTCTCAAACGGTTTTCCTGTCAATAAAACGGGGTGATGGTACTAACCTTGTAGGGCTGCTTGGAGAATATGAGGCTAGTGTCTACTCAAACACTAGACACTTATTAACTGTTAGTTCTTGTCTCCCTACAGGATGGTGAGGTTTTCAGGTCAATCAAAAACATGACCTTCGGGCCCAGACATGGTTGAACTTTGCCAGGCAGCACAGGGCATGAAGGACCCTCTGGGCTTCAAGGGGGCATCCCCTCTCTCTGTGGAAGGGCATCTGGCTGGGGCATGCAGGAGCAGGGATTACCCTGAGAACCCCATTTACCCGCTCTTCCTCTCCCATCCCTGACTTAGATCCTGGCCTGATATCTCATGGACCAGGCCAGGATAGGTAGATGAGTTGAGAAAAATCCTTCTTGATGTGAAGAAGGGAACTCCTAGAAAAGCTAGCAGGAGCAGGCCGAAGAGAATATTTGCTGAATATTAATATTCTGGATGGGGCTGAACATGTAATCCCAAGGCCTACAACCATGGAGCCAGAGAAAGGCGGTCGCTCCTGCCTGGTGGCCTGGGCTCTGTGTGCTCTGCTTCTTCACCTGAGCAGCAGTGGTGCCAGCATCTGTCTCGCTGCTTGGAGCAGAGCCTGTGACATGGTGCGAGCTACGTCAATGGTAGCTACGACTGTGAGCTGGACTCTGGGCCTCATCGCTTCTCTCTTCTCCTTGCAAGAGGTTCCTACAAACTGTACTCACTGCCCTGGCCTGGCCAGGTGACTGACTTTGACCACTGGGACACAGGCAGGTGGACAGTGCTCTTGTCCTCACAGGAGACTCTTAGGAGACTTTCCGTTTTCTCCCTCCCTTCTCCATGAGAGCTGCATAGTCTAGATGGTGCCCGTTATTCAATCTAGGACCTGGGATTCAAGACATGTGGAGCCCAGCCAAATTTGACCAAATGCAGCTGCAGTCCTCATGGAATGAGAGCAAGAAATAAATGTCTGTCAAGATAAGCTGTGAGATATTGGGGCTGCTGTTATTGTAGCAAAAGCTGCCAAATGTGGCTATTAATATTGTTGTCTCCATTGTATAGATGAAGCTCAGAGAGGTTGAGCTACTTGCTCCTGGTTACACAGTAATTATGGGTTAGGGATGAGCTTCAGGTTCAGATCACTCACTCATGCAACAATTACTCATTAGTACCTACACTTTGACGGGCATTGAGAAGGCATAAAGGGTCCCTGCATTCATAGAGCCTACAAAAGTGGGTAGAAATAGAGAAATGCAAGCCAGTTAGTAAATAAACAAGAAAATTCCAGGAGGCCATAAATGGCTTGCAGGATATAAAATGGGGGATGGGATCATGATTGCGGGAGGGGGAAGGGGCTAGCCTAGAAAGGAGGGTCAGAAATGCCCCCCTGGAAGTAGCTCTTGCATGGAGAAATTAAAGGTGAGATGCAGCCAGTTGTGGGGAGAGACAGGAGTCCAGCAAGGCCAAGCAGCGGGAACAAAAGACGCAGACTCAGAGGCTGGAAGAAACCTGAAGTGCTCCAGGAAGAGAAAGGGGCCGGGTGTGGCTGGAGAGGCAGAAGGAGGGTGTGTGTGTGGGGGGGGGGGTTTCCCCGTAACCCTCTGTGTTACATGGTGAGTTGGGAAAGCATTCTTAGTGCAGAGGAGAGATGTGTCTGGATTCATATGTGTAAACTGTCGTGATTGTGTTGGGGGAAGGACTGCAGAAGGCCAGCTGGAGACCATGGCAGGAGGGAAATTGTGGCCGGGTCCCCAGAGTGCTCATGGGGGAATAGGCAAACTGACTTGAGATATACTTTAGAGGGAGAGGCCACTAGAGGTTGGAAGGGGTGGGAATGAGACCAGGAATGACGGAGGACAACATTTGTGTGCCCTTGGTGGAGTGGTCTCATACGCTGAGCCAGGGAGAGCAGCGTCGATCTGGATCTAGGGGGACAGCAGGAGTTCTGTGTCAGACACCCCACCTTGGCCGGCTGGTAGCCCCCAGGGAGGCGCTGCTGAGCAGGCAATGGGCTTGACCGAGCCAGAGTTCAAGCTGGAGGCGTCCCTGTGTGGTCACTGGCGCAGGGTGTGATTTAAAGGGTCAGGATGCCATTGCTGATGCAGGAGCAGCCAAGAGAGTGCAGGAGCTGTGTCCTGGGCACCACGGAGGCTGGCAGCCAGCTAGAGGCAGAGGAGCCACTGAAACAGTCCGTGAAAGAGCAATCAGCTCAGACCCGTGTCTAGTGATGCCCTTTAGCAAAAGGTAAAGCTCTCGACGAAAGAGGCACGTGTCCCTAGGGGCCTGAGACCACCCGTCTGACAGTGGCTGCCACCCCCATGTGGCTACCACGCCCCTGGAGTGTGGCCAGTGCTCAGGGATGGGCCCGTCAGGGTAAATCCTACAATTGCAAAGATTTAGTATGACAGGTTGTAAAACGTCTCATTAATAACATATACACTAGTTTACATGACGAAATGGCAATTGTCAGAGACATCGGGTCAACTATAGTGACAGAATCCATCTCACCTGTTTATTTTTAGTTTTAAAAATGCAGTTGTTAGATGGCGTGGCAGACCTCTCCTGACCCGCCTGCTGCTCCCCTCAGCAGTGTACTTCGTCGATCTGCCCTGCTTTACTCCCCACTCTGTCCCTGGTGAATCCTCTCACCCTCCGCATCTCTGGCCTGTGCCCTAGTTCTGTACAAATAAATAAATAAATCTTTTAAAAAATGCAGTTGTTAGAAATTCTAGTGTGGTCACAGCCTTCCCATTTGATGCCTGCCCTGGACGTGAAGGGGGCAGCACTGGAGGGCCTCGCAGGCTTCCCACCCCCACCCCCACCCCAGGGACCTGGCTGCTGAAGCTCCACCAAGTCTGACCCCCTGGGTCCCCCCGGGCTTCCCCAACCTGCAGAAGGTGTCACATTTTTCTGTAAAAACTCAAACTGACAAGTTCTCACTCGTCCATCCGGACCTGTTTTTGCCTAGAACCACATGCAGTTTTCATCAGGAAAAAAAAAAAATCACACACAACATGAAACTAAAGAAAGGAGCAAAATTTCCCTGACGTACTGCCAAGCAACTGTTCCACTTCCTACAACGCCCTGCAGTTTTCTTTAAACACAAAGACGTTTGCCACATGGTCACTTGAAATCATTTGGGAAAGTGTCCAAAGACCCTACATGGGCCTGGAGCCGGGGGGAGAATGCAAATTCCCCGTTCCCTGGAATGGGCTTGGAGCAATCAGCAGCACCCTGGCTCCCCCGGGCATGGTCCCTGAGTCCACGGAGCGGTAGGTCCACAGCGCCACCAAACCCTGAACTTGTAAGGCTTGCCACTGGGTGCTCTGTGGACTCCAGGGGCACCTCGGGGCTCTGAGCAATTATCATCTCTCCCTCGTAGAGGGACTTGGAGCTCAGCAGGGTCGGGCAGTTTTGGGAAAGTGTGATGTTCCTCTGCCTGCCCACAGCCCAGATGGGCTGTACCACCTTGCCCTGGGGCCGTTAAACTAGATGAGTCCTCAGCAGAGTAAGATGGGACTCAGGGCTACAGAAAAGCAGAGACCAAAGACATCACACGAAGAGAGCTGGAGAGGGAAGAGCAAGAGAACAGGGAGCAAGAGGAGACTTGGGCTTCCAGATGGGGCCAGGCCTGAAGAGAGCTCAGAGGAAGGGAGAGGTGGGAGGGAATGCATCCATCCATCCGCCCGTCCACCCACCCTACCTCCTCCCCTCCCTCCCTCCATTCATTCATTCACTCCCTCACGGCACTAGTATGTACCATGCCCGCGAGAGCAATACATCTAGAGTCTGTCCTCGCGGGCCTATGGTGCCGTCAGGAAGACACTGAACAAAGACCGTGTGGACGTCTTGATAAGGAAAACTGCAAGTACGCGAAGGATAGGGATATGGCGCTGTGAAATCCCCAAAGAGACGTCGGAGCCAGGCTGCAAAGTCACAGCCTTCCTTGAAGAAATGACACTTGAGCTGAGATTTGAAGGGTGATTTGGGGTTAACTACACAAAAGGGAAACTCAGCAAGCTGAGCAGAGGAAACAGCATGTGCAAAGGCCCCGAGGCAAAGGGAGTAGAGCGGATTTGAGGAATAGGGAGCAGTATGGTCACAGCAGGAGCAGTTAAGGAAAGCACGTAGGAGATAGGCCTGAAGAGGAAAGCAGGGCCCGGGCCATATGGGGCCTCCTAGAAACGTCAAAGACAGATGAGAAAGTGGAGTTGAAGCCAGAGGCTAGAACAAGCAGGAGACTCTCATTACCAAGGAGAGCAGGTGCATGGTGAGCCGGGGCGGAGGCAGTGATGGAGTATGCGCTGAACTGCGAATGGGCCACAGTCGGCCGGGTCTGGCCAGGGCTGGGGTCACAGTCCCAAGAGAATTTTTACTTTGTGGGGGTATCATGAAGATTAAGTGAATTAATACCTGGTCCTGGTGTGCTTAGCTCCAGCCTGGGAACCTCCATGTCTCACCTGTCCTCCTGCCTGCCAAGCAGGCAAATGGACACAAAGGATTGGGCTGTTGTCTGGGATGTGGAAAGGGGGGACTTCCTGGGGCTCTTTCCTGGTGCCTCCCTCCCTCTGACTGCAACCTCTGCTTTGGAGCTTGAATTAAAGAAGCCACTATTCCTCTTCCACTGGCCCCGGCACCCGCACCTGAGACCCAGCGCCTCAAACCTCTGGAAAGAGCCTCGGAGCAGGCCAGGACTGTGCGGCCAAGATGAGCTTCAAAGGGCCGTGCTCCTTGGTGACCGGAGGGCAGGGTTTAGAATGTGTTAACGCTTTTCAAAGATTCCCTCATTTTAAATCTGCCTTTAGAAAGGATTTTTTTTTTTTTTCCAATTGCAAAAGTTTGGGGTTGTTTTCTAAATGCTGCCGATGTCTGAAGGAATCTGAACAAAGGAACTTGGGGATTTGGGATGTGATTAGGATACATGTAATATTTATTGGTTTTGTCTTAATTATAAAAGTAACATATGCTCAACCTGGAAACTTGTAAAACACAGAAAAAAATTTTTTTAAAAATGGACCTAAGTCCACAGATATTCGCTGTATCAATACATGTGCATGGATACCTTGCTACAATGCGGCCCAACCATTGCCCTGGAACCGCCCACGCGCGGTCTTGCTCCGTCTCCGCCCACGCGCGGTCTTGCTCCCTCTTCCTCCGTCCTCCCAACAACCCTAGACCGTAGGAGCACAGTCGCACCAGCTGCACAGGTAAGGAAAGGGAAGCTCAGAGCAAGCGCTCACTTTGTTCAAGGTCCCTCACTCAGGCTCACTAAGCAGCAGACCTGAGATACACACCCGGGCCTGCCCCGCCTGGGTGCCCCGCCCCATTGCGGAGACCCCCGCCCCCACCCTGCCACCTTGTGCCCCTCTCACCGCCTTGCCCGCTCCTGTGCCAGCGTCGATGGCGCCCACACCCAGCTGACTGCACCGCCAGCCTGTTTGCAGCCACCCTTTCACTCGGGAACATCGCGTGTGTTTACTCCAATCAACATATATTCTTCTACAGCACTATTTTTAAAGTCATCGTATTCTGCAGCGCAGACTAGTAGTAATGCTCAAACGTTCATCCCAGCATCATCTGGGAACTTGTCGGAAATGCAAAATCTCAGGCCCTAGCCCAGAAAGATGGCATCTGTCAGACCCAGGGGTGTGCAGGGGGTTCAAAAGCCCTCGGTGACTGTGAAGAAGGGGCCGCCCCAGTGCTCTGTTTCTCTAAAGGGATCCCCTGGTATTGCTACATTGAGATTGATTTCAGGTTTGGGCCATGGGCCATCAAAAGCCAGGCACGATAGCATCCTCCTTTGCTCATTCCTGGGAAGATAAAGAAGGTGGTTGTTTTTTTTTTTTCATGATTTATTTATGCATACAGACCTGTGGTACAGGCCAGAGGGTCAGGGGCTGTGAGAGGCTTCACCAGAGACAGAGTGGGGAGCAGAACAGGCAGACTGATGAAGTCCACTGCTGAGGGGAGCAGTGGGTGGGTCAGGAGAGGTCTGTGCAACATGTGGGTCAGCTCCAGGGCTGGGAATCGAACTCGCACTGAAGTGGCAGTGGCCAGCTCGCAGTGCTGCGTCCTAACCCGCCGCACCACCAGGGAGGGCCAAAAGTGGGTTTTAAATAAAGCAGGTGCTGAGACCAAGCCCAACCATTAATGCATGTTAAAGGGGCTAAATAAAAGCAGGTGAGCTACCAGTCAGACCCAGGCAGCAGTTCCTTCTGGCAGGCCCCCGC
>NW_004567109.1:19074068-19091851 GCF_000260355.1 Condylura cristata | reverse complement strand
CAGGGGGAGGGCAGTGGGGCACAGGAGCTGCGGAGATAGATCTAGAGGGCAGGCAGGCCTCACCTCCCAGCTGGCCGTTTCATTAAGCAGGGCCTGCTGCGCGCTTCCTGCCCCCTCCTCAAGGCCACCCTGCCAAAGTGTGGCTCGTTAGCCTGAGGCCAAGCCACGACTCTGAAGTAAACTGCAGGCCATCCCGGGGTCTTGGGAGACGCCCTCCGCCTGATGCCGAGTAGAGCCAGCTCTGGCGCTCTGCTGCCAGTTCTCATTCCCGCCAGCTCTGCAGCCGCCCGTTGGCAGGAAAACCTGCCTGGATTCTGACAGGCCTGAGGAGAGGCTTGACTAGAGCTGAGGGGAGGAATGACCGCTTCAGTCTGACTTCAGTTTCCTCACGTGCAAAAGGGGAGGGACGGTCCCTGTCCGTGAGGGACGGGAATGAATGTGGGTTATAAGCGCTGAGGCCTGCGAGTTAGGCGGATTTCAGTGTCATCATTCTTTTTACTTCCAGAAGCTGCTGCTGGCTAGTGCTGGTCTCTGGGGACACACTGTCCTGGCTTCAAATCTCACCTCCTCCCCTGAGCAACTGTGTGGCTGGAGGGGAGTCACATCTGCTTTGGGGCTTCCAAGCCCAGCAGTGAGATGGGGTGATCCCTGCTCCACTAGGCGAGAGGAAGGTGGAGAAAGCACCAGCCAGGAGCCTGTGCACAGCCTGAGGCCAGCAAGGCCACTCAAAGCCAGGCCTCCATCCTGCCTGCTCGCCTGCCTGTCAGCCTGGGGTGCGCTGGCTCACGCTTCCCTGTGCCACTTTGCCTGCTCCCTCGGCTATAAATGAGGAAAGGACAGTGCCGATAGAGCTCTTGTGAGATTAAGTCATGTTCTAAAGATGTGCTTGCTCGCTATTATTATCCTTACCATTTTTCCAGATGTGCAAAGCCGAGCTCCTGTGTATAGATGCTCAGCAGTCCAGGCAGGCAGGGAGAGTCGCTGTGTGGGTTCTGACTGCACGTTCCTGGACAGCATCGATTGAGCACCAGCTTACTGCCCCGTGGGTGCTCTGAGTGGGCTTTGTGAAGATTTTACAGGAAGCAGAGAGGCCCTGGAACTGGCAACCCAGGAGGAGGGAGCCCAGGATGGTCACGGGGAGTGGACAGCCCTTTGCCACCTTCCAGCCAGGAAGCCAACTTCAGGGCCTGCTCGACTGTGTCTCAGAACAGCGTCTGCTGAGGGCCCCTCCCCCAAAGCTCCAGAAAATTGAGACCTTGAGAAATCTCAGGTTAAAACTCAGCCCTCAAGTTCCACTGTAGGTGATTCAAAGGGGAAAAAGAATACAAATCAATGGGAGCCGGATCTCGGTTCCGAGGCGCAGCCGTGTTTTTGTAACCCGAAGAGATCAATAGGAGATGCATCTTTGGGCCCATTTTTAAAGCTTGATACAATGGATGCAATTTGCTTGACAATTATGAACAATCAGCGATCTGTATAGCCTCACACAGCCTCCAGCTGCCCAGAGGGCAGTCACGAGCTATTACCAGGTGGGTGGCACTGGCCAGGGTTAGCTCCTATCTCCCGCTCTCAATGATCAATCAGGTAAACGGCACTGGCCGATCAATTGGGTCGTTGGGATGGGAGAAGTTATGAATTCTCTGACACAGAATCCTGGCTTCTCGAATTTTCAGATCCATTAGCCAAGGAGCAGGTTACTATTGATTGAATCATCTATCTATCTCTCTGACACTGGCAGTCTCAGGGGCCAAGAGTCTGGGCTAGAGCTTGCAAGAGCCAGAGTCCTGAAAATCAGGTATCTCTGGCTGTCGCTAGGAGCGACATCACCACTTGGATACCTGAGTTGGGTGGATAAAAATACTGTGGAGCGCCCCTGGGTATTGGGGCAGGGATGGGGATAGGGCTGAGGCACCCCAAAGTGCAGTTCCTTGCAGAGTAGCTGTGTGTCAGGACCTCAACACTTTGGGATCACAAACCTCTTTGAAGACCTAGTACAGGCTCATCGTCCTTTCTCTGGGAAATTGTTTAGATAGCCCAAGTTTGGCCTATTCATTTAGAGAGACCTGTGAATTCTGGGATAAAAGTGTCAAGTGTAGGGTTTTGGAACCAGAGACTCTGAATTCCTTACCATTTGCAAGCTGTGTGATCCCTGACGATAATCTTATTACTCTAGGCCACATTTCCCTCACTATTGTGCAAGTGGCACTAGTATTGACCTAAAATTGCAAGATAATCCATGAGAACCAGTAATCCAAGCACCCAGCACATAGTAACTGCTTGATGAACACTAACCGCTATCATCATTGATACAGATAACAATCATTAGCAGGAAAGAGCTGTAAATCATGTGATCTCTCTGAGATGCACCTGTAAAAATGCCATAATGGGTCCTACCTCACAGACACGCTTCAGGAATTGTTACTTGAAAGGGTGCGTGTAAAGCTCTTAGCCCAGGCCTGGCACGCTGTGGGTGCTCAATAAATAGGAGATGTTATTCTAATGATGGATATTTGCCCTTATTTCCTGGGTTCCTCCTGTCTGCCCAAGAGTGGGCTGAGGCTGGAGAGGGACCTGAAGAAGGCCTCGGCAGCAAGCCAGTGGCAAAGACTGTGGTGGTGTTCATGATCGGCTCTGGCAACAGTGAGGAAGGCACTCAAACAACGATGTGATTTCAGCTGCCCAACTCTGTAACGGATAAGCTGTGTGACGTCAGCTAAGCCTCTTTCCCTCTCTGGGCAGCACTTCCCCGTATGTGTACACTGGATGGCTTCCAACAGGCTAGCCCCTTGCCTGGAAGCTGGAGAAGCTTCCTGTCTCTGACCCTGGGTCTGGCCAGGCATGACTTGATGGCTGAAAGTGGGCCAGGAGGAAGCAGGCAAAGATTCTTCTCCTCCTTCACCTTCTTCTTTCCCTTGGGAGAGTGAGGCTCACCCACAGCAGGCATCTCTTAAAACCTCCTGCACATTAGAGCTAGAAATGAGAAGGTGGCTAAAACTGCCAGCAGACACTGTCCTGACAAGCCAGGCCATGGGTCACTTCCCCATCCTCCCCCACGCTTAGCTGAGACAGGAAGCTGTGGACACTCATCAGCCCATGTCTTGCTTGATGCCGAGGAGAGGAGAGCCCCAGCTTACCAACACCACCATTGCTCAAAGCTTTCTCTGTGCGGAAATTCTTTCTCTGTGGAATAGAAGGAGCGGTCCATGCTTCACTGACCTCTGCAGCAGCAGGGCAGGCCCTCCACACAGGCAGGGGGCGCTGTGGTGGCCAGTACAGCCCTTGCACCCCCCTCGCCTCTTCTCTTCTGGAGCTGGCTCAGCCAGGCCACACAACCTCTTAGCCCTTGTTGGGGAGCTTCTCCTGCCCCTGGGTTGTTGGAGGCAAGTGTTCCTCCTCCTGGACTTGCCTCTCCTCCTCCACTACCAGCCTTCTTTCGCTCAATGCTTCTCCCTAATTCCTATTCCTGATGACATCCCCTTGCCTTTCACCCCCATCTGCATGCCAATTCCTGATTCAACTTCATCCATACCACCTCTGGCCTTGATGTCCAGCTCCCATGCTCTATCCGCCCCTCCTTTCAGTAACCCCCAGCCCCTTTGACACTTTTCATACTTTCCCCCAGCCTGTCTGCCTAGGGAAAGTGGGAGTAATAGGGACTCCTAAGCATTATTAGGAACATACAATCTAAGAGGAGGGAGGTGACAATCCAGCTCATGGTCCTTCTCTTCTAGGCCACCCAAGTGATGTGTTCATTAAGGTCCCCTGTTAGGGTTGCCAGAGAACGGGGTGACCTTCTAGAACACATCTCTCACTGTTTGTAATCACTTTATGTGACTATTTGTTCATGTCTGACTTCCTCACCAGATAGCATGTTTTATAAGGCCAGGAGCCACATGAATCAGCTTAGTTCATTCTTGTAGGTATGGCTCTGTTGAAGTGCCTCTGTCCACATATCAAGTTATTGAATGGAGGAGTGGATGAACAGATGGTTAGGTACATGGATGGGCCGTTTGTCCCAGAACTGGGGTACACTACAGAGATGAGTGAAGACCCCAAGAAGAATGAGCCACCCTCCCTAACACTCCCCTTTTTCTGCTCAGGCCCCAGGAGCAGAGGAATCAAGAGCCCTCCTTCCTTGCTGTGCCTGAGAGCCTCTTATTGCCACATTGTAAGAGATTTTGCCCAACCCTCACCCATCCCAGCTGGTTCTAGGTGTCATTACATTTCATAAAGGCGAATGTATGCATGTGCACACACACACACACTTGTAGTTGTAGTTGTGCATGCATATTGCATGCACTGCTAAGCATGTTGACGTGTGTGTAAACACGGTAAGCACAGTTACGTGCCTAAGAAGAGTGCTTAGTTCATCCACAAGCACACGTCTTTGCACACCCTTGGCCGCCCTCCTCCCAACTCCTCTTCCACCTGCCTAAGGAAGGCCCGCTCTTGACTGCTTCTCTCCTCCATCTGTGCTCTCCTAGGCGATCTCATTCTTGTTCATAACTTCCTTTCTTCATGAAGATAAAACTCCGAAACCTGTGCCTCCAACCCTGACCCTATTTCCAAGCTCTGGAGTCCCATTCCAAAGGATGACCTGCATGGATTTCAAGTCTACCGGCCCCAAGTGTCCCTTATAATCCTCGTGCCCAAACTGGTCTGCTCTGAGACTTAATCTGCTGAAACTGGCTTCCCTGTCCTCCTGGTCCCGTCACCATTTGGTGTCACCTGCCAGAGGCCGGTGGCTCCTTCCTATGAAGCACCACCTTCTTTTTCTACCACCTGCACTCTAGATCCTAGTCACTGCGCACCTATTCTGCACCCTTGTTTGTAGATGCTCCCCAGCGCCCGCTCTCTGGCCCCAGTACACCAAATGCAGGGAGCGTAGAACCCTTTTAAAAACATGAGCTGGACCCCATTCCAGACCTGCTGCTGAGTCCTGTGGCCTTTGAGCCCAACCCCCTCGGATGCTATGTGTTGCCCCAGTCACGTTTCCAGACTTTTCTGAATGGTACCATGGTTTCCGAACCAATATCATGAAAATGGGGCAAGACAGCATGTGAAAGTCTAGCAAGATATCTTTTATTTAATATATGTGAGGTAAATATGCCTTTATATACTGTATAACATGGTAAGTATAATATAAAGGACATATTTTCTGCATTTTAGTTTCTTGGTTTTGGGGGAGAAACTCTTATGTGGATGTGTGTGTGCAAATTTTCAAGTATGTAGGAAATAGAGAGTTGCAAATAGCTGCATACATGGAAATACTTTGACTTCTCCCTCTTATTTTTCATCCTTCCACCCATTCATTCAGCACCTGGCTACTGGCTCTGTTACGGGACATGCATTGGTTCAAATGTAGAAAAAGACCAAGTATTACCCCTTAAGATTTTGGTATCATGTATGAACTTCTCAGGTTGAAAAGTCCAGACCATCTGTCAAAGCCAACTCTTGTGCAGTGAGAGTTTGGGGGGCTATGATGCTACTTCCAAAGAGGCCTGGCTGGCCCTGCAGGTCCTGCATCAGCAGGAGACCCCTCACCTGGAGTTTCTTGCCCTGGGAGCCTTTAGGCTCCACAGAGGCCTCTGGCCACCTGGCAGGCCTGTCCTCTGACTGTCTTTGCAGAGTGTGAGGCCCTGATCAGTACAGATGAGGCGGAGAGGCCTGAGGAGGTCGTGTCTTTGTGGGGGTGAAGGAGGAGGTCGAGGTCAAAGAGACTCCATCAAACTGAAGTCTCTCCAATTTACTTTCAGGAAGGAGTGCCATTAACGCGAGCGTTTGGGGAAAAAAACAAAAACACTAATCACCATCCGAAATGTACATGCTATTTCCCATCTGGTGTGTGGAATTGGATCGTCTCGGGAGTCTCAGAAAAATGCAGCAGATGGGCTGGGTTTGGAGCTCGTCTCCCCACAGGCAGTGGGGAGAAGAGGAAGAGGTTTGGCACAGGGAGCCGGCCTGAGTGAGGGATGGTGGGCCCCGCCGGGCCCCCATCAACTGGGTCCTGGAGGAACCCTCCCCTCTGTCAGATGCTGGATGCAGCCAGAGCAGCTGCGTTGCCTGCCCCTGTGGCTTCTGGTCCATTTTGGGAAGAGCGGCTCATGCTCTCAGTCTGCAGAAACTCTACTGCAACTCAGGCTGCAGTGGTGCCAGGCCAACATCAAAGGCTTGCTGTGCTTTCTCGCTGTGCCTTCCACTCACCGAGGGTCATAGTCAGCGCCTCCCAGACACCTAGCAGCTCAGCGAGGTCAGTGGACACCCCTAGCACTATGTGTGCGTTAGTACTTGGTTCAGACATCCTTGAGTGGGGGGCTTGGGGTTCTAGGAGGAGGGGGCACAAGGATAGGCTTCTGCTGTGGAGGAGGTCTCACTCTTGGCTTGGAATGCCAGGCTGAGGGAAGAGGTGTCTAGGGTCCCCATGCTGCACTTGAAAAAACTCCTATGTGTCACAGGCAGTAGCTCATCCTGTGACCTTTGAGTGGAGTCCAAAAGGGGCACCCCCCAGCACAGTGGGGAGGAGGCTGGACAGCTCCTGGCAGGTAGGACAGGAAGCTAGGAGGGAAAACAGGGCCCCTGGAGAGAAGAACCCTAGAGGTAGCAGGGAGTGAACCATGCTCCCAAAATTCTCTATGTGCAGGGGTCCCTTCTATAGAGGGTGACCCCCCTCCTCCAGCTGACCCCCACAGATGCTGTTGTCCATGGTAGGATGGCAGAATGCTACCAATACCTTCCTTCTCTGTAGTGACTTTCAGCCCCCTTCCCTGGGGCATGCCTTCCCTCAACATCTAATTAAAGGGAAGAAAGTAATTAAGGAAGGGCATGTAACATTCCTGTAACACTGAACTTAATAAGGCCTCCATCCCCTCCCCCACGTCCAGTCCATAAATATGACACGCAGAACAACTGGCCACAACACCAAATTGTTTATTGCTTGTTAAGCTGGAAAGCACTTGAATTAACCTCCTGCATAAGTGGAGTTAGGAAAGATCCAGGCGTCATTAAGTGAAAAGAGGATGTGAGCCAGAGTCCTTGTCAGGGAGCTCAGGAGATGGGACCTCCTGCACTTACTTGTACACTCCCTCATTCCTCCAGGCACTTGCTGCGTGTCCCATGATGTAGTGGAGGTTGGCAGTGCTCAGCTAGAGAGGAGACTACGGCCACACCGCCTCTGCAGTTTGAGATATGTGGTCCTCTGCAGATTAAAAGTCACAATGACAACTCTGTGAAAGGACACTTTCGGGGGGGGGTGGCTGAAGTAAAATGGCAGGACAGTCCCCACCTCTGGCTGGACCATTGCTGTTGTACACACCAGGCATGGTCAGGGCAGAGATACAAACAAGGCTGCCCCTAGCCAGCGAAGATGCTCACGGTCAAGTTGGGGACACAGTGTGAGTTGTTCTGAATGAAGGAGAAAGGCTCCTTCATTGAGTTGTGCGCAAACCACAGAGGAAGCCCAGGGACAGCACCATTAAGTTGGTCTGCGGGAAGGGGGCTGCACAAAGGGTCACCAGGACTGACATTGAAGTTGGGTTTTGAAACATAGCTGGGAATTTCCAACAGAAAGCTATGAGGGGGATTGAGGTAGAAGTCAAGCTTGTGCAAAGGCTCAAAGGCAAGAAAGGATGGGCTGCTTGGGGGGAAGTTCAGAGGAGTGGGGCCAGGTGGGCAAGGAGGAAGCCACGGAGGTTGTGTTCCAGCACAGGGGAACGTGCCCAGCAGACGTGAGCTGCTGTAGGTTCAGAACCTGGTTCAGCCACCCCCTGCTGTCTCGGTTTCCTCAGCAGCAACATGGAAAGCGTGATAGCACCTGCCTGGATGGCAGGTGTGTGAGGACCACCCAAGCGAAGTGCCTAGAACCTTGCTTGAGCACTACCACTTTGTACCTCCCAAGTCCCCCAGCTGCACTGCAGACAAAAATGTAAATAATGGGTTTGTTTGCAAGGAGAAAAGAAAAGGGACAACCCAGGGAAAGAGAGAGAAAGAGAGAGATACCAGTTAACGAATGCATCCTACCAGTTCCACTGACCTGGAGCCCCAAAAGCACACTGAAAATTAATGAAGAGCCAAGTGACCAGCCTCCAGCCACAAGGCCAAGAGAGAGTGACCCTCAACCCGACATGTCCAGTCTTATATCCAAAACCCAAAATGGCTGCCTGACTCCGCCCTCGGGTCCTGGCAGTCCTCCCTTTGGTGTTGCTGGGAGTTGTAGTTTCGGTGTCTGGAGTGAGGATGGAGTCCACAAAACCTGTATCTGTACAGTTCTCAGGACATCCTTTCCCCCTAACAGTTGCACAGCTGTGTATTCACTAAAAGTCACTGAGTCATACACACACAACATGAAGATTGTGTTAAATGAGACCTCACTATGGCCGGTGCTAGAGCAAACTCCTCCAGGTGCATTTGAAGGAGAAATGGACCTTGGAGTGTGGTGGTCAGGGTACTCTGCGCTGGGGTCGGTGAGTGAGGGTGGGCAGAGGGTGGGTCATGAGTCCTGCTACCACACTGCTCTGAGAAGGGCACGTGGGTGCCCCAAGCTGCGCTCTCTCCTCCATCAAGGCAGCACTGGGCTCATGCAGGCTCTCTCTCCCAGGCTCATGCTGTGGCAGGCTGCTGCCACAGCAGCTATGTTTAGCCCCCTCAGGCCAAACATACTTCCAGACCCGTCTCTCTAGGAGTCCTGAGAGATCCTCAAAAGCAGATGCACAGGGTGGGAACACAGACTAGGCAGTCGCCTGGCACACATGGGTCTTCGGCTGTGCACCGGGCCTGCTGGTTCCTGTGTGGTGGGCCTTGGGTGGCTTCCTGCAAATGTTCTCCTGGGAGCAGATCTTAGACTCGGCCATCAACTCCTTGTTGCTCAGAAGCTACTCTGGGTAAGACTTCGTGCCCTCCTCCTCCTGACATGAATCTTCATCTGCATTTTTTCTCTTCAAGGCTGAGAATCGTTTCTAGGGAAGATTCCTGCTACGGTTTGTCCCCAGCCCCTAGCTTCATCCCCTCTGCTTTTCCCTGGATCACCTCAGCCCCTACCTCTCCACTTTCAACTCTTGCCTCGTTCCCAAGAGCTCTGACTTTGGATATGATACCATATTGTCCCCTTGGGAACTTTGGGTTCCCAAGTTCCCTGTCCCCTCAAACTCACCACATAGCCCCGTGGTCCTTTTCTATGGTCCATGATCCCTACCTGCATCCCTTCGGTCACTACCTGTGCCCTTGACCTCTACCATTTCTCCCCATGGATTCCACCTGGGACCCAGGGCCCTCC
The DNA here is from genome assembly GCF_000260355.1 of Condylura cristata. Classification (NCBI taxonomy): domain Eukaryota; kingdom Metazoa; phylum Chordata; class Mammalia; order Eulipotyphla; family Talpidae; genus Condylura; species Condylura cristata. The sequence continues at coordinate 19,082,583 of NW_004567109.1, read as the reverse complement.
CATGTCACTTCAGCTCCTCCTGGTCTCACCATGACAGTGGGCCACCCATAATGCTTACTGAAGAAGAGGAGGGCAGAGGAAGGAAGGTGCCGGGCAGAGAGTTGGAATCACCTGCAGGTGTGACTGGTGTCAAAGAGTTTGTGTTTGCAGTATCTGGGAAATTGTTTTTATTTTTTGCTCAGTGATTTGTGTGCAGACTCAGGCCCTCACCCCCCTGGCTACACCCTTTCTCCTATCCTAGCCTCTGGTACAAGAGCCAGAATTGGCAAGGTGACAACCATGTTGCTAAGAACTGACTCCCCAGGGCACAGCCCATATGCGTGTCTCTCTTGGGCACCCAGGAGCTCTGTCCTAGCTGTTCCTTCATGTCCCTCCCTTCCCTGGGGCAGAGAGGCGCCATGGAGCACCCCCAGCCCCAGGCCTGAGATGCAGGGAACTGCCTGCAATCGATGGGGGAGCCATGGGTCATGTTGAGTTCGCCTGGTGCCTGAATCAGGGGCACCCGCAGCTTGTTCTCTGTCCCCACCCTTAGTTTCCATCTGTCCTCAAGGGGCTTAGAGCTTGCTGAGCTTTTCTGGGCTTCTCTGAGCATCTCTGAGACCCTAGCACTTAGAGGGGCACCTGGGCATGTACAGAATGAAGGGCCCAAGCTGGCTGAGTCCAGAGAGTCAGCAGAAGCCAAACCAGACAAATGAGGCTGTGGCCGCTGGCACCTGTCCCTGCCCGGCCTGTTTATCCAGCCGAGCCCAGCATGACCCAGGTGGAGGGGGAGCTTGGCAGAATCCAGTTCCCTGTAACACAAGTCTCCTGGAGCCTCAGAGATAACGCTGAGCTGGGCTGCTCCTGCAGCTGGCCGCCTCCCTCCCCAGCCACCCCTCCCGGGCTGCGGGCTGCAGGGGGAACCGCCTCTCCCCACTGCCTGCCTTCTCCCTTCCTTCCGCCCTGTGGGAGGCATAGTGGCACTGGGGTCCCTGGGATGTCAGGGCCCCAGACCCTCTTGAGGCTCCCAGCTCTGGATGGGGTGTGGAGAGGAGGGTGTCCTCTTTTTACATAGATTCTTCTAAGCTGTTTCTCATGCCTGGAACTGGAATTTTCCTCTGGGAGTGAGCAGTTCCCCCCTCAGCAGCCCCCCAGTTTCTTCAGTTTCCATGCAGGGTGTTGGGTAGAAGGATGAGAGGCATCTTTTCTTCTGAGCCCCTCCCCACACCGCCCACCCACATCCCAGTGAAACTTGAGAGATGCTGAGAAAGGATCTTCTCTGGGGCTATATTCATGTATTGACTCATTTAATCCTCACAACAATCCAGGAGACCAAATATTCCTACTATCCCCATTTTATGGGCAGGAAACACAGACACAGAAAAATAGGGGAATTATCCAGGCATAGTCAACTGATAGAGACAGACTGAGGAGAGGCAGATGATCTGGTCCTAGAGTTTATACTTTCATCCGTTCCGTATGTGTGAGTGTGCACGCATACCTGTGTACTGCAAGCATGGGCATGCATGTGGAGGTGTGTGCAAGCACCCCTGGGCACGTGGGAGTATGTGCACGCGTGTGGGTGTGCTCCTGTTCTCGAGTGTGTGTATTCAGAAAAATACGGCGCAGGTGTCCAGCCCGGTCCTGTGAAGTCTCGAGGAATCTGCCCTTCCCTTTCCCTCACTGAGCCTGTAGCCAGCTCTCCTCCAGCCAGCTGCCCCTGCCCTGAGGGGCGCCCTGAGGCTGGCGCTCACCCTTGCCAAGCCCTTCTGCCTGTGGGCGAGCAGCAACAAAGCAAAGGCGCATGGGAAGGCTGAGCGCTTGGGTGTGGGGTGGGCTTGAGACAGAGACTTGCTGCGGCAGAAGTGGGGCCACGCTGAGCCCCACCCCCAGCCACAAACAGTTGTTCCACCTGTTGGTTGTGGAAGGAAACATCTCCCTCTCAAGCCGGGTTGGATGGGGCCGAATCTGCAGGGGTCCTCTGTACATAAAGTAAAGACTGGGACTGTCCCGACCAGGGCCCAGTCTAATATCGGGGGAACTGGGGTGCTGGTTCCCACTTTCCTCTGAACCCTGCGGGAGAGAGGCAGCCCCTCTTCCAAATAGCCTGCTATCCCCAGCGTGCGCCCTCACACCCCTGCCTGGGTCCTCCTGCTGGGCCTTGAGGGCTCTCGTTCCTCTCCACGCCCAGCCTGGCTGCCGCCTTGCCTGTCTTTCGGGCAGAGAAGCGCCGTACCTGCGTGCCAGAGAGGCGCAGGTGTGCCCGCGCGGCTCACACAGTGTACCACCTGCTGGAATCTTGGCGGAGGGAAGGCTTGGGATGGGATCCACGGGAGAGACAGTCTGTGGCATAATTAAGAGGGAGCAAAACACAAAACAAAACAATGTTTTCCTTCCTCTCTTTTTTCTACCACTTGCCCTAATTATTTTCCCACTTTCAAATTCTACATCAACTTTAATTAAGCTGGCCTCGGGCAGGGAAGTCTGGCAAACTTGGAGAAGTTCACTTGTTTATTTTCTTATCACTGTGATTGGATTTTGCAGGCTCGCTGTCTCTCTCTTTCTAGGAGAGATGATGGCAGCCTTCTGCCCACGGGGGGACAGGTGCAGACGTGAACTCTGCAGCCTCCGAGGGAGGCGCTTAACGACTGTTAGCCAACTTACGTGCTAGTTTTGCTTCACCTCCCTCCATAACCCTTACCTTTTGCTGCACCCTGCAAGGTCAGAGTGAGACAGAGGGAACAATTGTTCAATTGCCCAGAGAACTCTAGACTTGGAGCCAGAAACTGGAGTCAGAGCTCTGTTTCGCCACTTCTTTGTTGAGCATGGAGCGGTCACAGTCGCGCCCTCACCCACTCGCACATATCCGTCCATGCCTCCACTTACTTTCTCAATCATCACTCCTCTGACACTTGGTGAAGGCACATGCCTGCTCTGCCCTGGCCTCCCTTTCCCCCACTCCAGCCAACAAGCTGCCTGTGGGCAAGTTACTTACTCCCCTGAGCCCATTGCTCTGTTCAAGCAGCCCATTGTTGCTTCAAGGATACAGCGATCAGGTGCATTGAAGCCAGTGTGGTGGCATCACGTGGCACCTCAACTATTTCTGCCCTCAGTAGACCTGGTTCTGGGTCCCTCTGGAACTTAGATTTTGCAAGCGATCCAACACCCAGACTGTCTCCACGGCTGAATCCTAAATGTTGTGATTAAGTACAGGATATGAGAGCTAGGTCTCAGAAGAAGCCAAGAACGCTGGTGGCTGAGTGGGCAGCACAGCACATTTCGGGAGCACCTTATCTATGAGGTGTGCGGTCCCCGATGTTCACTGTGAAAAGTGGCTGAGGACAGAGACAAGCGTGTCTCTGCTCAGTCTAGAGGAGGCAGTGCAGTGATGACAGTGAGGGAGTGGATGAATGTAACTGAGTGAATGGGCGATTGAGCAAAGAACTGAGTAAATGAATGAGTGAGAGAACGATCAGGGACTCCATAAAAGAAGAGATGCCTAGGTAAGTGAATGAATCTGAATGAATGAGTGAATAGGTGCGTGAGTGAATGAATGTGAGTAAACGAGTGAGTGAATAAATAAGCGAAGGAATCTCTGAGCAAATAATCAGGCAAAAAATGAATAAATGGATGAGTGAGTGAATCATTGAGTTGATTGGATGAGTAGATTAAGGAATGAATGGGTGAAAGGAGGGATGGGTCAGGTATCAGTGTGTCTGGGAACGACTGAGCAGAGGAGTCTACCCACAAATGAATTAACGAGTGCGTCTGAACCCTGCTGGGTGAGTGGCTGGGTGGACCACCCTGCTGGGTGAGTGGCTGGGTGGACTGCATGGGGAAATTCCTCAGGGAATGACTAATGACTTGAATGAGTGAGAGAGCGAGTTTGTTCTCACCCCATAGTGGCACTGGATAAAGGGGACCTGCTACCAGACCACAGAGGTGATTGTTTCCAAAGGGCAGTTCTTCCCTCCCCTCCCCCAACCCCCCTCTCCTGCAACAGCACCCTGGGGGTTTCCTGACCATCAGGGCCACTCCCTTATGCAGGACAGCCAACAGGGTTGCGGGTACCATTACTCCTCCACTAGAACTGCACCTGAACCGTTGAAACGCAGATGTCAGTAAAATAACATATCTCTGGTGGTTTGTCTACCTGTCTCCCTCACTGCCGAGAAATAACTCGTAGCAGCGGGTTAAGCTGACAATAAACACAGGAATTGACTTCAGTGGGAATGAACTTACTTGACTGTTGACAAAAATCTAAGGTGATGCAGCTTTCGCTGGGCTTGTTGCTGGAAACCCAGCGGCTGCCTAGCCTCCTCCTTCTGGGCTGGGGAAGAGGGACAGGGGCCCCAGGCTGACGATAGGGCCCTGTCCCTGGGCCCCAAGGCGGGCTGCGGTCCGCGGAGGGACTGCGGCTTGGCTTTTGTTGGCTACGTGTATTTTGCCACGGAGATGATGTAGTTGAACCAAGAGTGGATACTGAGAAGTCTTCTCCCTCCTTCTCCCTGCTCGAATGGTTGGCAAAGATCAGACAAGGGCTGGCAGCTGCCTCCTCTGTCTTTGCCCCTCTCGGAGTGAGGTGGGGCAGCCTTTCCTCCCCATTCTCCCCCAGACACCCCAGGGCAGGTCCCTGGAGGATATGGGATAGTGGGTGCCCTCAGGGCCACGTCCAGCTGCCACAGCGGTGTCTGCCTGAGGGAGAAGACGGTAGGCAGGCTTCAGCAGAGGGCAGTCAAGCCCTAGGAATCTGCACTCGGCAACCACACGCGTGTGCTCGGTGGTTCCCTGGGAAGCTGAGATCATGAATCTCGGTAACTCGAGCCCAGGGCCTCATCACTCACTGTGATTGTGGGGGGACTGAGAGCCGGAGTGGATCAGTCTAAACAAAACACACACACAGGGGACTCCTCTAAATGAGCCCGCCCGGCCACCACTGGAGCTCCCCTCCCACCCTCTAGAAGAAGGGGGGGCTGTCTGGGAAGGGGGCCTGGGGACAGGGAGGGGCTGGCAGCCTTGCATTTCTTTCTCCGCCTACCCCCACCTGTGAGTGGGTCAGAGTCATGAATTTCTCTGGCAGCAACTTAGGCCAGCTCAGCCGTTTTTTTTTTTTTCGGGATGTTAATGAAATGCGGGCGCACTTGTCCTTTCAGACAGCGGCCCCTTTTATTTTGGAATGAAAAGCTGCATTAGTCTGAATGAGGTTTGGAGGCCTCATAAATCCGGAGTTGGCTGCCTTGTGGGGGAGCCGAGGCCTGTCTGTTGGGTAGACTTGTTTACCAACAATCCAAAAAGCCAGGATTGGTGGCTTCCAATCCCCAGGAGACTCAGGGCCAGCCCGTGCCTGCTGGGGGCAGCACAAAATGGAGGGAAGCACCCCCACAGGGAGGGGGGCTGAGGCTGGGGGTCCCCGCCTGCTCTAGCCAAGAGCTCGAGTCCTCCTCTTTCTTAGCCTTTCTCCCAGCAGCCAGCGGTCCTGGCCCCCAGCAGAGATCTGCTCCTGGAGCCTGTCCTGTGCTCTGACCAGTGGGATGGCACCAGGGTCAAACCTGCCCACATGGGAGTCAGGCAGAGCCAGACGCAAATCCTGGCACCTCACACGTAGTTCGTGACAGAGTGATGGCCAAGAAACGCCAGGAAGGGAGAAGAGGAGGGAGAGCGGGAAGTTACATGCTAGTGGTGTGAGCTGGGCCTTCTTAACTCTCCAAGGCTCAGTCTTCATCTGTGAAATGGAAGATTCATGCAGATGCTATCCTAACCGGCTGTGGCACTCCATGAAGTGACGTGTAAATTAGCGCGTGCACAGCTGACATATAGAAAGCACGTATTAATCGCTGGTCATTATTTTCTTTCTGTTGCTTTTGTAATGCATCTCACCATCCCCCAGACTGGGAGGGAGTAAGTTGCTTTCCATTTGGGGAGAACTGTGCTGCAAAATGGTCTGCAGTTAGGTCAGAATAAAGCCCAGGCTGGGCTGGGCACATCAGGATTCTGACCCCGGGGGCGGCAGCTGGGCTCCATGCCAGGGACCAGCCCCATGACCTCTGCAGCTGGAGGCTGTTCCCCACCACAGCCACCATGGCAGCAGAGAACAGCCTCCCTCCGCAGCAGCCCTGGTGAATGTCCGCCCACTCTGGGGCGCAGCAGGAGCAAGGCCCAGCTGTGCTGCTTCTCTGGGGTGCCAAGGGGGCTGCAGGTGCCAGGGCAGCCTCTAGCTTCTGGGGGCCTCAGATTCCTCTCTGCCTCCATCCACTCACTTTTCTAGCACAGCTCAACTGCTGGCTTTTCTCTTCTGCCTGTTCCCCTGAGCCTGCCCTCCCACTGACCTCTCTCTGGGCTCTGGTCCCCCGTGCAGGTCTGTCCACTCCCTGGAGCCACCTCCTCCCCTTCTGCTTCTTCGGTTTTCCTGCCAGGCACTCGTGCCCTGCACTTTGCTTTCTGAGGGTCAGAGGCTACCTGCAGGGTAACCAAACCAGAATCAGCACCTGGCCAGGCTCCCCCTCCTCTCCATCACCTAAGAGTCCCTGGGTGCTGCCGGTGATATCTGCACCTTTTGCCGTGAGTTCAGCTTTTCCCCTCTTTATTTCCCATCAGGCACCAGAATTTTTTTCTTTAGAGAACATCCAGGACTTTTTGGTTCTTTGGAGCAACGAAAGCAGTTGTGGCAACTGATTAGAGGATGGGGCTGAGGTGTCTAGTTTTGGATGAAGAGGCTCCCCCAGCTTTGTCCTGGAAGATGGGTCTTCTGATCCCTTCTGTACTTCTTCCTTGCTGGTGCCCACTGGGGCCCGTTAATCTTTATCAAGAGGTGGCAGCTGCTGCTTCTCTGGCTCTGGTCTGCATGTCCTTCCCTCTGGTCCCCTGGGCAACATTTTCCAGTGTCTGCTTGGGAAACCAGCCGCTCCTGCTCCAGGGTGATGGAGACCCACATATGGCCAGGTGGTAGTCGCTGTTTGCTGACAAATCTTTGAGGATGACCCCCTAGACTGGTGCACCCCTAGACTGGAGCACCCCTTTGCTTAGCAGGGCATATCCCCCCTCCTCCATAGGCACAGTGGCCTCCACTGTAGGTGGGCGGTGACTCTTAACAGCTAGGATGGCCCATACTGCCATTGTCACATCCCCACATGATGTCCCAGCCCCCAAAGCCCACCAGGGAGGGAGAGAAACCACCAAGCGGGAAATTAGCAAACCAGATAGAGCTCGATGATAGTATATTTGTAAGAAAATTAAAGATTTGTTTTTCAGATGTTGAGGGCCAAGCTCTCACCCGACAGCTGGCAAATGGGAGAGATTGGGAATGATGGAATAGATCAAATTATTTAAATGAGAAAAATAAATTCACACACAGCCTAGCCGCTACCCGGTGACAGATCCGTTTATTTATCTACTGTATTGGCATCACTTTGTCTCTGTCAAAAAGGTCATTAAACTCGCCTAACTGCGGAATTCGCAGCCTCCTGCTCTAGAATCCTCCACAGCCCTGCCCTTCCCTCGATGCCCAGAGCCACTTGGAAAAAATTTATTATTGCTAACAAACAAGGTATTTTTTTTAACCCTTTCTAGCTTGCTCCCGACGGGTCCTGCTCATCCCACCATCCCGTTGAGAATAAGTTCCTCTTTATTCCCTCTCAGGAGGTGTGGGACCCAGGGACCAGACCCTCCCGCTTCGCATCGTTGGGGACAAGGGATGGCAAGCAGCGGGGTACATCTCAGCTGCCCCTGGGTCGCTAGGGTTTTAGCCATCTTCCTCCGAAGCCCCCGTGGCTGCAGCGCGGTTGTCTTGTCTTCAACAGCAGCACGTTCGGCCTGGGCTCTCCAGTCGCTACCAGCCACGGCAGCGCCCCTAACCCAGCCTGGACAATTCTCTGAATTCTGTCTCCCCACGCCCAGGCCCCAACTAAGCTCCCACGAGGGACAGAGTTAGGGAGGGAAACCAGTCCTTGGGTCAGACTCAGCCTCTGGCCGCCACCCGTCCAGCCAGTGGCAGCTGCGTGGGAGCTGGAAAGCGAGATTCCGCAGACGGCGGGCTCCGGGTCCTTCTGCTCCCGGCGGCGCGTCTTCTCCAGCTGGTCGGGCCGCTACGCTGCCGCTGCCGGCTCCCAGCTCGCGGTGCCAGCTCTCGCGCTCCACGCCAGGCTCCCAGGCTCGGTGCCCTCGCAGTTGAAGGGGCCGGGGGCGGCCGGGCGGATGGGGACGTCTGGGAAGCGAGCACTGTCCTCATCCTCCGGGCGTCCCCCCCAGGGCCGGGTCCCGGGCCCCTTCCCCGCCCCCTGAGCAGGTGTGAGCGCGCGAGTGTACGCCTCGGCGGGTGTGAGTGTGAAGTGTGTGTGCGCGGGGGAGTGCGCGGAGGGAGCGCGGGCGGCGCGGGCGGCGGGAGGCAGGGCGCGGGGGAGGGGGCTGGGAGGGAGTGTGTGCGCGCGTGCAACTCCACTCCGGGGCTTTGTGCGAGCCGGGGCGATAGCATCGGCGGCGGCTGGAGGAGGAGCGGCCGGAGACGCGTGCTGCCCGCCCGCCAGCGCCCGGCAGCCGGGGC
>NW_004567109.1:19059405-19073700 GCF_000260355.1 Condylura cristata | reverse complement strand
GCGGCGCCCAACGATGACCGCTCCCTGGCGGCGCCTCCGGAGTCTGGTTTGGGAATACTGGGCCGGGCTCCTCGTGTGCGCCTTCTGGATCCCGGACTCGCGCGGGATGCCCCACGTCATCCGGATCGGTAAGGGCTCCCGGGAGCCAGGGGTCTCCGAGCGCCTGGGCGGGGGCGGGAAGGGCGGGAGGGGGTGGGGGTGCTGAGCGCGGTCCCGGGAGATTTCCCCCAACCGCTCGCCAGGCTGCGGAGACCCGGTGGCCGCCAGGAGCTGGTCCCGGTGAGGACAAAGTTCCAAAGCCAGGGTCACGGGCCTCACTTATTGGGAAGGAAGCAGCCTGGCCGCGGCTGGCTAGTGGCCCTTCGCGCGCATCTGGGAGGCCAGACCTGGCAGTGTCGCGAAGCATTCCAGCCCCAACCCGAGTCGCAGTCTTATTTCCCGGGTACTACCAGCCAGACCAGCCGCAGACCGAGTTCTGGGACGTGGCTACTCCGCAGAGCGGGAACCCTGGGGAAGGCGCCAACTTCTCTTCCCTCTGGCGTTCTCCGCGGGCCCTTGGCCTCCACCTGGGGCAAGGCTCCGGGGAATGCGGCGGGTGGGTGGGGGCGGGCGGCGCAGGGTAGGGCTTCGCATGACGGGGGCAGCGGATCTTTTCGTGGTGGCTCTGGGCCTCCGTGGCCCCCGTTCAGCCCGTGGCTGGCGCAGGGGAGGGTCAGCGTCTGCGTCCCCGCTGGTTGCTCCATCCCTCAAAGCCGAGGCCTTTCCCCAGCCTGGGGCAACGGCGGAGGGGGAGGGAGGGAGCAACAGAGCCTGCCTAGGCAGCCGAAGAAGAGCGGTGCGAGTGGTTTTTAAAGTTAGCCCAAATCCCTCCGCAGCTGGAGGTAGCTGGCGTGCTGCGCCTGGCCCTTTGGGTCTCTGGTATCTCTGAGTCTCTGCTCGCTAGAGACTCTTACTCAGGGCTTTAACTTTGTTGGGGCCGCCCCAGGCACCCTGGAAGCGGGTGTTCTGAATTGGGGGGTGAGGGGCACTCTCTGTCTGAGGCTCGGGATCCCAGGGCTGGGCCCGGCCAGGCCACGCGGGAGCCTCGTCTCGCAGGCCCTGAGTCGGCTGTCAGGCCAGACACTTGGGCTGCCTGGGTTCTCGAAGCACCACCGGCAGTGTCTGGTACAGGGCCCGCAGGGCTGCCGAGCCAGAGCCGCGCTCCGCCAGATGTGATCCCAGGCTGACAGTGGTGCGAAGCGGTACGGGGAACCAACACAGGGCTTGGTTTTTTGGTTTTTGTACTTGAGGTTTTCCTAGGCTACACAGTCAGAAGTCTGGAGGGTCTGACTCCTCTCTGGATCACTCCTCTTTAGCTGGACATCTGGTTGAGGGGGAGAGCACACTCCTTAGCTCTGGCCATGCTAGAGTCTTTCAGTCCATGCCCGGGACTCTACCAAGGTACAGTCCATGCCCGGGACTCTACCAAGGAGTCCAGAGCCCAGAGCGGGACTCTGGTTGTACCCTCCTGGCCAGGCTTAACCATTTGTTGCCCAGGCAGCTACTGGCAAGCCAAACCCTGTCTTTTATCTTTTGTACCTTTGCCAGCCCCTGCACCCAGTTTGGTTACCATTCCCAGGGCAGCGGAACAGGCAGACCCTTCCTGGCTGGCCAGCATGTCCTTTATTCCCTCCTTCTCCCCCTCAACCCCCCTTTTTTAAAGGAGACCTTCATGATAAGGTGCCCTTGGGGAAAGAGAGGGGACCCAAAAGGTGCTATCAACCCAGCCCACGCATTGCAGGGTCTTTCTTCTGTGGTCCTTACACTGCAGGGGTGGGTTGGGCGTGCTCACAGCCCAACCAGAGGGAAGAAGGTTTTGGGGGGCTGGGGAGACAGGAGCAGGTAAAGGAGGTCTCAGAAGTAAAAGCTGAAGAGGGGCAGGATCACAGTCCTCACCTGCCCTCTTACTGTGAAATTGACTTGGACTGGGGGCTCCTCACTGCCCTGAGGGGAAGCTCCAAGCCCGCCTGCCCTTTCTTGGGTTCAGCGTGTAATAATGCAATTAAGGATGGCAAAGCCCTCCTCTCTTTTAATCTTCTTCGTATTAAGCCCCAGGATTAATTAGCGTGTCGGCCCAAGCCATTTATATCTGAGAGCCCTGCCCCGTTTGGTTCCCAGCCCACGAACTGGGGTGCTGTACCGATGCCAAACGTGACCGCGGGAGCCGAGCCAGCGTGGATGGAGGATGGGAAGGTTCTGAGGCCTCTAGGCTTTTCGAAGCATCCTGGAGAGCTGAACTTCAGTTCTTTTGTGCCCAGGCTTGAGCTTCAGCCAGAGCCAGGGGGCTCTTGGGACCAGGCACAGAGAGAGAACGTTTTATACTGAAGCCCAGACTCACCCCTTCACTGGGCCAGCTGCCCTCTCTTCCCACCCCTGTCCACCCTGGGATCTCTGGACCCCCGGGGCTGCAGGAATTGAGGCTCTAGGAACTGTTTGAGCTGGCTGTGCTGGGAGGGAATCCTCCAGCGGGCAGAGCTCTCCTGCAGCTGTGCTAGGGGCTCTCTGGGCTGGGGAGCAGCATATTACCCTCTCTCTTTGTGCCTCTTTTGGGGGCTGAATTTTCCTTTTAGACAAGGAGATGGATAGCTCAGCAGTGTGACAAAGTGTTCAAACAATCTGTCTTGAATAGATGAATTGCATTGCTCTGTCTTTTTGTAATTGTGTCTATCAGAGGGAGAGGTCAAGGCATTGATTGCTTGGATGGTTTGCAAGTAACAAAGGAGAGTGAGGGAGAGAGTGAGGGAGAGAGAGTAATTGGATTGTAGTCTGCAGAAAAAAATGATCATTGATTATTTTATATGAATATGTGGGAGATGTATTCTATGTGTGATTATCAAGTGTTGCTCATTGAAGGTTTTCAAGGCGTATTGTTCAGCATTTTATTATTATCATCATCGTTATTATTGTTCAGATGGATACTGGTCTTAACTCATGGAAAACAGTTTAATGCAAGAGTCCTTTCATCCAATGGACTCCAGTGACCTCATGCGGGGACCTGGCATTCCCAGGTACAAGACCTAGAAGCTTGAGTGGGAAGGCTCAGAACTGAGGGCCAGGAGGGCTGGGTTTTCTGCCATCTTCACCAGCTCGCTGGGCCACGCTGATCAAATCACACTCTCCTCCCCAGCCTCTTGCCTCAAGCCTCAAGTCTTTCCCATTCTGCAGACTACTGGGTTAGCCTTGAGGATGTTGGATAGTTGTGGCTTCAAAGTTCTCTCTGGTGCAGGTGGGCGGGAACTGTCAGCACCATGGTAGGTTTCATGGCAGACCTCCCCTCTTGTCACCTATGGGGGACCTGACATGTTGGATTGAGGGCCAGCCTGGAATCTGGGAAAGGCCAGTGTTGGTGACAACTGCTCCATTGGATGGTGGTGATCTGTAGCCGTCGGGGAGGGAGTTCACAGCCAAATGACTGCAGAGACATAAAGCAGGTGTGTTCGGGAGCAAGGGAGAAGACAGGAGGGCAGGGCTGGCTTAGCATTGATGCTCTGAGCCGCTACAGAGCCAGCAGAACTCAGCTGCATGGTACTGAGCAGGGGGCTTGGAGGGCCCAGCCAGCAGCAGCTCAGCCTGTCCCAGGGGAGATGGACCCCCCCAGACCCCTAAAACAGCCTGATCTGCTTCTCCTGTCAGTTCACCCAAAGGGTCCTAAATGTTCGTTTGTCTCCTGAGTTGGGGAGTTGCTGCGTGTAAAACAATGAGAAATTTCTCGCAGTGACTGGTGATGCGCTGACACATCGCTGCCTTGTAGGAGCAGACAGCAGCTGAATGAAGATCAATAGGGTTTTCCCCCCTGGAAGTAAATAGCTTCAGACAAGACCCGGAGTGGCCCCAGGGGCCTTAGAAAGCATTAACTTGAGGAATTTCTGCCTCCACTCTCTAGCCCAGCTGCTCCTGTCAGCCCGGGCTTCCCTCCTTCTCGAGCTGGAGTTTAATTTCTTCTTGATGTCTGCCTGGCACTGCGCTAAACAGTCTTTTGACGTCAGGATGATCTGGGATTTTTAGAGGTGGTTTATGCAGGGTGAGCCAGCCACTCTGTCCCCACTTGGCTCTTCCAAGGTCACTTGCATCCCCCTGCCACCCGGCATGACAGCTGACTTCAGAAGTGCTATTTGAAAGAGCTTTGAGGGGTGCTTGTCATCCAACCCCCTTTAGGAATGCAAGGTAGCTTGGCTGCTTTTAGGATTCATTGTGGCGCCTGTAAGCCCCTCTGAATCCCCATGTCCCACGGGCATTGTGTGTCCCTGCCCCAGGAAATGGAAATCCTTGGGTGGCAAAGGTAGGGGGTAGCCTCAGAAGTGCCTCTGTGGGCATTAGAACTCGGGGAACTACTAGGCCATACTGGGGGGGGGAAGCTGCAGGGCTGTTTAGGGGTGCTCTTTTAGGAGGAGACCTGGTTTTGCTCTCAGCAGCTCGGACCATTTCTGGGCTTCTGTTGAAACCAGTCACAGTCAACTGTCCCTGCCTGTGCCTCCCAGGGCCTCAGCCTGGCTTGCTCAGGACCCTCAGGAGGGAACCAAGAGAGCTGTCTGGGCTCCCCAGGCTAGGCTTGCAACAGAGAGACTGAAGTTCCAGGAACAGGGGCTTTCCTCCCAAGCCAGTACCCAGCAGGCTTTGGCTTCTAAGGCTGTGGCTGGAGCTTTGGATGCTCAGATGGGCCCAGGCCCTGGTGCAGACTGGGCCATGGACTTACTTTCTGGAATAGTGCTTCTCCCAGGTGTTGATTCCCCAGCAGCAGCACCAGGGGGCAGTGTGTCTGTGCCGAGGTGCCAAGCTCCTCCTGCCTGGGACCCCACCTGGGTCTGAAGCAAAACCAAAATAATAGAACAACAGTGGAGCAATATCACAGCCTCCCCAATTTACTGAGCGCTTCTTAGCCACCAGGCACTGCAGTAAGAGCTTTTCAAACAACGTCTAGTCACATGGGTGGAGAGTAAGTGCTCAAGAAATATCCCTGGTACCTGTCTCCTGCATTTAGTTCGCCTTAACCACCCTGCAGGAATTACCCCCAATTAGGAAACGAAGCTTCAATGATCTGGTTGCCCAAGACCATGGTGGGAGCAGCAGGAGAGGTCCACAGGCCCAGCCTGACTCCAGGGCCCCTGCTGTGGGCCTCAAGAGGATGGGAAGAAGTGCCTTTTAGGTGCTGAAGGTCATGCCCATCCTGGTAGTGTGAGTGCTGAGCTTAGCCTCCGGGGTCAGGTGGTGTTTGGCCTGGGTGGGAGTGGCTGATGGGCGCTGTGAGCTTAACCCTGCTGTGCTGGTTTTCAGAGTCCTCCTTGGTGATGGGCTACATGGCAGATTTGCTTCCTGCAAAAGAACAACATGGTTTTTACCAACCCACCTGCCAACACACAGCTATACCTCCTTTTCCTGGCCTCTGGACTCTGCCCAGGACTTTTGCCCAAGCCCCATACAGAGGATGGGTTCTCCCTTGGGGATGCTCAGGCCAACCACATGAATCCTTCTGCTCTGGGCACTCCTTGTCCCCACTAGGCTGTCCTGGAAGACAGCGTCAGAGCCTTGGGGAAACTGGGGCCCCTGTCTCTGACTCCCCTTGCCTTCCATCCTCATCAGTGAACGACCTAGCAGTTTGCTCTGCCCTCACCTGCCCATCTTCCTCCCCATTCCTAATGCCTCCAATATCCTTTCTAGACTGATAGGTTTTATGATCATTTATTATAAGCAAGAGTCACATTGCAACCTTCTAAATAGAGCTTGCCTAACCGGGGGTTGAGTCCGCTGGATAATCTGACAGGCCCCCGCCGTGGCCTGGGCTGCGTGTGGCTGTGCCACAGGTGCTGCGGGTTGCATGTATGTGTGGGGGCTGGTGCCCAACCCACCCTTCTCCACACCACTTCTGTTTGGGCAAAGGCAAACCCTAACCTACCTGTCTCGCCCACCATGCGCCGTCTCCCTGGGAATGGTGTGACTGCTAGGCACTGAGCAGGTCTGGAAGCCGGGGAAAGTGCACTAAACGGAGTCCTGCAGAACTGCCAGATTTGAACAAGTGTCATCAGAGGGGTGATGGTATTTTGCAGGGCCTCAGTTTCATCATCTGTAAAATGGGAGTGATATTGCCAGCTGCCTTGCGACCAAATAGGAGCGAAGTCCTTTCAGAAATCAAGTGCTGTCCAAGGATCAGCAGTTCTTCTCATGGTCCTTGAAGAGTCTGCTGCCAGCCCAGGGCCAGCATGGGGCAGGTGAGCGAGGCGGCTGGGGAACAGGGTTACAGGAGTTTCTCACGCTCACCCTGCACTTGCCCGCTGACCCCGAGGGCGAGCGCCTCCTTAAATCAGTCCCTTCAGCCCGGTTAGGGCTCTGTACCAGCATCTGTGGTTTGCTCATAGAGTCAACGTTTTCCTCTGCTTCTCTTTGTGCTTGAGACGCAGACTCTTAATTGAGCATGATTGGGAGAGAGGGCACAGGGCTAAGGGCAAGAGAATCCTTTGGGGCCAGCCAGCAATTCTGATGTTGCTTTTATTCCCCATTAGCTGCATTTCGTGGCGGTCCCCTACCCCTACTTACCTGGGCTGACCGCCTTTGGAGTTGCCTTGGGATCCACACTCCCCCCTTCTCCACCTGGCCAACCCAAACTCACTTTCCTGAGACCCTCTCCTTGCCTGCTTTCACCTTTGACCCTTAATGTCTGGCTTACTAGCCGACTACCGCTGTGCTGCACAGGCTGTCTCTGTGCGCTGTCTTGCCCCCCGGACAAGGAGCTCTCCAGGCCTTTTCCCTGTCCCTACCAAGAGGAAGAATGAATTTTTAAAGATTTATTTATTTATGCATCCAGAACTGGGGTACAGGCCAGAGGTGCAGAGGGTGAGAGGATTCACCAGAGACAGAGTGGGGAGCAGAACAGCAGACGAAGTGCACTGCTGAGGGGAGCAGCAGGCTCAGGAGAGGTCTGCTGCGCCATGCGGGTCACCTCCAGGACAGGGACAGAACTCACACAAGCGGCTGCAGTGCTGAGCTTTAATCCATTGCGCCACCAGGGAGGGCTGAAGGCAGAACAAATTTTTTGGACTCAAATAAAGTCTCTCACCCATTCTAAGCTGGGTTCTCCCCACTGGCCCCACCATTTTTATGTCTCTGTAATCAGTTCGTGCCTCACAAGTCCAGGTTGATTTGCAGGACTTTTTCTTGGTTTGTCAAAATGCAGTCACGTGCCTCTCTCTGATGACACGTGGTGGCTCTGAGCTGGAGCAGGGGTCTGACATGTGATATTCCCTGTGGTGTGACCTTGGGCAGTTCTATCATGCTTTTCCTCACCTGTGACAGAAATGTTGATATTAGGTTAAGTCATATTCAACTGGTTTTGACCTATGAAAATTTCATGTGGTTTAACCTTATGGTTTTGTCTTCATAGGGTTATTGTGAGGACTAAAGAAGCGCTCCTTGCATGGTGCCTAATAGTTAATAAATGTTGAGAGGAAAAGGAGGCTCCCCCAAGGGTGTGACCAGGTTTCTGCCATGCGGCTGAGCTCTCAGGCTGCTTCTCACCTGCCTCTGTTTTGTGCCAAGCCTGGTGCTTAGTGTGTCATGCAACCCAACATGTGGCCTTTCCCAGTGCCCACATGCCCATGTTCTTCAAAGGGGAGTTTGGGGTCCAGCAGACTGTGGCGCCCACCCACCTTGCTAGGGAGCAATAGAAGTGCCCTTCCTGGGGTGCTTTTACTGGGATGTGTGTCTTTTCCTGGCCTGTTACTTATACACACCTGCCACTTATGGGTGCTGGTCCTTTGCAGCATTTTAAAAACGGAAATATACTTTGCATGTGCTTAGAGCTGACATGACCCTGGTGAAAGGATTCTCTAGAGAAGTTGGTCAGAGCAGACCTGATCAGTCCCTCTTGCAGGGAGATCCAGGCTTGCTTTGTGGACAGTCTCTGCAGCCCAGAGAAGGCCTGCAAGTAGAGCCTGGGCCCCAGGAGGTAGGCTCTGCTGGTTCTACTGGGAGACACCAGGTAATGAGGCCACAGCAAAAGCCGAGGAGAGAGTCCCCACAGTGATCGTACAGATTGGAGATAATGAGATGGAGTGAGATCCAGGGGGAGTGGCTTGGACTCCAAATCCTTTGGTGCCATGCTGAATGGTAGTTAGGGGAGGCCGAGGGAAAGAGAGGGGCAAGAAAAGATACAGGCTATGTGAAGAGGGTTCCAATCCATAGGAGACAATAAGTCTTGCTCTATTAAAGGGACTGATGCAGAGAGGCTGCTGATGGAAGGGAGTTTATAGAGTTCTCAGAACAACTGCAGAGGTGTTAAATGCAAGAAGGCTTCTGCAAAGCCTTCCTGCATCTGCCTTGCAGAACTGAAATCTGCCATTCCCAAAATCCTGCCCAATTGGGCGGAAAAGCAGGAGCAAGGAGCCAAGGACTTCCCACGGCTCCGGGCATCACATTTCCTGTCTATGGGGAAGAATTATAGAATCCAGAGTGAAGTCAACCTCAGGGGTTATTCGAGGCCTCTGCTTCTCAAACATTAGCATGCGCCAGAATCACCAGGAGTGATACAGAGTGACTGATTCCCCGGATGTGGGGTGAGGCCTGAGAATTTGCATCTCTAACAGGGTCCCAGATAATATTGATGCTGCCCATCTGGGGACCACACTTGGGGTGCCACAGTTCTGAGTCAGTGGCGCACCCCTCCGATCAAGTGCTAGTGACTACCACCTGCAGTAGGAAGGCGCCTGTCTCCGACCCTGCTTTGTTCTTTATGACAAGTGTTTTGGCCCACTCCAGTCTTTCTTTTAAGATTTCCCCTAACAATTGTCTCCTGGCAGTTCTAGGGATGGCAATGCAACTCGTCCATGAGCATGTCGGTTCTGAAATCCACTCCTCAGAGCCTGATCTTCTATTACCTTCCCTAGGGTGTCACTTTCCAGTACCCCTGGAAAGGAGGGGTAGTAATAGTTTTGACCTCATGAGATCATGATGAGAATTGATATGACTGGCATTTCAGTGATCTAGCATTGTTCTAGAATCTAACAGGTTGAGTTTCAAGGTTGCCTCCTTTACTTCCTACCTGTGAAAACTGGGGCAAATTATTTTACCTCTCAAAATGGTAATAACAGTGATAATGTTGGTTCATGGGTTTTTTTTTTTTAAAGATATTATTTATGCATACAAGACCTGGAGTAAACGCCAGAAGTACAGAGGTGCAGAGGTGGTGAGGGGATTCACTAGAAACAGTGGGGAGCAGAACACACAGGTCAACAAAGTATACTGCTGAGGGAAGCAGTCGGTGGGTCAGAGAGGTCTGCTGCACCATGTGGGTCACCTCCGGGGCGGGGATTGAACTTGCCTCGGCTTCACTTAGCTTCGCAGTGTGGCACTCCAATCCACTGCACCACAGGGAGGGCCGGTTCATGCAACTGAGTGGGTTGTGCAGACAGAGGGTTTAGACTACAAGCACAACAAGCTCTTCCTATTGTCCACTAGACCAGCTATCATGATCCCCTGATCCACTGATTGTGCTTTGGTTTGCTCCTTGACCCACAGTGCAGCTCTATAAGTGTAAAGCTCTATAAGTGTCTTCAGTTTTCCCAGTGTGATATCCAGAGCTAACCACAGTGCCCCTGGGGTGTTGAAACCAGTAAGCTCATCTCCTCAGACCTCAGCTCTGGGGTGTAGGCATACAGCCCTAGATAGTTGCTGTCTTTTCAGCAGTCACTTCTGTGACTTTGACTGAACTGGTGGCCTAGTGATATGAGGTCCTTTCCACAGCATTGCTGCTGGTCTATAACTTTTCGCATCTTCTTTTTGGCCATTGACATTTTAAGCCTAGATAGGACTTGTCATTTATCCCTAGTAAATCCCATCACTGAAACTACAGTTTTTCTTGCTCTTTGTTTCTGGACTACCTGAACCTGTTCTCACCTTTACTCCATCCTCAAGAGGCAGGCATGAAGCTCCTCTTCTTCCTCCCTGGGCTTCTTCCAGGGGTCCATGGTAGAGAGCTTAAGTGTGTATTGGTCTATATCCCGGCGGGGCTGAAAGCCACTGTGCTGGAGGGCTCTCTGTCTCCAAGCCTGCTCCACGCCTTCAGCCTGGCATGAACATGCCTTCCCTCGCTTCAGCCATGTGTGCCTTCAAAGCCTTAGGCAGCAAGCTACTCGCGTCTGTGTTTCTGAGCCTTCTTCAGTAGCCTTGGCATCTCTAACCTACAGGTTGACCAGCTTTCCAACCCCACTGGCTTCCTCATGCTTCCACGCCCTTTTGTGACCGGCTGTGGTGGCGTCTCCAGACTCCTGCATTGTCCCTCTTGATGCACACACTCTTTGCTTCTAGCCACTGTGTCTTCCCTCAACTCAGTCCTCTGCTGTTGCTATTTTTTTTCTGGCTAATGTCAAGTCATCCTTCAGGTCTCAGCAAACATGAATTTTCCTCTGGGGAGCCTTTTTGATTCCCATCTCCTTCCATGAATCCCCAGCACCCAGCACCTCCCTTGTCATAGCACTTACTGAACCGTCTACTCCTCATTGTCTTGGAGGTAAACAGGGACCATACCTGACTTATTCACCATTTTATCCAGTGCAGCCAATACAAGGCATGACACACAGTAGGTGATGAAGAATAATCTGTTGAGTGAATGAATTCATTTATAAATTTTGTCATTTGACTTTAAGTCTACCCAACTTTCCTGTCCTTCTGCTGAGCCCTTTGTCCAAGCAGGACTTCATGAAAGGCCTTGTTAGAGTCTTCTGTGAAATTAAGTTCCTAATAATGTCAGCATTTCTTCTGACACATCAGCTCAGTACCCTCTATGCAAAGACCTTTTTATGTAGTCTGTTGGGCAGAACCAGGGTATTTAGGAGAACATGTCTTTCTTCCCCAGGCCAAGGGTTGGTCTTTACATCTGTTGTCTGGTTCATATGATGGTCCTATTCTTAAGAGGACACAAGGTCTTTACTTCTAGAAGAGACTGAAGAAGACACCATAGTCTTTCCCACTTACCTCGCAGCATTTCTGTTGCTTCTGCTAGAGGCCAACCCAAGGAGGAGAACTTCTGCTGTTCCATCTACAGTAGGCCAGCCTCTTGGGACAACTGGCAGGCAGGAGTCACTGGTCATACCTCCCCAGTTGCTAATAGTCACACCACTGGGATGTGTATACAGCAGGTCTACCTGGCAGCTTTGTGTAAAGCAAGTATATTGGCAGTTAGTCTGGAGATTCAGGCTGTATGGACAGTCAGCCTGGGCCATTTAGCTCTTGGAACATATGTGTCATCCACACTGGTGCTGAGAGTGAACACACATATATGCCTGTGTACTGGAGGCATGCACTTGAATGAGATGATCAATTCAATATTCTCTTCTTCACCAAAGGATTCTCATATCAGGGCACAGCAGTCATTCTTTATCCCAAATTTGATGACAGAGTAGAGTAACTTTCCTTTGGATCACTGGGGAATCTAAGGACTGTGTGCTGGTCCCAATTTCCAACTGATGGGGGTGATCTGTCTGTCTTATTAGAATGCCTGAGAAGGAAGGCAGTGCAGATTTATACTACAGAGCCCGGAGTTTCCCTCCCTGAACTTGAGTCTAGCAGGCTCTCCTCTTTTTTGCTTCCTAATCCAAGAAAATAGATGACACATTATGCACTGAAAGAGCCTGTTGCCTCCATGGCCATTTTTCCTGCCCAGTTTAATAGAGGTGACACCCGTCTATTTTACTTGTCTCATAACATCAAATCAGTAAATAAAATATGGGTGAACTCTCAGGTTTAGTTGAGTTATGACTGGTTCATGGGGGCTGAGGGCAGGGGGAGAGGTTAGCAGAGATTCAAGTCCTGGCTTCTTGCAAGAGCAGCCTTGTGTCTTCCTAGGATCCTAGAAATCTTTCATTGCTGGAGGAAGCCAGGCATAGGCATCCTTTTTGGCAGTCACTGAGCCCATGGAAGAATCAGAACACAAATATTGGTGATATCCCAAATATTGGAGCTGCAGGAGTACCATACCTGCCCCCTCTTTTCTGGGGTAATGAGGATCAAAAAGAGGAAATAGCTTGTACCACATTACTTGGTGAGCCCTAGGAAAAATGCAACGTAAACATGGGTCTCTGACCCCTCTTCTACCCTATTATACACACATGCATACCTTGAGACTTTAAATTTGCTGTCTTCTAGACAAGATGATTTTTACTTAAACTGTTTAATTTTTGAGGTAGCGTTGCTTTATAGGACAGGCATGGGATCAGGCCCTTTATATGCCTGTCACCATACCACGTCCCACCACCCATAGTCCACCATAATCCATTGTGCTATGCCCCGTCCCCCATAAATTTGCAGTCTAAAGAGAGATAAAAGACTAGATTTCTCCAATGTGGCAAAAAAGACCGAGACAGTTTTTTTTTTTTTAAATATTGAAGGAGAAATACAAGTCAGAGTCACATATGTTTGTAAAAGCTCACAGATAACGATTCACCCCCTTTGTGATTTGATGAGAGGTAGAGATTAAGATTCACCCTAGCTTCTGAGTTCAGCACCACGGAGAGCAGCCAGTCTCGGGGTGGTGAGTGGGCGCCATCTGCAAGCTGACACTTGTGGTAGGGGTGATGCAGTTATTTTAAGGTCTTGCTAAACAGGCATTCTTTTCCCAAATGCTATTCCTCTAGGAGTCCAGTGTTTATAAACTGAACTGAGGTGTTTGGCAGGCACGTAGCCGGCTACTAAGGACAATTATTTGTGGTCATTTGAATTGTGTAGGTCATGGTAAAAGAAAATGAAGCCAATGGATGGCATTTTCTCCCTCCCTCTTTCCTCCCCCACCCTCGCCAACATGCATACCTAAACTGCTCTTAAACTTTGCTGCCTGTACAGCTTGTCTGCTAGGGAGCAGTAACAGATGACAAAACCAGTGAACATTCTATTGTCAAATATCACACCTGATACCAAGCGTCTTTGCTCAGCTTGTCAGCATCATCTTTCACATTGCATTTGGTAAGTGGACTGTGTTATGTATTTTTATTCTGCTGAATGTGATTTCTTAGAAGTATTTTTGTGTTATTATTTCCTGAGTTGTGGAGCCCTGCATACCTATAATAGAGCTGTATTTTCTGCTAGTAAATAAAATTACTCGTCATTCAGGTGATGGGAATTAAATGTGTCACATAGCTTTGTGCCATATCCCCAAAGAACCCCAGCAGTACCACCTGGAAGTGTCCGAGAAGCCTTGCGATCGGACTGGGTGTTGACAAAGGTCTCTTCTAGACAGGCAAGTCACACCATGAATGACCTCAGCCTGCCTCGGAGAAGGAGGGGCTTTTTCCATCTCTGGCTACTGAGAGTTGGCTGGGAATACCCGGACTAGACACCCGTGGACACAGAGGCTATGAGTGTTAGAACTCTAGAGTCAGAGGGCTTGGCTGTGGCTTCTGAACAAGGAGTTAGGTAAAAAGGCTCCAGGGACTTAGGAGGAGGCAAGATGGCATCTTGAAGTCATAGCAGATAGAGTGATTCTGAATAGAAAGGGAGGAAGCAGGCTCTGTCCACACAGCAAGGCTGCTTTGGGGACTCAGCTTGAGAGAGCTCAGGCAGAGGAAATTGGGCTTTTTGATGCTCCTACTTGGTTTCGCAGAATCAGAAAAATCTGTTTTAGAAATGTGGCTATTTTTATGCTGTTTGTAATTTAGTGTTTATTTCCTGTCTCTTTCACATGGACTCTGGGCTGACTCATTGATTCACCAAACATTTTTGGAGCGCCCACTCTGTGTGCTGCAAGGGTGCACTGGGCAGGGACTGCAGGGGAGGGACCCGAGGGCATGAAGCTGCACCCCCAGGGCTTCTGCATGGACTCACAGTCGTTTCAGTAGGCGACCTTCAGGGATAGGTTCCTTGAATACTTGGGTACGTGTAGTTCAGCCCAGGACCCTGCATTTGAATCTTCCTTGTTACCCAGCATGCTGGGGGAGGAATAATGGGCTTCAGGGAGAAGAGCCGAGCTAAAGCTCACGCAGCAGAGCCAGCTGGGAAGCCATACTGCTCCTTTCCACCCTTCTCTCCTTTTCCCCTTCTTGCCCTCCAAGTCCCATCATCACTTGCGTTCTTCTGAGAGTCTTCACACCTAAGCTGTCACACCCCATTCTCACGTTCCTCCGAGGAGTTATTTTATGTAGCTCTTTGTCTCCTGGCAGAACTGAACCATAACTTTTTCTACATCGTGTGTGTGTGTGTGTGTGTGTGTGTGTGTGTGTGTGTGTAGGAAGGGAAAGGCAGGGGCTGAGGGGAGTATCCTAAGCCAAGGAAAACCGTCTG
>NW_004567109.1:18906384-19059305 GCF_000260355.1 Condylura cristata | reverse complement strand
TCTGTCCCCTTGGTGAGAAAGTTCTTCTCTACAGCTGATGCAGATTCCTCCTACTGCATTGCAAATCCATCTTGCCTATGACCTGACTTGGCCATTCATGGAGTCTGGGAGTGAAGTCTTGATTGGGAACCAGTAGCTTTAGGGACTTTGCTTTCTGGGGCTGTAGCAAATGTTCTCAGACAATTAAACTGAAATAGCCACACTTTGGTGCACACAGTCTTGGACAGATTTATAATATTTTCTTTTTTAAAAAATTGGACTTTTTTTTCGTGGAGACAGTGATTTATGAAATAATCAATTTCTTTATCTACCTAATACATTGGAGTGATCCGTCAACGCAGGCATCAATCTCCCCCCAGAGGCCATGGAGGGGGCGAGGGAGGAAATCGCCTTGGAGCCTGACTTGCCGGCAGGAGGCAGCTTTTCTATGAACTGCCTTGTCCCGGAGTCCGGGACCTGCAATAACTAACTGCGCACACAGTTGCTCATTTCTCTCCTCAGCCCCAGCCCCAGCCCCACCTGGAGGAGCGGGCACAGCATGCGCTGACCAGGGTTGTACAGGCTTGGGCACGGAGCAGGGAGGGGGCTCCAGGCAGCCTGGGGGCACGGAGGAGTGCACGGCCATCCCCACATCTCTGAAGGCTGCAGCTTAGACAGGGGCACATTACCTGATCCTAGAAGAGGATCCTGGAAGAGAAAAGCTGGGGTCCATGGGGGTTTGGTTCTGGAAGGCAGCATTTGAGTCAATACCTGTTATCTCATGTTTGGTGTTATTTGAAGGTTAAGTAGACGTCTTGTGGAGTTGTGAGCTTCCTGTCAAAGGAGATACTCAAGAACAGATTGGCCAAGGGTGTTACGGGGGTGCTCTGGATTGCTTTCACTAGGAAATTCTAGGCAACCCCAACTGTGCAGCGAGAGATGCTATAAAAATCCACGCTTTCTGAGTTTCCTGAAAGGCCAGGGCTGTGCCTGCTCTGCGTTATACAAACTTCCCAGAGCCTGAGCCCAGAGTGCTAACTATACTCTTAAAGTCAGACTTTCCCCAGCATGCCTTGCAGCGCCCATGGGCCAGGAGGGAGACTGTTGGATGACCCCAGCCCCATGGAGGGCCTGTCAGCTTTTGCAGTAGCGAAACGCCAGATACACTGGCACACCCCGTGGACTGAGTTTGCACACCTCGCTGCGTCGGCAACCATTGCAGAGGTAGAAGGCGATGTCTGAGAAGATGGCCAAGGTCATGCATCCAGTCAGGTAGGGCCTCGTCGGCTCACTGCCCTTGTGCTGTTTGCTCAGCAAGGCTGTACTGAGCACACACTATATGCCAGTGCTGTGTCGGTGGCTGGGGCCCAAGGGTGCGTAGTGCAGACGTGTGTGTTGGCCTCATGGACCTTGCAGTCTGGCAGGGAAGTTGGACATCAGAGAATCTCTATGAGTACAGGATGTTCGGGTGACATGCAGACTGCTCTGGGGCTGGGCAGGAGGGCAGCAGGAGAGCCTCCTGAGTGGTGACCTTTGGGCTGAGACCTGAGGGAGGGGGGAGGGGCAATTAGGTGAAGGTGATGGGGCGGGAGGGTCGGTACTAGATAGAGGGAACGGCATGTATGAACACCCGAGAGTTGTGTTAAGTTGACCATATGAGCATTGTAGGCCAAACATGGTCAAATGTTAGCCATCAGGTGTGTTTCCAATGGTGTTTAAAAACCTCAAGGAGGAGAACGTTAGGACTGGGCACCACCCACCTGGATTCATACCTTTGGAACACCGACCTGGTGGCCGCGTGATGTGCCCGCAGCAGGCAGGAGCAGAAGCTGTGAAGTAGTCCAGGCGAGAAAGGCGTCAGAGGGCAAGATGGAGGGCAGAGTGTCCTCATCAGGCCCAGGCTCCCCCCAGAAGCCGAGATGGTCCCTTTGCTCCAGGCCTGAGCCCTGGCGGCCAACCTCAGTCACTCCAGGTCCTCCCCAGGTCAGGGCTCCCCCCAGATTGGCACCTGCTTTCTGAGTCCTCCATTGATGGATGCCGTGTCTGCTGTCTGTGAGCTCAGCTGGCCTCTGGCCCTCTCATGCTTCCTTGGCTTGACCAGAAAACCCAAGCTGTGTCCCGTGTCCTGGAGTCTGGGGCGGTGGTGCCACCTCAGATGGTGGGCTGCAGCCCTCACAGCTGCCCCGGCAAGCTGCTGGCACCTGGTATGTCTGGCTGCCCGGCCAGGTCTTCTGAGAGCCGCTTGGCATGGAGGCCAGAGAAAGGTGCTCTGTTTGGTCTTGACCTCTCCAAGGGATCAGGAGCTTCTCTGTGGCTGGGCTCAAACCCCTTCTCCCACTGAGGGGGCGCCAGCGCCCTTCTCCTCGCCAGCCGAGTGGCCAAGAGACCTCAGGCTGCTGGGCAGGTGTCAGGTCACTGAGACCCGGGCACAGGAGGGGCAGCCCCATCATTGGGTTATGCTTCCTCCAACTTCCAGCATCGTCTGCCAACACTGTGTTACACTCCAGACTCAGAAGTAGATGTCACTCAAGGCTGACACCAACACTGAAGGCTGACAGTGTGGCAGGCACTGTGCTAGGCACCTTGTAGCTCTTCAGTCATTTCATGCAGCAAATGTAGCAGGCCCTTGACTGCCACTCTACAGAGGAGGAATTCAAGGACTCTACAGACACCAGCTGGTATCATCATTGCTGTCATCATCACAGTAGCTGTTATGGCAGATGATGACTGCCAAGACCTAAGTACCCAGCACATAGTAGGGATATTTGTTGACTCTGTCTAGGCAGAAGATGGAACAGGTGGGGGTGGGTCTAGCTTGGGGGAAGGGCTCTTGCCGGTCTGCTGGGTCCAGAGACCCCCTTGCTCCTGTTCCCAAAGCCCAGGCCTTCCTCAGCCAGGCCCCGTGCCTTTCTCAGGCTCCTCAGTGGTCCCCATCCCTCTAGTCAGGATGCCAGAGTGCCCTTTCGTGGTCATTGCAAGGAATGTAGGGACAGCTTCCAGTGCCTGCCCTTTTGCTGGTGGTTTGCAAGACCTCAGTTCTTCAGGACTTCATGCTGTGGTTGATTCTGTCCAGTCCTCAGCCACTGGCAGGCCCAGCCAGGACGCCATATAAACCACTTCACATCCAACAGCCACCCTCAGCCTGAGGCAGGTGGAATGGTTCTGTGTTCTGTGCTCTCCTCCTGGAGTGCCCCCTCCTTGGCCTCCGTCTGGATTTCTTCTTTCTTGTGTCTTGTGCTATCATAAGTCTCACCTCCTCCAGGAAGCCTCCTTGGATGCACCTAGGCACCTGCGCTAAGCCTCCCTGGAGCCTTGTTCTGTTCCCCGTTGGAGAGCACCTCTGGTGGCTGAAGCGGCCTCCCCACTGACCCCCCTCATGTGTCACGCTCACTGTGTCAAGCAGGACACTGCTTCCCTGTCAGGGTGTTTCTTTATTTCTTGTCTTGTTTTTCAACAACCAACCACAAAAACACCTTTGACAATAGACTGTCTTGAAGATGAACTCCTTAGCCTAGAATTCAAAGACTTCTGTTTTTAGCCTCTGCCTTCTCCCACCCACCCCCATTAATTTTTAAAAAAATTTATAATAGTTTATTTTTACATATTTTTGTGCATTTTTCCATCTCAGTTGCAATCCCCTTGGGTTTCCCATCACCAAATCACCCATGTGCCATCACCATAGTCCAGTGCATTTCCCTCCCACTGCTGTTTTTGATCCCATTCCCCACTCTACCCCCATAAAATGTCTCTGGTATATGGCTGTTCATTATTATTATTTTCTCGCCTGGTCCGTTATACTCCTGCTATGAGAGAAACCATCCGGTATTTTTCCTTTTCTTTCTGGCTTATTTCACTAAGCATGATCCCTTCCAGCTCCATCCATATTGCTGCAAAAGACATGTTTCTTTTTCTTGGTTGCTGAGTAATATTCCATTGTGTATTGGTACCACATCTTTTCAATCCAGTCATCCATTTTTGGGCATTTGGGCTGTTTCCATGTCTTTCCAATTGTGAATAAAGCAGCAATAAACATGGGCCACCCCCATTAATTTTATTTAAAGTCAGGTTAGTTTTTCCAGTTGAGTTAGTCAACATTTAAAATTTGGAATGTTTTATATAAGATTCTGGTCCTGGCCCTCCCTGGTGGCGCAGCGGGTTAAAGCACAGCACTGAGAAGCTAATGCCACTTCTGCATGAGTTCGATCCCAGCCTGCCCTGGAGGTGACCACATGGCGCGGCAGACCTCTCCTGACCCGCCTGCTGCTCCCCTCAGCAGTGTGCTTCGTCCTCTGCCTGTTCTGCTCCCCACTCTGTCTCTGGTGAAGCCTCTTGCCGCCCCTGAGCCTCTGGCCTGTATGCACAAAGAAATAAGTCTGAAAAAAAAAAAAAAAGATCTGGTCCAGCTTCTCTTCCCACATCCCCACATGCCACAGTCTCCACCCCTCCTTACAGTGTGTCCGCTAGACCCTGGCCAGGGACACTTACCATGCATGGGCTGGTTTTCTTTCTGTCATCAGAGAGAACAGAGAGAACAGTGTTTTCATCATCAGGAGTAGACAAAAGGCAGATCAAAAGGGCATTTATTTCAAATGTCTTTCTCACCCCACCCCTGCTTTCCTTGAGCTTCCTTTTGGCTCCTTCAGGCACTGAGTGCCTGAGCCCACCTGGTCCTGGGTGTTCTCAAAGGCGATGACCTTCTCTCACAACAACCCTAGTGCATAGGAGCCTTCCCACTTTGCCCATGAGGGGCCCCGCCCTCTCCAGGTGGCGCCACCCTCTGAAGTCACCAAGGTCTGAACAGGCTGGTCTTCCACCCACCTCCCTTCCCCGGGGGGCCCCAGCAGCTGCCGCAAGTGAGGCAGGCAGTTAACAAGTGTCTGACAATCCAATTGAGTCCTCGAGTCACGGTGAGCTGGTGCTGGGTGGAAAACCCCACCCATTGTGGACAGGGGCATTTGGGGTGCTTCTGGGTCCCCTGCCCTTTTGTCATGTGTCTGACTTCTAGCTGGTGCTGGCTCTTTCTGGGATGGCCATGCCCAGAGTTGAGTTAACATGTGCTAAGCAGAAAATCTGCAGGAGTCCCATTGCATTACCATGTCTTTGAGGCTCCAGGACATGGCGTGGGCATCAGAGCTCGGCAGGAGCATTTTAACAACCTCTGTCCTTGTTCGCTCCCTGCAGTGTCACCGATGGCCGCAGGCCCATCGCTCTGACACAGTCCCAGTGACTAATTGGGCCTGATAAAGGGCCACAAAGACACACACCCTTTCCCCTCCTGGCTCCGGGAGTAAAGTAGGAGACTGCAGAGCCACACTTCTGCTTGGAGGGTTAGGGGACAGTGGGGAAGAGGAGGCAGGCCTGGGGTGCCAGAGCCTTCACTTGGCCACGCTAGGTGGGACACCACAGTGAGAAGGTAGGCTGCCTGTCATGAATTCCCCACAGACACTGTCCAGAGCTGACTGCAGAACAACATTTTAACAAACAAGGAAGCTCCACTCTCGACTGTGCTGGTAAAATCCCACCTTGCCCAGATCCTGAGATCTCATATTCCAGTGGCCCCTCTGAGCCAGATGGCCACAGGAAGCCTCGGCTTAATTTGGGAGATGTTTTCTCAGCAGAACTTCCAGCATTCTGTGCAATGGATTAAGTTCTGGACCAAGTGGGGGCTCTAACTCTCTCGGTGTTCGGGGCTGGCTTTGCGCTCCTGCCTGCTGAGATGTGCTTTGGGTAGACAGATTATCCCTCAAATCCAGACTCAGGGATCCCGAGACTCAAACACGCTTCCAGTTTGATATCCTAGACGTCTGGCTTTCTTCCTGCGCGGAGAGCGTGCTTGGCTGATGGTACTGGAGTCACAGCAGCGAGCCGACGTGAGGGACTCGCTCTTGTGGCACCTGAGGGTGTGCAGCTGGGGCCCCACTTCCCCGGCTGAGCTCAGGCACCCCGTGGTGGCCACTGACAGGTCTCGCTTCCTGGGAACCACGGGCCCTAGAGCTCAGATGGGAGGCTCCGCTTCTGTGCGAGTCTATCCGAGGAGCGTCATTCTTCCGGGATGATGCAGGAGTCATCCGCCCCGTGCAGGGGTCAGCAGGTTGCGCCTCCTGGGTGCCCAGAACCAGTTAAAGAGAGAGGACGGTGGACATGTGCCCCCGCAGGTCTGGTGCTTCCGGGGCGTGGAAGTGAGCACCTGTGGCCCACGTGGTGGCCCAGGTGCCCAGACGGGGCGGACCCCAGCCTCTCTAGGAGGAGAAAAGAGAAGAGTCCACTGCCCCCCTCTGCCATCTGCCCTTGGGGTTCACAGAGATCTGGCTTCCTCCCTCCTACCCAGGTGGAAGGGCTTCTTCCCCACTTGCCCAACCCAGGAGACAGGCTCACATTCAGCAAGCAAAATCGAGAACTCCTGGATCAAGCCAGGAAAACAACTATAGCCGGTAGCTCTTGGGCACTTACTCGGCCAGGTGGTGTGCTAAGCTCTTCCAGGTGTTCATCCTCAGTCCTCCCAGCAGCCCTGTGGGCTGGTGCTGTGCCATTCAGCAGATGGACAGTTGTAGGCCAGACATGGAAGGACTTGCCTGAGCTCACACAGCCAGGAGCTAGAGGCCTGGATTCCAGCTAGATGTCAGACCTAGGTTGGCCCTTGGTCACTCACTCTATGACCTCTCCTCATACTTACAGAAAAGGGACTTACTGTTTCATTGCGATTTTTCTAGATGGCTGAAGTCCTGAGAGAATCTTGGTGTGCAAAGAGACAGCTTCTGGTCTAATGTGGGGCTGTGTGTGTGTGAGGGAGGTGGGGAGGGGGCAAGGGATCCCGTGCCTGCCCTGGGCTCTAACCCCAGGCTCTCCTGAGCTGGTCCAGGTTTTGGACCCCGGTTTCTCTGGTCCTTTCAAGCTCAGGATCAGTCTCATTGCCCTTCTCTACATTCTTGCGTGGGGGTACTCTGGATGAGTTGTGGTTCTCTTCCAGGGAGATTTGTGTCTCCTGACAAATCCCCAACATCCAGGTGAGTGAGCCTGTGGGGGCCTAATGATGTTGGATCATTCTGGAATTAAGCAGTAAAGGTTCTGATTGGCTCCTCCCATGATGCATGAGCCAGAGTTTGAACCCGTGGTGACCCACACATATGGGGGAAGAGAGCATTCTCCCAGGCACCCAGGTGTCAGAGATGAGACGGCAGACCACCTGGTTCCCCCGTGATGGTTCACCCAGGGTGGTTAGTGTCTGGGCCTAGGGGAGGTCCTTTGGGGAAACTCTGGGCAGAGACCCCTGTGTGCTGTATAGTGGATTCCCTTGTTTGCCAAGCGCGTTCACATCTGTATCTGTTCATCTCCCCAATAGTGATCTTGGCAGCCGAGGCAGGGCTGACGCTTCCCCGTTTGCACATAAAGTAAACTAGGGGTCCTCAAGGCCAAGCCATTTGTTCAAAGCCATGCTAGTAAAAGCTGGATCAGGAAAACCCTGAAGTCGGATGTGAACGCCAATCATTCCTTCACCTTTAGCTGTCTGTGACCTTAGGAACATAACGGCTGTGTCATGGAAAAACATGGTTAATGTAAACATTTATCTGGGGGCATGGCTAAGAGTAGGCGCTCAGATGAGGTAAAGTCCTGTTTCCCTCCAGCCTTTGGATGCCGGTCTCCAGTTGTCTCCACCCTGTCTCCTTCGTCCCTGGCTGGAGGGTTTCAGGTTCATCGTGTGACCTTGCGGAGAAACATCTTGATATTTGCTGTCAGGTTAGACAAAACATCTGGCAGATTGGCCCATCTTTTTTCTCTCCATCCCAGTGTGTTGGTGTCATGAAGATAAAGCCACAGAGACGTAACTGCCAGGGCCCAGTTCCCAGAAGGCCATAAAACACGGGCGATTCTGCCTGGCCCCACTCACCGCAATCCAGTAAAGTGCTCCTCGTCCCCACACATGGTTATTTTTTACAAAATCGCTGAACTGGCCATGTTAGCTGTATTGATCAATAAATTACTTTGATGAAAAGTCAATAGACAATGGCCCCCTGGCACTCATTCCCACACAAAAGAAGGACTATACACTTTTTACATCTCAAAAGCCTTGATGCCATTTCCTGTACCATTTTTCTTCTCTTTGTACCACCTGAGCCAGGATCTGCCTGGCCAGGACACGGAGACTTCTGGGACCACGGGCAGGGCTTCCTCTGGTCCAGGGGGCGTGGGGGCAGCATGGATCCATCAGTCAGGCCTCAATGAACAGTTCATTTTCCAGGTACCCTGGGCCCAGCTGCCACTGCTGCTGGGCACCCTCCCTCTGTGAGCCCCATCACAGTGGCCTGCTGGGGGCCAGTTATAGCTCCAGCCTCCCTACCTGGAAGAGCTGGGCTAAAACAGGCCGGAGGTTCTCATTCATTTATCATTCATCATTCATATGATTCTGCTGGAGTCCCTGCGCTTCCCATGGGAGATCTTACATTCTCCCCAGGAGGCCAGTGCTTAGACATTTCCACCCCCGTCAACTTGCCAAGCTCCCATGCTACGTGCTGCTTAGGAAGACGGTGTGCTTGCAGATGTGGGCAAGGCCTGCTGGTCACCAGCCCAGACAGTGGCTCTGGCTACCTGACTCTTGATTTTGGGCAAGTTCTGAACTTCTCTGGCCTTCTTCTCTCCATCTGTAAAATGGGCGTGAATAGGTATTTACTGCACAGGGTTGTTGAATAGATTTGCTACCAGAAAGCACAGTGTCTGGCACGTATGAGCCCTGTACATGTCAGCCGCTTTTAGCTGGTGAGGATAACATGAGCTAGTGTGTGTCAGATGCTTAGAACAGTGTCTGATCCATAGAGTTCGGTGCGTAAGAGCCCATATCGTCATTACTTGGGATTTCAGAATAGGGGTTTCCATATGGCCGTGTGACTGTAGGCTTGACTCTTTCTGCTAGTGCTGTACTGCTTGGCCAGTCATTATGCTTTGGGATAGATAGGAAAGCCCCTGCAAGCTGAGCTGCAAGACTAGCGGAATAAACGTGGTACAGATGGGAAACTGACACTGGCGAGGTGTAGTAACTCACCGGAGAGCACACAGATGGTCCGGTCACCGACTCCAGGTGCTTCCTGTGTTCACTGTGGTCTGTGACTCCGAGTGCTGAGGTCGTCTGGGCTGCCCTGCATGCCTACTACCCTGTGTAAGTACGTTCCGTGCCCCCTTCCCTCCAGGAGCATCTTTCTTTTTTATTGACGTGCCATTGGATCACATGCAGTATGTGATGCAGGGGCTGTAGCGTCGCACCTCTCCAGATGCCTGCGACCCGCCACATCCACTACCAAAGCACCCAGGTCCTTCACCGTGGACCATCCTGCCCCTTTACTCTTTACCCCATGAGAGTTTCAGTTTTGTGGTCAGATTGCTAGGGTTTGCTCTGGTTTCATGTTACTGGTGCTTTGTTTTGTTTCCTTACATTCAAACATGAGTGAAATCATCTGGTATTTGTCTTTCTCCTCCTGACCTGTTTCACCTAGCATCATCCCCCCGGTTCCATTCATCTTGTTGCAAATGGCAGGAGTTTATGTCTTTTTTTTTTTAAGATTGATTTATTTATTCATATAGAACTGGGGTACAGGCCAGAGATGTGGAGGATGAGAGGATTCACCTGAGACAGAGAGGGGAGCAGAAAAGGCAGATGGACAAAGTACACTGCTGAGGGGAGCAGCGGAGTTCATGTCTTTTTATAGCTGAGTCGTATTCCGTTGTGGACATCACATCTTCTTAATTTGCTCATCTGCTGTGGGATATTTAGGTTATTTCCATAACTTAGTTATTGTAAATAGTACATGTGTCTCTTCAAATCAGTATTTTTGCTAACCGGATGGTTTCGCTCATAGCAGGAGTATAATGGACCAGGCAAGAAAATAATAAGAATCATGAACAGCCATATACCAGAGACATTTTGTGCGGGTGGAGTGGGGAATGGGATAAAAAATGGAGTGGGGGGGAGAAACGTGCATGGGGCTATGGTGATGGCACATGGGTAACTTGGTAATAATGGGAAGCCCATGGGGATTACAATTGAGATGAAAAAAAAAAAGTACAAAATGATGTAAAAATAAACTATTATACTATTATATTAAAAAAATTTTAAAAATAAAATTTATTTCCTCCAAAAAAAAAAAAAAGAACACTGCCATAAAATATGTTCTATTGTGAAGAAAAATGAATGCAATTACTCTGGGTAACTCTGTTGGGACTTGTAGTGATGTGAGAAAAAGTGCATGTTTGTAGAGATGATGATCATTTCTGGAGAAGACTGTATGAGGAGAGCAATGGAGGAAGAACCTGAGACAGCAAAAAATAAATAAATAAATAAAAGTATTTCTGCATTCCGCATTCTTAGGGTAGATACCTGGAACTGCTGTGTCATTTTGTAGGTCCAGCTTTAATATTTTGAGAACCCCCAAACTCTTTCCCATGGGAGATGGACCCATCTACATTCCCGTCAACAGCGTGTGAGGGCTCTTTTTAGGGAGCAACTTTAACTGCTTTTGTTACAGGGCACCCCAATGTGAATTGGGTTGCCCGTCTGTGGGTCTTCACCCGCGTGCTTACGATTCAGTCGTATTATGGACACTGGACACACTCAAAAAGGTTAAATAATGGATTTATTTATAAGGAGAAAGATAAAGGAATAACCCAGGGAAAGAGGGAGAGAAACACAGGTTAACTAGGATGTCCTACCAGTTCTGCTGACGTGGACTCCACCGGCACGCTGAAAACCTATTGAGCGCCAAAACCATCAGCCGCGAACCTCCAGGCCAAGAGCCCCCCAGAGCCCACATGTCCGGTTTTATCCCAACGTGGCTGCTCAGCTCCGCCCTCACGTCCCAGCGTGCTTCTCCTTGGTACTGGTGGGATTTGGAGTTCTGGTATCTGGAGTGGGGGCGGAGTCTGTGAAACCTGTCCCTGTTACACTTTCTTGGCAAGGCTGCTAAGCGGGACGGTTTTGAGTCAGACTTGCTGGGTTCAAGTCCTGGCTCTGCCAATTTCTGGTTATCATGGTTTTCTGTGCCTCAGTTTTTCTTGCCCATAAAAAGAATAGGGTGGGAGAAAGTTTGATGCATAGGAAGCACCCAGCAGATGTTACCTCTTATTTATGCTCAAAAAGAAATGTTACAAGAATAAATGTCCATTTGAACAGCTCTACACACAGCTTGTTGTGACCCTCAGGCAGCACTGGGAGATGAAAGAGGCAGAGTTCGTCCGTACTAATTTGCAGCTGAGCATAGAGAGCCAGCTTGGGTGGCCTGTCCCCACCACACAGCAGGCTGGTGGGACGGGCAACTCACCTCTGTTAATCTGCAGTGCGGCTTCTCCCCTGTGCTACAGCTGCCTCTTTGCAAAGGTTCTGCCTCAGGGAAATCAAGCCACACCCCCAAAGACTCGAATATACAGCTGAGCTGGACTCAAGGGCCTCTCCCTTGACCCAGGTATAGGGGTGCTCTCTGCACGCACCTGTCCTGCCTTGACACTGTGCTGTCCACTGCTAGCCTCTTCTCATTAGCACTGCCCCCTTCTAACGTCACCCTCTGCATCCCTGGCCTCCCATCAGCATGGGGGCAGGGGTCATTGGGGACCTTTTTCTTAATTACTGAGATCCCAAGTTCCTGCTAGGCTGGCCAGGTCAGGTCTGGCTCCATTTGCATACCGTTAGCTGTGATGCCGTGCATTATGGATTCATATTTAATTGTAGTACTTTTTGGAGGCAACTCTAACCTAATTAAAATCTCCTTCTCCAAGACCCTGACATTTCCCCAGAATCTGGTAACATGGACTTGGCATCGACAAACCACACATGCTCCGTGCACACACACTCACACCCTCCAGCCATAGTCACGCACTGCCATTTCAGTCCCAGTCCCATGAATTCTTTTTAAATGAAAAAAGTCTTTTCCTCCAAGATGATTTGTATGCAGACTTAACACAAGCCCCCAGGGGCTTGTGCCTGGAGAGGCTGCCAGAGTCAGGCTCCACAGAGGAATCTGGGCTGAGGGGGTGGAGCGACCCAGGCTGAGGCTCCACAGAGGAATGTGGGCAGTGGGGTGTAGGTACTCAGGCTCAGGCTTCACAGAGGAATGTGGGTTGGGAGGGGGACCCCGGCTCAGGCCCAGTTCCATCTGCCTCTAGCTGGGAACCATAGTACTTGCTCAGGCCTCAGTTTCCACTCATTTTTGAGATTGTTGCAGGATAAAAATCTCAAGTCCTACATGGTCTCATTACTCTTGGGCCATTTCCACTCAGGCAATCTAAAGTAAAGTGTATGGAAATCTCTTAATCAGATGAATAATCAAATAAAAAATAGCTGGGGTGAGAAAAGGATAAATAGGTGGTGCACGTAGGATTTTTAGGGCCATAAAATGGTTCTGTGTGATACTATAAAGGTGGGTACGAGTCATTCTACGTGTTGTCAACAGCCATAGGCACGACACGGAGGGAACCCTGAAGTAAACACAGGGTGATTATGATGTGTCCATGTGAGTTCATCAGTCATAACAAATAACACATCTGGGCATGTTGATGGGGGGTGCTTATAGCTTTCTGGGGGCCAGAACTATACTTTTTGCTCATCTTTTCTGTGATCATAAAATTTTGCTAAAGATAAGGTTTACTGAGAAATAAAATAATGTAGCATTCTTGAGATCTAATCATATGTGAGACATTTTATATGCTTTGACTAACTCCTGTGACAGTTTGAGGTCGACATTATCATTATGGTTATTACTTCCCCATTTTACAGATAAGGAAACTGAGGCTCAGAGGGATACAGTTGTCCAAGGTCACACAGCAAAAAAGGGTGGGGATTGGATTTAGATCCAGGTACTCTGGCCTCAGAGCCCAGGGCCTTAGTATATCACAGCTGCCTCTTTTTTACCATAATAGGATTGGGGCGAGGTCTCCATTGTTCTCCTTCTGTGATAATGATTGAATTGATGCCTGACTCAGGCCTAGGGGATGGGCCACCATTCACCTCCTGACATTTCTCAGAAATCGGCCCTGTGCTGGAAGCAGGGACTGGGAGCAAACCCCTCCCCCCCTCTCCCCCCCTTCTCCCCCTTTCTTCCCCCCCCAAGCAAGCAGGGTCATCCCGCCTCCGTGTGGGTGGGGGCGGTGAGCGCACAGCGCGCCCCCTGGAGGCAGGACGCTGGCACTGCACCTCAGCCCCAGGCTCTTACCTACCTGTTACCTCGAGTCAGAAAGATGTGAGTTGGCAAGAGTTGGGTCTCAAGGGGGTGACAGGATGCTCCGAAAGGAAAACTCAGGGCAGCTGGCCAATGGGCGTGGGGAGTGGGCACACCATGCCGCTGGGCCGCGGCAGGGGCCCTGTCCTGCAGGGGGGCGTCTCCGTGAGACACGGCCTCGATGCCACTGCTCCAGGCTTGCGAACAGTGTCTTGGACTTCAGAGTGACTTCCTGGCCGCCGCACCTAGGTTCAGATCCATGACTGGCGTTAGACAGGCGCCACGGCCCCTCCCAGCCCTCAGTCCTCCGGAGACAGAGGTGCCCACCTGCTAAGGCGCTCTCGTCAGGGCGCGCCCGCGCTCGTCCCTGCCATTGATAGCCTTCCTGCCAGCCCCAGCACGGCCAGTCTTAGGCCTGCTCCTGGCCGGCCCTGCCCCCGCTGGTGCCTGGGGACAGCACTTCTCACCCACGTGCCTGTTTGCCCACAGACTGCCCTTTGTCCAGAGGGATTTAGATTTTTAAGGAATAAGTTCACTGGAGTCCTGCGGGGCATTGACACGAAGGTCTTTGACGGGAACCTCCCTTAGATGCCTCCTCCTGTCATGCTGAGGCTTTTGCAGAAAATCATTTAATGTTTTCTCTGGGTTTAAAGAAGGCTCAGCCTTGTTGGTGTGACTTGAAACAAAGTGCAGTCCACAGTGGAACAATCCAACCTCTGCTTTTCAGTAAATTCAGGGGTGCTGTTCTCCACCACATGGCGAGGAGCCTATATTTAGGCCCTGCCAGGCCTTCGGGCCCCTCCCCACTGCATTGTTAAGGCCTCTACAAGTTCTGCAGGACTAAAGCTGGAGGGCGGGAGAAGCTCCCCACCAGCGAACACGGCGGGAGTTGCCCTGCAAAGTCTGCGGTTGGTACTTGGCCTTGATGGAAATGAGTGGCTAAGTAAATGAACGATGTAGCGAGCTGCCCTTTCTGGTGGTTTACTCTGGCAGCCATTTGCTGCCAGGCCATCCTCATTTCTCCTGCCTTCTACCCTTTCATGCCCAGACCAGCTCCTGCTTCCTCCCAACACCTGCCCTGGCAGCCCAGCCTCTGTGAACCCTCTGCTAATGTTGGCATCTTCCGCGCCTGGAGCCCCAGGGCCTCCCTGGTTGTCTGGCTTTCTGGAGGCCCCAATTGCTCTTATTCTTAACTGAGTCTAGGTCAGGTGAGCTGCCCTGCATCCCTGCGCCCCATGACTTCCCAATACATCTTCTGTCACTTTCAGCGCCTGTGGGATGGGGAAGAGCAGATGGGTAGGATGGAACTTGGGTCAGTGATACAGCCACAGGTTGGCGCGGGAGTGGTGGGCATATCACTTCAAGCCAGAGTATGACATTCAGAGGGGCTGGTATTTGACATGCAGTGGCATCCAGGTAAGCAGGGCCACTAGGGAGGTACAACATGGCGGAGTGGATTGGCCAGAAAGCGATGGAACCTAGAGGGAGAACCCTGGAGAAAGTGAGGTTCACAGGCCATAGGCGAAAGTGGGTTGGGACTCAGGAGTCCCTGAAGAAATCGTCTGCAGAGGGAAGAGCCTGTTGGACAGATGCCCAGGACGAGCCTCACAAACAAGCAGGATCCCTGTGCCAGGCCCAGGATTCCGGCTCCTCCTGGCCCTGCCGGTGACCTGCTCGCCAAGCCCCGTGCTGGCTCTGGGTGTGTGTGCGCAGCCTCAGCTGGTGAGAGCCTGGACCGCAGGTGGGACCCCACTGGTGTCATGGGGGAGGTGAGGGAGGCGAGGATGCTCTAGTCACACACAGTCAGTGACCCCAATGTGGTCACCACCCCTGTCACTCATGTGGAATTTCCTCCATGGAAGCCCTTAGAGACGAGCACACAGACGAAGAGCACACGCACAGTGCCGTGACGAAAAGGAGCCTGGGGATGGAACATGGGAGGGCCGGTGACCTCTCCGTGACCTGCACCCTTCCCTGCGACCTAAGCCTGCCGATCAAGGGCACAAATGAAAACAAAGCGACGACTCCCACAGGGAGGGCAGTGTGGGGGAGCTTCTGGACCAGACCCCAGGTCCGCACCCGACTCCAGATCCTGAAACTCCTTTTCTCCCTGGTTCTTCTGGGGTCACCCAGCTCTCAGAGGGAACAACTGCAGCGATAGTTCTCGCCTATTCTGTGTATTTATCCTTCTTCCTACCCAGAGCCACTTTCCCATTTGATACACCCCCTGTGAGAAGGGCTGGTTCTTCTCTCCGCTTTGTGGAGAAGGAATCTGAGGCTCAGAGAAGGTGCTTGTCTGGTCCGAACCCCCTCGGGGGTGGGCTGTGGAGTGGGGATTAGAGCCAGCCCCATTTTCCTCGCCTTCTTGGAGAGCAGATTCCTTAGGCCGGCTTGAGGCCATGGCGCCTGATGTTTGGGGGGAATGTGTTCTGAGGGGTGCTGAAGGCAGAGGCCAGATGCTGCCGCAGGTATTCGCCCCCTTCACCCTCCATTTGGCCTTGGGACCCATGGGCTGCAGGTACGTGTCTCTCCTCCCTCCCCTCCCCTCTTCTGCCCACCTGGGCAGAACATCCGCAGAGGTGCATAGGGGCCTGGAGTCACTGGAGGAGGGCATGGAGCAGAGACTGCAGGGGACCCTGAAGAGGGGCAGCTAATAGCTGGATCCAGAATTTGAAAGTAAGGAGGAAGCAGAGCAGCTCTGCTCTCTGGGACCCACCAGAAGGGACCCAAGAGAACAAGTTTCAGAATAAGTTCAAAGAGGTTCACAGGAGTTTGAACACAGATGTGGGCTTAGAGTCAACTGCTGGAAGGGCCTGGAGCTGATTCAGAATACAAGCAAAAGCATTGTCATTCCATGTGGGTGCTGGGCAGTGAGGTGCCGGACGGGGGCGCAGACCCTCGCCCCACTCCAGAGCCCGAGGCTGATAGCCTGTGCGCCTGATCGCGCGGAGACTGAACAGTGGGTTCTGCTCATGGCCCGGCAGACTCGGGGTGCAAAGACCGTGGCTCTGATCCATGTTTGTGTCCCAGAATGCCATGTGAGACACTGGCTAGGCTTAATTTTTAATGACTGAATCAGTACCCCAGCTCATTCCACAAAAGTAATTTGAGATTGTCTACAACAGTGGCAGTAGCAGATTCCCAGGACTGTCCAGTCTTGTCTGTTCTCTGCGGCAGTGTTAAGTGCAGTGACACCTTACTGACAAAGCCAGGAGCCCCAGCACACCATCTCGTGCACAGCTTGGTCGGGCGTAAATGCAGGATAGCTGGAGAAATAGGCGGCCGACCTGCTCTCCTGCCTGTTCGCTGACCTGTCACTTCTGAGCGTCAGACTTTGAATTCATTTTGGGCATTCATTAGGTGGGTGAAGGGACCCTCTTAGGTAGGACCTGACATCCGGCGGCTGGTTGGGGGCAGTTTCCATCCGATTCAGAGCAGAGATGGCCAAGCTTCGTGGATTGATAATGGTCAGCCATTAGTTACAAAGTTTAGCGTGTATACCTGATAAATGTAATGTGTTCTCTATAGGTCTCTGCAGGCACACTTAGCTCAACCTGCGTTACGCCTTACGCACCGCATGTGAACTGACGCGGTGAGCTTCTAATCAACGTAGGCAGAAGTTAGCATTGTCTTCCGGTCCTCAGTGGGCTGGCCTGTGCCTCCCGGGTGGAGACATTGTGCTCTGGGTTCCTCCTCAGTCTGGGCTGTTCTCTCCGAATACTTGTGGCCGGCGAGTTGGAAGGAGCCTTGTTTGATGACAGGAGTGGACTGACCAGTCACTGCCTGCCTCCCTCGCCCCTTGTTAGGACTTTCCCTGAGGCGGGTTCTGTGCCATCTCCCGGAAGCCCCCTGCCGTGTCGCTGGTGGACTTGAGCTGCAGCTGTCCAAGGGCTCATTTGCTCAATAACACCCCGTTTTTAGCTCTTCCTCTCCGTACCTCGCCTCTCTCTGCCCCGCCAGCAGAGTCTGGCGCTGCCTCTGGAGTAAGGCACTGGTGCTCAAACCTTCGCTTGGTGATCTCCCTCCAGGGGCAGCAAACTGAGACGGCTTTCTTCTCGGGGACCCATGGAGACTTGTCCCCTCTCTTCAACATGGAGAAGTGCCCTGGATTTTTTGTGTCTCTCCCCACCAATGAGCAAATGGGCAGTTCTGCACCTGGTGTGATGATTCTGTCAACCACCCTAGGTGCCTACTGGGAACAGGGAGAAATTCTATAGTGCTCCCGAAGAAGGCAGAGCTGGAGCCCTGAGCTGCCGCCAGGGGAATCTGGTGTGGGATGCTCCCCAGGTAACTCAGTTAGGTCCCCTGCTGTATGGAGTTATTGAATATAAACGTGTTAAATCTGACAGGACAACTGCCAAACGCAATTGATTTTTGCTTTAGAACAATTGATCTCAGGCAATTCTTTCTGACAATAGACAGATGAAGGGCCACTTGTCTGTTGCGGCTGTTCTTGGTTTATGGCAATAAAATGGAGCTACTGGCCCATGGGAGTTCATCTTCCTGAATCCTGCACGCAGTGAAGGGGGAGTGCGCAGAATGCACATTGGCAGCGTCTAAAGCCATTTTGATTCTTTAAGTTATGGATGAAAATGACAGGTTGGTACTTCCAGCATTATCCTGGGATAGTTATTGGCAGAAATTAAAGTAGAAACAACTACTCCCTGGTGTCTTCCGCAGCCAGGTCCCAGGGCCAGTGTCCTCGACTGAGGATTCAGTGAACCAGAGCCCAGAGTAGTGCTTTGGTATAAGTCAGCGGAAGTTAGTTGCATGTGGAGTTCAGAGAAGACGCCCCACTGGCATTCCCAAAAGGAATCAGGATTAGGGCCACTGTTTTCAAGGCTCACCGTCTCTTATTTCAAGCCAGCAGTCCTTGCTGATTTCAGGTCCCCCTGAATACCTATTTCTGATGGGGTCCTGGCACATGGCTTTGTGATCTTGGGCAAGTTACCTTACTTCTCTGAACTACATTTTCACCACTTGTCATGTGGGGCTTATTCTAGGGTTGTGTGAATATTACTCTAAATCAGATGTATGTGGGTGAGACATTTATCAGGCCCTAACACACAGAAAGTGCTCAGTGAAGATACGTTATTATTGTGGCAGTGGTTGTTCACTAGCCAACAGCTCTCTTGTCAGCCTTGACACAGGCAGCAGAGAGAGCAAGTGAAGGTCACTCATTCAACAATTGTGTTCTGAATGTGTCCTGTGTACCGGGCTTGGTTATCGAGTGACCCCTGCTGAGCACTGGGCAATGAGCAGCGAGCGTCACAGCGGCCATCCTTACCCTCAGATGGCTTCCATTCTGGTGGATCATAGCCACAGCATCATAGTTCAAGTAAAATGCTGAGGGACCTGATGCTGAGCAGGGAGGGGGTGCCCTTTGGGCTTGGGTAGGCTCTGCAGGGCCTGGGGAAGGCAGGAGGCAGGGTGAGCAGGACTTGGCCGGGCCTCAGCTGAACCGTGAGGGCTGGGACCGCCAGGGCCGCTGCTGGCAGCCTGCCCTGCAGAGTCCATGGGTGTGGGCTGAGGACGCTGCCACAACAGAGGGCAGCCCTGGAGTTGGGATGGGCCCCTGCTTCCGGGGAGAGAGCGAAAAGTCTGGTCCAGAGTGGGAAGAATGAAGTGACCACTCCTTCAGGCCTCTCTCCAGTAGCTCAGGGTGGGGGATGCAGAGATAGACTTAGGGCCTTGGGGTACTTTCCAGAAATGAGCTTGTCAGAGAACCGCCCTCAGAGTCAGAGTTTTGCTGTCCTCCCGCCCTCGCCCTCACCCGGCTCCTGACTCAGTTCCCTTCCTTCTGAGAGAGCAGTGTCTGGCTCTGGCCTGGCAGAGAGGGTCTGCCCCCCCGCAGCTGCTCTCTGGCCTGTGCTCCTGACCCCTCCCCGGGCCATACATCTCAGCACCCCAGCTCTGTTCTTCCGGGCTCACTCCCTGCTCTCTGGGAGAGCCCTCCCTGGACAGCTGCCCCGCCCGCTGCCCACCACTTCATACACCAAAGCCTCAACTGTGGGCACCCAAGCCCTCCACGCCAGACCCCACGTCCCGTCAGCTCCCCTGAACTGTTCTCCTAGGCCTGGTATCCACAGGCCCTCAGCCTTGCCCCTTCGTCCCCACCCCCCACTTCAGAAGCAGACTGGCCTGCTCCCCTTACTGCCTTGAGCTCAAATTCAAGCTGTCATTCACAGGCTTCCTTCACCTAGCATGGCAGGAGCTTTGGAAGGGGCAAAAAAGTGGGGGAGCTGGGTTGCTCTGAGATTCAGTTTCCTCTTCTGCAAACAGCCCTCAGAGGACAGGGCTTGCTGGTGCAAAGTGAAGCGCTGGGCACAGGGCTTGGCACATGGTGGGGAATCCCATAAATGATGGTGGTGAAGAAGACGCCAGTATTTACGTGTCTATCCCTCAGTCATACGTGAGCCCCGCCAGACATTTACTCAGCATCTTCTCGATCTTGGCCTTTGCTGATGCTGGAGAGAGCAGCTGGACGTGGGGCCAGTTTGGGGAGGTCACAGTCTTATTGGGGAGGTGATATTAAACTGCAAGGCCCTGTGGTCAGCAGTGATGGGGGAGGGACAGGAAGCCCAACAGTGGGGCACTGTAGGGGAGGTTTCCTGTTGGAACCTGGTGACAGGCTCCCGGTGTGGGCCTTACTGTCTCTTTCCCAACAGCAAGCCATGTTTCGGCCAGCACCTTCTACCCCCCATTTGGGCTCATGTTAACAGCCGCCTCTTGGGTTCAACTCAGAAACCTGGGCTTCAGGCAGGGGCAGGGCCAGCTTTGACCAGGGGAAGATGGGCGTGGATACCACAGGCCCTCCTATTCATTCACCAGATGTTCTGTGCTTTGAAGTTACAGCAGGAGACAAAATGGATCTCGGTCCCTGAATTAGTAGCTTCGGTTCTAGTAGGGCTGAGATAGCCAATGACAGGGAGCATGGGCGCCCTAGCTCCGCCCAGACTGAGAAGGCCACTCCTAGACTGGATTTGGCAATGTCCCGCCCAAGACCCAGCCTGGGCTGGGCCTGACCACCAGCAGGGCTCAGTCTGGGAGTCCTCAGCCCTGGCTTCACCCAGGCTGGGCCTGCCCACGGGATTTTTCCGGGGAGGCAAATCGCCCTGCCCAAAGGCACCTCTGCTGCTCCCAATGGGATGTGGTTGCAGCCTGCCCCTCCTAGCTTGGAGTAGGGGGGCTGGGCCCCCTCACCATGTGTGGCGCTGAGCTCTGGAATTATATTTCCTGATTTAACAACTGCAAGTGTTTGCTGCAGCTTTACTGCCTTAAAAATGTTTTCTAATAATCCCCAGGTGTTTCTCTCGCATACAATAGCCTGGCTTGTTACAGCCCAATTAAATCCTTATTTGAGACGCTTAATTAAAACTCTGAACAGAACAAGTCATAAAGCTTGCTCCTTGCCAGCCTCAGGCCCAGAGTGTATGTCCCTACCCTGACCTGCTACCCCTTCCCAGGTCTGTCCCTGGCATTTGCTACTTACAGTTTTAAGTAGATGGGGTGGGGGTATCTAGTTTGCCTCTCCATGGGGGCCCACGTTGGGTGCTGAGCTCAGTTACTTAGAGACACAGGGGTGGGCTCCTTGCATCCTTGGATTTCCAGTTTCCACCCAGACTCATCCTCTTCTGGCCCCCAGGGCAGGTTTTCAGTCTCCTCTCAATTGATACCTTGGGCCAGACAGTTCTTGGTTGTGGGGCGGTCCTGTGCATTTTGGGATGTTTAGCAGCGTCCCCAGCCTCTACCCAAAAGTGCCGGTAACATCTTGCCCTAAAACTGTGTTACCAAAAATATCTCCAGGCATTGTCACAAGTCCCCTGGGGGTAAAATGACTCCCATTGTGAGCTACTAGCCCCAAGAGGCTCCATCCTAACAAGCTGGGACCCAGGAGCCAGGGAGTGACTGAAGGGCCCTGGGAAGCTAATCCTCACCCCCATCCCTAGGCAGGATAGAATGGGGACCTGCAGAGGACAGGACACTTGTGTGTGCCAGGAGCTGCGATGCCCAAAGTCACTAGGAAAATGTCTGGTTGGAGAAACTAGGAGGGTCCCTCTTGGGCGCCCGCTTTTCTTCACTCCAGCCCTTCTCAGCTTAAGCCAGAATGGAGCAGTCCCTTGAGTAGCCCTGTCCTCTAGATAGAACCTGAAAGTGGTGTACTCCACTTGGCCCCGCCCTCCTGGACTTCTCCAGGTTTAGCCATGAGGTCTCTCTCAGGTCCGTGGAACTTGGCCCGAGCCAGTGGGAAGGGTGGCCCACCAATGCTCTTGCCACCAAGGAGTCCGAAGGACCAGGAACACCTGCCCTGAAATAATGACTCAGTCGCCTGTGACAAGCCTGGTGCCCTCTGAGCATTGCCTCGTTTCATCCTGCAGCCCAGTGGGTTCAGCGTTATTAGTTTCACTATATGGGCGAAGAAACTGAGGCCTGGAGAGACCTGCCCACGTGGCACGGCAAACGAGTGGACGGCCAGGGAGTGTGCCAGGCCATCCTCCACTTTGCTCTCAGATGCCTTTCCGACAAGACCCGAAATGGAGGACTTTGGATTTTATCCGTGGAGTCCCTTTTGGCCTGGGCCTGGCATGGAGAAGGTGAACAGCTTCCTGGAGCTGACCACCCCTGGCCAGTAGTGGGGGGGGGGGCGGTGAGTTCAGCTGGGAGTGGTCAGCGTCCCACCCAGAGCCTCCAGGAAGTTCTTTCCTGGCCTAGGCTAGTTAAAGCTCCTAGAACGAAGAGCATAGATCCATACGAGCTGCTCAG
Organism: Condylura cristata; assembly: GCF_000260355.1. Taxonomy (NCBI): domain Eukaryota; kingdom Metazoa; phylum Chordata; class Mammalia; order Eulipotyphla; family Talpidae; genus Condylura; species Condylura cristata. The sequence continues at coordinate 19,037,370 of NW_004567109.1, read as the reverse complement.
GGTCTTGTTCTGGAAGGTGTGGTTCGAGAAGAGGGCTGGGGACCAGCTGCCTGTCACGGCCGGGGGATGCAGTAGAACTTGAGCCAGCCACTCACTGGGCTCCAACGCCCTAGGAAGCAGGCTTCCAGGCCTGGGCGGGGAGACCCCTGCAGTGACCAGAGGGCTGGCGGCTCTCAAGGAGGCCTGCCTGGCTGTCGGGAGCCCTCTGGAGAGACTGGCGCTATGGTGGTCATATTCGCAGGGTGGAAGAAAGGGAGTTTAGTCAGGAGGGCACACCAGAGGGAATTGAGAGCTGGGACACCATTTCCCAGGTGCAGGTGCTGCCAGAACATGCCAAGACCGTCGGCAGTGTATGGAGTATGCTAGACAGGTAACCCGAGTGGTCACGGCACCTGCCCTTTGTGGAGCGCGGGCCATGGGCCGCATATAGAGCTAAACCTCCTCCATGTGATGACTGGAATAATCCTCACAGCTGCCATAAGGCAGGCAGTATCAGGTCACCCCTTTTTTCAGATGAGGAAACTGGGCAGATTATGGTGCCTGCCCCAAAGCGCACATGTAGTCAAGGGTAGAAGCAGGTGTAGGAACTATAAATAATGACTTTGTTACAGGGCAGAGAGAGGGGCACCCCTGAACTCCCAAACCCGCCTGCTTTAAATAGTTTCTGCCATCCACTGCATCAAGACAAGACATATAAGACCTTTAAGGGCAAGGAAGTTTAATACAACAAGTGCACAATACAGAAAAGATAAAGAATGTAGTTTCTAAATTAAACACCCAAAGTGATCCATCCCCTCGTGGGTAAAAGTTCACCCAAAAGGGACTGGCCCAAAGCAAGGTCTGGAATCCTGCCACAAGCCTAAAGCACCTTCCACAGGGACCCATGAAAAAGGGTCACAAATGGCCAGACAAGTCTGGGAGGAAAAGAGCAAAATCAAAAACAAGATAACAAGTCAACCTCCCTGTGGGTCTCTCACCCACACCTGTTTCACCCAGTCCCAGACCAAGAAGAAGCAAGCGCAGTTTCTTCACATGTCTCTCCGCTCCCTGTGTCCCCCTCAGGTCTTCTGGCTCTCCCCCTACCTTCCTTCCTCCACAGTCTCCTCTCCAGATTCTTCTCTTCCCTGCTCAGCTCCCCCCTCCTTTTGGGTGGAGCAGGGAATCTGGAACCCCCCCTTTTCCTGGGGACCACCCTGTTACAGTTTGGCCACCTCCTTATTTGCTGTGTGACTGGACAGTTATCAGTTTCTCTTCTAGAAAGGAGGCAGCAAGACTTGAAAGAATTCTTCCACGTGATGTGTGGACACGGGGCGGGTGCAGAGCTATGTCCCATGAAGAGTTTCCTTCCCTTTAAGTGACCTGTGATAATACCTTAATGATAGCCCCTGAATGGGCTGTGAGGTAGAAGAAGGAGGGAGTGAAAGGCAGGTCAGAAGAGAGTGAAATGGCTTTTCAATTTCTGTTGGGAACAAGAAAATATTTTCATTCATGGGTGACAAGGGACACAGAGGTGACATTTCACTCCTGCTTTGTTTTGAACATTGATGGAAAGGATTGTCAGCCTGAAGGCTGCAGCCCAGGCTTCTGGGAAAGACCAGCCTGGAAAAGTCTTGTAGGGGAGCCCCCATACCTGGACACTGACAGCTTGCCACTGAGATCATTGAAGCACTGTCTGTGAGTTCTGGAGATCAGCAGAGGGACAGTCTGGGGAGTCTGGTTTCCAGAAACTGCATAAAAATCAGGGAGCTGGTTTGAGGCCAAAGTTTGAGAGTATCTGGACCCAAGGCCAGTTCACCTTGAAGAAAAGCAGAGCTTCCTTAAAGACTGTCTTGTGTCACATGCCTGAATTTGGCACAGCCTTTAGATAGGCTTCTCAAGCTCTCCTTGGGGGCAGGTGGAGAAATGCAAATATCAAGGACAATTAAAGGATTAGTAACTGATCCTAGGTTTGTGTTCCAAGACACTTGCTCACAGAAGGTCTGTTCATATGTAAAGGAGTTTCTGCTGAGGCCACAAGGGGTCCGACTTTGGCTCACTGGCCTAGGTTTGTGTGGGCTGCTGAGAGCCTGTGCCTAAGGCCCAGTAAAATCAAAGAATAGGACTTGGGTAGGGCAGAAGCCCAAGGATGGTTTGGGCCTAGGATGTCCCTGGGGACCTCAGCCACGTGTACCAGGGTAGCCCAAATTCAGGTCTCAGTTTCCCTAACTTCTGCCTGGCTTTCCTGTCTGTCCTTTGCCTCCTCACCCTATTCTCTGCCTCAGAGTTTGTGCTCACACGTCACTCTTAACCGTCACCCCCAACTTCACAGAGCCTGGCAGGTAGACCTTTCTGTCCTCTGGCTCTTTACCAGCATTGCCAATCGCCTCAGCTCAGCAGTTCTTAGTGGGGATTCCCATGAGAAAGAATCTGGTGGGACCAGGGACTTTTCACACGAGATCACTGTCCTGGGTCTTGGCCCGACTGTGGCTGGGCCGCCAGCTGAGTCAAGTCATCAGGGACCTGGGGAAGGAGGGGCGAGCGGGGAGGGACAAGGTGCAAACCAGGGATGCCCAGAGGCTGCCCTCTCTACAGAGGGTGTGGATTGCACGTGACCACTGTGAACAACAGTGAGAATTGTTATTGATGGTGTGGCAGGTATACGTATCCTTATTAATTTCACATGTAATGGGAAATCACAGTTACACTGGGTGACAACGGCAACATTTATCAGGACCATGATGGCTGTGTGGTTTTTGCATCAGCTCCCTCCCGTGGGCTGCTGCAGGGCTCGATCCTGTGCTCTTCCCTGGTCCTACCTGCCACTCTGCAGAGGTCACGGGCAGTGTCTCCCCATCTCATGTGTGAATTCTCTCTGCTTCTCTGTTTGTCTTGCACCGGACTGAGCCAAACTGAACGAGGCTCATGTAGCAGAGATGAAGGTGGCCTTGTATGCAGCCTGGGGATCCCATAGGAGTCAAAGACAAAGACAGGCTAGTGAAGCCTGGGTGGAAGAGTTTTAGAAGTGTTTTTATTGGATTTTGGGTTTTGTTTGTCAGGGACTTCAGAATGATGCTCAGTGTGGTGTGGAGTCTGGAAAGAATTATTCTCCAAAAATTCTGGGCAGCATTATTAGCACTAAAAGGTCCAAACCAGGAGATGACAGGACCACTTTGTTCTGAATGCAGAGGTGATAGCTGATAGCACTGCGTTTAGTTCTTGGTTCCAACTAATCAAAGCTTTCTGAAGATCGTAAGTTGCATTTATTGGGAAGCTACTGTGGGCAAGACGCTGTTCTATGAGTGTTCTGTGGGTGAGCTCCCTGATCCTCAGTAGCCCTGGGAATCTGGTGCTGTTTCATAGATAACAGAGGTGAAGAACAGAGAAACAAAATATGTGCTTAAAGTTGTTTAGCTGAAAATAACTTACAACTTGGGCATTTAAGAAATGGGGCAAGAGAAAGCTGGATAGTCAGATGATTTGAAGTCGGCGGCCATGGTCCATACCAGGAGGTGTATGGAGATCTTCAAAGCATTTCCTAGTTTATTGATTTAGCACAACACTTGAAATAAGCCTCTCTGTGCCCATTTCACGGACGAGCCCAGGGCTTGGAGGTGACCTAGTATGCTCGGGACACACACACAGTCCAGAGCCGCTGGCCCACATTTCCTCCTAGGCGGCCAGCTAGGAGGGCCAGGGACCTTGGGCTGACCCTGCCTAGCACTGACCGTATCTGAGCCCGGAGTTGCAGGGCGAAGAGAGGCTCAGGGCCCGGGCCCAGCCTGGGTTCTAATCCTGGTTCCTAGCTTTGATCTTGGGAAGTTCCTTTAGCCTCTTTGCCTGGGCTCTGTCATCTGTGAAATGGGGTCGGGGTTTGTACCTAGCGCCAAGAGTTGCTGTGAGGCTCAGTGGTGCTAACGACGCAGAGTGCGCGGGGTGGGTGGCCTTGTCTGCGCTTCAGTGATCTGCTCTGATGGCTGCTCAGGATTCAGGATGGTGCTTTAAGGTGGCACCAAGTGCCCGCAGGTGTGCATGCTCCCCCATCTGGCTGGTCACAGTGCTCTCCTCTGCCCCCCGGGTCCCAAGTACCCGTCTCCATCCCCCGCTGCCTTCCCTGTCACGCTCCATCTTTCACCTGGATGTGGCGTTTCCTAGGAGATTCACCCAGACCCACCCCCTGCTATTCAGCCACCAGAACTGACGTGTCTAATGTGATATTTGATCATAACGGGCCTCTGTTTCCAGTCCTACTGCGGCTCCCCATTGCCCTCAGGTTAAGGCCCAACTTCTGGGGGCCCTTGGCCAGCCCAATCTCTCCAGCCTCTTCCTGCCCACACACTGTGGGGGCCGGTGTTTCTCTTGCCCTCACTCTCCTGCTCATCTCTCCTTGAAGTTGCTCTTCCTTCCTCTCCAAAGTGCAGGAAGGGCAGAGGATGGCATTGTGTCCATTCTGTGCCCAGGGCCCACTCCCTGGAGGTGTCCAGTAGTCGTGAACACAGGAAGAGAAAATGTGGGAAGGGGGCCGGCTCTACCGGTGCACCAGAGACAAGATTTCTTCTGAGACCAGCCGTGTCAGCACCCCCGATTTCTGTGCCGCGTCTGGCCTAGGTCTGCTCTCCCAGCAAGCCACCATCTGCCGCTGGGAGTGGCGTGGAGGCCTGGCCACACTAGCTCTCCCCCGCCACCCAGAGGCTGGTCCTGGCCCACACCCTTAGCTGTTAACCAACGGGGCTGGACAGGTCGATGCCCTGAGGTACAGCTGTGGCCACCAAAGGTCTTACAGTTCAGTTGGGGAAGGCAGGCTGCCGGTCAGAGCTCTCTTTGGAGCTGGGAATCCCGGCCCGCCTCTCGCCCATGGTGTGGCCAGGTACTGCTGGTCCTCCCCAGCCTGGTTTTCACCTGCAAACTGAAGGCTGCTGCCTGGAGGCTCATAAAGCACCTCTGTAGGTGAGCAGACAGGGGCAGCTGGGTGCCAAGGTGGGGTCTGGACCTGGGCTTGAGTCTGGCCTCTGGCACTGCCACCTGTGTGACTGGGCCTGCTGGCGGCCTCTCGGGGCCTGTATGGCACAGGAGTTAGAGAAGGCGATTCCTGAGGCCCCTTCAGGCTCCATCCCGTGGTGGCGTGGGAACCCGGCAGTGGGGAGCCCAGGAGGGGGGAAATGAATGCCCCCTGCAGCTGGCCAGGTGAGAGCTGTTATTGCTCAGAATGGTGATGTGACTTGCCTAAGGCCACTCAGCAAGGCAGAGGTGGTGCTGATACTGGAGTCCACCAAGCCAGCCAGGGTAATGACAGATTCCCCAGCCACACACCAGGGAAAGGGGGCAGGAGGCAGACTGGTAGGTTGAGACTCAAGACCTCACCACGCCCACAAAGACCACCGAGGCAAACCACCGCCCCTTCTAGGAAGCTTACAGCCCTCACAAGGCCTGGACCTGAGCCTGAAGCTAAGCACCTTTCTGCTCAGTGGCCCCAGGCCTCCCCCCTCCCTGACCTGGAACTCAGCGCCAGCAGGAGCCGGGCCGCTCCGCAGTGAGCTCCAGACCTCACACCAGCGCCCGGCTGCATCCAAGCCCGTATTCCGGTTCCGTTCCTGGCCTAAGAGCCTGCAAATGCCTTTGTCCACCATTAGAGAAAATGAGCTCTGTTTCCTCCTTTGTAAGCTGGGCCCCAGCCCAGGAAGCTCCCTGGAACTTAAATATTCAAAATAGCAGATTAATGGGATGGTGTCTGGGGCAGAGACCTGCAGGAGTCTGAATGCCTCTCTGGAACTTCTGGCCAGTCCTCCCATCCGCCCGGAGGCTGTCGGGAGCCCCCTCCTTCCACTGTCCTCTCAGCCCCAGGGGGTGGGACATGGCTGGCCCTGTTGTCAGGCACCGGAACTTCCAAGCTGGGGCCTGAACACGACCTTGTGATGGGGGGCCCAGCTGGGGGGCGTGAGCACGACCTCACGATGGGGGGGCTCAGCTGGGGGCATGAGCATGACCTCACGATGGGGGGCTCAGCTGGGGGTGTGAAATGGCCTCGTGATGGGGGACCCAGATGGCACAGATGTGGCAGTGCGGGAGCCTTGCCCAGCAGACGTCAGGCTGGGCGACGGCATTGCACTCTCAGGCGGGCTCACACTTCAGAAGTGGGACCTGGAGCCTGAGGGAGGTGGGCGGGAGGCCTGGGTGGCGGCTCAGGGCTCAGGGCTCAGCCCGCCGTGTCTGGGCGCTGGAGGGCTGTAGTGAGGGGTGCCTGAGGCAGAGCAGTGAGACCCTGCTAAGGTTCCGGGCAGGGTGTGTGTCCTGAAGCTAGGCTGCTGGGACTTCGGGTCCCTGCCCCAGTTGCTTGGTCTAAAATCTCAGACAAGTTACTTAACATCCTGTGTGTCACTGCTTCCCAGTGAAATTGAGGGTGAAAATAACAGTATTGATTGCAGTTTCACCGAAGCTCTGAGAGGGTAGGTACTGTGAGAAGATGCAGCCTGGGGCCTGTGCTGCTCGTAAGGAGGCTGCGGCTGTGTTGTGGGTGCCAGTGGGAAAGGCCGAGTGTTAAGACGAACAGGACATGCTTCCTGCGAGAGAACCCTGGGGCCCCCAGAGGCTGGGAACGAGAGGGGCTGCTCAGGGTTCCTGCGTGGGGATTTGGCCACTGCGAGGCGGGCGAGGCTGGCAGGGAAGTGGCAGGGACTCAAGCTTGGCCTCCGCAAAAGATCCAGAGATCACAGCCTGGGATTCAGAGGGCCCAATTGCTGACAGCTTCCTCTGCCACACCAGACTCGAAGCAATTAACCAGCGGAGCCCCTGGGAGGAGCGCTCCCCAGCAATCAGAGGGTAACCTTGACCTCCTTTGCTGGCTCCAGTCTCCTCCCCCCTCTTCTCCAAGGTGCTCTGGCAAGGGCAGCTCTGCCTGCCAGGCAGCGAGTGCTCCTCCTTCGAGCCCGCCAGGGAAGAGGGCAAGGGCTTCGGACCCTGCTCTGCCTCCAGGGTTGGCGCTCGGTCTACCCCCAGGCACGGGCCGCGTTCAGCCTCTACACGCTGAAAAACTGCTCGCGACCCCAGTGCCCTCCTCGGAGCCGCACAGCAGCCTCAGCTCTGCGTGTGCGTGTGAGCGAGATGCGTGTGTGTGTGTCTGCAGGCTGGGGACACCTGTGTGTGGAGGGCGAGGGCGCCTGTGCTGGGCTGTGGGGTGGGGACGGTGGGAAGGGCCGGGCGGGGCCGGGCGGGGCCGGTCTGTGTTGGGGGGGCTGGAGGGTGGGCGTGTGTGCAAGGGGGAGCGTGTCTGAGCGTCACAGGGGCGTGAGGATGCTGCCTGGTGTCAGAGTTTTAGGATGTAGTGACAGCACTCTCCCCGCCACCCCCTCACCAGCTCGGGCCTGTACGTTTCAAATACTTCATTGTCAGCCCTGGTAAAGCCTTTATTTATAAAGCGCGGGTGTTTCATTCAGCTTCACTGAAAAGGCCTTTAAATCACCGCAGCTGGGAAGGGCTAATTGCAGTTAGAGTTGTCAAGGACTCTCTTGTCTGCTTTTGCCATCTGTGACATAGTGAATGCAAAGATCATTTTAAACATAGGCAGTTAATGTAGAGAATAATTTGAGAGCTTTAGATATTTATGGTAAATTATTTAACTTTATAGTTGAGTTTTATTGCCTCATTATTCTATGTGTGAAGAATCTTGGCGTTTTCTGTGACTCTGCACTTTGTGGAGTTTCACTTTGCAACACTCAGGAGTAAAGTTACTGTGTGCTTGCAGCAGCTTGGGGTACATTGCAGGGCCTCCCACGGAAGAAGGGACCCTGATCTTCAGCCTTCTGAGCTCCTTCCCACCCTGCCTCAGGGCCTCTGGGTGGCTTGGGTGCCCTGTAAAATTGTCGAGTTCCCCTCGCTGCACACCAAGCCCCCTGCTCCCTGCTGAGCCGTGGGTGCCCTGGCATCTCTGCCATCCCTGCCCTGGGCTCCTGCATGATTCTCCAGGCCAGGCATGTTGGGGCTCTGGTGTGCAGGCTTTGCCTTTCATTCTCATGAATGCTCTGGGGCCTCTGTCCTGGCACCTTTTGGACCCTGCCTGAGTTCTGTAAAGGCAGCTGTTGTCATGTGGGACGTCACTTACCTGCCTGAGTGGTCTCTGATCACTGTTCAGAGCTGAGCCTACCTAATCATTCAGTTTCCTTAAGAGACTAAAATGTGAAGACAGCCCTCAGCCCAGAAGATAGCCCGCCCCTCCCTGGAGGGTCAGAAGTACCACAGCAGGAGCAGTGGGTGCTGTGCCATGGTGATCCCTTGGCACACCATGCCAGTTATGCTGCAGGGTTTTGCTAGAGGCCCTCCACGCCCCTTCTCCAGGCCAGGGTGCTGGGGTGCTGCTGCCCCAGACCAGTCAGCGAGTGGCAGCAGGCACTGGAGGGAGCTGCCTTTCTTTGTCCTCTGGTGGGTACCCTGGTCTGCGCTGTCCTGGAACGCCCCGGCTCACGGCAGGCACCCACCCAGCAACACCTCCTTTGGCTGCTCTCCTTCCCCGCCTCCCTTCCTCTTTCTTCACCAGTGATTCCTGGCATTGCCTCCCAGATAAACTACTGGCATCAAATCCTGTCTTAGCGTCTGCTTGCAGAAGAGCCTCGACAAGGCAGATACGCAGTTGAACTCCAGCACTGGCCACCTAATGGCATAGAGAGCTGTGACCTTCAGTCCTCCTTCCTTGGCCCACCGGCTATTGGCTTGACATTGACCATGTCACACCTGTGGCTCTGGGTTCTGCTCTTGATGATTCAACCTTGCTCAAAATTTCTTGAGAGAGGAGGGCCCAGCTAGCCAGAGTTAGGGCACAGCCCCTAAGTGGGTGTGCTGGGATTCTAGAGGCAGTTTTTTCCTTGGAAGGGGTAGGTAATGATTTTCTTTGAGTCCCCAATTCCTAGTTCAAGAGCTAAAATGGCTGACTCATGTTTGAATCGGGCCTCCATGATAGGGGAGGATTTAGTTTGAACTCCAAAGTTCTTAGTTATGGAGCTAAAACTGCCATAAGACACCTCTGAGGAACGTCGAAATGAGCTCGCCCCCATGTCTCAGGCTGGAAGACTGCCACTCATTCTTCAAGACTCAGCTGAAATGTCACCTCCTCTGCCAAGTCTTCTCTCGCTCCTTCTCTCGCGGCTTAGGCCAACGAGTTTCCACAGCTCTTTGTTCGTAGCATGGTAATTGTACTTATCACATGGCCTTGTTATTTATATATCTGCACTTCTAGTCTCAGACCATGCTGGGAGCTGCTCGAGAACAGGGCCTGGAACAGCCATGGCTCAGGGGACATGACCTGAATTAATGGGTGAATGCTGGGAAGGTGGATGGATAAAGGGATGAATAGATTACCTGGGGTATGGATGTATACAAAGAGGATGGGTGTGTGGGTAAGTGGATGGATGGATGGATGAATAGATGGATGGATGGATGGATGGATGGATGGATGGATGGATGGGTGAATGGGCCAACTGTTGAGGAAATGTCAGAGAGTCATGGCATTCTGAGCTATTGGAGCTTCTCTGATACAGTATTCTTGGGCAGTCCATTTCTTAGGATCTTCTCTAGAAGCTCAGATAGGAGGAGACCATGAGTCTGGGTCCCTGGGGGTTGGGTGAAGACGGCTCTAGGTCAAAAGATGGGGCCCCTTCTTGGACTGTGTAAGGAATAGCTGGGATGGAAGCTGTGGCCGGGAAGATTTCCTCCTCCACTTTTACTGGAGCCAGCACGTTCTCCACCACCCCTTGCCCCACAGCTTTCCAAGGACACCACAGTGAGGAGGGGGGTGGAAAGCTGCTGGGAAGAAGCCACCCACACCCTTTGTAATGGGTCCTGCTTTGGCGGCCATCAGACAGAGAAGGCCCCACGTGACGCTGGACAGCGCTGCGAGCGGCCTCACTCACAGCTCCACCGTGTGGCGGGGACCCCGGGGTGCCAGAGGCCAGCTACAGCCCGGGGGCAGCTAATGCTTACTGCTAGGGGCACAGCCTCAGGACCTTCCAGCATCTAGTGGTCACTGTGAGGGAGGCCTTTCTACTGCCCTGCAATGTCCCGCAGGAGAGGTCATCCTTTCTAGAGGAGACTCGTCCCGGGCCCCGTGGGAACGGGCTCATGCCATACTTTTTTTTTTTTTTTTCCTGTTTTGCTTTTATTTTTACATCATTTTGTACCTTATTCCATCTCAGTTGTAATCCCCGTGGGCTCATGCCACACTTTTTGCTCCACAGGGACCAGGGAAGCCCAAGACCACCCGGGCAGTGTGCTCATGTGCCCAGGGCTCGCTGGGCCTGCTGCCCCTGCACAGGCATCAGGGTGGCCCCACGGAGACAGAGCCCTGAGGTCTGCATCCCAGGCAGACAGCAGCCCCCGGGAGCCAGGAGGGAGCTCCAGCAGTCCCAGCGTAACACCAGTTTCTCAGCACTCTAGGCAGGGACAGGCAGGGACTCGGCCTTTGAAGGAGGAGGGGGGAGGCAAGGTGAGAGCAGCTATGTCGGGGAGACCCCATATGTCTCCCCACCACAGCTCTAGAGAGAAAGACCCTGCCTGCCGGCCGTTCCCTCGCCCACTCCCTCCTTGTTGATCCCAGCCTTGTCTCTGAACCTTCTAGCCTGCCCCATGGTCTGCAGAGCCCCAGCACTCCTGATCAGTGGACGCGGGGTGATCTGTTTGGGGGTGCTCTGAGTGTCAGTGCCCAGCAAGTTCCTTCTGTCCCTGCCCTTGCCTCAGGTGGCCTCTGACCATTGCCCATCTTCAAGCCACGTCCGGCCTCCTGTCCAGCCTGGCGCCACCGCCCCCTTGTCTGCCCATTCTGCGCGTGCCAGGGCCTGCCGGAGCCGCCCCCAGGCCCGGGATGCTCTGATTCCTCCTCAGCCTGTGCTCAGTGCTGGCTGCCACCCTCCTGGCCTGGGTCGCGCCCCCTCCCTGTGTGACGGCCGGAGGATCCCCGGGTGAGGCGCTGCCTCTGCAGCCAGGCCAGAGGGGTCACCGTGAAGGGAGGGGTTGGTCTTGCACCCCCAGCAGCCTCCTCCCTTCTCCCTGACCCCAAAGCCCAAGGGCTGTGGGCTGCCTGCACTCTGCTCCCTCCCACACCTTCCCTCCCCCAGGCTGGGCTCACTTAAGATGTGCTCTCAGGCCCTGCATCCCCTCACCCTCAGTGAGCCAGCCTCATGATTCCCCGAGCCTGAAAGTTCCAGTTCAGGAAAACCCTCGGTCACCTAGGGGTCTGGGGCCAGGATCCTGGGCACCTGAGAGGGTGCCTCTGGGGGGCCGGGCGCAATGAGCTCCCAGCTTCCTCCCTCTGCTGCTCTCTCTGCCTGCTGTCCAAGGCTCTGGGTTACACCCCTGTCCCCGCCTGTGCCAGGGAACCCGGCATGAACAGGGCCCGAGTGTGTGCCGGCGAGAGGGTGCGTGCCATAGTGTGTGTACACGTGTGGGGGTGCATCGGCGAGGTGTGGGCGTGGACGACGGCGTGTGGGGCGGAGGCTGAGTGTGCAAGCGTGCTGTGTCCTAGGCACTCGCGGGTGTGCGTGTGTGCGGGTGCAAGGATGTGTTGATGCCGTGCGTCCTCTTCACGCGTCCTCACGGAGGGCTTGCTATGTCAAAGGCAGGCTGCTGGGCGGTCTGGACTGAACACCAGCCCTCGGTGTGGACAGTGGGTCAGCTTCAGCCAGGCCTGTGTCCAGACAGTGCCACCATGTGCAGGTGCCCATAAGCACCTGTAACGGAACGAATAGGTGAGAGTTAGACAATCCTACAAGTCCATCACTCGCCGTGGCCACTGACTTCAGGGAAAAGTGCAGGTGACCGACACCACATGTCTGAGGAACCTCGTTTCCACGGGGGCGGAGTTAGGGGGACAAGGAGGCTCTCAGTTTTGAAGCTTCCTTGCTGTGATGCCACTTCCATGCCCATGCATAATTCCACCCCCACCCGACACGGGCGGGGATGGGGCAGAAGCCCAGGACCCTCACGAGCAGACAGGACTAGCTCAGTGCACCTGGCCCTCCTGAAAGTGACCCCCTCGGGCACCCAGGGGTCCGGTCCCCATCCCCAAACCCCTAAACGCCTGCTTATTGCTTGCCATGGGATGGAGCAGTACAGAACATGGCCCAGCACTTGGATTTGAGCCCCAGCTCTGCTGCTCAGGGCTGTGTCATCCGAGTACCTATGGGAATGAGCACAGCGCCCACCTGCCAGGGCTGCAGTGAGGAGTAGAGACAAGGGGTGCACTTGGGGCAGGTCCCTCAGTGCTCCCGGCCCTGCTCCACCGTGCATGCAGTGGACTGCCATGTGTGCGTGCAGGTGAGCGGGAGCGCGCACAGAGCTGCTGTGGGCCCATCCACGCCAGGGTGCTGTGTGCGTGCACAGGCTTCCCCGTGCCGGAGCAGCGTGTGCTCCGTGCACGCTGTGTGCCCCCTGCCAAGAAGGGCAGCCATTCCGGCCTCCCTGGCCGCCAGGGAACGTGGAGGGGAGAACCTGTCCCCTACTCGGACCTACGCACGCGTGGCTGTGGCGCAGGACGGCAGGGAGCCTGTGCTGTGGGGGCCGTGTGGTGAGCAGGCGTGTGTGCCTGGGGCCGGAGGGGGCTGGGCCAGCTGCGCAGCAGGTGGCCTGGGGCTGCCAGGCTCACGCCTAGCACTGGTTTTTAATTGTCCGTGGCGATGATGGGGCCCTGGGGAGCTGTCAAGGCCCTCTGAGAGCTGCCCTGGGCTCCCTGCCCTACTTGCTGGCCAGCATCCTTCAACTGGCTGGCAGCCACTCCTCCCCCACTTCCTGCTCACCTCCCTGGCCCCCTCCTCCTCTCTCCCAGCCTCAGAGGTCTCTGTCTGACCCTCCTCACCTCTGACATCTCTACCCCTCACCTGCCTCATTGCTTGAAGACAGCTCAGGTCCTAGCTGCCTCTTCCGTCCTGGACTGTCCCTCAGGAGGCCTGGCCTGGGAGCAGACTCTACCTCCCCACGTCTTCCTGCAGGCCGAGGGGATGTGGGATGTTCCCTTCAGATAAGTCGTCTAAGGTGGTGCTTTTCTGCCTTGAGCTAAAGGGTTCTATGCGCCTCTGATTCTGTGGGCCTGGGTGGAGCCTGGGACTCTGCATTCCTGGGCTGGGTGGAGGCAGGTAGTACAGGGCCCTGGTCCAATAAGTGGCCACCATATTTTGGGTTGCAAGGACTCACGGCCTTTTGGGGCCAGCCGTGTCCCCCCTGTACATGCTCTGGGAGGGGGACTGAGTCAGGGCCTCTGGGAGCTGTGGAGCAGCGGCTGCGTGTGAGACCCTGGCCCTGTAAGTCTGTAACCGCAAGCACCTCAGTGCCTTAGTGTTTCCGGCTGGCCCGGGAACCTGGCTGTCAGGGTCCTCACTGGGGAGCCGCTTCTCCTTAGCGTCACCTCCCAGTGCCCCTAGACAAGCTGGAGTTTTCCCTGAGAGTCTGTAGGAGATGAGCCTTTCGGGGTGTCCTAACACGTACTTGCCAAACTGGCTATGGTGGTGGCAGCAGGAGTGGGATTCTGGAGCTGGGGGCAATGGGGCGAGGTGGTCAGGGAGCCGGGGAGGATGCCTCCCTGTCCTTGCTGCTCCCCATTTACAGCTTCCCTGCGTGGCAGGCACCCTCTGCAGCAGCTCAGCTTACGGTACTTGCTACTGGCATTGTGTTCTGTCTTTACTGGGTTTTCATTTGCCCTCTCGAATGAGGCCCTTGCCTTCTGGAGGGACTGTGTCCAGCGTCAGACCCCGGGTGCCTAGGACAGTGCCTGATACAGGATAGGTGCTCAAAATCACCTAGTATGCATGAGTGCCATCGGCTGCCTGGAGCGCCTCCTTGAAAGAATTCACAAGAGTAGTTAATAAAGAGGAGGCCTGACACGCTCCTCACCCCGCCCTCCGGAGGAGTGACCAGGATGGACTGAGCAGAGGCCTGCTGCACGCCCATCATGACCATGTATTAGACAAATCTGCCTCCCCAAGCCTGTCTTCTCAACTGGGAAATGGGAACAGTAACCCCCACCTCGCTGTAGTTCTAAGGAATATCATGGCAAAGCATCACAAAATGGGGCTCCCTTCATGGTGGTTCCTTCCTGCCACCTTGGCCTGCCTGGCTGCCTCAGCACCCCACTCCAACAAAGGGAGCCTGGTGGGGCTGGATCCTCTGCTTCTGGGAGACCCAGCTCAGTGTCCTGCGGTGAGGGCGGGTGGCCAGCAGGCGCCATCCCTCACACGCCCTGCAGCCACTTGCTTCCGTGGACAAGCCCAGATTAGCCTGCATCCACAGAGGCAGCTCAGTGTAGCAGAGCAGCTGATAGTTCTGGAGCAGGACTGCCTGGTTTTAAATCCCACTACCACTTAGCAAGTGAGCCCTGAGCCCTGATTTCTTCATCTGGTTAATGTGTTGTTGTAAGAATGAAATAAAATCATCCATGTCAAACACTTAGCATGGTAGCTGGCATATGGTCAGCATTCAATAAATTTCAGCTGCGGTCATCATTTTCTCTGGCTATATAGCTCATTGTTCTGTGGCCAAGCCAGTGGGACAGGAATGGGGAAGAGGAAAGGTGGAAAGGCGGAATGCTTTAGTTCCTGCCTTTATAAACAAATGAGCAAGACAGTTCTTTGTAGAACTTTCTGTTGCCGGGGACCCTCGGCTTATCCCTAGAATCCCATGCGATAGTCTGTGCTCTCCTTCCCAAAAGTGGTGGGTGCCAGAAAAGAGCCAGCCCCCCTTGAGGGAAGGTGGGTCTTCCCAAGACTGCCGTGGGTGGGGCTGGCTTGGTGTGGGTGGGGTCTGGAAAATCGCACCTGTTAGTCGCCTGTGCCACTGTGGGTCAGATGAGTCCCCTGGCCTGCATGGGAAAGATTCAGATTTCTCGAGGCTGTCTAGACCTAACTAGTGTCCACACAGACTGAGCCTAAGCAGTCAGGGGGCAAATGCACCCCAGGAGGAGGAGCACCCCAAAGAGGAAGCAGCAGGGGCAAAAACCCTGGGTAAAAAGAGGCATGGCACGTGATACTCCCGGGCTCCAGAAGTCTCAGGAGGATTTAGAGTTCATCTTACGAGCACTGGGAAAGGACTGAAGATTTTAATCAGGGCTGTAGCTGGCTCAGATTTGCATGTTTGAAATACTTCTCTGGCTGGTTTCAGAAGACACATTGGGGGTCCTTGCTTTGGTCCTGCTGGTTCTGCCACAGTAAAGTCAGACACTGTCAAAGTGAGCTTTACTGAGAAGGTGGCAGGAGACCTGGACACGCTGGGGATTCTGAATTTGTGGAGTACTGTGCTTGGGTTTGTTGAATTGCAAGGAATAAAAGCCCACTTAAGAGGGCTTACTCTCAAGATGCGTGTGGATTGGAACTGTAAGTGAAAAGCCCTCTGGAATCCAGGGGCTCTGGAGAGAGCCTCTCCCTCTCCTCCACCACCCCTCCCTTCCCTGGGGGCAGTGCGGTTTCAGCCCACTGAGAGTGAGGCTTTGTTCTCCTTCTTCATCTCAAGCTCTGGAACCCATCCTCCCCTGCCCAACCACTGGCTCCCCAGGACCCATAGTCCAATGCCCGCAGAGCACGATGACACGTACCATTCCCATGGCAGCTCCTGCCATGACCAGCAAATCTCATCTGTTCCTCAGCTTTGATGTCCAAAGGAAGTAATCTGATTCCATCAATCCGGCTTTGTGAGCCAGGTCATAGGTAGTTGTCTTTGGATCGGATGCCTGCCCCTTCATCAATCAGCTGTGTTCAAGGGGGCTGTGACCCAAAACGTGGCCTCCAAGGCAGCAAAGGCTGTCATTGGGCAGCTTCCCTCACAGCCCCTGCTGTGAGTAGCCAGCCTGGTCCAGACCTGACGCTTTCCTGAGCCAGAGCACCGAGTTTTAGGCCTTCTAGATCCGACTGCTCATTCAGTTGTGTAGGAGACCCAAGCCAGGCCTCTGAGTCGGGGTGAGCCAGAAAAAGACACTGATCCCAGCCACAGGTTATAATTGATGCTGGCCTGCTGATCCATTAGACCATGTCAGTGATCTCAGCAAGGGGTCAGAGCCCATGTTGTGGTGAGGGCTGGTGGTTCTAGCCCTCTTCTTTCCCAGGGATTGGTTTGTTAGACTGGGGCTGGATACCATACTTAGTGGAGCAGTTCAGTTTCCAGAAGTCACCATCACCTATAGCTATTCATCTGCCCCTGACCCGCCAGGGCACTGCACTGCTCTCACGCTGTGAGGCGTCATCTGAGCATGGTCCATGCTGGGCCTGCATACGGAGAGTCCAGACATTCCCACATGGCAAATGGCTATATGTTTCATTGCTCCCTTGATTCATGATCTTGGCAGTGTTACTGCAGCATCTCCTGTAAGAGGGATGTCAATTACAGACAATAGAATGTGACAGAAGGGACATTATACTGGTCTTAAGCCTAGACTTCAAGACTCCTTGAATGCTTTTACTCCTTGCAAAATGTGGGCAGATGCAAGTTGTAACACCGACCCTGTATGTTGATTGATGCCTTTTAATCTGGGTGTGGCATGTGCCGGGGAGCTGCGCTTCCTGCCACTTACAGCCCTTTCTTGGAGTCCTGCTACTTTGTCAGATGAACAGGACTGGTGTGTCTTCTGGATGAGGAGACGGGGCCCAGTCTTTTCCATTGTCCAAACTGACAGTCAGCCAACTGCCAGTGGTTAAACCTGCCGTCCTAAAACAGCTCGCTAGAGACACTTAGGCAAGCCCAGCCTAGCTCTGGCTGACCTGGCCTGTGTCAGTAGAACCATCCAGTTGATCTGTAGACTCTTGAGGGATAGCAAATGTTTATTAGTTTAAGCTGAGTTTTACAGTGGTTTGTTACACAAGCAATAGCTAGCTGTTTATGTCCCTGCCGGAAACCTTAAAGGAAAGTATGTTGATAACATGCTTTCTAGTTCATTCTAGAGCCTGGAAAGTCCACTCCTCGAAGGCAGGGCTCAAAAGTGGGTGGGCTGAAGTTGCAACAATGACTCTGTGTTAATAGATGCCCCTTCCTCTGGGTGTGGTGTGTGCCAGGTAGCTGCACTTCCTGCCACTTACAGAAAATTTGCTGTAATGCATTGTGATGCATTAGCATAATAATTGCTAAGCATTCGCAAATGAATAGCTCACTGACTGATGGATTTTGTACAGAATCTGTGAAGGTTACATCGAGGGTGAAAACATTTCACTGTGTCAATGAACATACTTAATTTTTCTGGAAGTGCTATTTAAATTGCGTCGTGCTATGACATTAGCATAACAAAGACATAATGCATCCGTTTATGCTGTAGTAGGGAACACTGCCTTAATCAGCGGACATGAGGAGGGGGGGAGGGAGCCCAGGATGTGCAGACAGTGGCCTGGGAACTTCAAAGAGCAGCCTCATTGGGTCCCTCATTGGGCCACACAGGGGAGATCCCGCCTGCAGGTCCCACCCCTGGGCTTGGCTCCAGGGGCGCTGGGGGCTCTGGCAGTGGGTGGACTCTGTTTATTGGCTTGTTTCCTATTCACTGATTTCCTCTTCTCACTGTGCTGGCCGATGAGTCCTGCTAATGGGTGGGTGGGTCTTGGCTGTCAGAAGAGAAATCCTCAGGAGAATTAGGAAGCATTCAAATCTGGCAGAATTCGCCCGCCCTCTTCAGCAGGGCAGGGCAGCATCCCCAGAATCAGGCAGCTGGTCCCAGGAAACTCTGCCATGGGCTCTGGGGCTCTCCAGCCCCCTCCCCTCGGAGGGCCTCAGCTATCTCAAAAAGCCTCAGTGAGGAGCTGTAGGGTGGCTCTATGACCGGCCTCTGTTTTCTCCAGTTGCTGTACTTCTGGCTCTTTAAGGGGGAAGCGGCCAGGGAAAATAGAGCTGCTAACTGAGCCTTACTGCCTGCCCTGGAGCATCGGCTCAGGGTCCGCAGCCAGGGTGCACACGGACACCCTGAAGACCGTCCTCAGGTGTGAGCCTCCTTTCTTGGGGGGAGGTGGCCAGGAAGTGAGGCCCTGACAAAAGGAAACAGGTGGAAGCTCCTGCTTCTCACAGGGACTCACCCCAGTAAGCTAACCCTGTAAGCAAGCTCGAGGGTTCACGTGGCCCCCTCTCTTCCTCTCCTGCAGCCCCAGCGCACACCTCTCCCACGCCCACACCCCAGTCCCTGCTCCCACAACACAGCTCTCTGTCTCAGAACACCCTGCGGTTCTCCCTTCTGTGAGCTCCTACTTGGGACCCCGCTTTTGCCTCAGTCACCAGAGCAAGTCTTCTGGAGTTTTACCTCTTCCAGGGATCCTTCCTGATAACTGCTAATTCAGTCCCTTTCCACTCGGCACTTACTGACTTCCTGTACGCTTTGTGCAGGGTTGCAGGAAGGAGCAGGAGAGACAGGTCTTGCCAGCCTGCGGCCTAGGCCGGTGGGAAGACAGACAAGGAAGCAGGGTCATTTATAGGTGTGATATGTTTTATAAAAAGGCAAAAGTGGGAGGGTGCTCGTGGGCATTCCATTCCGGCTAGGGCAGGAGTCCTCACCTGCACGGCTTTTGCCCTATCAGCATACCGGTACCGTTACTTACATCAAGTTTCTTTGAGTAAACTTGAAATGTGTTCATTGATCTTAGCCTTGTCCGAAGCAATATTATCTGTGAAGTCATGAGTCATAATGTGCTGGTCACACACACACACACACACACACACACACACACACACATGTTATATATATATTTAAAAATTGAAGGTTTTTATTTTTATTGTGGTAAAATATACATAACGTCAACTTTGCAGTTTGAGCCGTTTAGAAATGTGTGGCCTCGTGCCATTGAGGGCATCCACTCTTGTATGACTGTCACCATTGCCATTTCCAGAGCATTTTCATCGTCTCAAACAGCAGTTCTAACTTCAGCAGTAACCTCCGGTTGTCCCCCTCTCAGCCCATGGTAACCTCTATCCTACTTCCTGTCTCTTTGACGCTGTTCTTGATTGTGCACATAGGTAGAACAATGCAGCATTTTCCCTTTGTGCCATTCAGCATCATGCCCCTCAAGTTCACCCAGCCTGTAGCCTCCATCTCAATTTCTTTTCTTTCTTAGGCTGAATGATACTCCATTGAGTGTATCTACCAGAGATTTTCCCACTCAACCTTGCTGGACACTTGGAGGGTTTTCATCTTTGGGCTGCTGTATGTTATTTATATTTTAATAGATCTTAAAATCCACACATAACTGTTAAAGAAGTCCCCTGGGGAGAAAATCAGATGTCACCACTGAGTGACCCATGATAGTTTAAGCTCAGCCTAGGAGAGCAGAAGAAAAACAGAGCCCCAGTGCCCCTGGTAAACCTTTCCGGGCTTCCCTGGCCTCTAAGGAGAGAGTTCAGGCATCACACAGACCCTTGGGGTCCTCCACACCTGTCCCCTGCTTCCTCCCCTAGAGCTGTCTTTCTGTACCCTTCTTCCCCCCTGCTCTGTGTTGCTCATGTGATTCCTTCATTTTCAATAAATCTTTCTCCGGATACAGCATTCAACTCCATCCTTTGGCCTATGTCGCTAGAATGGACAGAGCTTGAACATAGTATGGCGCAGCCTGCCAGAGGAAAAGCTCCAATAATAATGATGGACGGGGGGTCCCATTCAGGATAGAGTCCACCTCTCACTCTCAAGAGTGCTTGCACCTCCTCTGTCCTCTCTGCAGAGCACTTTGGGGACAATATTGTTATCTATTTCCTCACCTGAAGGCCAGCTGGGGTCAGGTAGACCTGGTACTTTGCTGCCAGTGTGCTAAAGTCAGGTAGGTCTGGGCCATCCCAACAAGGTCTGTCCACTTTCAGCCTAGACTGGGTTTTCAGACCTAGATAGAGCAGGATCCTTGGAAACGCCAAAGCAGCCCTAGGCCTTGCCAGGTTCTGACAGGCAGTTCCCAGGGCTCCCAGACCCCGTGGGTTTCCCTGTGGCAATAGCGGCCTCGTTGGGATGCTAGGCACATGGCAGAGTCCATGCCAGCGATGGCCCTGGCGCCTCCATGTGTGGCCCGGCTGTGTGATTACTGCTGCTAAATAAATTGCCAGTGCCTCCTCTAGCCCCCTCCTGTCTGACTCCCCAATTCATTTCCTTTCAGAGGAGTTTAATAATTAGCAAAGGGGATTTCTAACAACAGATGGTGCCTGGCCCCGGGGAGTGGCTGTGCTGCAGACTTACTTTGCAGAGAGGTAAGCTGGAATTCTCCTGTTCACTCCAAAAGGGTCTCCAGGGCTCTCTGACTACTGGGCCCATTTGCATAATGTGGCTGCAAGTTGAGCAGGGGAAAGGAGAGTGTTAGCCGGGGGCACATGGATACTGGTAGCTCAGCTGGAGTAGAGATGCCAGGCAAAGTTCTATTTTCCTCACCTTCCAAACTGGAAGCTTTCAAAGACAGGCCAGAGCTGCCAAGAGCCATGAGAGACCACCCAAGTGCCTGCCTGGTTTGGGGTAAGACAGCAAGAATGGGCCAGGAACCTCTAATGGTGTCCAGGCACAAGCTGTTTTCCCAGATTTCCTCTGAAAGCAGAACAGCTGGCTCATCCCCGCCCTCCACATGGTAGAGAACGCAGATCTTGGGCTCTTCCAACTTTAGAAGCTCAACTCAAAACATCCTAAGCAAAAGGGAATTGTCAGCCCTCTGAGTTGGACAGTCTAGGGGTTGACTGGCTTCAGACAGCTAGACCCAGTGGGTCAAGCCCTGATGTCCTTTGACTCTGCTTCTGTACAGCTTGGCTGTGGCCTCTCTCTCCTACAGCATAAGCATCCTTCCATCTGAGCAGAAAGCTCTCCCCTGCTAGCTCTGGCATAGGTCTCCAGGTTGGCTTGGCCTTGGTCGTGTGCCTTACTAGAGTTGACCTCGGTGGCAGTGAGAAAGACCAGCTGATGTGCCAGTTTGACTGCCCACCCTATAGCTGGGAGAGAGAGGACCATGATTGACAGTTCCCTGCAGAACCACTAAGAAAAGGGGTCCAGAGAGAAGCGATCAACACACAGCATCAGATCTGGGATGAGCAAAATTATGCTTTGCTTGGCATGTGGCCTTTCAAGAGTCAGCCTGGCGCCCCAGCGAGGGTTTGTTAGGATCACATTGTCACCTAGAGAGTTTAGTGAGTTCCTCCTGTGACCTGTCCAATGGCCCAGGACGATCTTGGAACAAGCTACAGGATCTGTCTTGTAATAGTTGCAGCCTGCTTGGAGAATGAAGACATGAAAGGCAAATTGCATAACCAAATATCATATAAAAGACTTGCAGGACACTCTCTGGAATCAAGACATGATTCATTTCCTCTGAGCACAGCAGACCCATTACCAGGAATTAAGAAAAACAAATAACCACTGTGCTGTGGAATGGTCTGGAAGGGAGGGTTCCTGGAGGAGAAGTGTTATGAGTCAAGCTTTCAAGGATACTTTGTATCTGGATAGAAAGCTCCAGGCCAAGCAAATAGAACTGCAATAGAATTCACTCACCCATCCAACCATTCATCTCTCCATCTACCCTTTTATTCACTCTACAGGCTCTTTAGAGTACCATTTCTGTGCCAGGAGTTGAACTTACAGTGGTGAAGACAGTGTAGTTGGTCAGGTGGCTGGTGGGTAGAATGATGTAGCTAGCTTAGAGGGCATTGTAGTGAAAGTAACAGCCTGGAGATGCAGATTGGGTCAGAGGGAGAGCCTCAAAGACAGGACTCAGATGTTTAAGGACTGTCCCGAGGGCAGCCTGACCTGACAGAGTGAGGTGACCCCATTCACTGCCCCAAAAAACTAAAGGAACAACCTGCTAGATAGGGTTAGGAGTTTTAGGAGCAGAGAGAACTCATTGAGTGGGCTTTTTCCAAACCACAGGTAAGATTTTCTTGATCACTCCAACCCTTATACATTTTTGTTAAACCTTTGGTGCCTGCTAACACTGTCCCCCAGGAAGCAGCAGCCAACCTGACCAGTGACTGCTCAGTTTTCCAGGGTCACACTTGGCCTTGTGCATCCTTGCCCTGCCTGTCACTTCATCCTTCCCTCGCTGTTGCTGAGGAGACGGCCATTGTATGCCCCTCTCCCTCAGTCACATGGGATTTCCTAGCAGTGCTTCCTAATGTTGCTCTTGATATGGTCATAATTTCTGCTCTGTCGTGTTCTTCTTTCGTGCAGCAGATTCTGTCCCTCCATACCATGTTGCAAAGAGACTGCTCTGAGTTCCGGGCACATTGTGCCTTAGGTGGGTTTGAGGAGACCCGTGCAAGGGTGTGTGATTTTGATGAAGACTGTGAGCTCTGTTGTCACCCCTTGGTGGCTTCCTTCTTATCCTTTTGTGTCTATGCCAATATCTGCTTGGCTATAAAACACTTCCTGTTGCCTTCAGGAGATAGTGACTGTTCCCCACCACAAGCTTCCAAAGCAGCTCACTTACAGCCCCTCTCTAATATTAACTCTTTCTTTGGGGTTTTCATTTCTGCAGGCTCCCCCCCCCAAAGGCCTGGCACAAAGCTAGTGCCAACAGATGTTGATGACTGAGAGAATGAATGAATGATTATGTGAAGAGAATAATTTGTCCAGATTAAAACTCCATAAAATCTGTTGTAGAAAAGAAGCAACAAAGTCCAACTCTTGCTGCTGATGATCTGGAGTATGGATTCCACTCTTTTTTAACCACACTCCCCTCCACATATGTACACAGTGGTCTCATGGAGGGGGCATATGGAGTGAGGATGACCAGATACAGCCCCTGTGCTGGCTGCCAGGGACAGGGGTGACCTGGGTTGTTCAGGGTCATTCTCTTCTTTGCCGCTGGCTGTGTTGATGGGGCCCTACCGTTAGCAGGAAGCTACTCAGTCCCCAAGGGAGCTCTTGGCAAGAGACTTTCCAGGGCTGATTGTGGAGACAAGCTGGGAGATGCTTGCCTGGTTTTCTGGAAGGGTTTCTTTGTCTTGAGAGCCAGAGTAATTTGGGGGAAGCAAAGGCAGCATTTGCAGTCAATTTCATTAATCTAGTCTTCTTGTGGGGAGCAGAGGGAGTAGAAAGTGGGGGCTGCCTCCACAGTGGCACTTTCATGAAGCTACTTAATTAGATCGCCTCCCTTGGGAGAAGGCTGCAAGATTCTCTGCTTTGGATTTGTCTCGGGGATGAGTTATTCTGTTTGCCCAAATTGTCAACTGTCAAAATCCAGTTGAGGGTGTTCCCTGGTTGGGGGCGTTGATGCTGTCCCAACGGGCAGTCCAGAGGCACCCACTAGGAGGTTGAGGCCATGCTACTCTTGAGTTACTGGTCTTAATGTCTTGACAAGAGCCCCATGAATGCCTGGTCGACCCCACATGAAGGTGTCTGGGGAATATGGAGGTGGGGCAATCCATTGTGCAGAAAATGTAACTAGGACTGATGGACTGGGTGGGGCGGGGTGGGGGAGGGAATCTGGATTTGTATGAGTGAGGAGGATTTACAAGTCAGGGCCTTTGAAAAGGTGAGTGAAGATATCTTCTGACCTCCCAAAGCATGACAAGACACAGGTTAAATGTTCCCCGCCCTTTGGGGAGTATCAGTACCTGTGGGAAGAGTTCCCAATTGGCCCCTTCAAGAGCTTCTGACTTGCCTTGTGGGAGCATGTGTCAAACTCAATGGCTACCAGTTATCTTGCCCTGGGGGATAATGAGAATGGTTGGGGGGGAGAGTAGGGGGGGATACTGAATGACCCAGAAGGAAAAAAAAAAAAAAAAGCTAGAGAGAGAACATGAATAAAGGGAGCTAAACAGCAGGAGACAGAGAGTCAGGGAGACAAGGTGAAAGACACCAGAGAAGGTAGAACTGTAGAGAAGAATCATAATGCTTGTGACCTGGGGTGGAGGCCTATGGGAATGTTCCCATCTGAAAGAACAGCTACAAAGGGGAATAGCTGGGGCATTGGAGGTGGGGGGAGGCTTCTACCCCTACAGAACATCTGTTCTTTGCCCTCAGGGAGACTGAGAGCCTGCAGCTAGATCTGGGCCTCCTGTCTAGGTGCTTGGGATCCAGGTTCTTCAGAAAAGTCTTACTGGACAGTGTAAGTCATTAATATCAGCATGGTTGCCATCCTTTTTGAGTGCTATGGCCATGGGCCCATTGTCTCAGTTCAGTCTCATAAGGTTGTAAGTTTGCTGTTAGTCCCATTTTACAGATGTAGAAACAGCCTTAGGCTTAGAAGGCAAAGTTAGCCTTCTAACCAAGGCCCAGCCGCCATTAAAGCACATCTGTATTCACTCTCCTGACCTTCACCTCCTGTCATATACCTTCTGCTAGGTCCCTCCCCCCCCCCCCATGCACCTGTGTTGGCTAGGCTGTATTTCTTTCTAGCTTTTTACCCTGATTGCTTTTTACCACCTTGCTGTTACCTCCCACCTTCCCGGAGGTTGCTCTGCCAGGGGGTTTGTTTTGTTTCCAGTTGCACTCTCACGTGGTCAAAACTGTATGTACATTGTGAAGTGAACTTTAGTCAGGTCCTGCTGGGCATGGAGTGGGAGCAGAAATCCAGTCCAAGCCAGAAGAAAGCAATAGTCAGAAGCACTCTCAGTGTTTTGTGTTGCCCAGTAGAAAGGACCAGGCCTGGGTATGTGACCTCCTATCTTCTAGCTCTTTAAAGGCAAAGAGAAGACCAAACACTGAGGAAGAAAATCAAGAAGATCTTGCCTGTGTATCCATAGGCCCTTTCCACTCAGTCACAGAATCCACTCTACTGTCATTGTCTAGTGTCTTGAGGGGAGGTACTAGGGTTGGGATACTGGATTCAAATCCTGGCTTTTCCTCTTGCTAGCTAACTGACCAGATCATAATGTCACCTACCACATAGGATTTCTTAGGAGAATAACTTCTATAGAGTAACTCAGTGCAAGATTTGATATTTAGTAAGAATGCAACAAAATATTGGTAATTATAACATGAATTCATTTTTCCATATCTACTATGAAGGTAAGGATTAGCCTACATGTTTGCTTTTTACTGTGGTAGCCCTAGAAACATGCAAATTGTCAGGCCAATAGTGTGTCTTAGTACATATTTACTGAATGGATGAACAACAGACTTACCATGCCTGGATCTATTATTCCCATTTTCCCTGGGCCCAATTCTGAAGGTCAGAATCCTCATGAGAATGAGAGTATTGGCAGGGGTGAGATGGGGTGGGCTTTACTTTGGAATAGTGTTCTGCTGTGGAGGTTCCTGAGAAATCAGATTCCTCTGACCCATGATAGATGGGTGGATAGTGACCAGGGTGATTCATAGTTTCTCAGAAATAACCAGCTTTGTGAAGAAGGAAGAGAGAAGAGTCTTGGATAGATGAGAACTAACCCTCCAGGTCTGTCTTGAGTTCTGGCCTTTCAAGCTGGGGGTTTCACACACCTTCATTTCATAACTGGCATTAACTTGAACTATAAGGTAAAGTCGAAAGACTCAAGGATGAGCATTCCCAGCCTTAGCCGCGCTTTGGGAGCTGTCCGCGGTGCTGAAATTCCAGCTCCACATCTGATGTGGCAGAGGCTGTAGTCCAGACTGACTTACCCAAGACATGTCTATCCCTGTCACTTAGGAAGTTAAAAGGATTTTAGGAATTCTCTGTTAGGAAATCTGATGAAGGACCAAATATCAGGATCTGGAAGAAGAGACCAAATATGTTTTTCTTATGTCACAGGTACCCCCACAGGACAAAGGATAGGGTGCATATGAACATACCCTTGCCTGGCACCCCTCCCTGGTTAGCATGCCTTATAGTCCAGAGTCTCTTGGGATCAAGGGCCACATTTCTTTTCCAAAGCAAAACCCGTGTTTCAGGTGGGGCTGCGAATTGCCATTTCAGCATGATGCTTCCCTGGCTAATATAGCAGTGTGAAGGCTCATCTCTGAAAGGGCAGATTAATCATTTCTGCCCTGAGTCACCATCCAGGCCAGATTTATGGTGGTGGGAGCAGGGGAGCCCCCGACTTTATGGTCTAGTAAATTACAGAGCTGCTTGTGCAAGAGGCAGGCTGGACTGTAAATCATGTGTAATTGCTTGTAAATTGGGAAACAAATAGTATTTTTGCTTAAATTACCTTTTTGAAATGTTTCCTAGGGAATTGAGGCTCCATAGAGGACCTTTAACCTCCCTGGGGCCAAAACTCCCACAAGAATTCAATATAAACCATCTCAGGACCTCTTGGAGCCACCTTGCAGGAAGTCTGGAGGCCTTCAGGTCATGAAGGAGCCCTGACTGTGGTCATCATAAACTCCTCTCTTGGGCAGACTTAGTCCATGTCCTCTTGGGACTTTCCTCCCTCTTGGCCTCTATTTTGAATTAACCCCCAGGGTCCCTTGGTTATGGCCAGCTCTCTCCAAGGCTCTGGGAAGACAAGCCCATGTGAGCTCCAGAGAATCCAATTTCATTTCTCCTCATCCCCCACACAAAGGCAGGGACTCACTATATGCTGGTAAGTGTAGCCTCTGTGTTAAGATGCTATTTTCTGGCTTTTTCTCATCTTTTCCTATTTCAATGAAATTACATTTATAATCCTTTTTGCCTGCCGTGGTCCACTTTGAAGAGTCATTAAATGTGCTGATAGACAGCCCACTAAACTTTAATTGAATCACGAATCACAGGATCCTAGATGGTTCAGCCTTCAGGGGACCTTGGGGGCCACGTAATTCAACTCCTTCATTTGACAGATGTGGAAATAGAAGTCTGGGGTGGTTAAGTGACTTGCCCAAGGTCATACTCTGAGAGCAGTTCTGAGATGGGACCCGAGCTTCCGTTCTGGAGTGCTGCACTCTTTCCGCATCTCAGTGCAGGGCGGGCGGCTTTAGCTGTCACTCGTGTGGATCTGCTGTGTGATAAACCGTGACGGGATCAACAAGCATCTGTCTTATTATTGGGAGAATTAGTAGCATTTCAAAACCTTCCCTAGGAAGCCAAGTCAGCTAATGGACTTTGTCTGTGGTGATGGCACCTCGCAGCTATGGAACTTTTCTCATGGAGCTTTCATCAGATCATTTAAAGAGCACTTTTCAAAGTGGTATCTGAGGCTTGAGCCTGATGCTGCTAGTTTCAACTGCAATGGTCATAGCATGTGTGCTATGGGGGGGGGGGAGGACAGTGGGACAGTGGGAGGACATGAAGAATCTCAAAGCTGGACCTCCCTGGTTACACAGACACTACAGTCTCAGCACAATCAAGCTGTTGCCAGCCACTGCAGCATGAGTTCAACCCTCCCCCCCCCCAGAGAGCTGACTGACCCACATGGCACCATAGACCCCTCTGTCTTACCCGCTGCTCCCCTCAACAGTGTATTTCAGTAGATCTGCCTGTTCTGCTCCCCACTCTGTCTCTGGTGAATTATCTGACAGCCTCTTACCTGTACCCCAGATCTTGTATGCATAACTTAAATAAAAATAAGTCTTAAAATAAATAATCCTGAAGCTGAGATTTGCTACTCATGATGGTGTGGTCTTGGTCAGGTCACACCCCTGAGTCTCAGCTCCTATGCTGTCAAATGGACATCGGGAGCTTTTCCTGGGAGTTATAATCACTGTGAAAACTATAAAAAAAATGGACTTGAGAAAACATCAGGTCAGGAATTGGAGCCTGGAGGAGCAGGTCAGGAACTCATCCATGCCAGTTGCATCAGCGGGAAAGGGGGTCAGAGGGGTGAGGCTTGTGGTCAAAAGTTGTCTGAACTTGTCTGTAGATGCTGTGTGAAGGGAGGGTGGGGTATCTATGTGGCGGCGGCCACCCCAGGTCATCTGGAGCCTGTGGTCTCAGCTCTTGTCCTCAGAGCCCTTATCCGCTGTGCTAGATGAGACTGCCAGGACAGAGCACACGGGTACCCCACAGAGGGGTCATCTGAAGCCTCGGTTGATACCTTTCTGGGCAAGACCAAGAGAGGGGTGCCATCTGGGGAAGGACTTTAGAGATCCACAGGGCTTGGGACATAGCATCCCAATGTCCCTGGCCCACTGGAGCCTCGCAGTGGCCTTTTTGTGCTCAGCCCAGGCTCGTGGCCTCTCAGGACCTCTGCTTCAGCATGCTTTGTCCCATGGGCTGTGGACACGGTGATACATTGAGAAGGATGGAAGGTTTCTCCCTGAGAGGAGGTGGCTCTGGCCCTATCAGTCTCCTTGCTTGCATCAGCTAATTCCTTGTCCCTGTGGCTCACTGGCCCTGACAGATGCAATCTGGGCCCTGGTGACCAGGGGTCAGGTTTGACACATTGCCTGCTTTGCAGGTGCTTGTCAATGGCAGGCATTCAACGCAGAGGTGCTTCTGAGGGTCATATCAACCCAGAAAGCATGAAGCAGGTGAAGTGGCCACTCACTGGAGTGATTTCCTACAGGAAACAATGGGTGGGGAGCTCCTAGAGGCCAGGGTCATCTCATTCCTCTTCACAGTTCACAAGAAATAGAAAAGAAAAGCAGAGGTTCAAATTCCATCTCCACCATTTCCCAGCTGTGCAACTTTGGGCAGTTCCCAAACCCCTCTGAGCCTCAGCTCTCGAAAGGGGTGAATAACAGTACACAGCTCAGAAAGTTGCTGTCAGTGAGCTAGTGTCTATCTAGAAAGAGCCTAGCACCGAGCCTGCTGCCCAGAAAGTATGTCTCGACACTGCGGTCATTGCCGGAGCTCCCAGGCACACAGGAATCATGAGGACGCGTGCTGGGTGTGACTTTCAGGCTCAGCCCAGCGTCCTGAGTGTCCTGTCTCAGGAGGCTGAGCAAGAGGATTGTTTATTCCTGGAGCTGTTTCCGCCACTGCCCGCCTCCCCCAGACACTCAGGGAGCCAAGTGGGCAGGAGGCTAGAGGGAGACCTGCCAGCCTGATGGAGTGGAGACTGCGGGCTAGCTCCCGCGGACGGACAGATGGATCGTAGAGGACACTGGGCACGAGCCGCCCCCCAGGCCCTGACCCCGGCCTGATCTGGCCTGGGTGCTGATGCGCCCTGCTGGCCTCCCTCCCTCCTTTCTCCTTCCTGGCACTCTGGGCCTGTTTCCCTCCACCCTCTGTCCTTGCTGTGCCCCTCCCCACCCACACCAGAGCCTTGTTGGCTATCAGCCTCCCTTCAGCTTTCTCTACCTCACTCCTGGCCTCCTGCACACAGCCCCCCTCCCCGCCCCCCTTTAAATCTTTGTATTGGTCTTTCTTCACCTGGCTTAGTCCTTCTCTGGCCATCTCTCTCTATCCTCTTCTGTCTTGTTATCTCAAAGCCTCTTCTCTCTTTTGTCTGTCTTCTTTCTGTCTTGATTGCTCTTTTTCTTTCTCTCTATGTCTTTCTCTGATTTATTCATATCCTCTCCATTGCTCCCCACAGGCCCTCATGCTAACCCCCGCCACCCCCCCACCCCCAGCCCTTCATGCTGTGTTCCCCGGGCGCTGCTTAGGTTCCTCGCATCTTCTCCCAGACCTGCTGGGCTGCTTGGCCTTCTCTGGTCCTCAGTCTTTTCTCTGGAAGCATCACTTCAGTTCTGCCCTGAAGTGAGCTGGGGCTGGGACTCACCTCCTGGAGCTTGTCTGGAGGAGAAAGAGAACAGGAATGAACAGGGAACCCAGCTGGCACCCTCTACCTGCAGCCTCTTTCTAAGCACGGACGCTGCCATTCAGGGAGGGTGCACGCACCCCCAGGACTGTGGGGGTGGCACGGAAATGGTGAGGGCCTACCCACCAGGGTCTTTCCCTCTGGCTGGAGGACAGAAGCTAATGCACGTCCAGTGTTGAGAGGCAGGTGCTCACAGCTCGGGAGCAGCAGCCCGCGCTGGGCTGTCTGGAGCCGCGGGGGCTGGTGCCCACCACCCCGGCCAGCTCCAGCCCTCCCTTCAGCCTACCTCGGCCCCTCCCCTGTGAAGCGCTTCCACGTCTCCCCTCAGCAGCCTGAGTGTCTTGCATTCCTGGGGCACCGGCACTCTCACTTTCAGCCCATTTAATCGGATTGAAATTACCTGGCTGGGTTTCTCTGTCCTCCTCCCAGAGCAAGGACAGTGCCTCTCCCGGTCCCTGCTGCGTCCCGGGTGCCTGGCACAGAAGATGGCACATGCTGGGCTCTTCAGAAGGGAGGCTGGGAACAAAGGGAGGCGGCTGGAATTAAAGCAGGACAACCTTGATGCAAGGGTCTTGGTGACCTCCGGCAAAATGATTCTGTCTGGCTCATCCGGGCTCTGCCATCTCAGGGCACTGCTGTCAGAGCTGGCAGGACCTTGAGATGAAGAACGTGGCTCCGGAAGCTGCCCCGAGCCCAGCCCGCCTGGGGAGGCGGGAGAGAGGGCTGCCGCGGCACTCGGTGGGGCCAGCATCCTGATCATTCTTTGGGGCGCTGCTTCCTCCGAGGTGCTGCCTCTGAGTGCCTGTTGCTGTCTTTGTCTGTGCCCCAGAAGGTCTCTCTGTCTGCCTCTGTCCTCTCCCTCCTGTATTTTTTTCTCTGATGGGATAATTATGCTAATCAGACTGTCAGAACAAAGATAATTTGTAGTGGGCTGTTTCAGACTCTGGAATTCAAGCCTGAGCCCCAATTCTGCTTGCCTCCGCAAGCCCCTTAGCCCCCGCCCAGGGCCTGAGCTGGCCGGTCTGGGGCAGGGGTGGGGGCACTCAGGGACAGGTGGCGTGGAGGGTTCGGGTGCTGTAGGCATGTGCACGTGTGCACAAGCTCGGCGCAGGCCCACCTTAGGGCGCAGGCACCTGCTGTCTGGATAGTGGCAGCAGCCAGAGATTGCAAGGACGATAAGCCTGGGATCTGAGAATAAGGGCAGATCATCTCTCTAAATCCCATTCTGGTTTGGGGTGATCACTGCCCCAACCCGAAGTTGGGATGATAGTGACATATGCATGGTGGTTCCCTGAAAAAGACCACATCTTCACCCTTTCTTTCCTGTGGAACTGTCCCCCTACCCCCCTGCTGATCATGGGCTAGAAGGGGCATTGGGGTACTCACTCCCCGGATTCAGCTGGTCTTCATGGGTGGGGGTAGGGTCTGGTGTACTAGGCAGCAGGACAGGAGGGGCAGTTCCGTGTCCCAGAGGACCTCAGGGGCCTCCAGGCATGAAGGGAGTGATTTGGACCTTGGAGATGCTGATGGGGACCCAGGCCAGACATGGGGCACTAGTGTTAATATTTCTCGAAGATTCTGGAACAGACCAGGGGAGCGCGGGCTCTGTCCAGAAGAGGGTCCAGAATCCCTGAGGCCACTGTGCAGCCAGCTAGGCCCACTTTGCTCTTGTCCTCAGTGTCCCCTGCTCCAGAGGCCTCCAGCAGCCTCACCTGCCTTCCACTTCATCCACTCAACAGTATTTCTCAGTTCTGTGGCAGGTGCCAAGTACTACATTAACCCGGGGCGCAAGCAGTGTGCTCATAGTCACAGAACATGTAGGCACACGGGAGCTTCTCAGAATCACCCCCCCACACACACACACACACACCTGTCCCGGGACGTTCCCTGCAGTGAAGGTGTCTCATTTCCTTCTCTCATAGTCGACTGCAGGCCCTGATGTGGGCTCTGGACCCCACCAGCCTTGTTCTGGGCCTTTTGGCAGGAGCCTCTGTTTGTGCAGCTGACTGCAGGCGGCATGCTCTCTGCCTGCCAGCGTGTGAGCAAGGTGGTGCAAGGGTGCTGTCTGGCACTGACCCGGCACACTGTGGTACTCCTGATGGGGGTCCCGGGCTTTCCCCCCTGCCACCAGCAAGCCCCCGCAGACTCTCAGATCTTCACCTCTGCCCTGGATTCGAGGAGCCTGGCTCTTCTAAAAAGACCAGCCCAGCCATTCCCTGAAGAAGCGGCCTCCCGTGCTATCCTGCTGCAGCCTCCCCTCTTCTCCGCCTTGCAGGCAGAATCGGGTCCCTAAAGAAGACAACAGCTCAGGTGGCTGTAGGTGAGACTCTGCCAGCCCCTCTCTCTCCAGGCATTGTCTTACTGGTCACTCCACACCTGCGGGGCGTCCTCTTGCATTTTCTTGGAGGCTGTCAGTGGACTCATCTGCATCCTTTCTGAGACCCCGAAGGGGTCTCAGACCCCGAAGGGGTCTCAGAAAGGATGCAGATGAGTCCACTGACAGCCTCCAAGAAAATGCAAGATTGAATGAATGAGTGGCTAAGTGGATGAATGACGAATGGGTATTATTGCTAAGAGGGGATCCAAGCTTTAAATTTTATGTTCTCTTAGAAAATTTCTAAATCTACCAAAGTAGCGAGATTAAGCCACGAGTCCTTAATGATGCGCTCGCCATCCATTGTCATCGACTGTCCCCATCACCCTCTGAGTGACAGGCCAGCCCACAGGAGCCTTTGCCCTGTGCCTGTACCCCCGGGGCCCCCATGCTGGGGCAGGCTCCTGGAGGAATCCTTCAGGACCCTGCGAGGACGGAGACTTCCTGTGCTGACCGAGGGCGCCGTGTGGGTGGACGTGGGGTGGACGTGGCCCTGAGCATCCCTCCCCCTGGGGCCAGAAGCCTGTCTGTCCAAACACCCACGTGGAAAGAGTCAGTGGCGCTGCCCTCTCTCTGGAGTGTCTTTAGAATCCGCCTCCCAGTAAATCGTGGCGGCTTCACAATTGCGGCTTTGAGTCATTTAATGGCCGTTGGTGAAATGCTGCACTGACTCAATCTTCCTAAATAACTTTCCTCTTCTGGCCTTGTGCTTACGCAGCATCCTCCCTCCAGTCTCCAGCCAAGGTGGCCCCATCTCCATCATGCCCCTCTTTTACCCCAGGACCCTCTTCCAAGGGCCGCTGTCCTGTTCCCTGGCCCAGCTGGAAGGGGGAGATTGTTGTGGGGTCGGAGGGGAGCCAGAGTTCCTCAGGGGCCTCTGCTCCCCAGGCTGAGTGCTGAGCAGGTGGGCTGGCCAGGTTGGGACCCACCCAGAGGCCCTCTGGGTGCCCCACTGGCTGCAGAGAGTCTGGCCTCCCAGTATGGTTACCTATCAGCTCTAAGAATCTGGTCCAGGTCCTGAGCCTTCATCGTGGAGACCTTGGCCTTGGCCATGTCCACCCTGGTGGGTGGCCAGTCAACATCAGATCCTGAGTCTCTGTCCAGGAGGAAGAGGGAGGGGCGGTAATGAGAAGACCACCGTGCAGACACACTGCTTGCTCACGAGTGCCCGTGTGTGCAAGGGTGTCTGCACGTGCAGCTTTGGTCCCGGCTGCCTGGGTGCCTCTTGTCTGAACAGTACATGCCAGGGTGTGAAATAGCCTCTGCAGGTTGTATGTGCAATTCAGTATGTGTGAGCTTCAGTGTGTGTGTGGTTTGTGTGTCCTGGGGGTGTTGGGGTGTTTGAGGTGCATGTGTGTGCTCCGTGCAGCCTGTGTGATGCTAAATGCAGGTGGATGTTTCTTGTCCCTGTTGCTGTGTGCACCTGGCACGCCTGTGTGTGTAAGTGTGTGCACACGTGCTTGTTTGGGGATGTGCCCGCACCAGTGTGTGTCTAAGCCTCTGAGCTCCGGGACATGAGGGTCCACGGCGACTCGGTGGTTGTGTGCCTGTCTGCAGCGGTGCCTGTGTGTACACCCTGCTGTCACCTGTCTGCTTGTCCGCGGGTACATGTGTGCACGCGTGTGCTGGGGGGCACCGTCAGGGCCAGGTGGGGCTGGGCCCAGCCCCCACGTTCCACGCCTGCGCCTTCCCACGCTGGTAGGGCTATGACAGCCTGTGCCGGGCCTGCCATTAGCCAGGTGGGCTGTCACTTATCTCGAACTGCTATTTTAGGAGGGGAAGCAGCTGGCGGGCTGACGTCCAAGCCTCAGCAAATCAGTGAGCTTGAAGCCCATTCTGGGCACCCCCTTATTCTGCTTAAGGCCACTGAGGGCTTCCTAGGGCTGGGGGCCCACGTGAGTGAAACCTGTGCCTGACACAGCCTACAACACCCATGTCCAACTCAGAGCCAGCGTGGGCGTTTGCCTGCGCTTGAAGGAATAATCCCTCGTGCAGGCTCCCGGTGTGGGGTGTGTGCACGTGCAGGGGCGCGCTGGAGGGTACCCCTCTGTGCACACCGGCATGAGCTTGCCCACTCCACACTTGTGTGCGGATGCCCCTCGGTGTGGCCTGAACTTACGTGTCCCTGGGCGTCTCTTTGTCTGTTTATCTACGCAGGTGTGCCCTTGAGGGTGTGGGATGCGGCACATGCGTCGTGTGCACCTGCTCCCGGCCTCTCTGCAGTCCCACCTCAGTGTGCCCTCGGGCCTCTGCCTTTGCTCATGGCTTCTGCCACTGAAGGGCACTGGTGCCCTTTCTTGAGCATGTCCTCGGACATGACTGGGCACTGGGAGAGGCAGGCGGGTGCCGTATCCCCTGGGGGATCCCAGGCTACACCCAACCTTGGGTGTCAGGTGTCCTAGAAGAGCCTGGTCAGGGCCCATCCCCCCGGGCATGCCCTCACTCCATCTGGCCTGGAGAACCCCCGTCGTAGAGAGCCCCTTCTGCAGCCCCCCTTCCGGGAGTCCGCTCCCCCTGAGTGTGCCCTCCACCCTCCTCACTTGCCTGGCAGCCTCAGCCCTCACTCTCCCCGCTTCCCTTTCCTTCTCAAGTCAGCTGGTCTAAACCAGGGATGCGCACGGTGGTGCCGCAGGGAGCGAGGACAAGGCCAGTCTGACTGGGGGGCGGGAGCCCTCGCTGTGGCTCCTGGGGCCCCAGTGCCACCGGCACTTCCCCTGCCCCAGGGCCACCGTGATTACTGTTTCGCTAATGTCCCTGAGCTGCAGCACCTGGGCCTCCCAGTCCTTGTCCACATCTCTACCCGGACACCGCAGGCCCCCGACTCCCAGCAAAGGGCACCTTCGGGTGTCCTGTCCACTCCTGCTCGCTGCGCTTGTTCTGCCCACTTCCCCCTCCCTGGCTGAGCCCTGTGTCTCTCTGCCCTATGTCGTCACCGTCCGAGCATGCCCAGGGCAGCTTTCTTTCCCTTCTCTACCTGCGCTGGGCCCTGCTCATCGCCGCCTAAGCTGCTCTCTCATCTGCTCTGGCCCAGCCCCAGCTGCTCACACGCTCTCTCCGCAGGTGCCACCCAGACTCCCGTGGCTCTCGGGCTAAGCCAAGCCTTCTGCTTGCCCCCTGCAGATCTCAGGTCAACCTCCCACCCCCAGGGAGGCCTCCTCGGGCCTCCCTCCGCGACTCGTGCCAGCCCTGTCTGGCCCATGCCAGCACATGCCAACACCGCAGTGAGAGGCTGGCTGGGCTGCTTTATTTTACTGACTTCCTGCACTTCTTCTCAGCTCAAGACTGTGAGGGCTGTGTGCGGCTGCGGGAGGGCGTGCCTGGTGCCAGCCGGGAGGGCCAGTCTGCATGGACAGGCTCCTTGTCTCCTCTGCGTGGGCAGTCCTGGGCAGCTGTCAGAGCCTCTCCCGAGGACACAGTGGACACCTCGAAGGTGGCCCGGTATGCCCGGCCGCCTGCCTGTGCTGCGCTGTGCGTGCTGCTCCCTCCGTGGGGCCGCACACTGGACTCCCCAACTTTCCGATCTGGACTTTCCGTGCTTACAGAGGTCTCCCCTGACCACCCACCCAAATCAGGCCCCGCGGCCCCACTCGCTGCCGCCTCACTTTGGCTTCCTTCCTAGCTCTGGCTTGACTGAATGTTCTTTCACCTGTTTCATACTGCCTGCCGCACCAAACCCTGAGTGTTCATTTGTTCTGTGCACACATCACAGGGCCTGCGTGGCACACAGTAGGAGCGCAGTGAGGGCACAGATGAATACGTGCTGTAAGTTATGTTCAACCCTGCGAGAGATCCATTTAAGAGATGAGAAAACCGAGGTTCAGAGAGGCTAAGAAACGCAGCGGTGCTCATGGAGCTAAGAGGATGGGGATTCGCGCCAGATCTAGCTGACCCCTGCGCCTCATCCCATTCCTTCATTCCTTCATACATTTGCTCACTTGTTCCTGCAGTGCCTGATCTGTGCGGGGAACGGGGCAGCCTCACTCAGGCTTTCAGGGAGGGGACCCCGGACTCTGTCCGTGGAAAGCGCCAGGAGGGCTTGGGGATCCTGTGGAGACTGCCTGGAGGCCGGGGTTCCTCGAGTAGGGTTTTGAGACCTTTCAAATGTGACACAGGTTGTAGAGCAGAGAGCCGTGGACAGGGAGTCGGGAGTCCTGGGCTGCTGTCCTCCACGCCCACTGCCCGTGACGTCATACAAGTCCCTTCTCGGGACCTGCTTCCGCACCTGTGACCCGAGGTGCTGGTCCTGCCTGAGCATGTCCATCTCTTTTGCTCCTCCTCATGTTCAGACCTTTGGGCAGAGTGGGGAGGCAGGACAGCCGCACTCTGCCTGCCCCAGAACTGGGCCCTCCTGCCCCAGACACTGCTCTGCTGCCCCTCTCCGCCCTTACTGCCTGCCTGGTCGCCCCCTGATCCGACTCTTTTCTTCCTCTTCCCTCAGCCCCCTCCTCCCTCCCCCCTCCCTGCCCCCCCTGCCCTGCCCAAGGGGGAGAGCACAAAGGGTAGTCAAAGTTAATTTAGGCTCAAGTACCTGGTCACCTAGAAACAAGGCCAGTCCCTCGGCGCAAGGCCTCAGCCGTGGCCTCATTAATCTGCGCGAGACCGACACTGGCGGGCCCGACATAAGTAGGCCAGAAGCCACGCTGCCGTGGAGAGGGGCCTCGGGCTTGGCCACTTGGCCCCCAGCAGTCACGTGGGCACCCCCAGGTGTGCAGCGGGACAAAGACAAAGGAGAAGGAAGGAGAGACGAAGACCCCGGGGTGTCAGCTCACCCTCTCCTCCCTCCCCCACGCTGCCCCTTTCCCAGAGTGCCCTTGGTCCACTCCTCTGTCCCTGGTGAGGGCTGTGTTGGTCCTGTCCTTCAGAAGGTGCTGTGGGACGGGAGTCACCGGTCCCATGCTCTGCTCACATATGCTGACTCTCTAAGGCCCCTGTG
The DNA here is from genome assembly GCF_000260355.1 of Condylura cristata. Taxonomy (NCBI): domain Eukaryota; kingdom Metazoa; phylum Chordata; class Mammalia; order Eulipotyphla; family Talpidae; genus Condylura; species Condylura cristata. The sequence goes on along the minus strand of NW_004567109.1, from coordinate 19,000,609 downwards.
TCCTGCCTCCTGGCTGGGAGCTTCGGCTGCAGCTGTGCTGGTGACTCCAAGAGGCACAGCCCCCGGCCTCCCCAACTCCCTCCACAGGGTGCCTGTTCCCACTGGTCTGCTCACATCTCCCCCTTATCTGGCTGTTGCTCTGGGAAATGTTCCCTTTGGGTCCTAGCACATTCATTCTGCCTGGCCTGACTGACCCTGACACCACCCTGCAGCTGAGGGTCCAGGGGCTCCCCAGACCTTCACTGCCCTTCCCCTGTCCCCCAGCATGGAGTGGGAGGATGCAGGTCTTTGGGAGGTGAGGGCACAGAAAGGCTCATGACATCAGCACCCCTCTCCAGTTATGATCCCCAAAGCTCTAATTGAGGTCTACAGCATCACATCTTTTCAAGGCAGTCCCCAGTAATAAGCAGACAATCTTGTGGTGACTCCTGCCTTTACCAGAGCTAATTGTGCAGCGGGATGGAGGGACCAGCTGTGCCACCATCCTCGTCATGCCTGTGTCTGCTCTTTGGTGCCCACCAAAGACTGGTGCCGCCCATCCCAGAAACAGGTTGCCAGACTCACTCTCTGTGTCTTGTGGAGATCTGGTCTACCGGGTGTGCGGGAAGATGGGCTCAAGGACTGGCCACCACCGAAACACTCAGCTGCTAGGGTCTGTGTGGAAAACATTGAGTACCCACATTTCTTACAGAAAAATAGCTCTTTTATTACAAAATATTATTTTATAGAAGGAGAAAAGACTGGAAGTCTCTGTACCAAAATGCAAACAGCGGTGTTCTTTGGATTGTGCAATTATAAGTGTTGTCAATTCTTTTTGCTCATGTTATTCAGTGAAATGTATTCTGTAAGCAGGAATGATTATGTTTAAAAATCTCAGTCTGAATGCCAACTTGATCTCATCTCAGAGTGCTATCTTTGGCAAGCCTGTTCTCCTTGCAGAGTCCTGTTTTTGTACCTCTTGGACTGGGGTAATAATAATCATTTCATAGCATTGTTCCAAGAAAGAAAATGAGATGGTGTGTGTGTGTGTGTGTGTGTGTGTGCAGGTGCCTGTGTGTGAGAGAGAGCATGAGCTGGCATCTACTTAGAGCAACTCCAGTACAATGGGCACACACAGGCATACAAGTGCCAGGTAGTCTGAATTCAGGTTCTGACTGATACTAACCAGCTGTGTGACTTTGGAAAAGTTGCTTAACTGCTCTGTTCCTTGTCTATAAAATGAGGTCATTATATGGAGTAAAGGATTAATGCATGCACAGCACTAATCACAGTACCTGCACCCAAGTGCTCAAACCAGCTGTTGCTATTGTTCCCATTTCACTATAGGGCACATATGCTTTCACACTCTTTCCAGACCGTTGGGACTCAAAACCCTACGCAGACTCAAGGGCTTCTCTCAGCAATGCCTTTTCACCTGTTTCAGAGACCAGACAGATGGAAGTCTTCCCTCAGCTTCAGATAAGGGGCTTAGGAAAATTGGGATTTAGTACATAAGTGGGATCTGTTACAGTTAAAGTCAAGGTTCAGTCTGGGATCTGGTCAAGGTGAAGCTGAGGGAAGACTCACGTCTCTCTGTTTGGGGCTGGGACCCAGGTCTACCTCCGACCTTCCAGTTTAACCAGGCAGGGCTGGAAAAAGCTTGCTGCTGGCTGGGTATCCAGAAAGAATTCTCCAGGCCCTGCCCTCACCCACTGGTGAATCTGGCTCCCCACAGCTGGCGTGGCGCCTTCTTCCCCAAACTGTCTGAACTGCCCAGCTGTGCCCTTGACCCAGATAAGTGCCCTGTGTGAGCTGGTGTCTGAGCACCTTCCAGCCTGTGGACGAGCCAGCCCAGCTTCGGCGGTAGGGAGGAGCCCCGTTGACCGTTGACCTTGGCCACTTTTAGAAGAGCCGCTGCCTGTCTACCTGGTGGGCAGTGGGCTGGAGGACTGGTGACAAGGAGGTCGGCGCCCCCTTCCCCCAGGCGGTGACAAGTTGATGGAAGGCCCAGCTGCTCCTCAGAGCCGAGGGGGGCTCCTGTGTGGGGCCTTGCTGGCGAGGAGCAGGCATGGAGCTCTGCGCACAGATGGCCTACACACGCTCGTAATTTGCCAGAATAAATAGTTATTATTAATCTCCCTGTGCTTTCCTTCATCCCCTTCCTCTCCCACTTACTTCTGGTCCCAGGCAGACCGTGAGGCTCTTGAAAACATTGGCTGGCTCTTGCTTGCCCTGCTTCCCCAGTGCCTTGGTCAGGACGTAGCACACAGTAGGTGCACATCGTTGCCACCCCCATCGTGGAAATTCATCCAAACAAGACTTCTGAACAATAAAAATATGACATGATACACAGCCGATACAGACTCGTGTACAGGAGGTGATTTCTTGGCATGGGCTCAACACACAGTAGGGCCTCTCCCCGTGCAAGCAGAAATTCATTCAGCATGGTGTTTGGTGCGCAGTGGGACCTCATCCCAGCCAGAGTTTAGCTGGAAGTAGGGAAGTTTTGGGAAAATATTTTCTGCATCAATTTTTCATTCTCTTTGTGGTGCTCAATAAATATTTACTCAGTATCAAATATTTATTTGGTACCAGTTATTATGTGGGGGAACAGGGTACGCAAGGTTTGACTTTTCAGTCTTAAAAAAACTACAGGCCAAGTGATGAAGTACTAGCCGTTTACAAACACGCCACCATATGGTAGACTCACGTAGGTGTAAGCTAAGGGACTGCCTGGAGGAGGAAGTTGTAGAAGAGTTGAGCTTCCCATTCCACCACAGCACAGTGAGTGCAGTGTGGGGGGCCGTGAGCGGGGCTGTGAGGGGTCACTGGCCGCTGAAGCAAAGAGGGCAGCTCCTTACTCAGCGAAGGCCAGGTGCCTGCGTGGTGCGGCTGATCTCTGGGGAGAGGCCTGGAGCAAGCCGGCCTTGCTTGAGGGGCAGGGGAGGCCAAACCCCAGGGCCACAGGTGCAGTTGTTTCTGGCGCTTTAGGAACAGGCCGGAGAGTGGGGGCAAGCAGGTGAGGGGGCGCGGCCTAGCAGGATGCCCCTGAGCTGAAAGCGGACCCCAGTGAGGGAAGCATGTCCCCAACACGCGAGAACCCAGCAGTCAGAGGGCAGGGATGGCAGGCTGGAGGGGGTTGGGTGCCAGAAGGAAGAATTTGGACTTGACTCAGTTGGTGCTGGCCTGGCTTGATGGCATCTCAGGAAAGGAGGGACTTGAGCAGAGCCTGGGGAAGAGGAACCCAGCGGAAATGAGGAGGCCGCAGAACTGGAGGCTGAGACCGAGGGGTCGGAGGGTGGCCGTGGTCCAGGAGGGAGATGACGCGGGCCCAGGATACCACGGTGATGGAGAGGGGAGAAGAGGGCAGATGTGGAATACCACGCTCACTGAGCGGGGATCCTCTCTGCTCTGAGGCCGAGGGAACAGGAAAAAGGCGCGTGAGAGGAACGTTGGGTCCCACCATGAGAAACAGAACTCTAGGCCTGGAGTGCGGTGCAGACAGTTGCCGTTTCTGCGAAAGTCCCATTGCGCCGCCTTCCCTCCTCCCCCATACTTCTGCTCCTGTGTGTTCTAGAAACTCCAGTCCTCATCACCTGAGGGCCTTGGACAAGTTGCCTAACCGCGCTGAGCTCTGCTGCCTCAACGCTGTAGGGAGACGAGTCTTTGCACCCTTGGGGGTCAGTGTGCTGAGTCATGACTGGCACCAGCAGCGCCTGTGATGAGCAGCGTGTGGTGCGCACATCCGGCGATTTTGCACAGCTGAGTCAGGAAGCCCGGGCCACCCTCTGACTCTTGGAGCCACCACATGGTCTCTCGGGCCGCCGGTGTCCTCCTGCAGGTTACAGAAATGATGCTGCAGGGACAATCTTAAGGATGTCACCAGTGCCCGCCAGTTCTGGAATCTGCGATGGACACCCGGGCTGCTGGCCTCCCCAGCTGAGCCCCACGTCCTGAGCGCCCACCCTGCCGGGAGAGGACCCACCTGGCCCCGAGTCTGCTCAGACGCCCGCTTGCTGCCCGCCGCCGTCCCATCCTGCTCGCGTCTGCACGCTGCTGCCCCTGCTCCCCGAAACTGGCACTCTGTCCAGAAAACTAATTGCTGTGAGTCCAGTGTTTATTTGGAGACAATACAAGTCGATTGAAACTGCCGCATCAGGAGAAATATGTTCCACTTAGATCTTTAAATTAGCTTGGCGCTGGCCTTTGATGAAGCCGACGCGGGAGCAAGTCCGCCCTCGTGCTCTGCTGATCGTTGGCCACTGTGAGCCATTTGCTTAATGAACAGAGTGTCCAGCGGCCGGAGCGGGGCTGCGGGCACACCTGCCTGCCGTCCCAGGCTGCAGGGGCCCCGCGATCCCCTGTGCAGGGGCCCAGGGCCCTGCTTGGCCCCTGGCTTTTCTGGCTGGAGAGGGCCGGGGCTCAGCTCAGCGGCTGTGGCCACAGTATAAACACGGCAGCGGCTGCCCATGGCTCCATGCTTTCTGTGACACCCCCCCTACCCCCCGACCCAGCACAGGCTGAGGTCCTGAAGACGTGACCTCTGAAAATGGGAGCAACCTGGAGCTGCGGAAGCTAATTCTGCCTTGTTACAGTCAAGGAGGCTGGCTGAGCCCCATGTCCTGGCTGGGAAGTCCATGGAGGTGTCGGGAAGAGGGCAGAGGCGAGGGCTGTGGGGACTGACGTGAGCAGCAGGGCAGGAACCCTCACCAGCCCCCAGCTGCATTCCTCTCCCCTTCAGTGTGGTTCCTGGCTGCTGTGTGGCCCCAGTCAGGGGGCTGTTCTCAGCGCCCCTGCTCTCCCTCCCCCATCCTCCCTCGCTTCCCTCCTTCTCTCCCTGCTCTAATATCCTTTCCACTCTCAATTTCAAGATTCCCTGTGTACTTGGGGGGCTGCAAAAACAAGGGGAGGCCTGGGGGCCCTCTCAGCCTGAAGGACTTGAGGCCAGTCGCCCCTTTGCCACCTAATGCTGAACTCCAGGTCTCAGAAGCTCCCAGGGGGCTGGTTCTAGGAGGGGAGCAGCCTCCGCTCTTGCTCCTGCTCACCCTGGGCTTGTGCGGGTTTATAACGCAGGGGCTGCCAGCCTTTGAGCTGAGAGAGGGCCCAGACTCAAGCCTGGTCTCCCCCAGAGATGCTGCAGCCTGACAGCGGCCAGGCCCTGGCAGGTACTTGCTGGGCCAGGCTGAGGCCAGCGCCTGGAGGAGACCAGCCCCTGGCTGCACAGCTCAGGGCAGAGAAGGGGCCTGTGCCAGGCTGCCTGCCAGCTGCTCCGGAACAGGGCCCACACCAGCGCAGCCTGGAGCCCTGCACGGTGCCCCGCGCGACCGAGTGAGCAATGGCTGATGGTCGTTACTTCAGCAGCTATTCATTCATTCATTCTTCTTTTATCCATTTGCTCACTTACTGTCTACTCTTGCCAGGAATTTTCTGGACCAAATTCTGAACATGTAATTATCTCCAGGGTTAGGACAAGAGAGAAATGAATGAGGTGCCTCGGGCATAGAACTCAAGGAGAAACTCACTCGGGGTCAGGCAAGAGCCTGGTTTTCTCAGCTCCTGGAAATGACCTTGAGGGTAGGTATCGTAATTTCCATTCTGTGGAGGAGGAGCCGGAGTCAGAGGAAGGCTGACTGATGGTCCAGCCCCCCTCGCTGGGAACCTGTGGCTCCAAGTCTTTGTTCCTTCCTCCAGTGGGCCTCAATTGCCTCGCCTTGCTGGAGCCCTGCACAGGGGAGTTAGGAACACTGGCTGTTTCTCACATTTTCCCTCCGACCTATCTCACTGGAGCACAGACTGGTTGTTCAGAGCTCATCCCCTCTCCTCAGCCTGGCGGACGACAGTGACCTTGGACAAGTGCCTCCATGTCCTTTTCTCTAGAAAGAGACAGAAGAATAGTCCCTGTTTCTTGGGCTGCAACGCGGATGCTAATGTGTAGGGCTATGAAATTATAGATATCATGACCCCATAAACAAGCTTCATGGAATTGTTAGCCATAATTTTTTAAAAAATATATTTATTTTATTTATTTATGCATACAAGAGTTGGGGTGCAGGCCAGAGGTGGTTTGGGGGGGGCGGAGAGAACTCACCAGAGACAGAGTGGGGAGCAGCATAGGCCTATTGACAGAAATACACTGCTGAGGGGAGCAGCAGGTGAGACAGGAAAGGTCTGCTGCACCATGTGGGTCAGCTCCCTGGCCGGGGATGGAGTCTATGCCAGTCACTGGCGATAACATCACAATGCTGAGACTTAACCCCTTGCACACCCAGGGAGGCCTCACCACCACTTTTAATAGCTGGGTAACCTATTATCACCCCATGGTGGGTAGAGTCCTAATGAGCCTCCGGCCCTCAGCCCACTGAGCCCCCAGGGTTCAGTCCCCACCTTCCCAGGGTTGATAGCTCCAGGGGTGTCACCTCAACCTTCGGGATGATGAGCACCCAGAGGTGTCCGATGGGACTGGGCTTTGTGCCTGATGTCCTCACTACCTCTGCTCCAGCAAAGGAGCAGCCTCTCTGGCTCCAGCATGAGCTCTCCTGGAATTCACGGGAGGCTTAGAGAGGCAGAGAATTCACACTTCACTGAAAATGTGTTTCAAACAATTAGCAGGTCTTTACCGGAAGAGCCTTTGAAGTGGAAGCCCAGACCCATCTCTGTGAAGGATTTCCCCAGAACTGACAGGCTGGTAGACGCTGCCATCAGCTCAGCCCTCCTTGAGTGCCAGGGCTCCTGGCCCTAGGCTGGCACCCAGACTCTTGTGAGTCCCTCCACTGTCCCTTCCACACCATAGTGGGTGTGGTGGAACAGGGTTGCCCTTGTTCTGTGCCGAACCCTCAGGCTTTTTCTGATCTCCAAATCTCCAACCTACATCTGAGGTAGCTCCAGGCTTTGACCTAGAACCTGGAAGCCCTGTGTCCTTGAACATGCCTGCAACTGTGATTATTGGTTGATAAGCATATGGATTCCTTCAGTGACTGGCACTACGGCCTGGATCTAGTCTCCATTTTCCCATCTGCAAATTGGAGCCAGGATGGGGAGGCAGGAAGGCCCTGCCTGGTTGCGAGGGCTCTTCCTGGGAGGGGCTTACACTGCATGGAAGGAAGGCAGGGTCCTAGTTCTACCCCCTTTATCTGCGTGATCTCATGCATGTCAGTGAGTGCATCTTGGTTTCTCCGTCTCTGAAGGTCTTTCAGAGCAGTGAGGAAATGCCCAAAGCTCCCAGCACAATAAGGGTCGTGATTTATTGAATACAAGTTATGTCTCATGCCTTTTCAGAACTCTGCTTACAGCATCCTGTTACCCAAGTTGAGAGCACCCCCACCTCCACCCCTGAAACTGCAGAGGGGTGGGAGGGAGGGGCAGAGGCTCCAGCCACTCTCCTGTCCTGGGAAGTCACCCCCAGCCTGCGCCTCTGGGCTGCTGTTTGAGTCCCTTTCTCTGACATTCCATCCATCATCATAATTGCTTCTCCCGAAAAATGAATTTGTAGTTGATTTCTTCAAAAGAGGGAATCAGCCAACAGATAAAAAGGTTGTTTTATTTAATTTGCATGAAGAGGCCGCCTGCTGCTGCCCAGCTGTGCCAGCTGGCTGTGGGGAGGAGCCTGGCCCCTGGGTGGATGTGTGCAGGTAGGCTGGCCGTTTCCTGACTTGGGCCCGCCTCCCGGGCTCACGGTGTCCACACTGGGCAGAAGTGTTTGCCTGAAGAGAACTGCACCTCCCCCCGACTGGTCACCACTGGGCAGCATCCTGAGGGCCAAGAAGCCAGACACTGGTGGGGGAAGGGAGACTCCAGAGCCTGTGTGTAAAGGCTGCGTTGCCCAGTACACACAGAAAAGCTGGCCGAAGTGTTTGATGGGGAAGGGAGATCTAAATTGCATGTGTTTAGGTCAAACTGAGACCCCAGCCTCCCCTCTGAGGTGTAGTTCACTAAGGGCGTTTAGTTTCCTCTCCAGCTCAGCAAACACGAGTGGTGCTCCCTGGTGCCAGGGCATAGCTGGTTCTCTCCAGAAGCTTCTAATGCAATGGGCGTGGGTGCTGTCTTCAGGAGAAATCCTTGGCAGGGGTGCAGTTAAGAGGCAGGGCAGAGCTGCAGCTGGGGGTAGAAGTGAGACCCCCCAGGCAGGGGTCATGTAAGGAGAGGCTTCTCCCTCCGCGAGGCTACTCAACTGCAGCGTCCAGAGTAGTGGCTGGCTGGGGGACCATGGAGTGACGTCCTATGTGGTGCAACATCCGTGAAGATGCAGAACCCTGGGCTCTTGCTGAGGGCGTGCCTCGGCCCCTCTGGCCTCAGCTCCTGGCCGTGAGCTGCTGACAGGAATGTTACCCTGCTCCATTGCCTCCTGTGGCTGCCTCGCTCTGTGGCTTGTTGCTTGCTTATGGCTTGTGCCGGGGACAGAGGCTTCGTCTGTCTTCTTCATTCCTGGAAGAGTATCTAAAATGAGTAGAACCTTGGTAGGTGGGATTTAGACTTGTGGGGTCTGCCAGGGTTTTGCCTGCACAATTTTCAGGTATGGTGGGGCGAGTCTGGATGGCACAGACAGCTCTGGCGAAGCAGACGGCCTCCCCTGTGGGTGTCCAGTCCTCGCCTCTGCTCGTCCCCGCCCCCTCTCTGATTCACATGGAATTCTCCCATCCCCATTCTGTAAGAACTAGCAGCATTCTGCACCCAGAAACTTGGTTGCTATTATAAAGCTGACTTGGAGCCGGGGGTTAGAAGGGTGCACAGAGGCTTCCTAGACTCCAAACCTTATGAAGATGACCACAGGATTATTGACAGTCTTCAGCCAGCTTTTTTACTGTTAGGAGCTGTAACTCGTCTGGTGGGCTTCTCGTGCTACTTCCTTGCAATTTCCTTGAGGGGTGGGTGAGGATCCCAGTGCTCTGTCCTCGGAATGGATCTTCTGGCACCACCCTCCGATGTGGTGCCTCTTCTCTCTCCGTGAGGTTGGAGCCCTGCCTCGAAGCTGGAATGTGGGCACAGGTCCCGTCAACTGTCCCTCTCATTGTCTGCAGCGGAGGCTTGTCCTCTGCCTGCAAATGCACAAAGCTGAGGGCGGCTCTCCCTCTGTTGTTTCCGGAAGCATGTCTTCTGCTCTAGCCTTTGCAGAAACCCCCACCCCCCATAAAGCCTGCTGTTCTGACTGTTCCGCTGCCCACCGGGTTATGCCATCCCTCGGGACTGTGCCTCTCCCACTGGCTCCCTCAGTGGGTGCACCATCAGCTTTTCATGTTCCACGCCTGTGTGCTGTGCTGGAGGGACATTAGGCTTTGATTGCAAGGGATAGAAATCTCCCACCAAGCGGCAGGAATGTCAGCGCAGCATTCGCGGGATCACATTGGCTCACAGGCAGGGGGTGGCTTAGCCTTAGGGACAGGCTGAATGGGGACCCGTTTTTCTCATTCTCTCTCTTTTTGCCTTCCCTCCACCCACCCCCAGCTTCTCTCATGCCCCCAGTCTCTGGGAACTCCAGCTTTTCATTGTTACGTTGGGATGGCCCCTGTTTTGAAGACGTCCACCTGCCTGGGGCTGCTGACCCTCAATGATGCCTGGGGTCGGACGGCCGGCTTAAGTCATACCATAGCCATTCCATTCGGAACTCGGCCTGGACAAGGGTGGAAGACCGCTGTCCCAGCAGAGTGGCGTGTGGGGGGGACGCGGACTGGGGGGAGCCAGCTGTGACCGACGCAGGATGCTCCTTCCTCTCCTGGTCTTTCAGCAGCGAGAACTCAGAGTCAGTGTAGCCTGAAAACACATTTTTCCAATGAGCAGAAACACGGCCCCATGCTCCCCTGACCGACAGTATCGATTCCCTCGCCGGCAGCAGCAGGTCATGGTTTTCCTGTTTCATCACTGCGAAGCCGGCAACGTGGTCAGCGCTCAGCTCTGGGCTTCCGGAGCGCTGGTTTCAGCAGAAAGCGCCCTAAAGTGATTTCTGGGGTAGGAATCAGGTCTCTACCCCCATTTGGGGCACAGAATGGGCCCTGGCTCCCTGGGTGCCCTCTTCCTCTGTGTTAGGGCCAGCAAGTCCCCCAGGGACTTGCTTTACTTCGCCCTGACTCCCCACTTGCCTCTAGACACAGCCGTGCCCCGTCTTCTGCACTTACCAATGGCCTTGACAGACGAAAGGCATCTGACCTCCCAGTGCCTGCTGACACAGCCTCACCTGTCTCTGAGTTAAGACGCAGGTCCCCACCCACTCGCTCCCAGAGGGAGATGCAGCCTTAGCGCGGCAGGAGCAGGATGTCCGCGTGGCGTCCACACTCTGGCTGGACGTTCTTCAGCACCGTCCTTCCTTCACAGCTTCCAGGGGCCTCTACTCCTCTCTGCTCACCCCCGTCTTCAGCTACCTCCTGGCTCCCCTTCCGGGTGCACATCTTTCTCTGGTACCTTCCCTGCCAGGTCTCAACTCCTCTATCACGTGTGGAGTAACTCAGTCCTTGCACAGAGAGGAAGCTCTCTGTTGCCCCAAGCTAAGCAAAGGTGGTAAAGGGAGCATGAGCCCTACCAAGGGGCCAGCGTGCTGTTCCCAAAAGTCACGCCTCTGTTTGATAGCAGGCACCACTGCCTTTATGCTGTGTGTCTTGTGCCACTCACGTGGCTTCAGGCGGCTGCATTTACCATGGCTGCCTGGCATACACCGGGGTCAGTAATTGGCAGAGTGAATGAATATCATGTTTCCCTAATGAAACTCATTATCACTTTCAATTTGCTTTTTAAAGTCCCTGGCTATCCAGTCCTGGGTGCCTGTCTGCCTAGCAGAATGTCACTGAGGTATATTAAGAAATATATTTGGTCTTTGTCCTCAGTTTCCTGATAGACTCCTAAAAACTCTTGGTATTTCCTGAACGATAAGGCTGGCAGGGGAGACTTTTGTTCTAATGAGGTGATCTTGGCAGGTGCCAACACCACTGGGGTTGGTGTGGGGGCTGGTGTGCAGAAAGCCTGAGCTTGATTAAAAGCTTGGAACTTGCAGGCCTAACCCCCAACACCTCCAGGGCAGGGAGGCGGGCAGGAGATTGAGCTCAGTTGCCAAGGGCCAGTGATTTGCTTCGTGAGGCCTCCATAAGCGGCCCCCCACAACGACCCCTAGATGAGCGGTGGAGAGAGCTTCCAGCCCAGGGAGGGCAGTCATCCAGAGGCCAGGCCAGCACCTCATCCCTGCCGTGTTTGCCAGCACGCCTCCCACCTCACTTCTTGAGTTGTAGCTTTTATACTAAACCAGTAGATGCGAGTAAATGTTTTCCTGAGTTTTCTGGGCATTCTGTGGAATTATAGCACCTGAGGAGGGGGTTTCCAGCTGGTCCATCAGGACTGAGCCATCACCTGAAGGGGGGGCAGGCGGGTACACTAAGTCCTGAACCTCTGGGGTCTGTGCCAACTCAGGGTGATTGGTGTCAGCATGGTACGAACTCATTGGACACCCAGGTGGTATCGGAGAATCTGAGACTTGGTTGGGTAGCTGAAAAGGCCTTCTAGAGTCTCAACAGTGGGTACATTTTTAGGCTTCTCTCTACCTCCTACTACTGACATCAGCTTCCAGAGCTCCCAACCACATTCAGATTTTCCCATCCAGCCCAGACAGGGGGGCCTCTGACTTCTGGATAATAGGAACCCATGAGCATTCTGTGTGTGGCACAGACCATCCCCCTTCCCCATTTTCTCTCCCTGCCCTGCCCCCACATCCAGTGAAGAGGAGGAGAAGGACCGAAGGAGCATGAAAGATATGGAAACTTCCCTCCTGAATGATCCCGCTAATGGTAAATTGATGGGATTGAATACATTCAAGTCGGAAATGATCCAAATATATGCTAATGAAGCTGAATATGCATTATTTAGACTAAAACAAACTAACTGCGAGTCAGGAAATAAAGTAGGTGAATTATTAGTTTGGCAACTCAAAGAATCGGAAAACTCAAGCACCGTTCCAGAGACAGGCAGAGGCAGGCAGGAAAACGTGGTTAATGAATTCTAAACCAATTAACCACAAATTGATGGTGTGCCGGAAGACTTGCCACCCCCCACTCCCTAGGATTGCTTTCTGGAAATTTAGAAAGAAAATGAAAATGCTATCGCCCTGCACTTTTCCTGTTTTTACCTTCTAAATGTGCTCTCTCGGAAACTTGAGTCTCAGGGAAAAAAAAAAAAAAAAAAACTATCAATAGATTCCAGAGTTGGGGAATGGAGCTATGTTGGCCACAGGGGGAGATAAATAATGCAGCAAACTTTCATTCTCTTCTTCGTCAAAGAGAATCATCATCAGGTTGAAGAGAGGAAAGCAAGTCTCCATGGGAGAGAATGAAAACCTACGATGGGGGAAGAAAATACTAAAACATGCCTTGCTTGTCCAAACTGGAACAGTTCAGCAGTCCTGGCTGGGTTCCAACCGAGGGCACATTCAGAACCACCAGTGGGATCCCCGTGAGATCCCACTGTGGGATCCCCAGGAACTACTAGCACAGGGAGATGGAGAGGTGTTTCCCAGAGCTGGGTCTGTACATGCCAAGGCTTTTTATGCCAATCACAGGGCAATTGAGACCTCAGGAAAGTAAGCAGTGATCAGCTGGCACCAACGCAGACTAGACTTTTGCCAACAGAGTGACCGTTGATGAACTTATCTACTTACCCATCCCAACCTGGCTTTATTTATAGCTATTTGCATATGCCTGTTTCTCTATAGCATTTAACAGCCTCCACACATGTTTACTTGTCTATTTTCTTTTCTTCCCGCTGGACTATAAGCTGCACGAGGACTGGAATTTAGCCTGGCACATGTCAAAGCTCAATAAGTATCTCTGAAATTCACAAGATCCCCCCCACCTGCTATTTCCTGTTCCCCATCATGGCCAGGCTTTCACAGCAGACCTGTGCCCGCCTGCTCACCCACTCAGAGACACTGGAATGGGGAGGTGGAGGGGAGTTCCCAGGGCCCTGTCTGCTAGGTCCTGCCCACTTGGAATTACAGCCCGGGGTACCATGAATCGCGGGTTAATAATTCCCCACCCATGGGGGACATCAGGGCAGAGGAGAGAAGGGAGGGAAGGTTGAGTGGAAGGTCTGCCTTCTCCTGGGGAGCAGAAGCAGGAGGAGAGGGGCATGGCAGCCACTCCCATCTCAGGACTCCCCTCATCTAACCAGTCTGCCAGCCACAGCTGGTGACTTCTGCCAGCCCTGCGCCCCTTCTGCTGTGCTTACTTGCCCCTGAACTTGAAGGTGAGACTGGAGAAAACTGCGTAAGACACATGAATGACTTCTGCCTCCAGCCCGTCGAAGCAACTGGAGATAGTCCACCTTCGATTATGATATAGTCAGTTATCTACGGGTGGATGCTGGCTTGCAGGTGAACTGTAGGAAAATACATAACTATAAGGAAAACATTGGCAGGTGCAGATGTAACGAAGTCAAATTGATTACGTCAGTGAGCACGTCTTCCAGAAGATGCTAACTGTTCAGGTTACCTCTAGTCCACATTGTTCTCCTCGGCAACATGAACCCCCACGTTCCCAGCAGCCTAGGTAAAAGGGGAATAGAGAGCACCTGGATGAAAAAACCCCCACACGCGCCAACACCCACATGAGTGCCACACTTGGCACGTGTGGCCCATCGTTGACACCTCAGCACAAGGAGGCCACTTGGCGGGGGAGGGGGGTAGTGGCACACATGAGGCAGCTGCCACTCACAAGATCAGGCCCTGAAGCTGCCGTGCTGGCCCCCTTGGCTCATGGGTGCTGCCAGGCTGCTTAGAAAGCAAAGAGCTCGGCCTGCTCAGCAACAAGCCATGTTAGTGTGGGCTTCATTCTCTGTTCACCCACAAAAAGTAACTCCATTAGACAGTGGAACATACGGCAGCGTGCGTGGTAAATGTGCTTCTGATACTGGTTGTGATTGTAGCTGAATCAGCTGGCATGAGGTGTGTGCTTGGCGTGTTTTGGTTATTAGTGTTTGCAGTGATTTGGGGTTTGCCCTGACTCTTCTTCCTCTGTTGGCCAAGTAGCTTCATTCAAGGTAGATGTGCGTGCCAGGCCAGGCTGGAGAGGCCACCGTGAGCACAGTTCCCGGCCGCCAGGTGTGTACAGGCAAGGGCTGACTGCGGGTGCACCGGTGAGAATGCGCGGGTCTATCCGCCTCTTTGCTCTTCAAAAAGGTTCAGAATGAAAGGAAAAGGTGGACTTGTTTAGGATGCGGAGCAGGAGGACATGAAGTGGCAGTTTAGGAAACACAGCCAGTTTGGTCCAGACACTTCTGTCTCCTGAGTCACCTTTAGGAAGGAAAGTCCCAGGAATGTTGCTTCCATGTCCTCTGGGTCTGACCCCAGAAGGGAAGACACAGAAGTGCATGACCCCAACAGTGGACAAAGAAAGGCGAGTTGTCCTCAGAAATGCTCAGGTGTCTCCCAACCTGTTCCCCCAGTAGAGAAGAGGACTGGGACCCAGCCCAGAACCAAGGGCCAGAGCAGGCCATGGGCATCAATTACTTGAGGATGATATATGCTGAATTTCTAAAGATTAGGGTTGTTAACCAAAACCCAGGTCTGGCTGTCTACACCTAGAAGTTCTGTAACATGAGAATAAATAGAAACAGAATGCAATTAAGCCACGTGGAAACCAGCGTCAATCAGCCAGGTGGGTCATCAGGGATTTCTCCGCAGCAAGGTTAACCCGCCGGCCCTTCGTCTTCGTAGAAAGGAAGACTGAGCTGAGAGGCCATACGCATGTGGGATCTTGGGCCCCAGAAAAACTCTAAGCAGAGATCAGGTTCACTCAGGGAGCAGAGAGGTGACGAATCCAGCCTGTCTGGTGTGCCAGGCCCGGCGTCAGGGCGAGGACAAGATGGAGAGAAGTGAGTGGCTGGCAGAAGCGTTGATGCAGATCCAGCCAGGACCAGACAGGGTGCAGGTCAGTCTACTGAGAGATGGGAGGACCGAGGGCAGGACAGCAAGTCACCCCAGCCAGCCAGCTGGGGATCAGTCAGGACCCTTTGCCAGGCTCCGGGGACAGCATCAGAGACCCAAACAGAAGGGGACATGCTTGCTGCACTTGGGAGTGGCTTGGAGAAGCCCTCATCGGGTCCTGATGCCAAATTAGGAAGGTGGAGTCTCCCCAGAGGTCTTAGCTCTGAGGTGCATGCAAAGGAAAACGCTTTCTCCCCAGGCAAGAGCAGCCACGACTGCGTGCCAGCATCGGCAGCACCCTGTGGGTGGGGGCGGGGGACGAAACAGTCATTGCCCACGTCCACACGGAACTTGCGGCCGGGTAAGGGAGGGAGACAGCAAACAAGTTGATCGATTCATGGATCATTACAAAATGGACTAAGTACTAAAGGACACAGTGGGATGCACCGCAAGGAGTCCCAGGGAGGTGGTTTCTTCAAGATGGCCAGAGAGGACCTGTGAGGAGGGGGAGTCCAGCTGAGCCCTGCGGAACGAGGCCCCTTCGTGCCTCTTTCCGGAAGACTGGCGCTGGAGTGGCCCTCTCTGAGCAGTGAGAGCAGGCAGGTGTTCTGTTCCCATTCAGCTTCACTCCTTATTGAATTTCCGTGTTTAGCAGGCTTTTATTAAGACCCATCTCAGGCCTACAGTAATTTGCCATACTCGCTGCATAAAGAATACCATGCTGGTATGGAAACTTGGGACAAATAGCTCAAGCAGACTGAAAGGAGGGGAGACCCCAAAGAAACTGGCTCCACCAGCTGCCGTGACAGTGGCCAGAAGGCAGCGCAGGGCTAGGACAGAGTCCCTGGGGCAGGCGTGCAGAGCCGAGGCCGGCCAGAGAGTGGGGTCAGCAGGCCTCTCCCGCCTATGGGATTGTAGCTGGTTCCACGGCCTCTGGCTCGCTGAGCGCAGTTGGGGGAGGAGGGTGAGCCTCCAGGTGTGGGTCCTGAGGGGCTCATCTGTTGCTCACGAGTAGGTAACGCAAGATCTCTTAGATTCCAAAGAAAGCAGCTCAAAGCTGGTGCGTCCCAAATTTTGTTTGCTGGAACTTGGGCCCCAAGAGATGCTCACCGACCATACAAACATAAGAGGCCCTGAGTTAAGAGACCTTGGTCAGTTTTGCTGAACTCAGAGTTCAAATGCACATGTTGGAACCACGTGGCACCATGCTGCACCCCTACTTTTCTAGTAACACATTTCTTGTGTTTGGAAAATGACTGTTCTAGGGTAAATAGAAGATTTGATTTTTTTTATACGATTTATTGTCATATCTTGTCACCACCAGGCTCTGTTTCAACTCAACATATACCTAAATTCATTCATTTGTCCACTGCCTACCCAGCAGCACTCACAGATCTGGGTCTATGCCAGTGCCTGTGCTGGGTACCAGGAGCAAGTCACCCAGGCTCTGTCTTCGAAGACTCACAGTCCAGGAGGCTGGCAGGATGTAGGATGGCCTGTGGCCTGGTTCTGCAGCCCAACCTTGTCCTTTCCAAGTGGGCGGCCTTGGGAGAGGTGGCCTTTACCGCTCTGTGACTCAGTTTCCTCATCTGTAGGTTGAACTAGTAATAACTGTAAGTATGCCATGGGGGAGAGCTGAGGGTTTGTGAGATAGGCAAATCACCAATGACGAGCTGATGCACAGTTCTGCTGGGTCCATGCCAGTGCCAGACACCTCCAGGAAGTGTCTCTGACACCTGCTCCCCAGGCTGGTTAGGGTGCCCCTCATCTCTCCTTCTTGGAGAGTAGTTGACCTTACCTCCATCACAACATTCTCCTCTTGCATACTCGGGGGCAGCAAGGAGCCTGCTATGTCCAGAGCACATAAGAGAATGAGGCCAAGAGGTAGGCTGGGGGAGGGACTTTGTGTCTGTTTGGTTTTGGTTTTGTGTCTGCCTGAAGTCCAGCTAGATCCCCAGGGAGATGTGATGCCAAGGAGGGTTTTGGGAAAAGGAGTGGCCAGCTGACGCTCCATGCACAGCCTCAGGCAGCTGCTGGGAGGTGTCCCACACCACCATCTGAGCAGAGTGCTATGCGGAGGTCAGTGTTGGTAGCTACTGGTTTAGTAGGGTAGGAGTCACTGCCCCTTAGTTGAGACACACCTGGTAGGTGACACCCTCCTTTGTTCACCTGGCGGCTGCAGAGAGAGGTTGGTGCAACAATGAGGCACTCTCCCTGGGCAGGAGGGCCTGTGGGCTAAACCATGACGCTAGGGGTTCCTTGTCTGTTCCTATCGCATTGCACACTCAGGGTTTGCAGAGAGCAGCTAGTAAAGTCACTTGAGTATCTGCCTCACCCAGCCCAGACCTCCACTCACCTCGTCCCTCCCCCTGTGGGTGGGGGGCTGCCTCTCCACTGACTCAGCCCGGCCCAGATGACTCCAAGGCCTCGTCCCTCCCCCTGTGGGTGGGGGGCTGCCTTTCCACTGACTCAGCACGGCCCAGATGACTCCAAGGCCTCCCAGCTCTCCAGAGGCCGTGCCCACCTACAGGCCTGGCTGCTGGGCCTCTGGCCTCCCTCCCAGCTCGCTCTCTTCAAAAAAGACAAGTGACCTTGTGCCATCAGCTCCGGGGGTGTCAGGCAAGTCCTGGTCCCCACCTCTGATCTCTTTCCTTCGCATACACGATTCCAGAGGCAGGATTCGGACAATCTCTTTTTCTTCTTGAATCTGCGAAGTCAGGAAGCAGTGGGCAAACAGGGGCTCCAGGTCTCCAATTATCTTTCTCTCCACTCCCCCTACCCCCCCCACCCCCCACCCCCTTTCACCCCCGCATCTCAGAGAGCCTCACTCTCTCCCATTTGGCTCGAAGCAGTCAACAGCCTCTCGGAACCTGTTGAAATCTATTACCGACCTTTGGTCTTATCACCACAAAGGAGCTTTCTGTAGCGAGGAGATGGATTAAACAGGAATGAATTGGCTGAGGGAAGCTTTACGACCCTCTCCGTTCTCTCCACCTCTTTCCCCCTCCACTCCCCCCAATCTTGTCGCTTTTATTTTATTTATTTATTTTTTTTGTAGAAAGCCAGCTGGGGAGAGCTGAGATAAGGCACAGTGGCCTCGTGGACTGAGGTCACAAGTACCTGAATAAAATTCACTTTGTGCATTTTGCAAACTAGGACATGAGCAGTTCTATGGCACAGGGCCTGTTACGTGCTGGATTCATCGCATCTGGCAAAAAGGAAAATAAAACAAAATGAAAAGCCCATAAAGTTGAACCGTTAAATATTTAGGGCTAGTGATGAAGAGCATGTCATAATATTTGTTGAATTGCATTTGCTATTCCATGCATCTTTTCCACTTAAGGCCCTGCTTTCTGGAGGTAGATGGGAAAAAAAAGAGAAGAATTGGGCTGCGTCAACAATGAAACGTGGGCTTTCATTTAACCTCAACAGACAAATCTTGATGTCTGCTCGCCCCGGGCTGTATGGCTATTAGCACTCATGAACGGGGGTCTTTGCGTCCCCAGGGCCTGTCTCCTCGTGTTCACACACGACTCCGTGTGTAATTAAGCAGATGCTCTTCAACGTTCGACTTAAATTATCAAATGTCAGGACATGACACTTTATTTGTCTGTGTTTTCCCTACTTAGAATTCAGGCAGTTCCTGGGGAAGGGAGGTGGGATTGCTCAGCTCTCAGGGAAGCTCCTCCTTGTGGTTCTGTGTCTGAAATTCTTGGCTTTGACGTTCACTTCATGGGCGTATCACCTCTTTCCGTGCAAATTCTCCAGGAGAAGCCATGAAGACTCAGTGACTCCTCTGGTCTTTCTCTAGAGTGAATAAAAAACACTGGGGAGTCTGAGATGGAGGAGGTCCTGGCTCCTGGCCCCAGAGACAATGGAGGATTGCTTCTCGATGGGTGAGGGAGATTCGGCCTAAAAGAGGCTGCGGTGGGAAGGGGGCAGGAAAAAAAATTATGGAAGAGACAAGAAAGGACCTCAGATCTTGAGGATCCTCTAGTCTGTACACTGTGTGTCGATTACCAAGTTCACCTGAAGCCCTCTCCACCCCTCCACCCCACGCCCCCTATCCCACCTCTGTGCAAGTCAGAAAGCTGGCACTACTGACAGACTTTTCTTAGGAGGCAGAGGGCAGAATAAGGCCTTCATAATGGACAAGTAGGGCCCCAGGAATGATTGAGACTGGCACTAGGCACCTCTGTGATCTCAGGAATCAGCAGGAATGGGTCTTAAGGATCTCTGCCTGGGACTAGCCAAGTCATCTTGTAATGGCCCGGGGACAGAGTGTGCACCAACCTTGAAAATTAGTGAGAAGTTTCCATCAGCCTTTAGTGACCTGGAGAGTCAGTGGTGGAGACCTTGGGAATGAGTGAATGATGACTTCTGGGGGCGGGGAGGCTGGGAGGCAGCAGGTCAGGCCTGGGTGCCCAAGTCAGCCAGGCTGATGGAGCTGAGGTGAATGGGGGTTGCTTAGAGTCCCCCAGCCAGGTTCATATCACACCAGCACTAAATACATCCCCTTCCCTCTCCTGGGCTGCTAAAACCCCATCTGTGTTTTGCTGAACTTCCTGGGATTCTGGAGAAGTCTGATCCAGAGCTGAGCAATCCCCGTATTGCTAGGCTCGTGCTTCAAGGTTGTCCTGGGAAAGTGGCCCCACCCCCAGAGAGGCCAGGCTGCAACAGGACCGGTCCCCAGGGCCAACTCCCAACGCCAGCAGGCTTGTTTGTTTCCATGCAACATCTGGGGCTTCCTGCCACCATCTGGACTTGCTCCTGATCAAAGCACCCTCTCCTGGCTGCAGGCACTCTTACCCACGTCAGCCAGGCAGTCTGGCCAGGAGCTGGGCAGCTTGCAGGGAAGGGCTCAGGGGGTCTGAACTGGCTTCCTGAGTGTTGTGTCCAGGCCCCTGGGGGGACTGAAGCAGAGGTCCGTTTGCTGGGAGGAAGTGCGTTCCGCAGGCCTGTGTGTACAAGCACGCGGACGTGAACACTCACTGTGTGACCCATTTGTCTGTGTGACTGTGTGTCCATGCCTGCACTGTGTCTAAGTGACTGCGTGCCTGTGGGTGGCAGGTGTGCGTCAGCGTGGTGAGTGATAGGAGCACAAGCTTCACAGCCTGTTGGAACCTCAGTTTTATCATCTGAAATGTCGTTTATTTAGGACTGTCAGGAGAGTGGATTAGGTCATGCATCTGAGCCACTTGGAAATCACGCTTGACACATAGTGAGCGCTCAGTGCCTGTGGTGACACCCCGTTCTCCCGAGGGCGGGGGTGTGTGTGTGTGTCTGCATCGTGCCTGTGTCGTATTGATGGTGTGTATCTTCTGGGTCTGTGTGTCTAGGGAGTAAGTGTGTGGCTGTTTACATCCATGTGTTGGCATGCTGGGCCCATGACAGTAGGTGTGTGTACGTGTGCGCGGGAGCCAGGCGCCTGCTAAATATTTGCTCTGCGGGGCCGTGGGGAGCACAGTTGGCAGGGCTGCCGACATCACAGCGCTCGCAGAGTTCTGACAGCTCAAGCGCAGCCTCCGAAAGTGTGAACTTTCTCAGGGTAAACAGCTAATGATACCTTAATGCTGGCTGACCTCCTCCAGGGCCTCCTCTGGGGCTGAGAGTCATTACGAGGTTTCCAGCTGGGCCACCCCTGCTCCTCCAGCATGGTACATAGTGGCTGGGCTGGGTGATAGGCATCACACCCACACCCCTGACACCCTCCTTCATGCGCGCGCGCGCACACACACACACTCACATGCCCCAACACACACACACACACACACACACACACACAGCTGGCAGATTAGAGATGGAGAAAAACAACTTCTCTTAGCCTCTCCCAGCCCTTGGCCACCAGCACCTGGGGGCCAGTGGGGCGGGGCGGGGCACCAGTGGCATCAGCCCTGCTTTTCAGGAGCAGTCAGGCCTGGGCTGTGGGGACTCCAGAGGCTCCAGATCACTGGATCAAGGGAAGCCCTGGTGGGGATGTGATTACTTGGTTAATTTATGCAAAACCTCACTCTTATCTGAATTGGGTCACAGCCTCTGGGAGCTCCCAAAACCCTGGCACCAAACCTATTTTGTGGATGAGAAAAATGGCCCTTGATGGCCTGCCCCAGAGTGCCCTCCCTGCCCTGCCCTCCAGCACTGACTCTGAACTGGGCCGGACCTGGGGGTGCCCACACCCTCGCGCCACTGGTGCGCAGGACCATCTGTGCCGCTCTCGCCAGCCATGTGTGCCCGTGTGTGCCTGTCCAGCTGTGTGTGCATGGGGGGCTCTGACTACACCTGTCCATGTGTGCACATGGCTGTGCATGTGTACGTGTGTGCGTGTGTGTGTATTACGTGTAATCGACGGCTTAGACATCTGAGCGCCCTTTCGTGCTAATGCCAGAGCAGAGAGTGTCTGGAAACATCCCAGATGGGGCTCCACTGCCCATTAGGTTATCTGCTGAGGGTAAAGTCTAGGCGAGCATGGGGATCGACCCCTGAAGCCTAAGACGTAGAGAAGAGTTGGGGGAAATCATTCAGGGTCTCTCAGTTCTCCTATGCAGTGTATAGACTGGGAGCAGACCCCACCAGCAGGTTGGTTGTATAAAGTCCACATGGCCAGCCTTAGCCCACCTCCTGCGCCCTGCTCCCCAGGCAGTGGTCACTGCCCCCCTCCCCGACCCCCCCGCACCGTCAGTGGTCGGCGGCTTCTGCCTGCGCCCCCTCAGTGGCCCAAAACGCCAGAGGTCAGAGACTGGATCTCTCAGGTCTCCACGAGGCCCAAGGAGCCCCCCTTGGGCCTCTCTCCCCCGGCCCCATCCTAGGTTGTGCCAATCAGTTGAGGTTGGCAGATGGATCAGAGCTCGTGCCCCCACCTCCCACCGCTGCGGCTGAAGAGAGAGAGCCTTTCCAGACAGCCCCTGTCTGTGTTTCATTACAAAGACGCAGCCATATCCCATTTATCCCTCATTTGCTGCAGGCAAAGCGCTGATACGCACATTTTTACCTGGGGTGGTTTTAATCAGTTAATTTAACCAGAAACATTAATAATGTATTTCTTTGCCACTCGACTGCCCATCTGTTGAACAACTTACCTGTTGGAGAGTAATGTCACCTCCTGCGACTCAGAGACCTCAGCTGCCCAGGAACAAGATGAGATTCTGTATATCGAGCAGTTCTGCGGACCAAGGGTGAGGCCGGGTGCTGCTCCCCGCCTGGTGTGGGTGCCAGACTGCACCCACCTGCCGCCTTTGGGCATTGCTCTGTTGTTGGGCTCTGGGTTGGGGGAGAGGTTGGACCCCTGCTTTCTGTTGAGGCAACCCCTGTCCTCGGCGCCAGTACCCATGAGATTGAAAACCTGAGCTGCAGCCTTGGGGGAGGTAGCCATTCCTCCTTTTGGGAGAGTCACTAAGTGACCACCAGTCTGGCAGGGGAGTGAGAGCAGCCAATCAAAGCCCTGCACAGCCCTGCATGAGGCTCAACATTAACCATTTAGTGGCTCAGTCATGGGAGGTTCAAATAAGAGGGACCCGCAGAGAGGCGGTTGAAGGAATTGAAGTGGCAGCAGAACTTTCAAGGGCCTGGCAATCTCCTTGGCCCAGGGAAGCAGATGCCAGCCCTAGCACAGAACCCACAAGCTGACTTCCTCCAAATCCTGTCTTTGCTGGGCTTCTCAGCTTCCTCCGCCTTCCTTGGAAGCCAAGAGGCTGCCGGAGCTCTGGACATGGTCCCTCCTCTGATGCCGCACCTCTGGCTAACAGCCAGCTGGTTTGTGTGAATCCTCCCATGGCCCTGGGGCTACGAGAGAGTGCAGAGCTCCCACCTAGTGGCCCAGTGAGGACTGGATCATACCCACTGCCAACCACCCAGCTCTCCCCCAGCCTCAGCCTGGGGCTGTGACCACATGGGCCTCACCCTCTATTGAGCCCCAGGGAGCAGCATGAAAGCAGAGCCCCGCTATCTCAGGACTCCGGGCCTCCCTGTCTGGAAGGACATTGGGCTCTGACTCCAGAGGAAAGAAAGGACAGGTGTCAGGAAGTGGTAGCAGAGGCCCCAGGTGACCAGAGACTTGTCTGTGGTAGGGAATGGGCAGGACAGGTGGAATGACCTGGGCACACAAGGCCAGGGCCTTTGTCAGAACTCTCCCTCTTGCCTTGGTCCACTTTGACCCCATAAATTCTAAAACCCCACTGACTGCAAGATACATCATTTTATATATGTCCCTAAGAAAGAAAAAAAAATGCCACCAATTAAACTATGATACAGCCTTTGCTTATCACCTATTGCAAGATCCATCTCCATTTCAGGGATGTTAAAATGTGGGAGAAAAACAGTGTGATTACGGTAATAAAATGATGCTAGCTGTCATTCATCAGAGTTCTCCGTGCCCCCAACCTCTCTGCTGTGGGTTACACACGCAGCAACTTATTCAGTCCTCACAAATCCCTGGGCATGGAGGTATGGCTCAGAGAGGTTAAGCAATGCTGTGAAGTCACAAAGACAATTACCGTAATACTTAGATACTTAGCTAGCATGTGGCTGTGCTCGTGTATAACAAGGTCGGATAAGACACACAGAGCATAGCAAGCTCATCTGGGGTTCTGCACCCAGAATGGCAGAGGGGCTGCGCGGCGCCATGCCAGCCTATTATCATCTGGCAAGGGCAGAAAACCTACTCTGTGTTAAGTCCAGGCTATTCTACTGCCTACTGGACATCAGTGCCCCTTTTCAAGAGTGAACAACACCCAAGGGGGTGGCTGTGTATCCGTGAGTCCCCCAGTACTTAGCCTCCCTGGAGCACCCCTCCCGGGCCCCTGGGATCTGTTGTTTCCCCCTGCCCCACTTCCTCCCCACACACATCAGGGAAGGGCACTGGCTTCCCTTGCTGGCTGACCGGCAGGCTGAGGGCGATTCCCACCACTTCGGCCTCTTTCAGAATCCTAACAGCCAGTGGAACGAGAGGGAGCAGCAGGCAGCAGAGATGAGGCAGAAACGGAGAGTGAGAGCTGCCGCTGAAACCTCACAAATTGGTCCCAGAGAGAAATGGAGCCTCTTTTTTGCCTATCAGCTCACTCCCCCAACCATTACCAGACAAGCAGCAAGAGGCCCGTGGCTGGAGCAAAACCCAGGCGTGGGTGTGGGGACCGGCTCTGGGGTAGCCAGGATGCCCTCTTGCAGAGCACAGAAATGCCAGGGTGGAAGGGGACCAGACCGCAGAGGAACAGGGCTGGAGCATGGATCTGGTGCCTGGGGGCAATGGAGTCAAGGCTCCAGCTAACATCAGGCAAACAGAGGCAGGGAGAAGGGGCAGATGCTGGCTGGATCCCTGGGGCAGAAGAGCTAGAGTCAAAAATCTACCCAGCCAGCAATGGTGGCATCTGGGGATCAGGCTTGAGCAAAAGGTGAGGCTGTCCAGGAATTGCCAGTCCAAGAGCAGGCTGTGTTCTGAGCCCCGGGCAGAGGGCAGCAGGGAGGAGCTGCAGAGGACGCTGGCCCAAGGCCCCTGCCAGGCCACACACCTCCACTAACCTGTGCAGAAACCCCATTTCACAGAATTAAAACTGACATGCAGAGGGGGTGACTCACAGCTGGTTGGGGGCTGAGCTGGCTGTGAACTGCACCACGGCAGTCTGGCTCCAGATCACGGCGCTCTGGTCCTTGCAGGAGAACTGAGGCATTAAGATGTGCCCGCAGAGCCAGGCACGCGGTCAGCACAGTCAGGCTTTGGGGCCTCATGCTGCAGCAACTTAATTCATCCCAGCTCTTCAGAGCCAACGTCAGCCTGCAGCAGGGCTGAGCCCAAGGAGCTGGGAGTTGCGAAGCATCCGCCAGTAGCCACAGGCTGCATGCTTCTGCGGTGGCCGGGAGTGTGGCTGTCCCTGGGCAGCCTGGTGCCTCCTTTCTCCTGAAGTCAAGGATGCTCACCAGCTGCAGGGTGGATCTGGGAGATGCTGGGAGCTGTACTTCCCCAAGAGAGTCGTAGTTCACTGCTGCGGAGCTCACTGGCAGCCTCGGTCTGTGCCGGGCGGCGCGGCGGGGATACAGTGACTGTGTCCGCGGAGAGCAGAGCACAGCGGCTCTAGAGAAGGGAGCAGCGGTCCTTGAGCAGCATATATGAGTCAGGAGTGAGCAAAGCTGGTCCCTGCGGGATGGATTCCACATGGCCACACTGGTTCCTGCCTGCTTGCCGTCACCAGGCTCTTTCCTCTCTACCCCTTCTCTTCTGATTCAGTACTGACGTACCTCTCAACTTCTTACTCTTCAAGGACCAACCTAAATATCACCTCCTCTAAGAAGTCTTCCAGGATTCTTCCTGGCCATCTTCATTCCCTAAAACCACACATTTATTACAACATAACCGTCATCACCCTTATTGATTATTTTTTATTTGGCCTTCAGTCTGTGAACGACCCAAAATGACTGAAACATTCATCTTTTTTGATTGAGAAAGTACCAGTGAACATTTGTGGCTTTGAGTTTAGATGCAAGCTATGATCTCATCTGCTTTGTTCCTTTCATAGCTGTTATCACGGGAAGGTTGGCCCATAAAAGGGGGCTTGTTAGCTTAGATCAACACAGAATAACCCATTGCCTGGAACAATCCTTAGTGTGTAGTAAGTGGTCAGTGAAAACTTGAATTAATGAATGAATTCAAGAAAGGCTCCTTAGTGTGTAGTAAGTAGTCAGTGAAAACTTGAATTAATGAATGAATTCAAGAAAGGCTGTCCCAAGGATTCATTCATACAAGGCTAAGATGTGGGTTTTACTCCCAATGGCTCTGTTTCCTGGTGTTGTGCCAGACTCCAGGTGACCCACCCTTGAAGGCCCTGCAGTCTAGCTGGGGGACCAACATGGAATCAGCTGCTCGAGACAATTGGTGTCTCAAGAAGCCATACCTGGGCACACTTGGGTTCCAGGTGTGAGTCTTGGAAAGCTGTGACTATCTGAATCTCAATTTCCTCACTCATAATATGGTGAAAATCTACTATTCGCGGTTGTTGTGAAGGTTCACCAAGACGTGTGCCCAGAGCACTCGCACAGTCCTGCTGCACAAGAAGGGACCGAGTTCTGTGTCACCACCACCAAGAAGCATCACATTAGGGCAGCAGCGTCAAGACGAGGCACTGCGTGGTGTGGTGGGAAGCTGTCTGGTGTGGCTGAACTACATTCAGCATGTTTTAGTGGGAGGAAAGGCAGGGAGATATATGAGGGGCCAGGCTTTTAAGGACATCGGCAATCAGGAATACAGGGGTCCTGACCTCTGAGAAGAAGAAAGCCAGGTTGAGAGTGGGCCGAACAGGGCTACCATGAGGCTATGCTTTGGGGTTCACTGGGGCCGATGCACGGAAGGGGACTTGGAGAAGAAAAGCTGGAGAAGGAGAGCTTGGGAGGAAGGAGGCGGGTGCCGTGGCCCAGGGCATGAGCTGCAGAGTGGCCATGGGGTGGGGACAGACAGGCCAGAGTCATCTGTGGAGCAAAGGGCCACGAGGGAGATGGGCATGGGCCCTGGAGAGGATGCTGAGGATTCCGGGCTGGGCCATTGGTGCCTTCCCCTGAGATGGGAAGCCCCAAAAAAGGAATGGGGAGAAAAGGCTGTATTTGATTTCAAACATGTTGAGTTGGAGACATCGGAGGAGACATGAAGGTAGGTCACAAGACAGAAATCTGTCACCAGACAAAAGCCTTTTGCTTCCCCATAGCCTGGAGGCTGCCGTCGCGTCAAAGGCACCATGTGGCGAGGTTGGCACCATGTGGCGAGGGCCGGAGAGCCCTCTCCTGGGCAGGAACGACAGCCGAGCGCCAGGCCCGGCAGGGCCCCTGCTGGAAGGGAGGCAGCTTTCACGTGATCTTTTTGGAAAACAAGTTTTCCCCTGTTTTATTCTTGGGCTCTCATTCCCTCTGCTTGGAAATACTTGAAGTTTTTGTTGTTGTTAATGATACCCTTTTAAGTCCATGAAAGGATTAGTTGGAAAAGACTATACAACCATAGTATAGATCGAGAGCCACATACTGTTTACCAAACATTAAACATAGATCTTACCATGCAAATTTAGGACTCACCAGCGGATTTAAGGATGCTGATGTTAATCGCCAGGTGGATCCTTTCCCAGGTGAGGCTTAGGAAGCAGATTCCATCTCACTTCTGGTCTAGATGCTCTGTTTCGTCTCAGCCTTAAGCTCCTGTATCAAGCCAGAGAGAGTGCGGCTCTTAGATCTTCAGGAGCTGTGATTAGGGACAAATCACTAACTCTCTGTGTTTCCATCTCTGCCTCTAAAAAATGAGAATATCATGGCCTCCACCTCATGGGCTTGTGAGGATGCAATGAGATAATGAGAGCAGAGGCCTCAGAATGCAGGCCCGAGAGGTGCGGGCGATCTCAGCTCTGTTTCACAACTTCTGAACTGCCTTTGGTGCGCGTACGAACACACAGCAGATAGCTGTGCAGAAGATTCTGCCTTTGCATTTGTTCAAAGTGCAGGGTTTTGCAGATGGTGTCTTTAAAATCTCTATTTTAAAACTTCAAGCTCCTTTTCTCCATGGCTGCTGCCAGTCCATGCAAATTCTGCGATTGCAACCTTGCTCTGGTTCCGCCACTGCACCTGAGTCCTGTCTGCTGGAAGGTGCCTTGGGCTTTCTGAATGGCTGTGATGAGAATGGATGAGGAGTCAGTGTGACTTTTGGCAGCAGTGTTCAGCTTTCTGATCTGGAGGCTCCTATAAGGGACTCCCCCGCACCCCCTGCCCCCCCCACCCCGCTTAAAAGCCCTGAATTCTATTCTTCCATTTTGTGTCGTCCCCTTCTGCTACCCTGAGGCAGTCACTGCTTAAAAGCCACCATCCACATGTTAACCTCCCTGGAGCTTTGTTATTTAGTCATTTCATACTTGTGTATACTTGATGCTTCGGCTTAAATACTTAGACTTGCATTTATAGTTGAGAACTATTTATTGAGTGTCTACTAAGTGCCGGGCACAGGAAGGTGATGAGCAAGCTCTGATACTGAGAAAGCTTCTCTAGGAGGGAGTGGTAGGGTGTCATTAAGGGTGGTGGGCAGAGACAGACAGTCAAGTAGATAACAAAGAGATGTGAGACCATTCAACCTGCATTAAGAACTTCAGGAGAATAAACAAGGTGTTCCAGGGTAGCAGTCCCCCCACCTCTGGTCACCTGCTGCGTGGGGGTGCCTGACACAGGAGGTGTTCCCAGAGTGTTCAGTGATAGGCGCCACGCAGGAACGTATCTGTCAGTGGTGTCGGTGGGAGCCAAGGTCCCTGGGAATTCTTTTGTAGGCTCTGAGAGCTTGTGAAGATGCGAGCAGCCTCATTTGCTAATGATCATAATTAAGTCAGAATCTTTTATTTCAACGCAATGCCTTGGGGAGAGAGGCACAAAGCATGGGCTGATGAAGTGGCTCCCCGCGAGCCCCCCTCCTGCTGTGCCTCCACCCCGGTGAGCCCCTGCCCAGGTGCTCAGCACCCTCACACACACACACCCCAGCACCTTAATGACTGTCTGCCAGAGTTATCGCACCTCTAAGCTGTGTTAAAACAACCAGTTACTGGTGTCCCAGGATCAACCCAGTAAAAAACAAAATCTGTCGTGTGGAGCCCCTGGCATTCACTGGGTGGTGTCCTGCGTGTGTCTGGTGCCAGGGACTGGGGACCGGTATGGGGCGCACGCAGGTGAGAGGCTCTAGCCCTGGACCTCAGATAGCTCACACCTCAGAAAGGGGAAAGAAAAGCAAGCTTTGCACCAAAACACTGTAACACGGCGATTCCCAGCGCGAATTCCAGTGCGATACTCTGCCAAAGAAGGTTGTCAAGTGAGCTTGGGAAACGTGGCTTTCTCTGCCGCTCTCAGGTGGTGCGTGAGCAGAGCAAATGCTCGGACAAGTCCTGCAGAAAGGCAGAGGCCCCACTGTGTTCAACTGCTGCTTCCTCAGATATCTGGAAGCCTTGAGCCTGCCTGTCATGGACGGCAGATGCTTGACATCCAGAAACGGCAGCCACACAGTTTCCCCCCCAGCCCAGCCCAGCCCGAGGTGCCAGCCTCTGATCCGCCGGGGCTGTGCAGGAGATGGAGTCCGAGCCTGGGCAGAGCACAGAGAACAAGCCGTGTACCAGCGTTTCCCGAGCAGGAGACAGCATCCCACCCTGGCTAGCTGAGCAAGCCGAGGCCTCGGCGTCGTCCAGGCTCCCAGGGCTGGGAGGGGCGCCCGAGGGACGCTATGGTGGCACGGGGCTGCACCATCTGACTCCAGGAGGCCAGAGCGAGTCACCAGCTGCAGCCCTAGACCTGGACAGCTTGGGCAGCTTTTGGGCTGGGTTGCTTGTTTGTTTTTGTAGGGGCAGGAGAGGTGGGTGAGCGCAGGGCAGACAATTGCAGTGGATTCTGGCCCTTCAGACCTTTCCAGCATCTTAAAGCCCTGCTTGGAGGGCGCCCACCTGGGGAGAGGGGTGGCCAGGAGTGTTGCCTGGGACAGCTCATTCTGCAGGCAGGGGCCACAGAGGGGAGGGGCGGGAGCGCGGCAGAGCGAGCACTGTTGTTGCTGCCTAATGAAAACAACATGTGTTCTCGCTCCACCAGGCTCCTCTCCACTCCAGCAGCATTGTCAGAAGAAACAAAACAAAATAGAGAAGTGGAAGTTGATTCTATAATTAGTGCAGTTTCTTCACTGTTCATTCAGGATCTCCAGAGATCAATTAGCTTGCTTTTAAGCTAAAAGGCATCTGAATAAGTATTTAACCTGCATAGCAATTGATATTTAAAACACATGAAGATGGGAGTAATAATGCAGAACATGCTGGCTCTTCCTTTCCAGTGATTTCCCAGGTTTTTCTCCTCTGCCCCTGGCCTCTGCCCACTCCATACCCAGAGTGACCTGAGGCTGGCATTCTCAGGGCAGGGCTGTGGGTGGGCAGGCTGGCACGGAGGGCTGTTGAAGCAGGGCTGTCTTCCAGATGCTGACACAACTGTGGAGCTGGTACCCCAATGCTTGGAGAGGAGCCCCTGTTCGGCTGGTTGCAGGGTCCACTCAAAGGCGGGGCGAACCAGGTCCTATCTCTGCAGCAGCTAGCCATGTGCCCAGGCGCAGCCCGGTCATCCTTGCAAGGGGCGGGGGTCCGGAGGCCTATCGGTGGTCCTCAGCCATGGCTGCCATCCTGGCTGGGCTGGAGGTAGGCAGCTAGAAGACTGCAGGACCTGGGTGTCCCTCCCGGCTGGGCATGTTCTTGGCAGATGGTCTGAGGCTATGTGTGGGTTTTCTGCTTTGTTATTTAAATATCAAAGTACTAAGCAGAATGGGCTCTTAAAAACAGGCAGCGTGTACGAGCATGTGTGTGTGCACACGCGTGAGCGCTCCATGTAAACAAGGGGGCCCAGCTGCCTCTCTGTGATAGCGTATTGGACATTCGGGGCTAGAAAGAGATGCCAAGGGGACGAAGTTGCCCCTGCCAGCTGGATGACCAAGCAGAACAAGGCAGGGTACAGAGGAGACATCGGAGCTCCGGGCACTGGCCCTCAGACGCAGACCTTGTGACGGGTTAGCAGGCAAAGAGGTGTCCCCGGAAGCAGGGATGGAGGTTAGAAAGTGGGGTTCAGGGGAGGCACATCAGCAGGAGTGGGGCTCACCACACTAGCGCCCTTTGGGAACCATGCAGACTGAACCTCAGGACCAGACCCTGGGGGACCAAGAATCTGAGATTCACCCACCGGCTTCTTACCTCCTGGGTGATGCCCCTGCTGGGCTCAACTCCCTGGCTCTTGTGGCCCATGCCACATGCTGGCCATTCTGTGCCCCCACCAGCGAGCATTTGAGAGGCTCGTGCCAGGGTCTATAGGTGGCTGCTGGAGTGGGTCGAGGGCATAAAGGCAGTGCTGCTCCAGGAGGCTCGGAAGGGAAACATGGAAGCCAGGCGGGAAAGATGAAGCACAAGGAGGGAAAGATGACCCAGCAGAGGAGGGGCACACAGGCAGGGGAGAGGCATGAAGGGCGGAGAGACGCGCAGGTGGGTGGGTGCCCCTGCCTGGGGCCACTGGGGCTGGAGGATGGCCCTCTGGGTTAGAAAGGGCCTGAGATACCCAGCCAGGGACCTGGCTGCTGTGGGCACGTGCTGGAGGTGGACTCAGTGCAGCTCGCCCATCGGGAGCTGGGACCGCTTTCAGGGTGTCAGGCAGCCACGCGCTGAGTCTAGGTCTTCACTCCTCGGACCCCCTGGGCACCTCCACGCAGCCCCGTCACAACAGCCCGGCTCCGTGCCTCTGCTGATGACAGCCCATCGGTCATGAGGGTCCCTGGGCAGCTCGGGAGCCTCCAGCCATCCTCCTGACACGGTCGATTCTGCAATAGTTGACTTTCGTGTCCCTGAATTATACAGACAAAGCTCGGCATATCACCAGATCAATTAAAACAACTGCCACCAGGCCCGGGGACTCTATCAGGAGCCTCCCCCGGGACCCCACGCGAGCGCACGTCCTCAGAGCTTCTCTTTCTCTCCATGGCCCCCCCTCCGTGGAAGCCTCCCCAGCTTCCCTGTCCCCTGACAACAGTCATTTCTTACCCCTACTGAGGGCTCACAACATGCCATGGATGATTCATGACAGCTGAGCCTCGCCAGAGCCCCCCCGTTGTATAGCTCTAATAGCTGTTTCCAGACGGTGAGGAAGCAGGGGGCATTGAAGGGACTTGCCCAAAGTCACACGGCTGGAAAGTGGCCGGCACACTCACACGGCGTGGCAAGCCCACTTGCACGACTGGCTTCGCTCTCTGGCCGTCTTTGTTGCATCCCTTCCGGCCCTCCCTCTGCAGATCAGACAGGCGAGAAAGGCAAACCCCGCTTCTCTCCTGCTGCCCGCAAGTCCCCACCCCTGTGGTGCCCGCCAGGGCCACCGTGGCCCCCGCTGACTGCAGAGCTCCTCCCCCACTCTGCCTGGAGCCAGTCAGAGGCCGTCTACTCCAGGAAGTCACCCATGACTCCTTCTCTGACGCCTCCCCAGCTTTCTCGCCCATGGAGAGTTTCACTCTTTATTGATCCATGTGTCCCTCCTCTCCGCTCCTCTTCTGGGGACTGGGAGCAGGCCTACTCTGCCTCCATCCAGAACCCGGCATCAGGCCTTGTTCTCAGGTGTAGCCCATAAACTGCACGGTGCATGAGTATACACATGGATGAGTGAGTGTAACCACCAAGAGGAGACCCACGCACGCGCCTTCTCTCCTTCCTCGCCCAGGACCTAGAAAGCCCATCCCTGGACCTTGCCCTCGGGGCACTGCTTATCTTCTGTAAACCACACACTATGGCCATTGGGGAAACCAGTCAGCTCTTCCCCCATCTCCTCCACCTGCTGAGACAAGGGCACAGAGAGGCCCAAGAAGCAAGTTCTGAGGCACCGCCAGGGCCTCGAAGGACTAGCTAAGGAACCATAGAGAGCAGGGCCCGAGCTGCAAGAGCCGCAGGGGCCCTGGCAGGGAGAAGAGAGAGCCCTGATCAGAACAGACAGGGAGGCGGTCCCTGGAAGAGGCTGTTAGCAACAATCTCGCTGATCAGCGTCTCAATTAATCTCTGCGACACCTTGGAAACTCCAGAAAAAGAACAGAGCACACTAGAAAAGAAAGAGCAGACTCAGACCCCAGAGGGGAGGTGGTGCCTGGGAACCTGAGTGTCCCCAGGGACCCGTCACAGGCAGTGGGCAGCCGCACACTGCACCTCTGCCAAGCCCCAGCTCCATGTCTTGGGCTGTGATTACTGGGCACTTTGGCAAGAGCCAACTCACAGCACAGTTGTGCAAGAGAGGTGCACACCTGAAACTTAGTGTTATAAGGCACTGTTGCTTAAATAAAATGAATTCAATTTTTTTAAGATTTATTTATGCATACAGAGCTGGGGTACAGGCCAGAGGTGCAGGGGCGGTGAGAGGATTCACCAGACACAGAGTGGGGAGCAGAACAGGCAGATCAATGAAGTACACTGCTGAGGGGAGCAGCGGGCGGGTCAGGAGCGGTCTGCCACACCATGTGGTCACCTCCGGGGCCAGGGATCGAACTCTCACTAAAGCAGCTGTGCTAGCTTGCAGTGCTGTGTCCTAACCGGTTGTGCCACCAGGGAGGGCCTAACTCCAATTTTTAAAGGGGAGGGATCAGAAGGGGTAGGAAAAGGCCATCTCAGCAGACTCGGGCCAGCCCTAGACTGTCATGAGAGGCCTAGCAAAGGGTTCTGTCTTCTGCCCAGGACCCCAGCTGTGAGATGGCTAGACCACTGGCCACTGGCGGGACTGCCTCCGGGGACTTGGCCTTACTGACGAGGGTGGCAGCCAGCCGTGGGTGTGTGAGGCCCCATTCAGCTTGGCACAGAGAACCAGCGCATGCAGACCTGGGAGGCGGGGCGGTCCCACCCATGCGCACAGTCCCAGAGCTGTGAAAAGCAAGCTTAAAAACGCGGCATTTGCCCTTAGGGCTTTCAGAACGTCTTGAAGTCTACAGCAACAGAGCATGGTGGAAGGAGCAAGAAGGAAGTTGGTGCATTGCACAGCTAGGCCCAGCCCTCCTGCACCCACCCAGGCCCCAGGTTCACTGTAGCCTGGGTTAGGGCTGTGCAGCCGCTTTCAGGCTGCATGTGGTGGAGCCTGGGGTTGCAGCCTCTCAGGAGCTATGACCTGGAGTCTCTGAGCCCAGAGCACACCCCCATGGGCTGGGCCTGGACGCAAATGCACTCTCCAGAGAACATGTCCTATCTAGAGGATCTGCTTGTCTCTGTAGTGTAAGTACTCTTGCTGTGGCCAATTTCAAGCTGCCAATGATTTAATAAGTGGCTTTCAAAATCCCTGGAAATTTAAGTATTGGGTCTAGCAAACGGGCTTTGGTGGCAGAAGAGAGTTTGCCACGTAGTCATTTCAACAACATCCTCTACCCTGCGGGGCCGCGGGTTTGGCTCGTGCAGGACGGGGCAGTGGGACCCCACTTGGTGAGGTTGTCAGCGTTTCCTGCGAGGGCGGTGTGACCTGGGTGGAAAGTACTGAGCGTCACCCCCAACACATAATCAGTTGTTGTTGTGATTATTATTGTTGTTTGTTTTAGACACTGGGCTTCCGCTCAAGATTTTGTCTCAAGAAGTCCCAGCTGCACCCATGCCCCACCCCGATCACATCTTCCACGACTCATCCCACCACACACACGCACACACTCGCACAAACACCCCACCCCATTTCCTCAGCAGCCCTGGTGTCTCTGCTCCATTTTATTAAAGCAGAAAGCAGTGACAATTATTTTCATAATGAACTGGCTCTTCAAATTAATGCCAATTACACTATGCAATCATGATTAAGATTATGCATTAATCAACGGTGCCAACCTACTTATTAGCCTCTTTAAATAACGATCATGAGGAATGTATGGGAAGAGAGAGAATGGAGAGGAGCCAACTGAATGGGGAGACTGCCTCTACGGGAATGGGCGCTGTCTCCAGAAGACGAGACCCAAGCAGCCTTTCTTCCATGCGGTGGGGCTTGAAACCGAGCCCCAGCACTTCGGAAGCCTGAGGGCCTCAAAGCCCCTGTCTGCACAGAAAGAACAGGGAGTGAGAAGACCCACAGGGAGAAGTAGGAAGACCCTCGCTGGTTTGTCTGTTACTGAGGTTGTACCATCTTGCCTTCCTCCAAAAGCCCTAAAGAATAAGTGTGATTGATATTCCCCCAAATAATGTCACCCCCAACTTAGGTCTGAACCCCCGGATGCAGATGAAGGATTAGAATACATGGGGCTGGCAGAGGGGAAGAGGGCCTTTTAGGAAACCCTGTTGGGGAGTAAGCGGAGCAGGATAGGGCTGGGGTGTCCTCAGGTAATACTGGCCTTTGCCTGGTGCAAGGTGGGGGTATTGGTGGACTGGAGCGTATGGGCACCACAGAATTAGCCCCACTCTGAAGCAAAGGGCCTCCCCATGGAGCCCCAGTATTAGTCACTGACTACAGACTGTTCCCAGAACAGATGTGGTGATGGGGACTTCTGGGCAAGGCGAGTTCCTTCAAGTGAGACTAGTTCTCTAGAGAAAAGGACAGCCTGTGACTGACAAGGAAGCACTGAACTCCACATGCTCTCTGAGGTCAGTGCAGGAGTCTATTTGCCATGCCTGCCTGACACCTTTCTGTCTGAGATCAGTGCAGGTGGCCATTAGTCATGTCTGCTTGGGACTTGGCATGCTCCGGGAGGTCAGCGCACACGTGGGCTGGCCATGTCTGGGTGACCCGCATTGCCCATAGGCCGCTGCAGCTGCGTCAGCCTGTCTGCCACTGTGCAGTCATGCTCAGTGCAGGTCCCCCCTACATCCAGAACCCACTCTCCGAGCTTCTGTGCTGTGCGTGTGCTGGCTGGTATCTGAGCCATTCAAACACTGGAGTCAGGGGAGCAGCTCCCGTCCTTGCACTCCTCTGGGGGGTGGGCAGCCTCTCCTCGGTATTGTCGAGAATGGCACAGGGCTTCCGGGTCTCCTCATCACCCCTTGCTCCAACCCCTGGCTCTGCTGCACTTTCCATCTCCCCTCTCACCCCACCTCCTCCACCTCTTACTTCGCAACAGTGGACAGGAGGAAGCAGGGGCCTCATTTTGCAGAGGGACAAGCCAAGTCTCAGAGACAGGGAGAAACTTCCCGCCTGGCTGAAGCCAGGGTGGGGCTAAGGTGGGGCTGGGGACTGGGGTCATCCCCTCTGTCTGCCCCCACACCTAGGGTTTGCAGGGTTCGTGGCTGAGCACCCCTGGAGAGCAAGGGTCTAGGGCTGACTCCTGGCATCCTGGGCCCAGTGGCTGGGGGTGTCGGTGCTGTTGTACAGCAACATAGTCTGAGACTGAACCCCTGCCCCTGGCTGAGTCTCAGTGCCAAGGTGTGGGCATAGCCACTGAGAGCTGGGCCTCCCTCCTGCCCTCCCTTCATGCCAAGGTATGAGGGGCCAGAAGACAGTGTGAAGCCCCAAGAAATTACTCTTTGCCCCACAATCTTTGATCCAGGTTTGCGATGGAACTCTGTTTTAACCAGATCTTTCCTCTGACTCAGTTGAAGACTTTCTAAAATTTTACATTTTAAAATAATAAAAAATAATTTAATATGCCTGTTAATATGTGTATAGGACTATATTATAGAAGTATATAATTGTGCATTGTGTCATATAATAATATAAAATAATCAGACAAGTAATTTCTTGTAAATAATTTGAAAAAGATCAAGGGGATGCAAAGAGCAAACCTTAGAAATACTGGTAACGAACATGTTGGTAAAAATCCTTTTGCTGTAAATATAACTACAGGCTTTTTATTTGATAAAAAGGCATCAAACTAATATTGTTTTGTTGCTTGTGGGGGAGGAGGGAGGATGAGCATTTTCTGTGTCATTAAATATTCTTTAAAAGCATGTCTTAAAGCTTTCCCCCTTATTACTAAAGCTCTCCTTCAGTGCAGAGGACTTGTGGAAAATAAGGCACTAAGCAAAAGCAATCCATTATCTTTTTACTTTCTAGAAAGAACCTCTGTTAACATTGTGGTGTATGCCCTCTGGTATGTCCTTTTTGATTTTAATTGGAATTGCATTAAATTTATAAATTAATTTGAGGGGAACTGACATCTTTACAATATTGAGCCTTCCTTTCCGGGAGAAAGTTATGTCTCACCATTTATTCAAGTCTTCTTTTATGTGCCCCAGTAAAGTTTTGTAGTTTTCTTGATATAGGAATTGCACATTTATTGTAAAGTATTTTATTTTTTCCTTGTGGCTTTCGTGAATAGGGTCTCTTATTCTTTATAATTCCTCACTGTTTATTGCTGATATATGGGAAGGCTGTGTTTTCCGATAGTAGCGTGCCGGTCTCTCCATGTGTTCCCTGTTTAGTTCCTCCTGGGTTTCATCTGATCCTTGAGTTTTAGAGAACAGCAATAAGCATCTGCAAATAATATTGTGTCTCTTTGCTGATTGTACTACCATGGTTTGGTGTTTTTGCTTCATTACACAGTGATTTTAAAGTTCTGTTTTGAAGGGTGTTGTCACAGACCCTGAAGGAGAATAGTAAAATGCATCTTCGTGTGGCCACCGCCCCCCCCCACCCCACAACCAGCAGCCCACCCTCCCTCCCACCCTGTCTGCATGCTCTTTTCGTCCACCCCCTTCAAAGCAAGCCCCAGACACCACTCCATGCCATCCCATGCTTCAACTGTGAATGCCAGCAAATTCTGCCATATGGGTGGATCTTAATATTTTGAGTAATCTGCTTTTGGACATTACGTTGTTTCTATTTTTCTCAACCTTATGTCAAGATTATCCTTATACAGAAATATGTTTCTGTATCTCTAACTTTGTCTAAATTTATCTTCCTAGAAATGGAATTATTGGGTCATATGGTATTTTGATCATTTCTTTTCCTTTGAACACACACACAATCACATCATGACTTTTCTGATTAGAAATGTATCCCATGATCACTGCAGAACTTTTTGAAGATGCAGGGAAAAAAACACAAGGAAGGAAATGAAAGTCACCCATAATTCTGCCATCCAGAAAGAGCCCCTTGGCATTCAGGGTGTGCCCTTCCTGTCTGTGTGCATGCGCCCCTCACATTTATGCACGCTCACATGGACTACATGCACATCTACCATGTGTTACATGCCGTGAGCCTGCTAGAGCGTGGGTGGGGTACTGGATTTGTTCATTTTCAAAAACAGCTTTACTTTTTAATTTTCAAAATGATCGGAACACTCCAACACCCATCTCTTGGCAAGTGAGTAAAATGTGGTATAGCCCTACAAAGTAATATTATTTTACAATAAAAAGGAATGATACACTGATCCCTGTTACAACATAGATAAACCTCCGAAACACTGCTAAGTGAGAAAGCCACATGAATGTTTGCATTAATAGGAAATGTCTGGAAAAGACAAATCTCTATAGATGGAAAGTAAGTTACCTGGGGCTGAGGTGAGGACAGTGATGGCCTGACTGTCAGAGGACACAGGATGCTGACTGGGTGATGGGAATATTCAGAAGCTGGATTGGGATGGTGGTCACAGGACTCAGTACATTTACTACAAGCTTTGTACATTGAGGGTGAATTTTATGGGGTTTTTAAATGTAAATAAAGCCTTAGTGAAGTTGGCTTTGTTTAAAGAATAAAGGTGCATTCGGAAAATTTAATAAAGCATAAAAAACAAAATAAAAAATCAGGAAGGACTATTGTGTTGCTTTGAAATGTCTCCTATTATGTTAATAATAAAACTTCTGCCTCTTTTTCTTCTAACTTAAGGCACACTGCATCTTCTGCTTTATCACCTCCATTTTACATGTAAAACATATCATGGCATTTCCCAAATACTAAGTGTTGCCACAATATAGAAACACATAGCAAAGGGCAGTTCGTGTACTATCTCCCTGTGTTGACACTCCCAGACCCCTCTCCCATGTGGCCTGTGGCTCACTGTCACTGCTGGAGTCAGCTGCCAAAGCCGCAGTCTTGAGTCAAAGGTCTGAGTTTTGACTAAGGCTTTTGATGTATTTCTGTGGCTTCCACGGAAGGCCGTGGGCAACTCTCCACTTTCACCGAGGGTTCAGCAAACTTTCCAAACACCCTCCCCAGCTTAATCTCTTTGTCTGCCAATGGGATTGCTAAAGTGGCTTTAGTTGGGTTTATTTGATTAAATAAATAAAAGAGAATGCACATCCCTTTGCACATTCCCATTGGAATATTTTCTTTTTTTGTTGAGTTTAAAGTACTTTTAAAAAATAGAACATCAACCTTCATAGTGCCATATCTGTTACAAAAATTGTTTTCAACGTTGTTTTTGTCATTTAATCTTGTTTATGGTAGTCAAATTACACGCACACACACACGGCATATATATGTCATGTGTGTGCGTGTAATTTGACTATGTCATATGTGTGTAATTATATATATTATAATATATATAATAATAAAGGGCTTTCGACTTTCTGAAATACCAAGAAAGCCCTGTTCCCCAATATCGTATCAGATTCACCTCTATGTTTTTGTTGCTTTTCTTTCTTCCTTCTTTGCCTTAATTTCTTGCTATTTTAATCGATCTGGAACTTATTCTGATATATAGTTTAAGATTGAAATCTAACTAAAATTTCTCCCAAGTAAATTGAATAATTGTTCCAGCACAATGAATAATTCATCTATTCTCTGCCAATTGGAAGTAACCCCCTTTCTCACAACTTGTACACCTATCTCTACTTGAATCTCTTTCTGGGAGCTTTTTCTTTCATACTATTATTGAGCTATTTATATTTTTGCAGGACACGAGAACATAGTTTTAATTATTTTGGCTTTTTTACATATTTTTAAATCTGGCAGTTCAAGTCACTTCTCGTCTCTTTTTAGATTGTTACTAACCTACTTGGTTTTCCAGATGCATTTTAGAGTCATTTTTGTCAAATAAAAGAAAAATCCTTCATGATTCTGATTAGAATTGCATTAAGCTGAAAATTTAATTTGAAGAGAACTGACACCTTGACCCTTGAATCCAACTATCCAGGTTCATGACACATCTAATTTAAGGCCGTGCTTATCTCTCCTGCTTACTGTGTTCTCATCATTTTTAGTGCTGATATTCTACGCTTCTTATTGGGCTGGCTATTAGTTATGAAATATTTTTCTTGCTATTATAAAGGAAATCCTTTTACTGTTAAGTTTTCTTACTGGTTGTTACTAATATGAATTTGTCCTAAGTTCAAATTTGGTCTTAGTTCTTACTAGTTTTAATGTTTGAGATCTATCTGAAGAGTTTTAAGGAAGCAGTTCTGTAATTTGCTAAGAATTTTTCTCTTTCCAGGAATTGTGCCTCTAAATTCTTCTCTTATCTCATTAGTTAAAGATGTGGTGCGAATTCTTACCCTCTCCCCCCTTTTTAAATCTATTGAGAATGCCTATACTGCTTCATCATTAATATAATATTAAAGGCCAATTTGAGCTAAAGATGATTCAAGGAAACATCTTTTCTGGTGCTAGTTTATTAAGCATTCTTAACACAGTAGATATTGGATTTTATCAAATGCTTTTCTACATTTTGTGAGTTTATCGTGTTTTTTTTTTCCTTTGAGCTATTGATAAGATAGAATGATATTCATAGATTCCTGTATATTAAGCCACCCTTATATGCCTGAATACAACTCAGCTTGGTTATGGTATGATATCCTTGTAATATTCTAAAAGATTCTATTTGCTGGAACTTTATCAAGAATTTTCATAGAAATATTAATAAGTTGTTCATTTTACTTTGGTTCTGTATATCAGGCTCTGTTGTCAGCAGTTTGCTGACTGAGTAAAATGAGCTAGGTAGGAGGATTTTCATATTTCTTATGGTCTAGTACAATTTCTGTGTATGGGAATTATCTAGGGTATTATTGAACATTTGTGGGGGGAAGATCTTGTCCACAGAATCTTCTGAGCCAAGCATCTTTGTTAGCTTCCCCCTCCCTTCACCAGCACACACAATTTTACCCATCTCTCACAGGAGGAATCTTTGAGTATGCAGACGGCCCCAATGCCCAGGTCATGAACGCTGAAGAGCACGCCTTTCGATTTTCTGCCAACATTATCAACAGGAACAGGACTCTGCTGCCCAATACAACCTTGACCTACGACATCCAGAGGATTCACTTCCATGACAGCTTTGAAGCCACCAAGAAGGGTGAGTGTCCAGACCCCACAGTTCTCTTCCCAACCTAAGGAGCAGGGCTGTCCGCTATCCAAGGTTCTGAAAATGGGCGGGCGCGCTGGTTGGGGATGGGAATTAGAGCCTTTTCCTCCTGGTTTGGGATCCTGCCTGTGTACCAGCTTGGCTCAGGTTGTGTCATCCCTCAGAAATGATGGGTCTTCATCAGGAATTCACAGGTCACTGGCAGAGGTGTGAGGGAGTGAAAGGTCGCAGGAGAGTGTTGGGGGTTGAAGGGTGGGGGTCTGTGGCGGTGAAGCTGCGGCAGTAAGGAGGCCAGCCCTTGTCTCCCATACCTCTAAACCAAACCTGGCATTTTCAAGCATGTTTTTTTCTCTAATTTTCGGTATTTACTATATTTATATCAAACTGATCATGTGTAAGTTCAAACGTGCAGCATTTACATGCTGTAAAAAAACAGGACTGCTTCAGTGACTGTAATAACTTAGCTCCAGGGTGACTCTTGAATCTGACATTGGCCTCAGAATTCAATATGTTTCTATAATTTGGTTTGTCTACATAATAACAAAGAAATCCTAATTCATAAAAATAAGTTGTAGTAAATCCAACTAAAGTCCCCCCCCACACCCACATTAAAAGTAAAACAAAAACAAACGTTGGGCTACATCTGTCCTCATTAGTGATACATCTACAATAAACTCCAATAGTTGCACAGAAGGGCTGAGAATTTTGTTCCAAGATCCTCGCACACAAAAAAACAAGGTCATCTGTCAATGCCTGAATGAGCTGACAGTCTCCAGTGAGGCATGTAACACATTTAAGTATACAAATGTGCTTCCTGGTTACTGTTTTAGGAAATATAGTTCATATATTATAATAACATATATACACATGCATGTCTCATATATGTGTTTGCATACATACATGTGTGTGTGCGCGCACACACATTTAATGTAAGGGCTTAGGTAACTCTGGAAATAACTTCCTCGGAACCCTGGAGTTCCATGGAACTCCATTTAAAATTAAAGCGATCTGATTCCAGGGATGACCAGTCTCCCGATGATGCACCATCACAACCCCCTGCCTTTCTTCTTCAAGTTCCCTGTCTCAGCCTATAGCAGAGTCACTGTAGTTGTTTAAAGTCTCCCCCCTCTCCCTGGCAGGAGTGAAAGGGACCTCTCTCGTGCACTGATACGGCCCCTGTACCTCAAACAGTGGCGTGTAGTAAGTGCTGAGGGAAGTGATGGCTGAGTGACTCAGGGAGTCATGATGTGAGGTTGGGGCGTGGGACCCTGCACTGCTGCGTGCAGCCCGTCACTGGGCTTAGGGGCACATCACCCGTGCATCCAGGGAGGATAGAGGTCCGCCATATGGGCCCCTTGGTCTTATGAAGGTCCCTGTGTTCCCAGGTGCAGACTTGCCAAGGTGCTGCCTGCTGTTGGCCTGTTCCCCAAAGCCCCACTTTGGGTAAACATCTGAGCCCAGAGAGGATGCTCACATGGACCTGGAGCCAGCCTGCTTGACTTGATGGGCCACCTCTGATAATAGTTGTGTGACTTTGGACATAGTGCCCCAAGCCTCAGTGTTCTCACCTATGAAAGGGGCACACCTCTGTGAAATGCTTCGCACAGCACCTGGCACATAGCAAGTGCCAGTGTGGCTGCTCTTATGATGCAGGCTGCCTTGCTCCCCACACCCTGAACTTCCAGGCCAAGCCCCTCGGCCTAATGCGCGTGCTCTCCCACAGCTGGACCCTGCCCCCTCCAGCCCTGCTCCTCCTGCCCTGGGTGCTCATGGTCAGTGGGCCCCTAACATTGAACATGATCACTGCTGACGTTTTTGTTAGTCCACTCCCCTAAGCCCCCGAGCCAACAGAATGCCTACTGACACCCCACCCTGTTGGTCTTGGCTGGCCACCATTCCCTCCTCCTACCTATCTCCTCAGCCCTCGGCCCCCGCTCTGGCCAACACCGTGCAGTCAGGTCTCTACCCCTTCCTGGGAGCTCCTGCTGGCACCTTCTCCCCAGCCTCAACATCTACAATATGACTGACCTCAACCTCTGCTGTTCAGTGAGGTAGGACGCAGAGCAAATCCCTGGAATCACAATGCCAGGGTCCACATTGCTGGGGTGGTGCTGGCTCTGCTGTCCATTTTTCCTAAAAGTTACTAAAATGGGACAGTGACTCCATAGCGGGCCCCTGCCATACAGTGTAGGGGCTTTCCCAGTGGGCAGCAAGCCCAGCTGGAGTGCCAGCACCTTCGGAGGCGCGTACCCAACAGGACTCACCGTCCACACCCAGGAGTGGACTGAGCAGCCCCAGCAGAAACGTCCAGCTCTGGGATTCAGCCTTGGACCCCACGTGGCTGAACCTGCAGCCCCTCCCTGCCCTACACCAGGCGCAATCACCTGTTTGCCCAAAACCCTGGGTGGTGTAGCCCACCCTCCTGTCCCCAGATCAGAACGAGAGTCTGTCCAGTCTTGTCCCAGTGTGACCCTCCTGACCCACTCCAGCTGTCACTCCCTCAGCACCACCTCAGGGTGCCATGCTTCCCCCCACTCCAGGCCTCCCACCACTGCTTCTTCTGCTTACATGTAGTTCCTGCTCCCCACCCCATTTGTGTCCCCCTTTTGTCTTGCTGACTCAGCCTTCTCCTCTCAAACTTTGAGTCCTCAAGGAGCTGTCCCAGGGATCCCAGATCAGATCAGATCTCCTGCTGCCAATTTATTACACTGTGGACTCTTCATTCACAGCCTTGACCGTTGTGTGGTGTGTGTGTTGCATGCACATGGGCATGTGTGTGTGATCACTGCGTGTGTGTGACCACTGTGCGTGTCATCATTGTGTGTGTGTGATCACCGCATGTGTGTGTGATCACTGCATTTGTGTGATCATTGTGCGTGTGTGTGACCACTGTGTGTGTCGTCACTGTGTGTGTGTGTGTGATCACTGTGTGTGTGATCACTGCATGTGTGTGTGATCACTACATGTGTGTGATCACTGTGTATGTGATCACTGTGTGTGTGATCACTGCATGTGTGTGACCATTGCACGTGTGTGATCACTGTGTGTGACCACTGCATGTGTGTGTGATCATTGTGTGTGTGTGATCACTGTGTGTGTGTGATCATTGTGTGTATGTCATCACTCCATGTGTGTAACCATTGTATGTGTGTGTGATCACTGTGTGTGGCTACTGCGTGTGTGATCACTGTGTGTGTGTGACCATGGCACATGTGTGTGATCACTGCACATGTGTGATCACTGCGTGTGTGTGATCACCGCCCCCTCTTCCACCACCTCGCGCATCCCTTTGCCTCTCCCCTGCTCTGCTGTACAGCCGTCGCTGACACTACTGTCAGAAGTGGCTTTTGCCTGTTTTTGAGCTTCATATAAATGGAGCCTCCGGTACATGCTTTTGCAGATCTTGCCGTTTTCACCCTGTGATAACACTGTGATGCACCTCTGTGGTGTGGAATGTAGCAGGTATCTGCTCTGCCCTCTT
Source organism: Condylura cristata (assembly GCF_000260355.1). Taxonomy (NCBI): domain Eukaryota; kingdom Metazoa; phylum Chordata; class Mammalia; order Eulipotyphla; family Talpidae; genus Condylura; species Condylura cristata. Next base: position 18,956,596 of record NW_004567109.1, on the reverse strand, counting down.
GTACAGTGTTCCAATATATGCATCAAGCGGCTCAACAATTCTTCAGCGAGACAACTTCCAAAGTTGCTGCACTGAGCCGCACTCCCTCTGGCAAAGGCTGAGGGGCACTTGTTCTATTCTCTTGCTAACTCTTGGTAAAGTCTGTCTTTTTTTTAAATTTGGGTCACTTTGGTGACCTGGTGTGGGCATCTTTGTGGCTTTATTTTGTATTTTCCTGAGAAACAAGATGTGGAATAGCCTCTGATATGTTAATCATTTAAATCTCTTTCCTGGAGTAACTTTTTGAGCCTTTCAAGCAATTTTATTTATTTACTCATTTTTAAGATTGATTTATTTATGCAAACAGAACTGGGTTACAGGCGAGAGGTGCAGGGGCAGTGAGAGGATTCACCAGAGACAAAGTGGGGAGCAGAACAGGCAAATCTACTGAAATACACTGCTGAGGGGAGCAGCATGTGGGTCAGGAGAGGTCTACTGAACCACGTGGGTCACCTCCAGCAGGGGCGGGGATGGAACTCACCCTGAAGTGGCTTCAGCTAGCTTGCAGTGCTGCGTTCTAACCCGTTGCGCCACCAGGGAGGGCCTGTTAATTGTTTTTTTTTTTAAGATTTATTTATTCATACAAGTCTAGGGTACAGGCCAGAGAGGATTCCCCAGAGACAGAGTGGGGAGCAGAACAGGCAGATGGACTGAAACACACTGCAGCAGGAAGCAGTGGGCAAGACAGAAGAGGCCTGCTGTGCCATGTGGGTCAGCTCCCTGGCTGGGGATCAAACTCATGCAGCAGTGGCCAAGGATACTTTCATAGTGCTGTGCTTTAACCCCTTGTCCCACTAGGGAGGGCCACATTCAACCAATTTTAAAAATCAAGTTGCGTGTCGTTTTCTCATTGATTTGTAAAGTTGTCATATATCCTGCTAAGAGCCCTTTGTTGGAAATAGGTGTTGCCTGTGTCTGTCGCCAATGAACTTGCCTTTTCACTCTCGGTGGTATATTTGCAGAGCAACGGTCTTAATTTAAAGAAATCCAATTTATCAATATCTTTTGTCTACCCTAAGGTCATGAAGATATGCTCTAATGTTCTCTTCTAGAAGCTCTATTGTTTTATCTTTCTTAGTAAGCGCTATAATCTGTCTCAAATTGATTTTCTGTGTTGGGTGGGAGGTAAGGGTTGAGGTTTATTTTCTGCACACAATGCTGGTGAGTGTGAAAACTGGCCCAACTTCTCAGGGAAATGTTCAGAATATCTCCTAAAGCTAGATGAATATACCTGTAGGGATGTCCAAGCCGCTTTATCGACAGTAGCCAGAAGGTGGAAGTCAATTAAGTCCATCAGCAGGACGGTGGCTTCTTGTGGTAGTTATACAAGGGAATTAGGACTGGCGATCCAAAGAAAAACAAAATCTTGCCACACACAACGTCACAGGTGAGCTTCCCAGAGCTGATGTGGTGGGTAGACTAAGGTACCTCTAGGAAGGGAGCAGTGAGGAGTGGCCAGTACCTGGCAAGGGGACCTTCTAAAGTGCTGGAAATGTTCTGTATTCTGAGCCAAGTAGTCGCGACATAAGTGCAGGTATATGTAAAATGTCATGGAAGTTTGTGTTTAAAATGAATGCACTTTATCTAACTCTATCTAAAAATAAAAAATGTATCTCCTCTCTGCTGTCACTCTGATGATACCTAAGACAGCCCCCAGCTGTGGTGGGGGGCCCTGATGTCTGACCCAGGAGGCATTTCTGCTGTTGGATCATGCTCCCTATTAAGCACCCTCCAGCCCTCAGGGAGCTCCAAGTTCCTGTGATTTTCATGTTTTCTTTTGATCTTTGCTTTTAAAAATGTATTCCTGGAGAGCATCATTAGGACTCTTGCAGGGGGTGAACTTGGGCCTAATTCTAATTAACCTGATGATAATTCCTTCTCTGTAGGCGTGGGTTCCTTCCCCACTCCCTCCCCACCTGCTGGACCAGCCACCTGGGGCCCTGGGGAGACTGGCAGGCTTGGGTAAACTACCCTCCGCTGGGGGCCCAGGAAGCCTTTCCCCATTAAAAGGGGCAGCTCTGGTAGCTGTGTTTCTTTCCAGGCCTGACCAAGCGGGCCTGGAATCGACCCAGCACTCCCCAGGCGCCTCTTCCTTCACGTATTCTCTGGGCTGCTCAATTCCTTTTAAGACACAAATTGATTGGGATAATTTTTGCTATAACTACAATTGCCATGGAGAGGGGGAGGGGACTGCATTCAGGCTGTGGCTGCCTGCAAAGACTGTGAGCCACTGAGTTCCTGTAAAATGACCAGAAAATGGATTCAAAATTGAAGCCACAAATAGTGAAATTACTGCAGTGTATGTGCCAAGGGCTGCCAGAGCGAGAACTGGCTGCGGCCTTGGAAACATCTGGAGAGAAACCTGCTGCTGCTGTTGCCGGGCCCGCATCACCTGCCCTGCTTACTTGGGGCCAGGGGCAACAGAGCTGTGCCAGGCTGAAACATCCTCAGGGTGGCAGGAACCCGAGAGGGTCAGGAACGGGATGCGGAGAGCAGCCGAGAATGGCTGAAGGGCTGCACGGGCACCCTGCCCCCCACAGTGACCTGGCCCTGGGCTCTAGCGGCGTGAAGGCCAGTGTGGCCATCATCGCCACATGGCCAGCACCGCCAGTGTTCACACCAGCACACCATCCCCACCACTCCTGTCACCAGTAGCAGTGCTGGCATCAGTGTGCTCCTACACCATCTCCACCACGTCACCGTGCCCGCCATCCTCACCACCCCTGTGCGGCAGCAGGTCCTCTCACCAGTCTCGCCCATGCTGGCTCACCATCATCCTTCCCACTGGCGTTATCGCTGTCACGGCAGTGGCATCATCGCTATTGTTGCCACCTCTGCTCACACCCCTGCCAGCATCACCATGCCCCCTGCCATCACCACCACGAGATCACGGCTCCAGGCCCCCATCAGCAACCCCACGGCCTCCGCCCCCGTCCACACTGTAGCCCCTTCTCTCATCACAGCACCATCGTCATTGCTGCCATCAGCATCCCTGTTATTGACACTTCAGAGCACCCCATGGTCACCACCCACTGGCCCATCACGCCGACACTATCACCAGTCCCAATCTCAGCAGTGTGGTCACCGTGATGGCCCCTCATGCCTTACAGTGCTGTGCACACCTGCCAGGACACCTGCCATGTGGTTACCTTCATTGTCATCTTTCCAGTGTCAAAAGCACATCCTTCAAGATCCCGCTGACTGTCCTCTGCATCACCAAACATGTGTTTGGTCCCCTCTCCCTTAATTCAGTCAGACAGGATAGCCAGGTGCTGGGCCAAAGCAGGGCATGATCTAAGAGACTGGGCAGGCGGGGTTGGGTTGGCAGGAGAGTATCTGCCCACCTGCTTCAAGGGTTAGGTCAAAGAGGGAAATCCAACAGGCAGATCGCTAGAGGAGGTAGTGAGAAGTGGTGGTGGCAGTGAGAGGCGATGAGGCACACCAGTCACTTGGCTAAGTCACTAATCTAAAGGCCCCAGGGGCAAAGAACGAGCAGAGGTCAGGGGCAGCGGGGTAGGCACCAGACACATCGGTGGCCAACTGGAAGGGTCGAAACACAAGGAGGACGTAGAATATGAAGGAAGCCTACAGGCTTTGTAGGTGTCCGTTGTCTTAGACTTCAGTAAGCAGGAGAGTGACCAGGCCTGGTCAGCTGTCACTTGCTCACTGCCACTTCTCCACATCGGTATCTGCCCTCCATGGCTGCAAAGTGATTCACATGTAACCTCTGCCCCAGGCGGTTCTGCTGGTACTGGGTCAGAGAGCTTGGCGCAGAGGCTCGGCACCTCCCAGGGTAAGACTGGCAGCAGGAAGAGGGAGGAGCGGCAGGGCTGGGCAGTGGTGTGCAGGTTAAGGCACAGCTGCCTGCGGGCACAGCCGCGATGGAGAACTGCTCTTAAATCAGACACCCAGGGGTCCTGTTCTGAAGCGTGATGACCACTGGGGTTGTCCCGCACAAGGTGCTGCCCCAGGTCACTGACTCCAGGGGACAGTAGCAAAGACAAAACTATATCCCTGACTTGGCCTCCGGTCCCAGGAAGGCACCATGTGCCCTGCTGTTTGGCCTCTTCTGCACTTGGCATTGACCGGGGGAGTCATGCAGGAGATGCCCGCTGGCTCAGCCATGCTTTTTCTTGCATGTGGCTGTCCCGTCTCAAATTCCAGCGGTTCCAGCACACTTCCCCCCAAGGTGCTGGTCCTTGGCCTGGCCAGTGGCAGTCTCTGGGCTCTTGGGGGAAGCATGAGTTTCAGGAAAAGTAGCTTTCTTATATGATATCGCCTTTTCTCTGGAGACTGTGAGGGAAGAGGGTGGACGTGAGTAGAAAGACAAAGTATTCTGAGGACCAGAATGGCAGGCTCAGAAGCACCCTGTGTCTTTGGCTTCACTGCCCAACCCTCAGCCCCGGCAAGAGGCTGTGCTTTGAAGGTGCTCCCTTCAACCTCTTCTGGCCAGTAACTCTCTGAGGACAGGGGCGAGTGCAACCAAAAGGTCTTGCCTACCGGGACCTTGTGCCCTGTCTAGATTTTGCCCTGAATTTCCTGGCCTGTTGGCCTTGCCCACCAGGCTGGCCCACCTCTTCCCAGGGCTGTTCTCTGGAGGGAGAGCCAAACTGCCATGGTTACACTCCCAGGACTTATCTGAGGGGGAACGGGGTGGACGGAGCTCAGACGTGAGAGCTCGTGGCCCATTAGGGTTCGGGGGAAGCCAGCCTTCAAAGAGGAGGAGGTAGAGGGCGCCAGGTCAGTGCATATGGGAAGTTCCCATTCCCACCTGGCTTTCTAGGTTGTTATGAAGGTTTGTTTGCTAAGGAAAGAGCAAGTATGTTGCCTCCCCATACACAGAGATGAAGAGACTTGAAGGGGGGATAGGAAGAGTTACGTGGCTCTCTGAGTGAAGAGCACCCCAGCCAGGAGGAAGAGCCAGTGCAAAGACCCTGAGGCAGGGAGTTGGGGAATGCCTGCCATGTTTGAGGAAGACCATGGCACTTGCGTACCTTGAGGAAGGGCAGGAGGGGTGGGAGATGAAGTCAGAAACGTATGATTCTGCCTGGGAGGTGGGGAGGAGAACAGGGCTCATCGGGCACTGTAAGGGGCTTTGGGTTCCACTGGCATGAGTCAGGAGCACTCAGAGCAATATGATGCCCCCACCTTACGCTGTGAAAGGCTCACCCCAGCTGCGGAGTGCAGAATAGATGGTCCGGAGGATTTCTGAGGAAGCTGGAACCAGGGTAGGAGATTTCTATAATCATCAAAAAATCATCAACTGGAAGATGATTATTGTGGCTTGGACCAGGCTAGAAGAGGCAAGAAGCAGGCAGGTCCTGATAGCTTTCAAAGGTGAAGCCACTGCAGTTGCTGATGGACTGGGGTGTAGGAGAGAACCAGAGGACCCAAGACAAAACCAGGGTTTGGCCTGAGGCACAGGACCGTGGAGCTGCGTCTTGCAGACAGGGAGGCTGAGGAGAGAGTTTACAGCACCGACAGGTTAGTGCTGAGACGCCCTCGGACACATGGGCAGCAGTGTGGAGTGGAGGTGAGAGGTACCCGCTGGATTTCAGGGACAGGCCAGAGCGGGGGCTCAGGTGTCACCAGCCAGCAGGTGCCTGGCTCCTGTTTGTCTCACGTCCCCACCCAGAGCAGGGACGGGCTGAGCTGCGCCTCTCGCCGCGGTGCCATCAGCATCTGCATCGTGGGTGCTGAGCTGTGGGCCGTGCACACGGGGGGCCCTGGGCCTCTGTGATCCCATGAGGCGGGGCTTTTCCAGCCCATCCCCAGATAAGGAAACAGATTCCCAGAGCTTGGCGGCAGTCACCTCTTAGAGGGCTCTGGTTCCGTTTTCCCCAGTTTATGGAGTCATTGCCACCAGGGTGCCCTCACCATCAGCCCCACTGACCCTGTGCCGTCTGCCCTCCTCCCGCAGCCTGTGACCAGCTGGCGCTGGGCGTAGTGGCCATCTTCGGGCCGTCACAGGGCTCCTGCACCAATGCCGTCCAGTCCATCTGCAATGCCCTGGAGGTGCCCCACATCCAGCTGCGCTGGAAGCACCACCCCCTGGACAACAAGGACACCTTCTACGTGAACCTCTACCCTGACTACGCCTCTCTCAGCCACGCCATCCTCGACCTGGTCCAGTACCTCAAGTGGCGGTCGGCCACCGTGGTCTACGACGACAGTACAGGTGGGTGCGCAGGCCTGGCGGGGCTGGGGATGGGCTAGGGATTGGGCTCATAGCTGCTTGGCCCATGCAGCAGCCTCTGGGGAAAGGGCTGTGCATGCTCAGGGCGTGTAGGGGAAGTCGGCCAAGCTTCATCCAGCTAGCTTGCTGCTCGCCCCGAGCTCCCTCCTAGATGCAGGTGCATTCTCACGCAGCCCCAGTCTCCCTCACACCTGCCTCACCTTCACATTGCCACCTCCACCCCAGTGGCATGCTCACATGTGTACTCAGCACCTACCAGGGCACCTGTACTCCTACCTGCACCCAGAGCTGTTCAGGCACACCCACACCTAAACCCCTGGGCCTATACCTGCATAACCACACCCACACCTGCCCCCTGACCACCTATGCCTATACCTGCACAGCCATGCCCACACCTGACCACCTGCAACTATACCTGCACAGCCATGCCCACACCTGACCACCTGCACCTATATCTGCATAGCCATGCCCACAACTGCCACCTGCACTTATACCTGCATAACCACACCCATACCTGACCACCTGCATCTATGTCTGTATAGCCACGCCCATACCTGCCACCTGATCACCTACACCTATACCTGCACAGCCACGCCCACAACACCTGCCCCCTGAACACCTGCACTCCCCCACTTGCACATTCCATCTGTAGCGAGCATGTCCAGTTCCATGCTGGCTCCACACTCAGACTTTGGACTCAAGCTGGCTCTACGTGTTTACAGGCTCTAAGGCTCACTAAGTAGCAGAGCTGTTTGCTCTCCTCCTCTTTCTTTCCAAAGACTCGAGTTCCAAGACGTCCCTCAGCCCAGCCTCTTAAGAGACAGTGACCATGGCAAGTCACTTAACCCATCTAGCTTGCTCTGCCAACGTGTCGAGTCAAGAGCTACCGCATCCAGCCTGAAAGAGCCCTCCAGCTCTCAGCTGCCTGCGATTCAATGTCAGCTCTTGATTACCTCCTAATGGGTAGTGGGACTCGTGGGGAGAGAATCCCTCAGAAAAGACAGCCAGAAAGTTATTTATTTATCTCAGGACTCTACAAGCTTCTCGTAGGTTTTGCTACCGCACCAGAGATCCTTGAAGGCAGGGCTTCCCCAGCCTGGCCCAGTGCTCTTTGCCTTTGAGGAGTGCTCCTGCTCAGCTCCAGGTCACCCCCACTGTTCTATAGCCTTGTAGACGTACCAGTTTGAACAGACCTCTCTGTCTATCTTTCCAGTTGTTTCTGCTTCCAGGCCAGGAACTTTCCGTTAGCGCTTAGTACAGAGTCTATGCTACGATGGTGAAGTTGAATTGAAAGTCAAGTTAAAGTAAACTATATTTCACTTGAAAGAATATGCTGAGCACTGGTGGGAGGAAAAAGAAGTGAGGATAAGGTTTCACATCTCCCTTTGAGAATTCATCATCATGGACAGGGAGCAGCAGCCCACCCAGAGAACTGTGGGCATTTCAGGTTATCTCAACTAAGAACCAAGTGCCATGTCCTTCAGTCAGAGTTAAGAGCACTTGGGGGAGAAAAACCTGGCTGAGTGTCCAGAGGAGGGAGCCAGGAGAGGGTGCTGGAGGGTAGGTGGACCGGGAGCAGAGCTGTGAGCCTCGCGGCAGAGGGGACTGAGTGAGCCGAGGAGGAGGCCTGGGGGCTGTGTTGATCGAGGACAGCCTGACTGGGAGTAGATTCAAGAACAGCAGGTGCCAAAGGAGGTTTCTTAATGGGACCATATCTTCTATCAGGGAGGAGATCGTCTCAGGACCTTCTAGAGGCCACTTTGCAGAGCTCCCTGGGCCCGGCTGCTCCCCTATGCACCGTCAGGAATGGGATTGCCTTCAGCGGCTCCCACCAAATCCAGTCATGAGACTGGCCCACTGGCACACTGCGCCCCAGACAAGCCATGGTTCTCATGCTAGCAGGGGCGTCCTGGGTACCGTACCCACAGCCACTCCGTCTGACACGCCCAGTGGCTTGGCAAGCTCAGTGGCTCCAATAACAGGCATCTGCTCAGCTCACAAGTCTGCAGACTCCATGCCTGTTCCATGGTTTTCTTGGTCTCAGTGGAGTGTTGGGCGATCTGGGTTGGCTGGGGCTAGGGTGACGGGGTGACTGGTTTCCTCCATGTGTCTTGCATCCAGGCAGGTTGTCAGAGCAGTGGCACAGGTGCAGAGGGTGCCATCCCTTCCCTCCTGTGTCACACCTATGTCACGCCTATGTCACCCCTGTTGTTCTGAGCAGGTCACATGACTGAGCCCAGTGTTGTGGGTGGTCCAAGCCCCCTACCCATGTGGAGGGCACCCACACAAGTTATATGGCAAAAGGTGTGGTGATAGGGAAGGGTAAGAAATTAGGGCTACCCTTGCAATATACCTCAGGGAAAGTGTCTTATAATGTATCCACGATTGGGCCCCTCCCTGGTGGCACAGCGGGTTAAAGCGCTGCACTAAGAAGCTTAAGCCACTTCCGCATGAGTTCGATTCCCGCCTGCCCCGGAGGTGACCACATGGCGTGGCAGACCTCTCCTGACCCGCCCGCTGCTCCCCTCAGCAGTGTACTTCGTCGATCTGCCTGTTCTGCTCCCCACTCTGTCTCTGGTGAATCCTCTCACCCTCCGCATCTCTGGCCTGTACCCCAGTTCTATATGAATAAATAAATCTTTAAAAAAAAAATGTGCCCACGATTTAGTAGGTATGACCAGGAGAAGGCCAGAGAAGGCAGCGATCGACAGAAGGACGTGACTTGAGTGCCTTCGAGGCAGGAGCAGGGCCCCTGAGCCACCCAGGAGGCGTCCCGGGGCTGAGCAGGAGGTAGGGCTCAAGGAAAGCAGAGACAAGGGTCATGATGCCCACGGGGGCAGATGTTGGCAGGTGGGACACCCCCTGTTGGGCAGGCGGCAAAACATAGGGTTGGGGTTTGTGATCGGAGGGTGACAATACTTTTCTGCACCTCTGCAGTCATGGGGTGACGGAGATGAAACGCCTCGGCTGTAAGTTTGGCCCGAGATTTTCAGAGGCCAAGTCACCCATGACGGTGCAGGAATGACTCTCTCAGGAGCCAGCGGTGTTTGCCCTGTGAGTTTTGCCTCGGGCCACCTTCCTACACAGACACAAGCCCAGTTCCCAGGAAGGGGCTTAGAGAAACCCTGGTGGAGAGGAGGGGCCCAGGTCTCAAACTCTGACCTCATCGCTACCAGGCGACCAGTGCTCGGGGCTGGGGTGGGAGGCAGCTACTGAACTTCGCAGGCCTCGGTTTCCCTGTCTGTAGAATTGCTCGGCGTGCCGGCTTGGCCAGGGGCGGTTAAGTAGGGTAATGAGTGCAGAAGTGCTTTGTAAGTGAAAAGCACGATTCCACCAACCATGATTCACTGCAGATATTTTGAGAGAGATTGATTAGGGAAGCAGCCGCGAAGGAAAGCTCATCTCGGGCAAACAAAGGAACCGGTGCTCTGTCGGGGTGGGCCGAGCCGGCCTCCTGCCTCGCCGGGAATACACTGATGGGAAGGAGGCCTGACATCTGCTGCGGAGAATGTGGGTCACTTTACACGGGGCAGTGCGCTTGGCTGGCAGGAAGGCTCCGGCGGCCTGTGCGCCACGATCCAGGCTGCCCCGTCCTCATATCCGCAAGCCCTAAGCCCACATGTCTGCTGAGGCTGTATGTGAGCCTGAAAACAGAGACCGGGAGCAAAGTGTGCACAAGTCGGGCCTTGGAGGTTACAGGTATGAGTGGGCGGCACCGTCCCGTCAAGTGAAGAACTTCTGGAATCAGCCGGGGGCGGGGAGAAGCTGTGTGTGTTTGAGTAGAGCCTGTGGGCCCTCCCTCCCTGGAGGTCAGTTGACCTGAGGTCAGATCCTCTTCCTCACCTTCAGGTCTGGTATTGAGAGTTGGGGCGCCTATGAACCCAGAGGCTCTCCCAGAGGCTGGGCCTGAGGCTTTCCAGGGGCTGGGGCTCCCGGGGCCTGCTCCCAGTGAAGTCACCACAATGCTCGATGGGGAGCGCTTGGGGAGGCTTCATCCCAGGGGGTCACTCTGTCCTTTCTAGCAGGTGGCCTTCCTGACATGCAGCCCTAGGGATGGGAGTGAGACACTGAACAGACCCAGGCACAGAGCCAGAAAGTGACTCTGGAAGCTGGGACTGTTGGAAGCCTTCTTAGATGGGCTGGGAGTGGAGGGGACTGTCCAGCTAAAGGACACTAGGACTGCTGATTGCAAACTTTAATCCAACACAAAACAGCTTAAACAAAAAGAGGGGGCAGGGGAGGGGCTGTCGGCTGCCCTGGCTGGAAAGCTCTGGAGTAGGTTCCGCTTACTTGGTGCAGAGGCACCAAGGGGCGCGATGAGGACCCGCCTACGCTCTGTCCCTTCTGTCCTGTGTACCCCTTCCCACATCTTACATGGCGAGCCCCAGACATACAGCTCCTCGCTGAAGCTAAAGGAAAAGGGTACAGGTTGCTCCAGCACAGTTTCTGGAAGTTGCTCCCTGGTGTCATGTCCGTCTCTGAGCCTGCCCCGTGCCCAGAGTGGGGCGTGTGCAGACTGGCCATGCTGTGGTGCCACGTGATGCCCCTGGAGCTGGGGGGAGACCCAGCTGCACCGCACGGATGAGCGCCAGCAGTTGCTCCACGGAAAACCAGTGCCATTGCTGGGGAGATGGGCGTGTGGGCAGTGCTGCCAGCTGCAGAACTGAGCTCTGAGGGTGGGCAGGGGCCCGGGCAAGCAGGAGGAGGCCCGCGTGGGACCCCGGCCCGGTGGGGTGGGCAGAGAACCAGCAGGGCCGCTTCAGGCTAGGCAGCAAGAAATCAGCAAGAGTAGACCTTGAAGTAAGGACAGAAATGAACTTAATTAGACCTCAGCTAGTCATTTGTCTCCGGGAAATGACATTCAGTTTTCCCTGGAAGTCCCCAGATTAAGCAGTTTTGCAGAATGCTAAGGTGGAGGATGGACTTTTCAATATGGGATGGGATGTGGGGGGTGGGGGGTGGGGAAGAAACAGCAAGTCACCCAATTATGGAAATCTGTACTGAGTGCCACCTAAGGGCCCGCCGGCCTTGCGCCCGGGGCGAGAGGACCCAGCCTGTGAGGCTGAAGAGCTTTCGGCAGGACGTGAGTGACACGAGGCCAGAGGCGGCCACAGACTGAGGGGTTGGGGGAGGGTTTGGACAGAGCAATGGAGGCTGGCCTCGAGGCAGTGGTTCATTGGTCCTGGAAGAACAGGTGAGGCTCTCGAGGCAGGTGCCCTGGGGGTGTGGGGTGAGGGGCCCTACCGCCCAGCCCCGCCCAGTCCAGCAGTCAGCCCAGCTGCCCCCACACCACCACCTGTGCCCAGAGCCTGCAGCAGGTCTCCGGCCTCACATGTTGCAGGGGAGAGGGGTGGCCTCTGGCTGAGCGTCCATACGTCTGTCCACTCACTCACCCTGGTCAAGAGAGGAGAGGGTGGCTGTGGTCAGTGGGGACTTGCTGTCCTGCCGCGCCTACACGTGAATCTCCCTGAGTGTAATGCATCTGTGTGTGCACCTTTATCTGCATTTGCACACGTGTTCCTCAGCTGAAGGCGTGCCCTGTCTGTCTAAACATGCCTGTGGGCGGGGGCCTCTGTCCATATAGCGCTAGGGACACTGCAGGTGTGGACTGCCGCTCACACATGCCTGAGCGTGCTCGTGCTGTGACCGGACTCACGCGCTGTGCCCACACGCCTGGCTCCCCGGGCCGGGTGTCTGTGCGTGCAGTCCTGTGGCCGTGGCATGTGTGCACGCGCCTGGATGCCTGCAGCCGTGGACACAGGTGTGCACATGTCCCTGTCGTCTCAGGGCTCATCCGACTGCAGGAGCTCATCATGGCCCCGTCGAGATACAACATCCGTCTGAAGATCCGCCAGCTCCCCCTCGACTCTGATGACTCGCGCCCGCTGCTCAAGGAGATGAAGCGAGGCCGAGAATTTCGCATTATCTTCGACTGCACCCACACCATGGCTGCCCAGATTCTCAAGCAGGTGAGCAGCGTGGAAGTGGGGGGCTTGGGTGGGGGGTTTGGTGGCTGCTTTCCCACCTCCCCTCGCATCATAAGGCATGATGCCCGCTCCATTTGGTCAGACCCCTTGCTCTGCCTCCTTTGGCTCATGATCTTGGCGAGAGTGGGGTCACTTTGCCTCTCTGAGCCTCGGTTTTACCAGTCATGAAATGGACGCTGGTGTTTACACTCCCAGCTGGTGTGAGAAAGGAATGAGATGGTGGATGAGCTACTGCTACGGGCCTGGCCCCCACGGGCATGGGCACGCTGGTGTCTGTGCTGCCTCTGCGTTGGCAGGAGCCAGGCACTGCTGAGAGAGACCTAAAGCCACGAGGGACAGGACACTTCAGGAAGCATCGGAGGCCCGGGCTCTTCTGGGGATTAATCCCCCTAGCCCGCAGCACTTGGCATTACTCTCCTACTGCTAGGAGGTTCATCAGGGTCTGCGCACCATCTGCTCAACAGTGCAGTGTGGTGGGGGAGGACGTTTGGTCCAGGGTGAGCCTCCACTTAGACACAGCCCATCATGGGACAGGAGCAAGAAACAAGCCGGCCCCTGAGAAACAGGCAATGCTGTTGCCCAAGGCCCCTCCAGATGCTCAGCAGCAGATTCGAGCACGTGCTTTGTGTCAAAGGCAATTGTGTGGTCCCCGAGAGCTCCCTGGTGCTTGGAGGAGGCATCCTGTGGGGCTGGGACATGCCCCAGCAAGATGCATGAGGGACCCAGGTCCAGGGAGTGCCAGGAAGGGCAGTGAGCAGGGACCAGAAGTGCTGTCAAGACCTGGGGGGCTGCCATCCCACCTTCCAGCTGGACCCTCCCACCTCCCAAGCCACCTGGCAGCCTCCATCTCCCTGAGAAGAGGCCCCACACAGGGCCCTCACAGGGTGGTGAGACGTGCCCTGGACACCTGGCCCTGCTTCCACACTTGCCAGGAGTGCACCCAAACAAGCACCTCTAGTGAGCCCCTCCTCTGCCAGGAACCCAGGAAGCACCGCCTCTTGGTCACAGGGGTCAGGGAGGCAAGGCCAGGGAGGAGTCTGCCCTCATGGCCAGCCTGCGGGGGACACCTGGGCATCCCCAGGTACTGCAGAGGGAGCACATGGCACTCAGCCTGGCTCTCCTGGCCGCCTGGGCCCCTGCTTCCGCACTGTGATGAAGACGGTGACAATCACAGCATGGGTTTCCTGAGGCCTCCTCTGTGCAGGCACTCTGGGCCTCCTCCTGGAAGAGGGGTGATTTCCACGCCCATTGTACAGGTGAAGAAACTGAGGCTCGAGGGGAGGTAATGTGTCCAGCTTCATCCGGCAGGAAGTCGGAATGTACCCCCAGGTCTGTCTGCCTTGAAAACGTCTGGAATTTATAAAAGAAGCCTCGATGCTCAGCAAAACCCCGAACTTGATAGACAAAGGAAGGCGAGGCTGCTGACTGAGGGCTCCCCGGAGTCATCGCCGAGTGGGTGTGGGCTGCGAGTCCCCATGAGACAGAGACGGGGTGACATCCCCACAGGCTCTGTGGGCCCACCATTCTGAAGAAGTCTGCTGAAAATGCATTCTAGCCCTGAGCATAGATTAGAGGCTCCTAGTAAGACATGTTACACACGTGCACACGCACACACACACGCACATGCACAGAAGCATGTGAAGTGCAGGTTTGGCGACAGCATGGGGTAAGCGCCCATGGCACCTGCTTTGTGGCCAGCCAGCCCTGGGGTGCAGGGGTCTCTCAAATCTCAGCCCCTTTGGAGAGGCTCAGATGCAGGACAGAATCCCTGCTTGGGCCTGACTGGACTTGTGGGCATCCTGGCCACTGGATTCCTCTCTCTGGAGCCAGGACAGAGGTCGGCAGGGTGGGGCCCAGCGCCCTGGAGAAGGTGGTCTTCGGCCATCCCACAGCACCTCTACATCTGGCAGCATCTGGCAGCCCGAGACGCTGCGTCCCGTCAGCCCCGAGGGGACTGGACTCTTGGTATGGGGTAGAAGAGCGCTCAAGCAAGAAGCTGCCTTTTAGTCTGCTGTTCATCCCCGTGTGACATGCCCTGCTGTCCCCCAGCCAGGGGTCATCAGTGTTTAGAGTGCTTAAGAGAACGTCCCCCTTCAATCGACCCCAGGCCTCCACCTGACTCCCCCTGGCGGATCGCTAACCCTCTGCTTTCCCGCAGGCCATGGCCATGGGCATGATGACCGAGTACTACCACTTCATCTTCACCACTCTGGTAAGGCACCTCCCGGCCCCGGACGGAGGGTTCAGCAGGGCCAGCCCCATGAGGACAGCTGCCGCCACTCTGGGAGACGCAGGCTGGACCTGGCCCCTGGGCCAGTGGGCGTGGCTTTGGGGCGGGCTCCAGGCTCCCCGGTGCCTGCCCACCTCGAGAAGTGACAGCGTGTTGTCACCAGTAGCAGGGACTCTGGAACCTGCTTTCTGTCCTTGACATGGAGCCCTGCCCCAGTTTCTCCCTCTGCGAAATGAGCATGGGAATGGCCTCTCCCTCCTAGCATGGCTGTGAGGACAAAACAAGTTAATTGAGTAAAATGCTGGGAGCGGTGCCTGGCACATGTGAAGAGCCATTGAAGCTCAGTGTGTAGGGTGACGGTGACCCCGGCTCCCAGCCGTGCTGCCCCCGGCAGCTCTCAGGCAGCCGGGACAGAGACCGGCTCTCATTGCTACTTCAGATTCCTCCACAGCCTTGCTGGAGTCTGCCCACGCCCTGACAACCGGCCAGCCCACCTGCGGCTCCAGATGGGTCCTGTCCAGACTCTGAGAACAGGCAGGGCCATTCAAACCCATTAGGATAATGAGTTGTGGCCTGAGGTTCAAGCAAAGAGATCCGGGTACCAAAGGGGCACCGGCACCCAGCTGCCTTGTGTGGGGTCAGATGCCTTCGGACCCCTCTCGGGCCCTAGGCGAACTCCTCCACCAGCCGGGCGTGGGGTGAGTGGCAGCATCACTGCCATCCTGGCACTGAGCCAAGCTCCTGCAGCTCCCCGGGCCTCCCTCATGTCCATCCCTTGACCTGGTGCCCAGTCACACCCCTCGCCGGTGCCTGTGCTTGCCTGAGGAGCTCAAGATGCCTGGGACAAGCCCCCACCCTGCTGGCCTGCAACTCTGTGTCCTGCCTGTACAGCAGATGGGCGCAGCCTGGTCCCTGGGGTGTCACACCAGGGGAAGCGCCATCACAGGCGGGGCTGATGGCCATGGGGTGCAGCAAGAGATGCCAGGTGCTGCAAGGTGCGAGGGTTACCTGAGGAAAGCAGTGGCTCGAACAGGGCCTCCAGGGATTAATGGGTGTTCACCAAGGATGGCGAGGAGGGTGTCCACCCCCTGAGCAGCACGCACCTAGCCCAGGGCCAGCGAGCGCGGGCTGGGGATGGCGTCCCAGAGCCAGCTGACTGGAGGGCCAGTTGTGCTCATCTCCCAAGCCCAGGTTCAGTGGCATCACACACGTAACTTGAGATCAGCCACAGTGGGAGCTTATTCATGTTTGCCAGGCCCAGAAGTTGGCAAATGCTCCAAAGAAGGATTTTTGCACCTCCCTCCGCAGAGTTGGTTACTAGGATTTGCCAGAACACTGCTGCTTGTGGACCTCCCTCCATCTCCACCCCAGCCCTTGTGCCCATAGAGAGCCCAGAATCAGACCCGGGAGAACACACAGGTGGGGCCAGGCAGGCCACGCAGCCTCCACGTCATTCTCCAGGGAGAGGAAGCGCCTCAGGGGCCCAGGCAGATGCGTCCCGCCCTGCCACCTGTTAGCGGTACCACGGACAGAGCACTTGGCCTCCTGGGCCTCGGTTTCCTTGCAAAATGGGAATAGTAGCCAAGATGCCGCTGGGCCTCAGCTTCCTCATTTGGCCTTTTTGGCTTTAAGGAGCAACACTCACACAAGTACCCTCAGTCATTACGGGCCCAAAATGAACCACCAGGCCACACTGCAGGCGTGGGAGCAATTCTGGGTCCAAAGCCACACGGGACAGTGCAGGATGCGGGCTCGGGCCCTCTGCCTCGGGATACAGCAGCTGCCCCCACTCCCTCCCTCTCCCACTGTGCTGTCCCCCGTTCTTGGCTTCTGCGCCTCCCACGAGACCTCCATTCCCTGGAGACTTCAGTGCATCCAGGTGTCCCAGACTTCCCACCGCCCAGCTGACCACCCCATTCTGCCACATCTCACCACCTCTCTCTCTGCGTTACCCCATCCCCAGGACAAATGGATCAAGGTCATCATTTCTCATGAGGACACCAGGTAGCCTTTGGGGCTGGACAGTCCCTCACTGCAGAATGCAGCATGTTTGGCATCTCTGTCCCCAATCACTAATTTCAAGTGTAGTGTAGTGACAAATAATATCAGCCCACATTTCAAATGTCCGCAAAGTGGGGACAGATGTTAGAAACCACCCTTGGGACAAGAGCCCACTCCGAGCCCACCAGCCGAGGCCTGGCAGGAAGTGGCAGGGTTAGCATCCTTGGCCACACCAGAAGGACTGAGTTGGGTGGGTTGTGGCTGGAACAAAATCCACACTTCTCATGCCCTCTGCTCACCCCAAAAACTGCCCCTCACCCATCTGTCCACACAGGGCCCTCTCTGACCCCGTCCTCAAGCCTAGCTTTGAATATTCAGTTCAGAGCATCTCCCTTAGCACCTGCCCTTTCTCCCTTGCATAGTTGTGGGGCAGCAGGATCTGGAGCTTGGGCCCCTCAACTCTATGGCCTGGCCTGAACTTCCAGGCAAGACTCTGGAGAAGAAACTTCCAGAGACCCAGGTGCTCCAGAGTCATGCTGTCATCCGCTGAGGTCATGCTTGGGGCTTTTAGAGGGAGGCACAGGCCAGGATCCAGGGGTCCCGGGGCCTCCTCTAGCCATCTGTTTCTTTTACTCTCATTTCCTTAATGTGATCATGTTTTCCCAGGAAGCCAGGCATAAATGCTCTCTGAGGTCCCAGGTACTGAACTAAACCCTTGAGTAGGAGGGAGGACCCAACCCCATGATGGAACCAACACAGAGTTCCAGCTGGTGGCTTCCTATCATGCATGTAAGGATCAAGGACTGTGTCTGGGTCACCTCTATTTGCCCAAATAATGCCTGACACATGGCAGTTGTTCCTTGCTGCCTCCCTGCCTGAATGAATGACTACAATACAAAGTAGAAAGTAACCAGTGAAATTACCAACATCCTTATCATAGTAACATGGTAGTGCCATGGGTTCAGGCCAGTCTCACCTCTCTGTGCCTCTTTTCTATCTATAAAATGGCCCAGTGACAGCACGACCTCATAAGATTGCCATGCAAAGCACTAAGTACATTGCCATCAGTGAAGCGCTTAGAACAGTCCCCGGCAACAATGCTATGCTAGTATTAATACCTCTTCATCCAAAATTCAGAGCAACTCTCCAGGAGACATCTGATCTCCCAGTTTTATAGAAAGTAGAAACTGAGGCTCAGTAAGGCCCTTCTGCAGGAAGGGGCCAAGAGAGGATCTTTAGCAGCCAGGAGCTGTCCCGCACTTAAGCCCTCTGCCAAAACCCGTCACGCTGATTGATCCACCAAGGGTTACCTGGCCTCCTCTGGGCTGACTCCACATAGCCACGATCATCCCGACCTGGTGATTGACACTAATAGGGGGAATGGAGCCTCCACAAATCCCAGTAGCACCCACACTTCACAGATTTCAAAACCTTTTCTCCACCTCACTGATTTTCCTCTTCACGGGGCAGAATGCACTCCCTGTTGACTGATGGGGATAGCTGGGACCAGAGAGGTTGAGTGCTTTGCCAGAGCCTCGTAGCAGATCAGCGGTGGAGGCCTTGGCTCCTGACCTCTGGTCTTGCCACGAAACTTCCAGTCCTCTTCCCTTTCCTGAGGTTCAGGGGACATGGTAGCAGCCGTACAGACAGTCCTGCAATAGAGTGCATGTGTGTGCGTGCGCATGCGTGAACCTAGCCCCATGGCCCAGCGGCCCTCCACGTGTCAGGGCATCAGCTATGGTCCTGGGGCCTCTCCCCGCCACACCTCCATCTTCCAGCTCTGGAGCCGCCTCCCAGCCCACTTGGCGCAGACGACGGCCTTGTGATCCTGCCTCCTCGTGTTCATTGGTCAGTGGTGGCTGCCTTTGGAAGGCCAGTGGCATTTGGCATTATCTCCTTCCCTTTAGGAAATCCACGTCACCAATTCTTCGCCTCTAAAAAATTCCCCAAACTTGCTGCTCCACATGGAAGACATTTTAATTACCCCAGCTGCCATTATCTGCTCCAGCCAGCTTTGAGCCATTCCCAGATAACCCCGCGTTAATCAGCCCAGCTGAGCCCCTGCTACAAGTCGTGTGTAGGTAAAAGCCTGGAGGTGAAAAAAGAATTATAATAAATTAATAGATAAGCAATCACAATTAATGCCACTTCCCGGCAATAACAGTTACATCATGGGAAAGATATTTTCATCTGTCATTCCTTAAGGCAATGTTTTCTGAGCTTCAGCTTCTATCCAGTCAGACCCATGGGGTGCTAATGAATTAGTCTATTATGTTATGCTGAATGTTTCTAAAAGGTCCCTCGTCGATACTGAATTCAGTGTGTCAACATTTGGCATCGAGAACAGCCACTCTTTGCCAAGCACAAGGTTGTGCACAGTTCACTGTGTACAGCTCTAGGGGTCTCAGCCCAGGGCAGTGTGGACAAATAATTGGAGCTGGACAAAGAGGCCTCTTGACCAGCTCCCTGTTGTCACCACCCTCATGTCATGGGGATGGCACGTCAGTGCCACAGGTCCTATAGCACTTGACAACTAAGTCCATGCTTGGGGGCCAGAAGATGACACTAATACTGCCCACCTCATCGAGGTGCCAGCAGCCTGTGTGTGCACCTGCAGACCAAATGTGGCCTGGAGACTGTGGGGGCTGATAGCACTGGCACCTGGGTCCCGCTCAGGGTGAACCAATTCATTGGAGCCCTACGTATGCTGATGTGTGGGCATCTTTCAAGTGTTGGCTGTTAAGTCTGTGCTGAATCGAAGGAGAGAGTGGGCCCCGTGCAGGGGCAGAGTGTGGAGTGTGCCCCCTGGAGGCAAAGTTCAGCTTTTCTTCCATGGCCCCAACAGTTCCACTCTGGCCCCAAGTCTGCATACCCCCACCTGTGCAAAGCAGTCCCGCGTCTCCCCAGACTCGCTGCCTTCAAAGACAGCTGGGAATGATCACTTGTTCTTGAAGCAGTCCTCAGGAAGGACTCAGCCCCTACACCCATGTAATTTACCAAGCCACTCCTAACTTCCAGCCCCTCTGAGAGCTCCTCCTGAATTGAGGATGTGAAACTCTAGTCTTGCCATCCCAGGCTCTTCCCAATGATGTTTAAATGTCCCAGAGAGCCACTGATTGGCCCTTCTTTCTACCTCAGGTAAGAGGAGGACCTGGAGCTCAGAGGGAGATACAGACATAGACAGTCATCGTCAATAGGATGGAATCCCAGAAGTCCCAGGAGAAGAGCAGAAATGCCTGACCCACCCTACCATGCTTGTGTAGAGCAGTAGTCAGGGGAGGCTTCCTGGAAGAGGTGACACTTGAGCTGAATCTCAGATAGTGGCCCACCCAAGAAGGATTGAGGAGACAGATGTTCCATGCAGAGGATAGAACAGAAGTATTGTTCTATAACAGATCTTGAATGATAGATAGGTGCCAGGGTCCCATGAAAGGGAAACCAAAGTAGTTTGGTTTTCCTAGAGTTAAAAAATGGGAGGGGTTTTATGAAGGTGCTTTGTTGAGGTTTGTAGACCACACTCTGGAATTTGTACTTTCTACCACTGAAGTCTGTTAAGCAGTGACAGGATTGGATTATCCTTCAGAAAAACCTTCTTCATGCTGTATGGAAGGCAACTGTAATGTGTGGTGGTTGTGAGCTGGAGGCTGGGGAGGGCTCAGGAGCTCCGCTGGGTCTGACACCCCTGGTCCCCAGCTTTCTAATCTTGAGCAAAAGGCCTAATTTCTCAGTTCCTGCTTCTAAACTGGGTGAAAGGTCCTTCCTCCTTCTAAGATGGTTTGTGGATTTAGTTAAAACATATAAAGTCCATTTAGAACAGAGCCTGTTGTTCTAAGGTTTATAGGCGCTCAGTTCCTATTAGCTCTTTGTCTTTATACTGAATGAGGGAAAAGGCAAGAATGCCGTCCGCTCCTCTAGTGCCCTAGTCTAGTGCCCTCGCGAGTGGCCCCAATAGCCATCACACCTGCTGCCAGAGAGGGCAGAATGTGAATGTCTGTCAAACACTCAGCATGTCTTCTCTGCATCGGTCCCCTTCTGCATGCACCTATTGGGCATTCCTTCCTCCTGGCAACCTACATGCTGGGTACTATTATCATTCCCCTTTCGCAGATGAGGCCATGGGGCAGCGAGAGCAGATGGAACTTGACCCAGATGGCCTGGCCTTGTAGCTGGTGCTCTGCCCTTGAGCACAGGCCGCCTTTGTAACTATGCTGACAAGTGGTGTGGAAAGAGGTCCCCCGCCATCCTGTTCCCCAGTGACTTCTTAGGTACCCCCACACCTACCAAAGCCAAGAACCCCTTGCTGTGTTTCCCAGACAGGAGGAACAGCTTAGTTTGTGGCTTCTCAAAGGGTTATACACCCGCCCCTCCAGATTCTGATGGTCAGTGCTTCCCCCCCCCCAAAACCGCAAAGATGATTCGAATGCATAGTTTGTATTTGACAGCCCCTGGGACTGTAAAACATAAGGGTCTTTGAATATAACAGAACAGTATACAGCCAGCTCTCCAAAGGGGTAAGAGTCCCAGCACTTGCCACTTCCCGTGGTGTAAATACTCCCTCCGTCGACATCAATCTACCAAGGTGTCCCCACGTGCTGAGTCGAGAAGGAATGCTAACAACTACCTCTCTAAGCTAGTGAGAGCCAACTCCAGCACCAGAGAAGAGTGGGGCTGGGTACAAGATCAGCTCTGCCCTTGACCAGCTCTGTGACCTTAGGCAAGCCACCTCTCACCCTGTCTCCTCAAGTATAAAAAGAAATACTGTGAAATGTCTATTTCCCAGGTGCACCACCTTCAGGGCTGAGCTCTGGGCCCCCTTCAGTCCCCCAAATTAAGGCCATGTGCATGTCCTCTGGCCAACTCCATGCCACCCCCTTATTTGCTGAAGACCCTGCTCCCCTCTTCCACCCCCCTTTCTCCACCCCAAATCAAAGCTATATTTATGTGGACAAAGCTGGGACTAAAATCTATCTTGCTGAAGGCTCAAATCTGCCCAAGCCTCACTCGCATTCCCTTAATCTCCAAAGAAGAAACAAACAGTGCATTCCAGAAGGAGTTGTTTTGGGACATCAGGAAAAACAGGAGACATTCTGCATCCATTAGGGACCACTGAGAAACCAGAGGGAGCCAGTACAGTGCGACAGAGCCCCAGGGATCTCATCCACTTTTCACAAACCATCACCCATCACCCTGAAGCTGGGGCTGACGGGGCAGCTGTCATGCCAGGTGGCTGCAGCCAAGGAGGGGCAGTATAGTGACCAGCCCCTGCTGTCCAGCTGGAGATGGAGTGGCTGGATCAGAGGGCCCTGGACAGTGCACAGACCAGAGGCCAGCATGGGGGCAGCCTGGTGAGGGCGTGTATGGAATAGGCAGTAGCTGAGGAGGGCTGAGACGGTGACCTTAAGACTCGGTTTCCTCCCTGGTGGGACAGGGCCAATCAGCCTGTCAAACTGCATTTTTCAAGAGGTAAGAAAACATGCCTTGTGCATAGACAGAATGAACACGTGGCAACGATGCATTCAACTCATTAACAAGAAGCCAGCAGGGTGGCAGTGCTGGCTCAAAGAGCGTTTGAGGGATTGAGTATTTATAGGTATTTGGGAGAAGAAAAAAAAATTACAGAATAAGACCGCTAGAATAGCCTGCTAAGATACATCATGGATTAATGTCCTACGGGGCACTAAAACACAACCTTGGGGATTTTCTTTTCTACAGACAAAAATCTACAAGTTGACCCAGAATCTGGGCCTTTAACCAGGCGCTGACAGGAAAATCAAACCCAGCTGCATTTGCTTGGAGAATTATCCATCCCTGGGGGCCTTGAACAGGTTTCCCCCGACCCTGACGGGCCACGGCCTCCCCTCCCTTGCCCCTTTGCTGCCTCCTCTTCCAGCCCACCCTGCGGAGCGGGGACTCCAGGGGTGAGGGGGAGCTGGGGAGCTGAAGCCCCCTGTCCTGCCCTTACGCCAGGGCCCACCCAGTGCCCTGGACCGGATGCCCGACTGCGGGTGTGGGGTTGAGAGGAGAGGGCAGCGGTGCTTCTTGAGTCCTGGGGAAGAACTGTTTGAACCTTCCTTGGGAGAGGAAATATTCCTCCAGCCACCCTTGGGGAGGAAGTGACCGTGGTGACCATGGTCAAGTAACCTTCATACTGAAGGCCGGGCTCTGTGTGGGAGCTGCCCACCAGGCCCATGAAGGGGGCCCCCCATTTTGCAGATGAAGAAACAAGCTGAGCCGGTTGCCCAAGAGGCCCAACAGGCAGACAGGCTTCCAGTCAAATGGGCTCTAAGCAGAGGGCACCTTTGGGTCACGGAGCCTCGCCCGTGGGCTCTGCGGGGTGAGGGGCAGAGGTGCGGCCAGCTTGAGCGGGCCCCTGTGACAACCCGCCTCTCTCTCCCAGGATCTGTACGCGTTAGACCTGGAGCCCTACCGCTACTCAGGGGTGAACTTGACCGGATTCCGCATCCTCAACGTGGACAACCCCCACGTCTCTGCCATCGTGGAGAAGTGGTCCATGGAGCGGCTGCAGGCAGCTCCCCGGGCTGAGTCTGGCCTGCTGGACGGAGTGATGATGGTACAGCAGCGACCAGGCCTGGGGGTGCCCCTTCTTCCTCCCTCCCTGTCCTGTCTTCCCCCCACCACGGCCCTCCTCTAGACTTGCTGTGTGCCAGCTAGACTTTAGGCTTGGAACACTCAGACACAGGCCCGTGCACGGGGAACCGGTCACTGAGGTGGCTGCAGGGAGCTGGGGTGGACACCGGGGTCCTGGTGCGGAGGGGGGGCTTCTGGCTGTGGCCAACCGACAACTGGGACTGCAGGAAGAGATGGTGTGGGCAGAGCCTAGTAATGAGGCCGTGAGATGGGGCAGTGGGGACTGGCAGCGGAGGTCTGAACTGCAGAAGTCAGGCATTGGGGTGTCTGCAGAGCAACAGTCACCCACCCAAGCCTGCTGCTCACCAGGGGCAGGACAGGGTCACCTCGGGGGCCTCAAGGCCTTCCCTTACCCTCCCTCCGCCCCTGGGATACTAAGGTGCCTTGGCAGCAGAGGGAAGGAAGACTGGGGCAGGTGGCCGAGGCCTCAGGGGCGTGGGAGCCGCTCTCAGGCAGGCCCTGGGCCCTCCCCTGCAGACTGACGCAGCCCTGCTGTACGATGCTGTCCACATCGTGTCCGTGTGCTACCAGCGGGCGCCCCAGATGACCGTGAACTCCCTGCAGTGCCATCGACACAAGGCCTGGCGCTTTGGCGGCCGTTTCATGAACTTCATCAAGGAGGTGAGTGCCCGCGCCCCACCCACGCCCCTCCCCAGGGTCACCTCCCTGGGAGCCTGCCCAGTGCTGCAGAGCTCAATGGCGCCTGATGGGAGTGCCACAGAATGGATTTCCAGTCCGCAACGAACTGGAGCGGGCGTCCTCACACCCCTGGGTCTCGGTGTCCTCAGATGAACATGGGCTCCACGGGACCAGTTTTCCAGGGTGATTGAGAGGCCTAAGTCCTTGAGCTCAGTGGGCGGTCAGCATTGCCAGCAGGATGCAGGTGGACTCAAGCACAGTAAACCAGGGTCTTTGCCTCAGCCTATGTGACCTCACACAAGAGGAGAAGGTGCCGGGTCTCCGTGCCCTCGTCTGTAGCATGGTGTGAAGCGCGCCTGTGCCCGAGATGCTGTGGGGACAGACGGGACTCCGTGGGACAGGGCCTAGTGCAGTGCCGGCAGCCCAGAAACCCCTTCACATCATGGGCCCATCGGCCAGCACCCCAGCCGGCTCCCTGCTGGCACTGGCTGTCCTGGCACCATATTGACTGTGAAGTCCCGTCGGAGGGGCTGATTGAGGCGGAGCAGAGAACCTGTCCCGTTGCCGAGAAGACGACACGGCAGCCGTGGCTCATTCCCCACCGCCACTTCCTAGTCCGCTAGAGACGACTGGTTTGTTGCTCCCGTTTTCCAGGCGGGGAAGCTAAGGCCAGGGCTGGAGTTCTGGCTCCAACATGATCTCCATGTGACCTGCGGGAGGTGATTAACTCTGTGATCAGCAGTAAGACAGGGTTAATGAAGGTGCCTGCCTCAAAGGGTGCTGGGAAGTCAGAGTGGAGCAGAGGCAAATCCCAGGAAAGGTAGATGCCAGGGCTGGGGGTGGGGAAGATCTGGGCAGGGTTACCCAGAGTCCATCTCCTTGGAGCCAGCACAGTGGATCCGGGCACCAGACTCCTGGGGACCTCATTCATGTATTCAGGGGCTATTGTGTGGGTCTGCTGGGTACCGGCACGGGCTATGCACCAGGGGTCCAGTGGGGAGAGAGAATCGCAGCGTGGGGAGGGCAGCCAGCCAGCAAGCATGGTGCTCGTGAGTGTGAGCCCATATGCAGAGGCAGCATCCTCTGAGGGCAAATGAGAGAAGCTGGCCGCCTTCGACAGCGGCCAGGCGTCTTCCCAGAGGTCCCAAGCACGTCCCTGCATGGTATGAGGCCAGGGAAGCGCCTTCTGCATTTTAGAATGATGCTAGAAGGAATGTGGGTACGATACAAGCTTGAGTTTGATGCCTGTGCCTTCGGAACTCGCTGGAGGCTGCTGCTCCCAGCTCTGTGGCCTCGGATAAGGCCCTGGACGTCCCCGAGTGTGAGTTCCCTAGCGGCAGCGTCACGGGGACCTCGGGCGCAGGCCCCAAGCCCCCAGAAGGGGCTGCGGCATCTGTGCCGGGTCCCTGCTCACCCAGCCCAGGCAAACTGTGCAGGAGTCCGATTGCCCCACGTCCTGAGCACAGCCTGGCTGGCCCGGGCAGCCAATGACCTGATCCCACAACCCCGGGAGCCTTCAAAGTAGGAAAACGTGGTTTTGCCACTTTGTTAGCCACACTTTAGTCATGTGGCCTTGGGCAAATAACTGAACCTCTCCACTTCAGGTTCTTTTCTTTCCCCGGGGAGATAATGGCTGGAGTGTTTCAGGGTAATGATCTGTGTTGAGGCTGATGCCCCTGGGACAGCATCTGGCAGCACTCAGTAGTCTGGCTGCCACTCACCATTCTGTCCCTCTTCACCACTGTCGCCACGGTAGGGTCTTGTTCAGTGGGTGATGAGTTTCCAGCTGAAAAGGAACTCGGTAGCTTCAAGGTCCCCCTCCAGATCACCCCTCACCCCTCAGAACGCTTGAAGTGCCGCTAGGAAGCCCTGAGGGGAGCAGACTCATCCCTGACCTAGGGGGCAGAATGGGGAGCCGCCTCCTCCCTCCCTGGGCTGCAACCCAGCCTGGTGTGCAGGGCCTCCTGCTCCCGGCCCGCCAGTGGATGGCCTCACACTCACATGCCCTGCAGAGCCCTTTCTGAAACACCTTTGTCTCACCTCCACTTGAGACTCTGGGACGAGGCCCAGAACGACCACACGCTCAGCCGGTTGGCCACGACCACAGCCCGGTGCCCGGCCTGAGTCCAGCACACAGGCTTCCTTTAGACCATTTCCTAGTGCCCATCTCCCCATCTTTCCCCATCTGACTGTGTGACAGTAAATCACTTTAAAGACTTGGCATTTTCGAGAGGAGCTGGAAAATACCAGGCCGGAGTTCAGAGCGTGCGAAGCATCTTTCATTTAGCGAGTCCTGAGCAGCGGCTGAAGGGGCAGGCAGGCGGGGAAATGTCATGGGGAGGAGCTGCCATCAGCCTCCCGCCCCGGCCCTGGCCCTGCCCACCCGCCCACAGACAGGCCATGCACCTGCTGGCATTTAATTCTGCTGTGGCTGTCAAGAAGGAAGGTTCCCTCCGGGGGCAGGTTGGAAGACACCTGCTGTGATTTCCCCTGGGGGCCCAGAGATAGCCTTAGGGAGTGGGGGCGAAGGGGGCGGGGGGGGGGACCGGGGAGCCAGCCAGAGGGAGGCAGAGCCTCTTTGTGGAGTCAAGCAGCCGCAGCTTCCACTTTCTCTGGTGGGTTCGCTCATGCCCACTCCATAGCCCTGGGCCCGTAAGCAAGCCCTACTCCACCCTGAGCCCGGCCCCAGCCCCCGCACCGCTGGGACCTGGGACCTGCAGAGCTCGGTCCCTCTTGGAGCCTCAGTGTCCTTGACTGTAAAGTGGGGGCACAGATGACACCCACTCATCTATGGGCGGGACTGGGAGGGGACCCAGATGAGCTCGAGCAGGAAAGGAGGAGAGGGCTCTGTGATGGGCTTCCACTGAAGCCTGAGGCCAGGCCCGCAGGCCCCAAGCGCCCCTGTCAAGGGCCACGCAGCGGGGCAAGCGAGCGTCCCTACCACCTAGTCAGGGCCGAATATGCCAGACTCCAGGCGAAGCGCCGGCTGCACCTTACTCATTTATTTGTTGGCTTGTTTGTTTTCATTTTGTACATTTTTTCATCTCGGCTGTAATCCCCATGGACTTCTCGCCACCCATTCCCCCGTGTGCCATCACCGTACTCCCGGCCGCCCCATTTTAGCGCCTTCCCCCTGCGTGGAGCTCAGGCTGGCTGGAGCACTCGTACGAGCTGCCCTGGCCCTGCTGTTGCTGGACAGCCCCTGCTCAGCCCCTCCTGAGCACATTACCATGTGCCCACGTTCGCCAGAAGGCTCTAGAGCCAAGTGTTTGGAGAGTCCCATATAGGCCCGCAGGGGTCTGTGCAGCCGTGGACCTGAGTGAAAACTGTTGCTTGTGAGCGAGGTTCCCATGGACCTGCAGCCAGGGGGAGGCGCTGGGCCTTTGTCAGACCCTGCAGGGGGTCCTGATTCCCAGTGTGTTTAGAACCCAATGGGCCAGGCAAGCCCAATGGGCGCCCAATGGGCCCAATGGGCGCCCTGGCTGCCTGCTCATACCCTGCCCCCCCATCTCTGGACAGTGGGGCCACATGAGCTCCCAGACTTGCTCCCTCCTCCAGTCCCCAGAGTTCCTGTGTTCCTGGGGCCTCCAGGATACATGGGCTCCTTTTTCCTCCCAGACACAGAAAACCCATACCCTTGGGGTGTTTATGTGCCCCTAACTCCTCAAAGGAAGGGAGGGGAGGGAATCGGGTTGCAGCAGCTAAAGGGGTGGGGCCCTAGGACCCCAAACTCCAATTTGATTCGCCTCTTGTTCTCTCTTGAGCTCTGGGGCACAGGCCCCCAGTGGGGCTTGTCCTTGTCTGTGATCCCACCTCGGGCCTGGCCGGTAGGGCCCTGCACAGGGCCCCAGGGGGAGCGGCCTGGAGAGCTGACACTCTCTACCTCGGGGTGGACAGACTTCCTGTGGAGGGCCAAGACAGGCTCCTGTCCAGCTGCAAGGCGCCAAGGCCACAGCGATGCCCGCAGACGTCTGGGTGTGGCCGTGCTCAGTGTTGACCAAACCCAGCGCGGGTCTGTTTGGGCCGATCACCACAGTTTGCCAACCCATTTGTTCAAAACTCAGGTTGTACGAGACACCGCTCTGAATATTTTATGTGACTTATCTCATTTCACCTTCATAGCATTTTGGTGTGATGGATACTGTCATTAGTCCATTTTATAGATAAAGCTTTAAGACAGAGAGGTGAAAAGAGATCCCGAGGTGATACAGCTACGGCCCGGCCCAGCGTCTTCGCCAGCAGGCGCCAGGCTGGGGCGGGAGCGGGAGCTGGAGGGGACGTCTCTGTCCCCCGGCTGTCTGGGGGCGCCTCGAGGTGTCCAGGTTCACAGCCAGGGCCAGCACTGTCCCTTGGCTTTTCCGCCCCAGTTCTGATTGCTGCCTGCTTGCCCCTCTCTGGGGATCTGACATGAGCTCCCCCTTCTTCTGACTTCGAGGCGGGGGTTCATTTGAGCGCATCCAAGATCGATGTTGTACACGAGAAGGTGCAAATGTAAAGCTGGCTAAAGAGCATAATAGAATTTATGGAAATCGCTGGCTCGCACCACAGCCCGAGCAATGATGGAGGTGATTATTAATTAATCATGGTCTTGGGGGAACAGTATCAGTGCAAGGAGTAATTAAAATGAAGCATTGTACAGTTGTACCGAATGATGATTTATGAGCCCAAGGAATTGCCTCTCTGCCCTCTCCCCTCCGGCAGGCTCAATGGGAAGGATTAACTGGACGGATTGTTTTCAACAAAACCAGTGGCTTACGGACGGATTTCGATCTGGACATCATCAGCCTGAAGGAGGACGGTCTGGAGAAGGTGCGTGGGCTCAGGAGAGGGGAATCAGGAGCAGCGTGGAGGCTCCTCCACCCCCCAGCAGGCCCCAGGCAGAGGCCCGGAAAGAGAGGCTAGGCCCAACCCAGCTGCCCAGCAAGGGGCTAGCATCACCTGGAATGGCTTGTGCTTCTCAGTCAGGTCAGATAGGAGGGGTGCAGAACCCAGGCGCCTGGCCACAGCAGACCCCACACCATCACCCCGTGAGCCCTGGGAGTGCTTAACCTGGGAAGAGGAATGAAAAGGCGAATATCCAGACATGTCTTGGATAAGAGAAAGTTCCTAATGACAAGGTGATGCCTGCCCGAGGAGTAGTGAGCTCCCTGTCACTAGGAGCATTTAAGCAGAAAGTAAGCAGTGAGTTCTTGTCTGGGAGACTGGAGGTGATTCTTACCCCTGAAGCAGAAGGATGCTGACCCTAGAAACTCTAGACTTCTGGGCATCTCTAATTCCAGTTTGGGTGAGGACCGCAGGCCCTCCTGGATCGGGACTCTCTCGCCCACCTGGCCATCAGAAGAAATGTTTGTGTGGGCAGATTCTGATTCCTGGGAACTGTCAGCGTGTTCTGTCAGAGTCAGTCTGCAGGCTGAGAGGGGATTTAACACTCGCCCCCAGTTGTTGGTATCCCCTGAAGCCTGGGCCAGGGACTCTGACATACCCTCTCCCATAGTGAGTGACCCTGGGGACCACCAGGACACCTCACCAACCTTGAGGCTAGGGTGTGAAAAAGGCCTGGAGCAGAGACCAGGCCACCTCTGAGGCCTGTGGGCCTTCAAGAGACCTTGCACGCTCTCCTCCCTCCCCTTCCCCGCCTGACTGAGGCCTCTTCCTTGGAGAGCCAGCCTGGCTGTTCACCTGCACTGCCGAGTCCTCCAGCCACCTCAGCGCCCACACGATGAGGCTTCCCAAAGCACAGCTCTGCCCTGGTCTGAAACTGCCCATGTCTCCCCGGTGCCCTCATGTTGAATCCAGCCCATCACAAAGTCCTTAGGCCTCCCCCAAACCCGCTCTCCAGGCCTAGCTCCCACTACCCCTCCCCCAGACATCCCCATTGTCCACACAGGCCCCCTCCTTCCTGTATCTCCAGACCTCCACATAATCACCCTGGTGGCACGAATGGCCTGGCTCCTTGGTTCATGCTTTCAGGCCCAGACCTGACTGTGCCCACGTTGAACCTGTGGTCAAGGTCACCCCATTCATTCCTAAATTGCCCATGGACTTAGGGAGCCTCTGTGCTGAGGAGATGTGACCAGAGAACCCACACCACTCCTCTGCAACTCTTTCCGGCTGCATAGAGCACCCGTCCCTTAAAGCCAAGAGCTGGGACTTCTGCTCTGAGCCCATGGGGGCCAGTGGGTCCACCTGTACAGACTGTACGCATTCTCATTAAGTGGTCTCCCCTCTGTGGAAACTCCCTTCCTCCTCTGGCAGTTCTACTGCAAATCTCTGTCTTATTGTTGTCTCTTGATGATCTATCTTTGTAGGTGGCCTGAAACCCAAGGCTTGTGATCAGACCTAACCCCACTTTGCATGCCCAGGCCCAGGGCTGACATTAGTAACTGATCATCAGTGCCCTCCTCCTGCCTGAGCACACCCACAGCATCCTCCTCCCAACAGTCCTCCCTGCAACTGATTAAGTGACCGTAACTAATACTCCAGAGTCCCTATACCCGAATGGGGCTGACCTGCAGAGGTACCACCAGAATGTCCTGGTCGTAGCCATGGATTGTGGGCTGAGAGCTTCCGCTAATTGGATCCTCCTCAATCTTAACTAATCTCACATCCCACAGCACCTAGTGTCTGTGGGGCATACAGTTGGAGCTCAATAGATGTTTGTTGGGGAGAGTTCCGGCTGTTTACTGGGCTGCTGGACAGAGATCTGTTGAGGCCTCCTGCACCCCGGGGCCCTTGTGCTAAGCCTGCCTCTGAGCTCAGCCCACTCAAGAGAAGAGCCCCTTTAAAACTCTCTGCTTGTCTCCCTTGGCTCCAGGGAACAGGGTGTCTACATAGACAGAGGTCCTGCCTGGAGGGGGCGATGAGCCCCCAAACGTGCATCTTGTATCATCACTTCTGTTTGCTAAGTTGGGTCACAGCTGATCCAGCCAGCTCCAGCCAGTGGCTTTGGGGGGATTAAGGCAGAATTACCCAAGCATAATTACATGTCTCTCTGCTATCTGCTTTGCACAGCTCTTTTAATGGGATGTTTGCATTTGGGCTCTCTGTTTAATTGATTAAACTTCCTGAGTAGCTCTAACGGTGCCAAGGACAGAGTAGAGAGGCTGAGACCTTCCTTGAGGGCAAGGAGCTGTGATGGGGCAGAGATAGGTCCAAAGAACCTTCAAGAGGTCCAGACATTAGAGCGCTTAACCTCCCTTCAGCCAGCCTTGGACCCGGTATCAGCATAGGGCACTATGGGGAGACACAGAATGTCACCTCAGCCAGGTATCTGCCGGCTTTAGATGTAGACCCGCAAAGCAAGCTGCCATCAAGCCCAGTGGCTTCCGAGACCTTCAGGGCGGGGTGTCCACATTTGTTCTGCTGTGCCCCATCCCAGACAGCTGCCAAGGCCAGCCTCCTGTCCCAGCCTGCTGGGCTCTACCTGACACGTCGCCTTCTCTGGCTCCTCACCCAGCCCACCAATGTTTAGTGAACATCTCCCTTGCTCCAGCCCTGCCCTGCCCTTGGGAAGACTTGAAGCCCCAGGAGCTCATGCTAAGGCTGAGACCCAGAGAGGGAGCAGTTAGGGCCCAGGGTCTTCCCAGAAGGCATGCAGCCTTCTAGCCTGGGAGTGACTGTCCCAGTGCAGGTCCCGCCCCGGCCTGCACCTGCTTCCTTCTGGTGCCTGTGCTGCCCCAGGCTGGTTTCTGCTGAGCAAGCTGAGCTGACTCACCTTCTCTCTGCACTTCCCCCTGCAGCAGGGGCGGGGTGGCAAGGGGGAGGAGGCAGATCAGCAGACTCCCTCTGATGGAGGGAGGCAGCAGGGCTCCCAGGAGGGGACGCTCTTGACATGGGCTGAGAGGATGAGCTCGCTGGCGCGGAGGTGGAGACTGAGGGCTCGGCCCTCTAACCTCTACCTGTCTGTCCACCCAGGTCGGGGTGTGGAGTCCTGCCGAGGGGCTCAACATCACGGAAGTCGCCAAAGGCCGCGGCCCTAATGTCACCGACTCCCTGACAAACAGGTCACTCATTGTCACCACAGTGCTGGTAAGAGTTGGCGGGAGGGCAGGAGGGGTAGGGTGGGGACACTGGCCGTTAGAGCTGGAGAGACCCCTCCTGCGCCCCACTTCCAGGCTGCTGGGAGCCTGGAAGACGGTGGGGAGGAGGTGCAGGAGGGCGACACATTAAGGATTGCATGGAAGGCCTCCGGGAGCTCTTGAGGCACAGATGCTCTGCCGGCGGCCGAGGGCCAAGACCCCGGGGTGACGGAGCAGCCACTTCCCAAAGGCAGAGGGGTTAGTCCTCTGCCTGCCTGAGACCCGGTGGCCAGCGCTTCTCAGAGGCCTGCATTACTGCCCCCCGCCACCTACTCCCTAAATCCCTCCCTGATGCCTGAGCAGGAGCCATGAGGGCTGGGAAGGAGGATAAATCTGCCTCTGAACCGGGTTTGGGGTCCACCGCCCCCATCTCAGTTCCCAGGGAAAAGGCCGCAGGGCCACCCAAGCAGTGGCCACACCCCACAGCACTCCCTGAGAGCCCTTGGCCACTCCTGCCCTTCCCTCCTCAGGGTTGTTCTTCTGACCAATTCAACCTCAAGAGTGGCTCTTGGGTCTTGCATGCGCTTAGGCACTCCAGGTGGGGAGGACAGACCCTGGCTACTGGCCTCCTGGGGCTGAGCCTCCTGGGGCTGTGTCCATTTCACATGCCACTTGCCCCCAAAGACCTTAGGGTGTCCAGAGGCTTGGCACATACCCTCTCAGAGACACGGCACTGCTCTTGGGGACCCAGGCCAGCCATGGGGAGGCACCTGCATATTCTGGCCGAAGATGATCTGAGGACATATCATGTGCTGATCGGCTTCTCCTTGTAATAGAGCCAGTGTATTTGTAAGGACCCCATGCTGAGGTTGTCCCCAAAAGAGTGCTACCAGGTTGGGTATTGAGGTAGAGAGAGGCTGCCAGGGAGTGGAATCTGGGAACTGGACTGGGGGGGTCACGCGGGCCTGCATGGTGCCCGGATAGGTTTGTCTGCCTGCCTCCCGTCAGCATCTCAGCCAGGCCTGCTGGCCCTGGGTCCTCCCTCCGGGGTGATTCACCAGGTGGCAGGGTGGCAGGTGCCCTGAAGCAGGGAGGGAATAACAGTGAAACCCACTCACCTGGAGTCCTAAGGAGGGCAGACGCCAGGGCACTGGCTTCCATGGCGCGACTAAGACCTTTAATTGTATCCACATCACAGGCAATTCTTGGGGCACTCATACTGGGCAGGGTGTGAAAACATACATCATAGAGATTTAAAGCTATAAACCCCGAAGCCCATAAAATGATGTAAAGCCACTTAACTTCAATAAACATGATGCTCAAATAAAGTGTTGGATGTTGGAGAGCTGAGGGGGTCTGGGCCCTCTGCTGATGGAACTGGGATTAGAGGCTGAAGACATCTGCCTCCACTTTTGGGGTGAGCCTTCCTCTGTCATCTTCCCCTCAAAGTATTCAGCTTGTCTTTTGTTACTGATTGACTTTTCATTAGCTAAAATAATCCAGAAGATTAAACAGAAACGAAAAGAGCAAATAGATTGGTGTGAAAACTGATAAGCAATTAAGGGAATATGGATGTGGATAAAAATAGAAATGATAAAAGGCAAATGGAAAGAGAACAAAATAAAAAGGTTAAGAGGAAAATAATAAGGACAAAAAAGAGGGGGAAAAAGGAATGAGATAAAAAGGAAAGCTATCAGGAAAGACAAAAATTAAAATAAATAATTAACAGCCCTGGCTAGACAAGGTGAAAAAGAGTAAAACCAAAATGTCAGAAAGCAAAAGGATAAAAGGGTGACAAAGCTAAAATATAAAAGGGTAAAAATAAAATAGTAAAAAGGTGGTAAAAGATTAAAAGCAGCGCTGCATAAAATGGAAACTATAAATAAAACACGTTCACATACAAGATTTAAAAACGGTAAACGGGCATGCTTTCGGAGATCAGGAGGAGGAGATTAAATGGGCTGAGATAATTCAGCTACAAAACAGTGGCCCAACAGGGAGAGGCCAGCAAAAAATAATTTACCCAAAGAACGCAAAATACACACACCTGGAAGGGCCACAGGGCGCAGCCTTACCAAAGAGCAGCGCCCTTGTTTAAGGCGGAAGACCGGGCTGCGAGACTCCAGGGCGTTTCCCACGCAGCAGAGAAGGAAAATCCAGCAGACGCCCCATGCTGCTGCTGTGCCTTCCGGGGAGCAGCTTCTGGTGGGAGTCCTGGCTACTGCAGCTCTCGTCCCCAGCAGCCCCTGGCTCTCAGGCTCCTGGGGTGGGGAGCCCAGGAGCCGTTCCGAGCTGCTGGGATGGGCGGTGGACCAGGGCACAGGGTGGCCTGAGGGATAGTTGAGAGGACAGGTCGCTGGGACTGAGGCCTGGCCTTTTTTTGGTTGCTAAGTTGTAGGACCCTGGAGAATGGCTGGGCCCCTCTGCCTCAGTTTCCTCAGCTGAAAATAAAGGTGATAATGGTTCTTCCTACTTCACTGCATTGAGAGGATGAATGATTTAATAACTATA
Organism: Condylura cristata; assembly: GCF_000260355.1. Classification (NCBI taxonomy): domain Eukaryota; kingdom Metazoa; phylum Chordata; class Mammalia; order Eulipotyphla; family Talpidae; genus Condylura; species Condylura cristata. The sequence continues at coordinate 18,922,327 of NW_004567109.1, read as the reverse complement.
AATGGCAGAGTGCATGCTGTTAAGTAATAGCTGCTATTACCATTATCATTATCATTATTGATTACAAACCCAGTGCCCAGGGAGCTCGGGCATAAGACAGGAGTCAGCGTGGGAGCTTGGGAGACTGCCTCTGCTCTGACCACGAATGTCAGCTTGAACGTCACTGAAGGCTGACGGTGCTGGGGCCACAGGGGTCATCTCTAAAACAGGGTGCGTTACCAATGTTGAACTTGCATGTGGGTGCCCGTCAGGCCTGGTGGGCAACGCTGGCCCCCACAGGCCCGCCATTCCCTAGGACTTCCAGTTGGTTGTTCTTCTAGAAGCGTTTTCTCACTGGCCCCTGAAAGCCTGCAGACTGTGCCTCTTAGCTCTTTTTTCCTACTGACACACAAATTCCAGACCTTAGCCACTGCCTCATCCCCTGCCCTGCTGTGGCTGAGCTCCTGGCCCTGGCAACGTGGTAATTCCCTGCCCCTAGGCCCTACCTGGGACCTCTGTGTGGCTGGCCACCTGAGGCAGCATCTGACCAACTCAGCCCACTGTGCAGTTTTGGATCCTCACCTGGTCTGCGGGTCCCGAGGTTCAGCCCTCCCCATCCCCACCGCCCAGAGGTCACACAGGGTCGGGGCAGTGAGAGCAGCCCAGACTTCCTTGCAGGCTGGGAAAGCGCTCTCACCCTTGGGGGGGCCAAGCGTGACACTGGCCCTTCCGCGGGCTCCGAGAAACTCCTGAGAAAAACCAAATCCGTGAAAGGACAGGTGTGGGGCCACCTGAAAGCCTGAAACTGATCCAGACGCTCCAGGGGTGCTCCCAAGAGCCTCAGTATGGTGTGCTAGAGCCCTGGGGTGCTCTCAGGCTGGGGTTCTTGAGACAGCTGCGCTTCTGTGGGGAGTGGCCCAGCCTGGCCCAGACCCAACCAGCTGCTCTGGCTGAAAACCCAGCCCCAGCTTCGCTTGGCAGCCTGTGAGTAGGGCCGGCACCTCCTGCTGAGCGCACTGGTCCCTGTCTGTCTGGAAGTGCGTTGTCAGGGCAACAGAGCTTTGAGTGACAGGCAGGTACCAAGGCAAGAGTGCAGGAACAGCCAATGCTTTGCTCTAGAGAACAGGGCCCAGACGCAAACCCATCCTGAGAGGGGTTCCTCTTCCTCATTCTTTGCCCCAGAATCTGGATGTGGCAGAAGCAACATCTGTATGGGGGTGACCCCCACCCCCAATCCAACTCCTCTCCTCTCCTATCTTGAGCCCTGGGGTTGAGTCCTAAAGGTGCCTTAAACTGGACAGAAAAAGGGACAGAACCCCAACCCTACTCTGTCTGGCCCGCAGGTCTGCAGCTGCCCTTCCCACTGCCAAAGCCAGAACAGCAGCAGCAGGAATCTGGAAGCCCGCCCTCCCCACCTCTCCCCACCCTCCCACCTGGCCCAGCCTCTGCTCAGGTTCCGCTCTTCCACAAGCTCATGAAAAATTCATCCGCCCAAACCTCAGTTCACACACCGAGAAAACACACCCGCCTCGCTCCTGGGGGCCCTGCTTTTGAAGGTTCAGGGTTCTTTGGCTGCTGGAGTGAGCAGCAGCACGGGCATGCGTGTGGGTGCATGTGTGACGGGGCCGGGTAAGCACAGGCGTCTGGACACGCACCGGTGCGTGTGTTTGTGCCTGCGCGCATCGTGACCCACATAGACTCAGCCGCCAGGGCCTGTGGCACCCTGCAGGGACACGGAAAAGCTAAGAAAGGCCTGGACGTGCGCTAGGAAAGCTGTCCTGCAAGCCAGCTGTAGGGAATCGGGACTCCTGGGCTCTGGCCTAGTTCTGACAAGCAGAGGCCAAGTCCTTGGGTCCCAGGCACTCGGCCTCCAGGTCAGAGCAGGGCTGGGCTGGCAGGATATCCAAGAACGTGCCAGGGATATCCTGGACACACTGACGGCCATGCCTTGTGACCACCTGCATCAGGGAGGGCCTCCAGAGCACACCTACGAGGTGGTCAGCCCTGGGTTCAGCCCAAACCCGCAAACCCTTCTTCCAAATCCACAGGTCTTTTGCCGGGAGAAGCTTAGCATGAGGGCTGGCTTTCACGTGGGTATAAGCGTTCGGTGAGAAACCGGACTAAGCCCTGGCAAGGAAAAGTCGGGAAAGGTTATATTTCTGGACCCCTGTTTTCTGTGACTTGTTGAAGAGAAATATTACCCCTGCTCCTACGGCTGTTCTCCCAGAGCAATAGGAGAGCGTGAAGTTATGAAATTGAGGGCACCTTCACTGAGCAATCGATTAGCAGCCGAGAGAGCTTGTGAATTGGCTGTCTGGACATTTCCAGTAATAAATTGTGAAATAGTCCATGAATAAGTAGTTGGCGGAGTTCAGAATTACCCCCTAGGAAATGTTGCAGGTCTAGAGACACATTACTAAGCTGAGCACCATTTTAATGCTCTGGGCTTTGGCTGTTAAATATGTATGCCATCCGCAAAGCACTTCCCGAAATTAATGGCATTTTACAGCTGCTCCGAAGGCAGCGTATTTATATGGAGATGTATAGATTCTGGGGCTGTGGTGGCTTCACAAATGAAGTGCTAATTTTAGAGGATAGGGCCAGGGAGGGGCGTGGAGAGAGGGTCAGGAAGTGAGCTAGCTCGGGGACCTTTTTCGAAATGGTTTTCCGCTGCCAGAGACGATTTTTCACCTTTGATGACATTGGGTGAGGTCTCTAGGCTGGGAAGATAGCTGCAGTAACAAGCCACCCAGCTCACAGAAAGAAAATAATGATGTTAATGATGATGATGATGACGACGATAATGGTCTCTGTTTGCCGGGCACTATTCTAAGTGCTTTTCAGAGATTGACTGTTTTAATTCTCAAAACAGCCCTGTTAGGTAGGTTTTATTATCATCCCCATTTTACAGAGAGCAGTAGTTTTGGCCAGGAATCGGCACATGGTTGGCAGTTCCCCTGGGGAAATGGAACCACATCTACAGTTCTTTGCTTTGCAACAGGTGCAGAGTGCACATTGTCATTGCATCGGAGCCCGACACAAAGGGTGGGTTGCGATGGAAACCACACTCAAGCCCAGCTCACCTGGGCTGGTTCCAGGGGTGGGGCGGCACATTCCCAGAAAAGAACTTGCACAAAGGCGGCGTTCACACTAGCCAGTGTCTCCTGTGTTCCAGGCAGCCCGGGCACCTTCCCTGGTTCTTGGACTCTCTTCTCCAACCTTGTGAGCTGCTTATTGGCTGGAGGCAGGGCAAGAGGCACTGGGGCCGGGCATGGAGTCTAAACTGAAGGACCCAGCTCTTCCCCAATTAGATGAAGAAGTGGTTGTCTCCGAATCCTTGGGGAGGCAGGAACCTGTTGGGGATACAGACACCCCCCCCCGCTCTGTCTCTGTAGCATCCCAAAGAACTGTTGAAAATAGAGTAAATCACTCATGGGATGGCATCTTGAGAGGTGGCCTTACTGGGGAACCTGGCTCAGAGCATCGATCCTCTGGTGCAGGAGGAACTTGGCAGGAGACTGCCAGTGGTTTGCTGCACCCCAGAAATTCCATGAGGATTGTTGCTTCCCAGCCTTAGGGGCCCGCAGTGTCAAAGTTAAGAGAATGATGAGACACCACCAAGTGTCTGCCCTTCCCATCAGTGTGTGCACATGCGCTTCCCGGCCGTGTCTGCCAGCTATGTCACCAACCATCATGAAGATTTGAGGTTTCCCAACATGTGGGGGGCTAAGGTGGCTTTGGGGAAAGTTATAGCCCAGAAAAATACCAAGGAGTCACAGGCGGGGAATATTGGAACGGAACTCTCTCTGACGCTAGTTCAACTTCTGTGTGATCACAGGCAACGTACTAGCATTCCCTGAACCCCAATTTCCCCTTTATCAGTGGGAATGCCCTCTGTCTTGTAAACTGGTGATGCTTAAACAGCCCATGAAGGGTCTAAATTGGTGCCGATGAGAAGTTGGCTCATCTACCACAGGTTCTGTGCGGGAATTTGGAAGTGAAACTGGGTGGCCGGGGCGAGCCGGCATGTGGGCGTGCACCTTGACCTGGCCCCTGGGCGATCCTGGGAGCTGGGCTTTGCCAGCACAGCACCCCCCATTGCTCATGCGTGTATGGCACAGGGCTAGGTGGGGCTGCTTCCCTCTGGCTCTTCTGGGGAAAGCGCCTCCTTGGTTATTCTTTGCAGGGTGCTAAGGGTTTGCGTCTAAATGAGAAACCAGACAGAGCTGTAGGCACAGCCTGTTCAAAGCCCTGCACTAGCCCCCATCACCTGGGAGGACAGAGGCTGACATGGGGCCCGTCCCCTGGGTTTTGACCCCTGAGCCGCCTTCTGAGGACCCCCTGCCCACCAGGAACCCGGGTGGATGCCAGTGAATGCCTAGAGCCTGTGATCAGGGCCACACCAAGCTGAACCCAGATGCCCCCTCTTGGCCAGCTGGGTGAGCTCATAGACACCCCTTGTCCTTGCAATTCACCTTCCACTTCTGTAAAATGGGATTATTAGTACGGGAGCCCAGAGGGTTGAAATGAAGGTTGAATGAGGCCAAGCTAAATGTCTGTGCACCCTGCTCTGCTGGCCGCCAGCCAGGCCCTCCGGGGCAGGTCTGTACTGAGCTGCTGTGTCTGGCAAGTTCTCACTGGAGCACAAGCTGGCAGTCCTGACTTGGGGGCTGAAAAGACCTTGGAAAGAGGGAGAAGTGTCAGGAGCACGTCAGGGAGCAGGCAGGTTACTTGATGACGGGCCTTCTGCAGCAGTGCTCATAGGGGTGCAGTCGTCCCTGCCCCTGGAGGACTTACAGAGTGCCGGCCTCACAGATCCTGGCTCAGAAGGTCCGGGGCGGCCCCAAGCAGGTGCATTTCTAATCGCCAGTGACTCTGATGCTGCCGGCCCCGCCTGGCCTGTACTGACAGTGCAGCAGAGAGCTTAAGATTGGGAGTCCATCCTGAATTCAAATCCCTGACCTGCCATTTGTACTTACGTTGTGACCACTAGAGAATTGATTGATATATACCTGGCCAGGCCCCACCTGTGTGAGGGACGGCCAGTGGTGGCCATTTGTGAAGCATAAAGTTGGCTCTTGGGAGAGGCGCTTTCCCTTTCCTGACGTGCAGGCCATTCTTCCAAGCCACCCCAAAAGTCTCTGCAAACACAGCAGCAGAGGCACCACAGCCCTGAGCTCCCCAGCGCCAGCCTGCCTGCCCCCACCGGCTCGGCCTGAGCCCCTCCCCCTCTCTCTGTCTCGGCAGGAGGAGCCCTTCGTCATGTTCCGCAAGTCCGACAGGACCCTGTTTGGCAACGACCGGTTCGAGGGCTACTGCATCGACCTGCTCAAGGAGCTGTCGCACATCCTGGGCTTCTCCTACGAGATCCGGCTGGTGGAGGACGGCAAGTACGGGGCCCAGGACGACAAGGGCCAGTGGAACGGCATGATCAAGGAGCTCATCGACCACGTGAGTGGGGCAGGTGCACCGGTGGACCTGGCCGACACCTGTGTGCAGTGAGGGGAGATGGCGGAGATCGAGGCTGGCTCCCTGGGGCCTGCCTCCACCACACTCCCCAACTCCCAGGCACTCCGCCACAAAGCGCACGGGCCAGTCCGTCCATCCGACCCAGTCCCCTCTGAGGACTTCCTCAGCTACTGACGCGCTGACAGAGGATGCCCAGCCGTGCCGGGCACCATGCAAACACCACCAAGTTCTGGGACCGGCTAGGCCCGTCATTGCCTTGAAGATTTAGCCCTTTGGGTGGAGTGGCAGGTAGGCCAGGGAGCCAGGGGCTGGGAGAAGGGGAGGGCGAGGCTGCTTCTCCTCCCGGCGAGGTGCCAAGGAGGCAGAGCCATACTCTGCCTGGTGGGGGGCAGCCCGTGGGGCACAAGGGGCCAAAGCGGGCAGCTGAGCTTTGGGGAGATGGAGCAGCGGGTGGGAGGGGTGTGGGATTTTTAGGACACTGGGAGGAAGACAAAGGAAAGCCAGTCTAGGGCGACCTCAGCTTGGGAGAGTCGGGACACCCCGATTTCCCTCACTGTCTCCTCATGTGTCGACTCTCTCTCAGCACAGTCGTGATACCGGAAAGCAAGGGGGTGGGCTAGGTGCAGGGCCTGGCCCTCAGCAGGCCCTGGCAGAGGCGGGTTTGTGAGATGGGTCAGCCCGAGATCACAGTCCCAGGCCCAGCGGACCTGGGGTTCAAGTCCTGGCCAGTAGACATGCAGCCAGGTAAATCCATCTGCCTCACAGAGCGTCCTCTGCTTCATGTCTAAAGAAGGACGAATGAGCGCTTTAGAGTGGCGGTTATTGTGGGAATTGAGGACCCCTTGGGACAGCTTCCTTGAGCTCGTGGCAAATGTTACCTACCTTTCAGCTCAGGGCCCCCAACTTCCTGGAGGCAATTTCTATCAAAGGCAGAGAGCTGATGGACACAGGCCTCTTATGTGTCTTCTGCCATGTATCCTTACCACCCGTGTTACTGTCAGGGAAGCTGAGGCAGATCTAGGTGATGGAGCAGGGATTCAACGTGGGGGAGTGTTTGGAAGCTGTGCCAGGAACCAGGGAGGAGGTGGGCTTGTGCAGAAGGTCTTTGCCACCTGAAAACTACCAGCCAATGGGGTTTTATTGGCCAGCCTCCCAGGGTGGGGGCAGGCAGCCTCAGAGGCTTCTGGTAGTCCTTCTCCTCTCGCTCTTAGAGGTTGGGAAGCAAAGGAAGCTGGAACTCAAAGCAAAGGCTCCAGCAAAGCCGTACCCACACAGGGGCTTCCTGGGTCCCAGGAAACTGGGCTCCTGCGAAAGGCTGGCCAGAGAGGCTAACAATACAGAGCACACAGTGGGCAAGACCAGCTCCCACGCTGCCCACTTCTACTGTGTGCTCCTGGACAAGTTTCTTATCCAGTCTGTGTCTCCGTTTTCTTATCTGTAAAATGGGGATGCCACTAATAGGTCTTCTCCATAAGGCTGTTGTGAGGTCTGATGTGCATATTTCACACATGTGCATGAAATACAGTGTTCACTGTATCAGTACTGGCTGTTATTTTTATTTTTTCATTAGTGATGACTCCTTCAAGGCTGGGAAGGGGGCTTCAGGAAGTCCCATTAACTTCCCGAGCTCCAATTTCCTAACTCGACAGGGAGAATAATAGTGCCTGCCTCGCCTCCTTCCCGCCTATAGTGAGGCGCAGAGGAGACAACTGGTGGGGGGCAGCCCTTAGATTGCAGAAGTCAGTGTAAATGGAAGGGAGTGGTGTTGTCACAGGTATTAGTAATAACTGTAATTATTATGGAGATTAGCTAGCAGGCCCCAGAGGCTTCTCCCTCTTATCTGCTTCTCCTGCTTCATGAGTGGGACTCTGGAATGTGGGCTCCCCATGGGTTCTGAGGCTGGGAGCTGGGCTGGGGAGGTGGAGGGGGTCCCCTGGAGAGCAGGTGCACATGCAGGTGAGAGCAGAGCTGATGTCATCTCGCCTCTCCTGGGGTCTCCAGCGACCTGAGAGCTTTGCAGAGCCCGTTGCAAGCGGGTGTTATCAGAACAGCCCAGCTACAGCCAGAACCTACTGAAGTGACCCACAGCTGAAGAAGAGGGGCTTCGGGCCTGGCCTCCGTGCAGCCCAGGATCCACCCGGGCTGTGGCCCCTAACCAGCTATGCAGGGGACCTTGTTAAACCCAATTCCCTACAATTGATGAACCTATTAATCCTAGCTTGGTGCCATTTTTAATAACATCATAACCATTTATTAATGTCGTCGTATAATTAGTCTTCTCACTAACTCATAGAAAGCTTGGTAAAGGCTTGGCAATATTATTACTTCCTTATTACGGATCTGAACGTAGACGTAAAAATGATGAATGCCTGCCTTTGCAAGTGTCTGCCCCCTGAGGCCCCTTTGCAGTCCCTGGGTGGAGCCTCTGACCAGCAGGACTTCAAAGTCCCCCAGACTCTGCTCTCACCTCTGTCCCATGCCTCACAGCCTTCAGGGAGCTAGGCTTGTGGAGAAAAATGGGACAGCTGGAGGTGCTGGCCCCACCCGCTGACACACCCACCTCCCCCAAGTCACCTCTAACCATGGGAACCACCAGCATGATTAGACTAGGCAGTGATTTCTCCATCCATCACCCATTCCCAACTGTCACTGTCTCCATTTTTACTGCCTGCTTTCTCTCGTGTCCCCTCTCTCCAAAGGCTTCTACTCAAATTACTCCCATGGGTTCTAGGCATTGCTGAAGGTATGAGTAGAGGTAACTGTGTAGCAGAGGAGGGGCTCTGAGGAAGGAGTGTGACTGGGTGAGAGGATCAGCCAGGGTGTCTGGTGTCTGCAGTGATGCAACCATCACCTCAGGAAGCGGCATGTGAATCACAGGTGCTGGACACTGACCCTCAGGCTCTGCTCTCATGAGTTTATGGCCCAGTGGGAGTGGAAGCCAGGGGAATAACCCAGCACCTCTAAAATCCAACTGCCACCAGTCCAAGGAGCAGAAATACCAGGTGCCACGAGCGTAATCATCAGGGCAATTTCTTCTGAAAAGTCACTCATAAGATGAATGAATTTTTTGGACAAGTCAGAGGTTTGGTTTGTTCAAGGACATGACTGCTATAAATCTGAGAGTAAAGACATTCTCAGAGCCTCAGTTTCCCTCTGTAAAAAAAAAATATAGGGTTGGAATAGATATTCTCGAAGTTCTCCTGTCCAGTTTTGACAGCCTATGATTTTATGAATCATCCTCAAAGAAAACTTGCATGAGTGGGAAGAACCTGCCAAGATTGGACCTTTCATTCTGAGTAATGAACTGAAACAGCAAAGGCTTGACATCTGTTCTACTCTTTCAAGGGAAGCTGGAGAAAATCATGCCTTTTTCAGGGTAATTGTAACCAAGTGTGAAAAGTAGTATTCCTGCCTAAACCAAAATTGAAGTTGAGACTTTTCAGCATTCCTGAAGCCTAGAGGAGAAAACACATCAAAATTCCCCATAAAGAAGGTCAGGTTGACCAGTAGTCTTACTGTTGTCAGCATAGAATGCCAGATGCTGGCCTTTGAACCATGTTATAACAGAGCACAAAGACTGGTGGGAAGTTCTGAAGGCTCTGTGAGGATCTGGGCTTGGAAAGAGACCCTAGTCCTATGCCAGCTTCCTCACCAACCCTGGGACACTCGTGATGAAACAAGCACTGACTACCAACACCTCGTGTGTTTGTCAGCAAAATTTTCATCCAATTTGCCATCAAAAGGCAGAGGAAGATTTGCCACCATTAAACTGTGAGATTCTTCCTAAGAACTCACTTGAGTCCCCAGAGACCAATTCCAAATGCTTTCTAAAACATGATGATGACTATGGGGTTAGAATAGGGTGTCTCAAAGCAGTACACTTCAAAGGGACAGAGCTGAGGAATTCTATTGTCATATAGAGAATTATATAGGGTCTGAGAACTTCAGAACTGGAAGGGACCTTCCAGGGATTCCCACCCTGTCTCCCATCCCACTGAGTCCTACCTACCGCCCCCCATAGGGTGCATACATAACTGGGAACTTCATGAGTTGAGTCTCTTACTCAGCCCAGTATCCCAGACTGGTACAGTGGGTCTTAGGCAAACACCCATCAGTCCCTCATAATCCTCTCTCCTTTTTTTTTTTTGTTTCCCTTTGTACACACCCTGAACCAAGTGGTCTGGGGATCACAGCAGCTGCCTGCTTTGCCATCAAAGAAGGGCAAATTCCAACTCACATTCAGAAATTTACAAAAGGAAGACCCCAGGACAAAACATCCTTTGTAACAGGCTCCTCCTCTCTGTCTTCCATGGATCCTGAAGCTCATCAAATCCTTGGGCTCTAAGTGTCAGTGGTCAGGTGTGGGGCTGCCACAGGAGGGGAAGCAGCGGGATGAGCAACACCACTGCCGAATGCTTGCTAGTGTGCCCCCCTCAGCCAGGGCCACCCACAGAGCTTCTTGGGAGCTGGGGTTCTTCTCATCCCAATCCTCCCCCCCCCCTTGAAGTCTGATTACAACTTGGTATCTGGTTCTTCTTATGAGATTTGTGGAGTGAAAGAGAGTGTCAACAGTCACCATTGTGCAAGCAATTTGACTAATGTCCAGCTCCCCCATTATACTACAATGTCCCTAATGGCAGAAACCAAACCTCCTTCAGGCTCAGCTCTGTATCCCTCGGGCTCAGTGCCCCTCAAAATAATGGATGGATGATGGTGGGTGGATGGGTGGTTGGTTGGTTGGTTGGTTGGTTGGTTGGTTGGGTGAAGCTGGACCAAGACCACCTAAAGACTCTTGCATTGAGAGGGGTTCTCAGAGGCAGCTCTCCCTAAACAAAAAGGTCTTTAGTGCTGGTCATTAGCGCCCAGCCTCCCTTTCTGTCCTGCCCCACTTGAAGAAAGGAAGTGATCATTTGGTTCACATTCTGTAATATAGATATCTACAGAAACCCCAGGGGCAGTCTCATCAGAGGGAAACATTATTAACTAGCAAATATAATGGAGGCTGAGATAAGCTTAGGAATGAGGAAACAAAGAAGTGATCACACAGTCCCAGTCACATAAAAAAAATAGGCAGATAAGACAAAAGGTCACATGGCCACACATACTGCCATTTGAACTGAGCAGATTAGGGCATTTCTATAGGATAGAAAGAACTTCAAGATGTTCCAGGGCCTAGAGGGGGCACCTCAGAACCCCCAAACTTGCTCACTCTAAATAGGTTCTGCCATCCACCGCATCAGTACAAAACTCTAGTGTGTAAGACTTTCAGTGGAAAAGAACTTTAATACAATTAGTGTGCAATACAGAAAAGGGGAAGGATAAAGTTTCCAAATCAAGCACCCAATATTACCCATCCCCTCAATGGGTAAAGGCCCAGCCAAACAGGGTTGGCCCAAAACAGGGCCTCTGAGACCAGAAAGCCTGCTGCAAGTCTAAAGCCCCTTCTGGTGGGGACCCATGGGAAAGGGGCAGGAGGGCCCAGCACATCTGGGACAAGAGGAACAAACTCAAGATAAAAGCTGCCATTGTGAACCTCCCACGGTCTCTCACCCACGTTTTACCCAGTCCTCAGCACATCTCAGCAACACGTACCCCCGCCAGGTCTCCTTCTGGCTCTCCATCCCTCCTTCCTTCTCTAGTCTCCTCTCCAGCTTCTTCTCCCTGCTTATCTTCACCCTTCCTTGGATGAGGCAGGGAACCTGGACCCTCCCCTTTTCCTGGGGACCACCCTGTTACAAAGAGAGTTTACAATTAGAGACGATCATTTTACGATGATCAGTTTACAACTAGAGATGATCCTGGAGGACTTGCTAGAAGACACAGCATACATGGAAGGTGGTAAGGGTCAGACAATGGGCAGAGAACGTTCCAAGTAGACCACAGGGTATGCAAAGTGTGGAGGTGAAGAAGGGATGTGACAAACTGGGAGCGCTGATCTGGAGTTTCAAGTAGGAGAGCAGTGGGCTGAGGCTAGAGAGATAGGAATGAGGGATTGGAGGTTTTTAAGCAGGAGAAGCTCAGCCCAAAGACATGGAACTTTAATTACTCCCCTCATTAAGACTGTGAAGGGCTAAAATTTATCAACATATGAACATTCCTAGCTGTAACCCCCGCCCCTTCCTCATCAGCTTAGTCTCCTTCCCACCCTCCCCCATTGAAGATGGCGCTGGGCTTGCCTGTTAATTTCTTCTCTGCCCTCCCCCGCTTCTCATAGAAGAGAAAAGCAAGCAGACGGATTCTCTGTCCTGCTCATGATGTTTGAAAGCCACAAATGAATAAATGCTTGTAGGTTGCTCAGCTGACAAAGCAGAGAATGGACCACGTGGGTCCCAGCTTTCATGGGGTTCCATGTTCTTCCCTCAGGCCATGAGCTTTTGGGGCACAGGAGTTACATTTGGGGTGCTTCCCCAGCACCCTGAACCAGGCCTGGCCCAGAAGAAGGCTTGGTAAATGTTGATGCTGAAAAGTGGTTAGTGACGTGAGGCCCAGGCAACAGACTAAATTTCACACCCTCACCTCCCTACGGTCAGGTAGGGGTGATCTGTCTCCCGCAATTCTTAAGCTGGTGTCTGTTTCTCTACCTCTCTCACTGCAGAAGGCAGATCTGGCCGTGGCCCCCCTGACCATCACCCACGTCCGAGAGAAGGCCATCGACTTCTCCAAGCCCTTCATGACCCTCGGTGTGAGCATCCTGTATCGCAAGCCCAACGGCACCAACCCCAGCGTCTTCTCCTTCCTCAACCCCCTGTCCCCAGACATCTGGATGTATGTGCTCCTCGCCTACCTTGGGGTCAGCTGTGTCCTCTTTGTGATCGCCAGGTAAGGGCAGTGCCTTCAGTGCTGTGGCTCAACGTGGCAGGGTTAGGAGCCAGGAACTCCGCACGCCCTCAGCTGTCGGCACAGAAGGCCGAGGGTCAGGCCACTGCTGTGCCCGCTTCTCCCTCCCTGGGGCTCAGATCCCTTCTTATGCTTTAGGGAACATTCCATGGCCCCAAGGCTTGAATCCCCCAGTCTTTACCTGTCAGGCCAGCCGTCAGTAGCCCAGGTACAATGGGTAGGCCAGGCCAGGCCAGCCCAGACCAGCCCAGCCTGCAACTTGGAACAGACTGTGACCTTCTGCTCCACACAGCAGGGGGGCACTCACACACGAGCTGAAGCAGGGCACAGGCCCTCCCCTGCCTGTCTGTGGCATGCTAGCAACACCCTCACGCACGGGCTTGCTCCCGTGAAGTGGACATAGGGCGTCCTTGCCGGCGAGGGCAGCAGCGGGCCCCTGGGGTCCGTGTGACCAGTGTCACACACCTGGTGTTTGCCAAGCGCCATGCTCTGCATCACAGTAGTTACCTTGCCAAATCCTTACAGGTGCCCATGCAGGGGAGACATGAGGTGCAGAGAGGCTCGGTTCTGGCCTCGGGCATTATAGCGATGGACTCGGGTCACCAAATATTTTACCTGCAGCGACATCTCTGGCTACTGTCATGTTGTCTTCTGCCCTGGCCTCAAGTGGTGACTGCTGTGCCCAGCTCCCCACGCCCCTCCCCGCTGGGCCCTCTGCCCCTCCCTCCAGGCTCCAGCCCCGCGCCTGCCCTGGCTCTTTATTCTCTAAATCCTAACAGGTTGCAAAGAGAGACTTCTCTGGAGAGGCAATTTGAGATCCAAGGACTTGGTATTTCAGCCTTTTTTTCTCGTGAGTCTTCTTTGAACGTCTTCCCTGCCCCCTCCCACTTCTCCCTCCTCCCACACAGAGAGAGACCAAAGGGAAGGATGTGAGAGATGAGATTGTCCTGCCTCGGAAGCCCTTTGCTGCCGGCTGGCCTGGTGCTGCCTGCTTGCTCAGCCTAGCCGGAGTGCAGGCTGCCACAGAGAAGCCTTCATTACGCCTCTTGTGTCTAATGGTCTAACAAGCCTTTGAAAAAGCTAGGAGCCACTCTCCGGAGCTCTAGCCATAATTTTAGCAGCTTCCAGCTGGCCTCTCAGCTCCCCACCGCCTCAAAAAAAAAAAGCTCAATCTTTTCCAGCGTCAGTTCTGCCCATTTGATGTGAGTCCCATCCCCCTCCGCTTCTCCTCGCCCAGCCTCTCTTCAGCTGCTGGCAGCCCAGCCTGCTTACCACCCCAGCCTCCTGGCCAGGATCTAGGAGTGCAACCTGGGGAGACGTTCTGGAAGAGATGGGTTTTCTGGAGCTGTTGAAATGATCCTGGACACCTGAAGAGAGGAGAGGGACACGGGTCTTGGCCACAGAGCCACGAACAGCATCATCATGCCCTTGTGACGTTAGCAGACTCACGCAACGTGACTCACACCTGTCCTGCCAGATCCTAAGGGGTGTTCAACGGGAGGCCATAAGCACCTCCACTTTATAGGAGCAGAAACAGAGGCTCAGAGAAGCTAAGCCATAGCCCAATGTCAGAAAGCTTTTTCTTGATGGAGTTGGGCTTTCAAGCCACATCCGTCGGACATTAAATCAGGAGCGACGAGCACCTGTGCAAATGGGCAAACAGGACACATAAGGCAGTGAAACAGGCGGGTGGTGGGCAGCAGGGAGCGGTAGGGACTGGGGCAGGTTGGAGAGTGCACCTTAGTGAGAAGGGCAGCCGCTGTCAGCTCCAACAGACTTCGCCAGGCAGCAGAGCAGGGTGGCACCGCAGAGCTCATGACTCTTAGAGTGATTCAGGCTTTCACGTGGTATCTCATGGCTTCCATATGTGGCCACCAGTTTGATTCTTCACGATACCCTGGGGTCAAGCCACACCATCAGTCGGGGCAGCGCACCTGCAGGGTGGGTGTGGCCCTCTTCTTTCATGTAGCCTGTTGCCACTCCGTCCCCTTCCCGGCCCCCCAGGCTTCATCCACCGCAATCTGCTCCTGCAGGCCCACCTGCCCAGCTCCCCCAGCTCCTTACAGTAGCCCCTCTCCCCAACTTTCCAGGCAGAGGGACCACCAGACGCACAGCTCTCCGAAGTCTTTCTCCAAACCCCTTCTCAAACGGCCTCTCTTCTGTCCGGCATCTCTTCCTGGTGGATGTCAGCACCTCGGGCCAGTCTGTGACTATTTCCTTTGCAAACTCCCGTCTTGGTTTGAGGCCTCCCTATGGAATTCCCCAACTGTAGGATTTCAGCTTCATGAAAACAAAGTTCTCACATAGCATTGGTGATGTGTGATGATTTAGTAAAGCTTTTTGTAGGGGGACACAGAGGACTAGACTCAGCGTCACACTTCCAGCACATCAGCACCAAGTCCCTGGGTCGAGTCTCCCTGCCAGGTCTCTGCTCAGCCTCTCCCCGCACTCGGCCCCTCCTCCTGCCCTCTGGTCAATTTGTCCACCTGAACTTGTGCCAACCGAAGACCAGATCCCTCCCCGATTGATCAGGGCTTCTCTTTCTGAGGAAGTGAAGAGGGCACTTTCTAAGAAGGCGGAATGTGCTTTTCCTGCCATCCATGTCTTTGTCTATTCAGAGGGAAAATCCAAAAAAGGATCTAGCACGTTCTTCTCTCCAGGGGACAGGATCTGGGCATACTTTCACTTTCTCGTTGGAGTCTTCCGTACAACTTGAATATCCTGGTGTGTTTTTTCCATTGTTTTTAAAAAGTATACAAGTAATTCAAAAGCCAGTTTTCCTTTTTAGCTGTTCATACAGAACATAGAATAGGCCTCGACATGCCCTGCTACTCCAATGCCCTTCCCCAGGGGCAAACCGCAGAGGCCAGACACTGGTAGTTTGGAGTCTGGCTCCTTCCAGACTCTCGGGTCTGCCTTTCTATACAAACCCATCTACACAGGTGGATAGCTGGGTCTTCAGGAGTCTATTTATATAGATGTGATCATCTTGTTCTTATTTTTATCAGTCTTTTTTTAAACCAAACAATATGTGCGGAAGATCTGTCCCTGCCGGTACATGTACAAGTATCTTGTCCTCTTTAACAGATGCAGGATATTCAAGGTGCGGTTGTGGCATTGTTTATTTAATCATTCTTCTATTGAAGGGCATCGAGGTTGCTTCCCGTTTTTTCACTGTTGCGAACAATGCTTTGATAAACACCGTCGTGCACAAGTGTTTTCCTAGGGTGGATAATGAGTTCAGAATTGCTAGGTTGAAGGGCATGAGCACTTTTAATTTTAAGACATTCTGCTAAATTACTTTTGTCCCCAGCAAAGGGCCCTGGCAAGAAAAAACAAGAAGCAAACTGGCCCTGACTTTTGCATCCCCTGCCTCCCCAGAAGAGCAAAGAGGAAGCTGAGGCGAAAAGTGGCCAGCCCGTTAATGTTTGCAAACCGCCTCTCATGGGGACTGGACCCTTCCTCGGCCCCCACGGCTCAGACTCACTGCTCCCCTTCCTGCCACAGGTTCAGCCCTTATGAGTGGTATGATGCTCACCCCTGCAACCCTGGCTCTGAGGTGGTGGAAAACAACTTCACTCTGTTGAACAGCTTCTGGTTTGGAATGGGGTCGCTGATGCAGCAAGGTATGTGCCCTCTCCTGGGCCCCTTCTCCCAG
>NW_004567109.1:18864475-18906144 GCF_000260355.1 Condylura cristata | reverse complement strand
GGTGCTCCTCCCACCAGGGGTGCTCCTCCTCCCAGGGGTGCTCCTCCCGCCAGGGGTGCTCCTCCCGCCAGGGGTGCTCCTCCTCCCAGGGGTGCTTCTCCTCCCTGGGGTGCTCCTCCCAGGGTGCCCTCAGCCCCTGTGGAGTCAGCAGAGTCCTTCTATCCTCAAGGGCAGCCTCCGCCCTGTGGAGCCATCAGAAAGCTGGATGTGCCTGGAAGGCCTGGCATGGCCCTGGCCTGGTCCCTGCCTCTGTCCCTGCATGGCTTTGCTGGCTTAGGGGCCAAGGAGAACGCAGATGAGCTGCCCCGTCCGTGGCACGCAGGGCTCCTCCCAGCTGCTCGGCTCCAGCCACTGGATGGCCTCAACACGATCAAACCTGGCTGAGCAAAGCTGGACTGTGGATAGGGAAGGGGGGACGGAAGCTTCGAGGCCATTGCAGGAGTGAGATGAGAAGTCCTGAACTGAGATACTGGTCATGGAGGTGGAGGGCAGAGATGGACTAAGAGAACTGCAGGTGTCACTGGGACAGGACCTGGCTTCGGGGAGCCGGGGAGTGGGAAGGGCCATGTCTGAGGAAGGGACTTCGGCCTGAGTACCTCCGAGATGGGGACTCTGATGAAGGACAGACACCCCTCTCTTGCATCCCACTGAAGGAGGGTCAGGTGCTGCCCCAGCTGGTGGCCCACCTCGGGAAGGCTATGCAGCCCCTCAAATAGCTCAGAAGGTACAGTGCCCACTCTGGATGCCAGGGGCTGGGGCAGAGCCATGGATCAGAGGGTGGGTAAAGGGAACCCCCAGCCAGGAAAGATCCCCAGGGAGAAGCCTCCCCAGCTGCCAGCCTGGGTCATTGCTGTTGAGTCACAAGCCCAGAACCTCTCATCTTGGCGAATAAAGCAGCCAACATCTCTGTTTTAGAGTCCCACTGATGGCCTGTGAGTGACTAGGGGCCAGGAGAGGGAGGGAAACCCAAGGGACAGAGACGTATCTCCATGCCCCTCTGTGTGTGTCCTCAGTGGACATCAACCAGCAAATGCCAAATGGAAAAATAAATGAATGACACTCCACTGTGTCCCAGTGCCCACTGCATGCCAGGCCCTGTGCTGGGTGCTTGACTGAAGGAGATGAAACATAATATAAGCCCCCCCCACCCCCATACAGACATCCCAGCCATGACAGAGGCCAGGCCAGGGGCTCAGATCTGAGTTGGGGTTCAACAGTCTGGCAGAGCTCCCCAAGCAAACGAACATTAGGCAGTCTCCCTTTGGGGGACAGCTCGGGCCCTAGGTTGGAGTGGCCTGGGGGCGGGCCAGGCAGGTGAGACTGGGGGCTGGTTGGGAGGGGAAACTGAGAAGCTCCAAGTCTCCAGCAGCTGGGAGGTGGCAAGCAGCTTTCACGGGAAATGCCTCATTCTGTCTCCAGTATTAATGAGTATCCGGAAGCCTCACCTTGCTTCTTTGTCCGTCATCTTTGTTCGGTGACAGTTGGGGAAGACCTGGAAACCCCTCAATGCAGTAATAGCTTCTCCTCTTCGACCTCCTGCTGCTATTCAAAAGCACAGGCCCCCGATGTAGTCCCTGTGAGGTTTTGATTAGGAGGGAGAAAAATAGTTATGTATTTGAAAAACTCTCCCTTGAGTGATTTCTTTGAGAAAAAAAAAATCATCCATATCAAAGCAGATGCTTTTCAGATTGCAGGTCCAAATATTCTGGAAAGTTCAGGAGTCACTTGCTATTTAAATCTCTTGAAAGCTGCCTAGTTAATTACTTCAGTTAGAAGGTTTCGTCTAAATTGTGCTCCACACCCAAGGTCGGGGAGGAAGAGAGATCTATTTTGGCAAAGAGCTTCAAAAAATGTTGATTTTTCTCCTCCTGCAAAGTACCGCATAGCAATCTTCTATTTGTATACCTCTTGTATTTCCAACACAATTTCTCCTCAAATTATATCACTGCGGCATCGCAGGGTTTGTGTGAGGCTGGGGCAGAGGAAGGACGATTTCCATACTTTGCAGATTCCCAGGGTGGGAGGTGTCTGGTCCAGGAAGACAAAGGGAGTTAGAAGCAGGATTCACTGCAGAACCCAGATTTCTGAGCCCAGCGGCTCTGACCCACACAGGCATTCCACAGATGGGCAGCAGCGTGTTGACGAGCCTGTGAGATGTGCATGTACGAGTGGATCGTGGCAGCAGTTCTTAGAGGTTGGTTTGCATCAGAGTCACCTAGAGGGCTTCTCAAACCCTCTGGGCCCCACCTGAAGTGGTCCTGGGGTGGGGCCTGAGAATGTGCGTTTCTAATGAGCACCCAGTGATACTGATGCAGCTGGTCCAGGGAGACACTCGGAGAAGTGCTGGCCTGGGAAAGGAGCTGAGCTGTTAACTAGGCTCTTGGTGAAGGGTATGACCTGAAGGACTGAGCAGAGCAGCCCATCGGTAGTTGTCTGGAACCACCTGTCTCCTCTCCTGCCAGGGTCTGAACTGATGCCCAAGGCCCTCTCCACGCGCATCATTGGCGGCATCTGGTGGTTCTTCACGCTCATCATCATCTCCTCCTACACGGCCAACCTGGCTGCCTTTCTGACCGTAGAGCGAATGGAATCCCCCATAGACTCTGCGGATGACTTGGCCAAGCAAACCAAAATTGAGTATGGGGCTGTGAAGGACGGCGCCACCATGACCTTCTTCAAGGTGAGAGCCTCCCCTTTGCGACACCATGCGCTTCCCTAACCACAGAGCCGACAGGGCAGAAGTCCCGAGGGCTCAGCCCCTCTCTTTGAGACCAGCTGACTCAGGGGAACTGAGGTGATATGGCCAGTGGGGTTGATCCAAGCATGGATCCTGGAAGTTTCTGTAGCTGGGACAAGCAGGGTGGATGTGCTATTCCTTAAGTCAGCAGAGGAGGACAGGTGGGGAGGTGCACCAGGTGGGGAGGTGCGCCAGGTGGGGAGGTGCACCAGGCGGGGAGGTGCGCAGGCGGGGAGGTGTGCCAAGAGGAGGGAAAGGAGCAGGGTGGCCTAGATACAAGCATAAGCAGGCCGTGACCCAATGCCTGGCTCCAGGGCCCCCCATCCTTGGTTTGGGTCCATCGCTGCGAGATTGGGCTGGCATGGTGATGAGTGCTTCAGCCCCGAGGGCAGCAGAGGCTCAGCCTTGAAGAAGAGCGTGCCGTGCCCTGGGTGGCGTCGGGATAAGGCCCACCACCTGCTTGGGCGTCTGCTCTGACGGGGATCCGGCCCTGACGGCGCCTCCCGCATGACGGTGTTGGCTCGGGTTCCCCCATGTCTGATCATCTTCTACTAGAGAAGCTGAGGGTTTAGGAGCCTGTCCAGTCCCGAGAGCCAGTAGCTGTAAACGTTCTTTAGAAAGGAGGTGATACCGTCACTACCGCCGCGGCGGCCAGGCACTGTGGTGACACCTGGCCTCGTTTGATCTTCATGACCGACCCTGTGACGCAGGCGCTATGACCATTTCCACTCTGCATGTGGGGAAGGTGAGGCGCAGAGCATCTAAGCCGTGTGTGCAAGGGCTCGCAGCTGAAGGAGCCAGGCACTGACCCGGGTCCGCCTTCCTCCCAAGCCCGTGTCTCCGTCTTGGCTCTGACCTGAGATGCATCCAAATGCCCTGTGGGTTTGGGGGGCCCAGATTGCGGGGCGCACACCCTCAGCACTTTGGTTCAGGTCTGGGATGAGGGTGAGCATGTGCAGACTGCCAAGCTCCCAGGTGCAGCTGGTTCCGCTGGCCTGGAAATCACGTCTCAGACATGCCAGGACCTGGGAACTCGGGCTCCAGGTCCATCCATTCATGTGTTGGCTTACTAGTCAATTGCTCTTGGTGGGTCTAGAAACCGCGAGGATTTCCCTTCCCCAGGCCTCACCTCCCTCCAGGCTGTGAGGGATGGATGGAACCCCCAACGAGGCTTGAGTAGGGACAGTAGGAAGGGGGTGGGTGGAAAAGCCTCCCACCTGCTGGGTGCCTACATGTTGCCCTGCCCCCACTTCACGGCCCCAAAGGGCACCCTCTGGATGGTGCTGCTGCGTGAGACACAGTAAGCGCAGCCCCCCACCTGCGAGGGGAAGACTGAAGCATTACCGGTGTGTGAGGAGCCTCAGGGACCCTGTGCGTGTCCATGAGTCTACACAGCCTGGGAGGTGTGTACGTGCGTGTGTGCACGTCTCAGTGTATTGCACGTGGAAGCGTGCTTCCATGGAGGTCTGTGCACACGGGGGGCCTTGCACAAGGGCCTGCCCATGTGGGCACACGTGCCTTTGTGCTTGGGCAGCGGCTGCATCTGGGGTGCACTCTGGCGAGTGACCCTGGACACGTGGCCGTGTGCCTGGGAGTATTCGCGAGGGAGATGTCTCCGTGTCTATGGGCAGGGTGTAAGCACAGCCGTCTGCCTAATGTCCCCAGAGGCGTGCCCAGGTGCGGGGCAGAGGGGGCAGTGTGCGACAGCCCCTGCATGTGTGTGCATGCGTGGTGTGGTATGGAGGGTGGGTGCGTGCGTGCCTGCTTGTGCCCACCCCCGGCTGTGGCCCAGCCCTTTGACAGTGCCAGAGCATCTCTCATGCATTACGCATGAGTCCGCCTCTAAGCAGGGCTCCCGATCAAAGAGAAGCGGCATAAATAAGCCCCGCGCTGGCTCATCGCCGCTGATTGGATGCCCTTGCTCCCTCCATGCTAAGATGCTCAGATTGGTTTCTGAGCGCCCAGTCCCAGTTCCCCACCAAGCTGCTGTCCCCGGCATCACGCAGGACCTCCCACAGCCTGCCCCACCCTCACCCACCTTCCCTGCGTGCAGTGCAGGAGGCGGGCAGTGCAGGGACAGATGCTGTCACCCAGCTGGACACGGGTGCGCACGGGCCCCGCACGCCGGGGGCCTTCAGCCAGAAACAGCAACCCCAGCTCCCTGCAGAACAAGCTCCATTTGCTCTCCAGATCGGTTAATTCTTCTGTCTGGCCACATCATCTCCTGCTTTAATTCAAACGAAGCTCTTCTTCCCAGGCTCCCTTTGCTGGCAGCAGCCGTGAGGCTGTCATGAGGCGGAGGAGAGTCTGCTCCTAGCCTGCTTCACGCCACGGGCTAGGAGCACAGCATAGACGGCCCCGCCCCACGGCCCCTGCCCTCCAGAGCTGGGCTTCATCCTACCTCTGGCCCCTCCGCCCACGCAGGCCAGGCGGGACCCCTAGTTGTGACTGCAAGCTGCTGCTGGAAGGGGCCTGAGCTGAGCCTAGAGAGGGAGGCCCGTGGCGGGGGTGGGCATGTGCGCTCTACCCATGATCGCACAGCACGTCAGTGATGGAGAGCTGGGACGTAAGATTAAGTGTGCAGCGCCTCCCGCCGCACTGCAAAGGCCTGCTCCCATGGTCCCTGGTACAAGTACACGGACGGCTGGCACTGGGTGGCACTCGCTCGACGAGTGGCCGCTAGATGTCTGGGAGCCACTGGGCAGTCAACAGTAATGGCATTTACTGAGCATTTACTGTGTGCCAGGCAGACTCCAAGCGCTATAGCTGCATTTACTCACCTCACCCTGGGAGCAACCCCGGAGGGCAGAGGCTTGTTGATTATCATCTGTTTTACACATAATGAAAGTCAGGCTCACTGAGTAACCTGGAGGAAGGCTAACTCGCCCCTGTCACACAGCTAGTAAAATGCAGGGCTGGCATTTGAACCTAGGCCGGCTGGGTGAGGGGGTGCTCAGCCACTCAGTCCACATTGCCTCACCAAAGACCCAGCCACTGTCCCTGAGACCCCTGGGGAGGACGGAACCCCAGCCTCCGCCAGGCCTGGCACACCGTCGCTGCTCAGATAGTTCTTGCTGAGTGGATGCCGTTGTTGAATTAAAGGGTGGGATAAAAGGATCCAAGTGGAGCAAATGCAAGAGATTGCGGAGGACAGCATGCACGGCAGTGGCGTGTCCCAGAGTGCCCAGCAGGTGACCCTGACGTGGCTGGCCTGCGTTCCTGGTGAGGCTGCAAACCGTCGTAAAAATGCCCCCGTGGCTGAGAGTAGGAGAGAGAGGGGAGGAGGGGGGAGAGATGGCAACGGCAGGAAGCCACAACCCAGGGTGGGGGGCCCACTCCTTGCCCAGCAGCCCACCCCTGCCACCATGGAGACTGCGTGGCTAGCCACAGACCCAGCTTTCCAATTTTATTCGAAGAGTTGTTGGGGAGCAGCCGACATCACAAACAGCATCTCCTGTGTTGTCTTCCCTGTGTCTTGGAAGATAAAAATTAATTAGGAGATGAAAAAGGTGGCCTTTGAAAGCAGTTTTGGCTATAAAAATCTGTAGGCAAAAATGTAAAGGGGAATGTTGGGGAAGCGGGTTCTTGGCGGGGAGGGCCGGGCAGAAGACAGCTTCGGGGGACCTGGCCTTCCTTGGTGCGGTGTGGTGTAGGGGCGGCACATCGCACGTGGGTGGGACCGAGTGTGGCGGCGCTCAGGAAAGGGGCGGGAGCCAGGCCATGAAGGCCAGGCCCCCCAACCCCTAGGCACAGCCAAGACCTCCCTCTTGCTCAGGCACACCCCACCTCAGTAGCTGAGCATGGAGGGCACTAGGGAAGGCCATCCAGTCCAGCCCTGGCTCTGCCCAGCAGACTCTGCCCAGCAGGCAGGCTCCCCGATCTCAGTGCCAGTTGCTCCTGGCCAGCCGCAGCTCCATCAGAGCAGCCTTAGCCAGACCTCCAAGCAGAAGCAGGGAAGGAGGAAGGAACAGCAGGGGACCTCGGGATTCAGGGTGCAGCCCCGTGCAGTCTCTTACTGCAGGCCTTAATGTCAGGCCAGGTCTTGAGTCGTGGGTGCCAACTTTGCTCACTGGCCTTGGCAAGTCACGTCTTCACGCCTCAGTCTGCTCACCTTATGACATGGGTGTTGTTTCTTACCATGTGGCAATTAGCAAGAGGATTTGATTGCACTCCTGGATATACCACGTGTGCTCAGTGCCAGCCACACAAAACATAAATCAAAGGCTTTCTCCCCTGGATGCACCTCCAGCAGGTTGGCCTGGGAGGCAGGGCAGCTGGCTGGCCCAGGGGACAGGGCAGCAGGCTGGCCCAAGTGATGGTGCAAAGTTGTTGGAAGCTGCTAAGCTACTGAGGGCCCTCTGACCCTCCCTGCGCTCGTCTCATCTATACTATGGGTGCAGGGACACTCCCACTGCCTGGAGTTACTGCCATGATTCGGGAGGATGACTCCCATCACTGCGTAGAACCCACTGACCCTGTCCACCACACGTGACTTGTGGCTGTTTTTACTATTTATCACTGAGACCGGTGGCACAGAGGCCTACTCAGCCCGCAGAGGTGATTTGGGAGGGGAGCCACCCCTTGCTGATGTATATTTAATTAGTTGCCAGCATTTTAAAACTGACTTTGCCTTTAAAAAATTCATATTTCTAACTTCTTGAAAACGTGGAAGACCTGGCCTGTCAGAGCTGGGGATCCCGCAGAACAATTGTCAGAAGTGACCTCGGCAAGAGACAACAGTCCCTGCAGCCTATTGAAATTCCACTCGGCATCCCTCGCTTACATACAGTGCCTCGCCTGGCCTGTCAGTCCCTGGAGTGTCTACCCCTGAGTACCCTAATTTCTAGATGAGCAAACAGCCTTTAAGAGTTGGGCAGAGAAAGAAGGACACCAGCCACCTAACTAAGCACTGCTAGGGACCACGCTCTGTGCTGAGCGAACCCCCATTTGCAGGTATAGAAAGTGAGGCTCAGGGCTGGGACATCACTAGCTGCTGGTCCCAGACACTGGGTCTGCATGCAGGCTGGTGTGACGCCAGAGTCCGTGGGTAGAGCTAGCATCTCCCAGGACCTCCACAAGCAACTCACCTCCTGACTGCCCCTGCAGGGGACAGTCTGCAGCCTTTACCTCCTGGGTGACCCTCTGGGGCTGGTGCCGACACCCGGAGGGTAAGCAAATTTGTCCCGGGCAAGTGGGCTGCAAGAGCAAGAAGGAGCCGCAGACTCAGGGAGTCTCCCCGGTCCCCACAGAAATAACCCAAGAGACGTGATTAACTGCTAGAGTGAGTGGAGCCGAGAAGGCCAAAGAGTCCACGTCCAGGGATAACAAAGCCAGTCAACTTGGGGAAAGGCTTCCTTCCCCATATAGGAAATACGCAAGGTCTCGCATGGAATCACATCGCTGCTGCCGCCCCACACACGTCCCGGGATTCAGCTCCCTTTGGAATTGATATATATTTATATATATACGCATATATACCTATATTCATTTTCTTGTACGGAAATGTTAAATTCTCAAGATTAAGTATCTTCAGTTGGGGAAAATCAATTTACTTCTTTGAAGCGGCTGGAATTGAAAGTCATGAGCCTGAAACTTACTTTCTTGCCAATTTCACTGATAAAAAAAGCCTCTGTGTCCTGGCACATCGCCTTGTATTGGCTGCTCCAAACGATTCCATTAATTGATTTGGGTGACTGGCCCCGAAACACTGCTTATTAGAGTTCCCACGGGGGCTGGGACAGGCAGGATGATGCAGGAGTCTTAGGGATGGGAGGCTCCATTCCCTGGGAGGGTGACGCTAGCTCAGGCCAGTGGCGGGAACTCAGGCCCCCGGGGAGCAGGTCAGGAGAATGGGTCCAGGAGGGGCCCTGGCTGTATCCCTCAGAGGGGATAGGCTCTGGAATCACGGAATTGCTCAAGAGCAGAAGGCAGAAATTAAGAACAGCATATCGAGAATG
Source organism: Condylura cristata (assembly GCF_000260355.1). NCBI lineage: Eukaryota > Metazoa > Chordata > Mammalia > Eulipotyphla > Talpidae > Condylura > Condylura cristata. Next base: position 18,897,450 of record NW_004567109.1, on the reverse strand, counting down.
GAGGTGGTTGAGATCGGGAGCCCCAAGATATAGGATAAGCACAGTGAGGGGCCATGTAGGGAGGCAGAGGCAACTGTCTGCAGGTTTGGAGGGTATAAGCTTGTTGACAGCTATTGCGGGAAGAGAAGAACCTCTTGAAATCAGCATCACAGCCAACTTCAAGGCCAATTGTCACCTCAGGTGCCCGAGCTCATGGCATCCTTTCCCATCTGCCTCAACAATCTGGGACCTGCAGAGCCACTTGCTCCAGGACCGGGGGTGGGGCTGACCCCTGCTGGGAGCAGGCGCTTGGCAGGCACCAGGCACCCAAGAAAACTCATGAATGCCACTGTCCTGATCCACCCTGTTCCCTCCGAACGCCTGCACCCCCCCTCCAGCCCTTCTCAGAGTCTCCCCTGCCAGGCCAGGTAGGACGAACACAGCAGCCCCCACCAGGCACCCAGCCCGAGCGCGCTGGGGACTGCCATGGTCAGGGGGCACAGCACTCACAGACCCCCTCCAGCCAGCCCCTCCGTCCCACTCTGCTGTTTCACCCTGCTCAGGCGTTCTGCCAGTCAGTGAGGCACCTGCTCTGGTGGAGTAGGAGTGTTGGCCCCAAAAGCCACAGCGATGCCCTCAGGGCATCCACCTCTTCCCTCTACTCTCCCAGTGGGGAGAGAAGGCCCAGCTGAGTGGTGAGGGACATGGGCTGTAGTGGCCACGTAGCTCCTGAGACACCTCAGGAAGCACCTAACCACGCCTCAATGGCCCCGTCTGTAAAATGGGCTAATGATTGTGCCGCCTGCTGTCACTGTGATGAAAATCCGAGTTGGTGCAGATAAAGCACCTAGACCAGGGCCTGAATAGAAACCGTTTGCTAAGTATAAGAGAAAGCAAGTTCACTTGTACAAGACCAGCCTGACAGCCTCTGGTGCCATAGCATAGAGCCCAGGGTTCCGGGGTGCGTGGGCCTGCGCGTCGCCCTGAGCTCTCACCCCTGTGCGTTTGGGGCCCACCCAGGGCCTCGTGCCCCCGCCTGGCAAGTGGAGCGGTGCTCGGTCCACGGTGCATTCAGTCACTGTGTGCATCATCCCTCCCACCTGGCCCAGAAATCCAAGATCTCCACTTTCGAGAAGATGTGGGCCTTCATGAGCAGCAAGCCCTCGGCGCTGGTGAAGAACAATGAGGAAGGCATCCAGCGGGCCCTCACGGCGGACTACGCGCTGCTCATGGAGTCCACGACCATCGAGTACGTCACCCAGAGGAACTGCAACCTCACCCAGATCGGGGGCCTCATCGACTCCAAGGGCTACGGCATCGGCACGCCCATGGGTGAGACGGGGCTGAGGGGCAGGGACGGGCGAGGCCCCCACGTCCCACAGCACAGTCTCCTGCTCCCCCTCCCAGCTCACGCTCTTGAGCCCCCCAAGGTAGCATTCGCTGCACTCAGAGATGAAGGGGGAAGCCTCACAGCGCCTGTGGTCAGTCCCGCCCCACAGAGGGGAGTGAGCAGAGGCTGGGCGCCCAGGCTCAGGGGGCGCCCGCTGGCCCTGACACTCTGAGCCAGCGGGGACCTGTGCAGACGGGGGTTCACAGGTGAGACACCCCAACGTCTCACCCACGTGATGTTATCAGCCAAAGTTATTTCCATAAAAAAGACAAAGTGGGGCCCTCCCGTAGGGCTCCCTTCATGAGCACCCGAGAGGGCTGGTGGCAGTGGTGGGTACATGGGGGTTGGGGGGCCCCACGGGAGGGCTGGGGCGCTCACAGCCGGGCCCCCCTCCCGGCACAGGCTCCCCATACCGGGACAAGATCACCATCGCCATCCTGCAGCTGCAGGAGGAGGACAAGCTGCACGTCATGAAGGAGAAGTGGTGGCGGGGCAGCGGGTGTCCCGAGGAAGAAAACAAAGAAGCCAGCGCCCTGGGCATCCAGAAGATCGGGGGCATCTTCATCGTCCTGGCTGCCGGCCTCGTCCTCTCCGTGCTCGTGGCCGTGGGCGAGTTTGTCTACAAGCTCCGCAGAACAGCAGAGCGCGAGCAGGTGAGTCCGAGAGCGGGGACCCTGGCCTCAGTCTCCCCACGGCGCCTGCACCCCGCCTCACCTCCGGGGAGCCCTGGCAGCCCACCTGTGCCCTGACTCGGCACGTCCCGTCGCTGTTGCCCCTCAGCAGCCTCTGGCCGGGCCTGCCTGTCCCCTCTCCAGTCCCCCCTCCAAACAGCAAGCCCGTGCCTTGTTGAAACCTTACTCCAGCCAAGCCGCTGCCCGCCAGAAACCTCCCAGGGTAGTTGTTGGAGCTGGGGGGATGGGCCCAGGGGGGCTCCTTACACCATGCGCTCTACTCCTGCATATATTTGCAAGTGCCCAAACCAGAGCTTAAAGAAGAGATGCGGCTAGCCCAAGCATGGTAAAACTAGGCTCAACGCACGCGATTAGTCACGTGTGGTCGGGTACCCATCTGGGCCCAGGTAGCAAGTCAGAATCTCTGGGAGAGGTTGTAAGTGGTAATGCTCTGGCCCTGCTCCCAGACACTGTCGCTTTCATTGGTCTGTGGGGCAGTCTGGCATCGGTGCCTGAAAGTGCCCGGGGTGATTCAAGAGTGCACCTGATGTGAGGGGTTGGAGAGGCACCTGCCCCGGACAAGTGCAGAGCCCGGCAGAGCCAGTCTGGAAGGGGACTGCAGTGGCGCCAGGCAGGGGAGAGGACTACAGAGCAGCAGGTGCCCCCTTTCATCCGCCCCCCAAAAGTGAAGGAGTCCATGATAACCAGTAAGCCTGAGTCAGCAAAGAGGAGGGAAGAGCATGCGCAGTACAGTTAGCGTGGAATTGGGGGGCGGGGCGTTCTTGCATTGCTAGGGAGCTCCTTGGGAGCCCGTTTCTGGAAGGTAACTTTGCGGTGGTCAGTCTTTTGAAATGTCTACACATTTTGACTAGTCAGTTTCTACAGTAAGAAACCCTCCCAGTGGAAGCGGGCAAGGATCTGTGTTTTGTGCACAAGGGTGCTTGGCAGAGTATTGATTATAATAAGCCCAAATGCCCCTGAACAGTAGGGGCTGGCTCAGTGTGACGAAGCAAGGACGTCCAGCCGCTTCGCCCCCCAGCGGCTCCCCATCCCTCCTCGCTTGCTGGGCTCCATACACACTGGCCTCAGCGCACCAAGTGCATTTCTGCCTCCAGGCCTCTGCAGTGCTGTCCCCCCTCTTCAGAGCTCTTCTCCTGGAGCCCCAAATTCTTGGCATCTTCTGGTCATTTGGGTTTTAAGCCACATGTCACCTTCTCGAGTCGCCCTCCCTCGCGTCTACTTCCAACCCCCCTCTGTCCCATTCACCAACTTATTCTCTTTTTTTTTAAAAGATTTTATTTATTTATTTATTGGTACAAAACTGGGGTATAGGCCAGAGATGCAGAGGGTGAGAGAGGATTCACCAGAGGCAGAGTGGGGAGCAGAACAGGCAGATCGACGAAGTACACTGCTGAGGGGAGCAGTGGCCAGTCAGGAGAGGTCTGCCACGCCATGTGGTCACCTCCAGGGCAGGCGGGGATCGAACTCATGAGGAGGCGGCTTTAGATTCTCAGTGCTGGGCTTTAACCTGCTGCGCCACCAGGGAGGGCCCCAACTGATTCTCTTAACGATAGTTCTCACAACCTAAAATTGCTTGTCTGCTCTCCTGTGTATGGTTCGGCCCCACCGTTAGGCCATAAGGTCCTGCGGTGTGCGTAACACCTAGACCAGGGCAGATACAAGTAGGGTCTCAACAAATATTTTCAGAATGGGGGAAAGGGGCTGGCATGGAGCGCCATTCTGTGTTGACCAGGACAGCAACAGGAGCACACAGCTGGCAAGACACAGAGCCAGGATTCAAAGCCAGCCTGTTCCCTACACCACGCGGCCTGCACCGCCTGTACAGGTGCTCACGCTCAGCCTCACTGAGGAAGTTGAGGCACAGAGGGCGCCTTCCTGGACAAGCCCAGGGCCATGTCTGGCTGCTGGCCTTGTGCAAGTCCCAGCTGTGGGCACCTGCCTGCTGCATCTGTGTTGTCCTCTTGCATCCCCCAGAGACACAGGCCAGAGCTGGCCACAGCTACCCAACAGCTCCAGGGAGCTCCTCCCAGTTGCTACCTTGAGTTCACATGCTAGACCTTCCTAAGCACCAGCCGCTTAGCTGGGAAAAGGCTTATCCCAACAGTCATCAAGTGTTTAAGCCCTAACTCTGGGCCAGGACTGGGCCGGAGTCACAGGACAAAACTGGCTGTTTGCTGGACTCAAACTAGTGGGAGAAAATCATGCATGTGTGCTAATCAGACGCCCGGTTTCCTCAGTGACAGGATGGGGACAAGCAGCTCCTATCCCCCTCCCACCCCCCAGCCCCCCGCCCCCCTCCAGTCTCCAAAGGAGAACATGAGGCTTTGTAGGCTGCTGAGCAGGCTGATGATCCTTTGTGGGGGAGAGGGTGGCTGGAGTATGAGCCAGACCTGGTAGCCTTAGACAGGCTCTGGGAGAAGCAGGGGAGCTGGCTGAAGCCGCAGGGCTAGGCCTGACCCACGTGTCCCTCACTTTCTTCCCTCCCCAGCGTTCCTTCTGCAGCACCGTGGCCGACGAGATCCGTTTCTCCCTTACCTGCCAGCGTCGGGTCAAGCACAAGCCACAGCCTCCCATGATGGTCAAGACTGACGCTGTCATCAACATGCACACATTCAATGACCGCCGGCTCCCGGGCAAGGACAGCATGACCTGCAGCACATCACTGGCCCCTGTGTTCCCCTAGGCACGGGGGGGTGCAGCCCACAGGCCTGGGGGCAGGATGGAGGGAAGCAAAGCAGACAGGAAGGAGAGGCCCCTGCCCCCCTGCTGGGCTTGGGGACCAGAGCTGCTGCCTGGCTAATGAGCCAGGAGGCCTCTGCCCTTACCCAGTGGAAAACCAGCAGGCCCCCAGCCAGCTGCTTGGGCTTCACTCTTCTCTTGTTTCTTCTATGGGTTTCTACAGCTGCCAGCCAAGACAGCCACGGCCAAAGGAAGCACATGCCTCTCTCAGGCCAAACTCACCTGCCCCTCGGCTCCCCATGGCCAGAAGTGACAGCCACGGCCCTGCTGAGGCCAAAGAAACAGAGGAGCGGCTCTCGTGTCACCACTCCTTCCCCGGGAGCTCAGGCCTGGGCTTGACCGTCAGGCAAAAGACACACGTCTTGGGCCCCTTACGGATGCCATGCTGTGACAGCCAAGGGGAGCTGAAGCTGGGGGGCGGCAGCCCCACGTGCCTGGGCAGGAGGAGGACTCTGTCCATCAGGAGCGGCTTACACCGGCCTGATCTCCAGGACTTGGCGCCACCGTGGCAGCCCCTGCTTTGCAACATTGAAAACAGAAAGCCCCGTGGGGGAGAAATGGAGTTTGGGTCCGGGAGAGAGGAGAATGCAGGGGCCGCCATTTTTAATCCATGGACAACGTCCCAGTGGCTCCGATTCCTCCAGGAGGCCCCTGGGAGCATAAAGCGGGGCAGCTTCAGAGCATATTTCCCCCATTCTCTGGCCAGAGGTGTGAGGACCCCCTGAATCTCTCGCAAAGGATGCCCAGAGACTCATCTGGTCTTTGGAGCCTGGAGGACGAGTGGATTTCATGGGAATCTCATGGGCTCTCGAGCCACGGAGCTGACTGTGCTTATTCCCAGCTGTTTTCTAAGCCCTGATAGCATTTGGGAGCTTAGGCTCTTGGCCATCCACTCATCAGCAACTTCCCATCTGGCCAGTTGACCAGATCTTTCTGTCATCTTGGAAGAAGGGGAGCCTAGATTATAGTGAATGTCATCACAGTCTCCAGCTAGGAGGATGGTGTCCTACTGCACGAGCTAACTTTGGGGTAGGTGGAGACGTCCAGAGGGCCCTAAAGTCATATGGCCTCCAGACTTGCTAACCCTAAAGATACTCCCGAGGAAAAGGCAGATTATATTGGTAGCAGCCCCAAGGGTGGGGAGGGAGAAACTGCCTCCTGGAGATTAACCAAAGACCCACACAGAGAGACAAGGCCCTGTGGGCCCTGGTGTCTTGTTCAGAGCAGCTGGGCCCTTGTGGGGCTTGGGGGAACGCTAGAGAAGTAGTAGCCGATGAGGTAACAGTGAGGGGTGGGCCAGCTGGCTGTGATGGTCACTCTAGAGGTCTGTGAGTTTAAGGCTCCGGGAAAAGAATTGAGACAGAAAGGGTTAGGAGCAAAGTGTCCTTAAAGAGAACAGAATGGGACTCACGGGGCTTCTCACAGCCGAGGGCAGAGGGCAGTCTTTGAGCAGGACAAAGGGACCAGAGGCTCTAGACAGGGACCCAGGAGGCGCTGGCCACCTTCCTCCCACCTCTTCTGTTTCTGCCTGGGGTCCTGGTTAGAGAAAAGCTGCACTTAAGTCTCAAGGACCTTCTCAGCTGAGTGAAGGGTAATCTCCAGCTCCCCCCCGGGAATCCCAAAGCAGGCGAGCACTGTGGGCTCTTCGAAACTATGAGCTGCAGAACCTAACCAGCTGGTTTCCAGAATCGCAGCAGCTCCGACAGGCAGCGTGCACAGGAAGGGGAGAGTGCTGGACGCACCACAGAGCCAATGCATGTGAGCTAGCAAGACATGAGCTTCCATGGGTGGGCACGTGCGTGTGCGTGTGCGTGTGCGTGTGTGTGTGTGTGTGTGTGTGTGTGCGCGCGCGCACACACTGGTGTCTGCCTTCATGTGAGTGAGCTCTGGGGGCTGGGAGTGAAGGACAGATCTGGCCATATGAGAGTCGAGGGCATGCAATAATAGGAGGATCCTTCTGTTCAGAGGTGTGTAGGTGTGTGTGTGTGTGCAGGTATGTGAACTGGGGGTGCGGAGACAAATATGGGCAAGCAGTGGAGCCCCATAAATGTAAAAACAGGAAAAGCCATGTCGCCGTGGGGTTCTGGTGAGTACACATTTGTACATCTGCCTCACGAATGTATGCTGCGGGGTGTGTGTGTGTGTCTGTGTGTGTGTGCACCAAATGATAGAGGGTGGGTGACAAGATAAAACCAGCAGCGTTGCCAAATATGTCTAAAAGGAGAAGCCATGTCATCAAGGTGTCCGCCTGTGAGTGTGTGGGGGTGCAGAGAGAGCGAGGGTGCCGTCAGTACACGCTGCTCTCGAAAGCCGCGGAACTGGTGTCTGCTCACACGTGTGCGCCCACACACGTGCTCAAATGCACACGCTCCAACTCACAGCAGGGGCGGAGACAATCAGGAAGGCAGGGAGCCAGGGTCTGTTTGCACTTGTCCGGGAGAGATCCTATGTCACAAAGCGTTGCCAGATTGTATCAACGATCGCAGGGAGGCTGGCCAAGTGGGGGCACAACACTTCAGGGACTTCTGGCTGGTGACTCCTTTGCTCAAGGCAGTGTCCTGTTGGAGGGGAAACATGTCTGTGATTCCCAAATAACAGGATTCTAACAATGTTCTCTCCAATTTGCTTTCAGCAACCACAGCGACTAACCACTCTCTTTCTTTGTCCAGTATAATTTCACAGCACCCGCCACATCCACACACAGTCCCCACACTGGTGGGGGCTGTGTCTGATGCTCCACGAACATGTCGTGTTCTGAGGCTATGAACACTGTGATGGGAGGGAGGAAGAAGGCGGCGGCCTGGGTAGGGAGACCTCTTTTGAAGGAGCTGAAGATGATGGCTATTAGAGGCACAATTCAACTAGGGGACCCCCCCGAAAGGTACGGAGCTGATTTTTCAGACTCTGAAGTGGATGTGGGGGGGCACACTGCCCAGTCTTCGCTCCTGCGCAAGCCTCATGTCCATGTGCATGGCCACGGGCTGCCTCTCGCTGATGCCCTGTGTTTGTCGAGACCAGCCCGTGTTCACAGTGCGGTGACCCCTCTGCCTGAGAGTGAGCTGTGTCTCCCAGGGTCCTGTATCCTGGGCACAGGGAAAGGGGCCCACAACGAGAATTAAAGTCTACACCCACCTACCAGTGGAAGTGGTCCAGGGGGCAGCGGGTGTGTGCACACACCAGAAGTACTGAAGGGAGGGGTGGCTGGTGGGTGACTAGGACACGTGGCTTGGATTGACACAAAAGATGGGACTGTTCCCCTTGGGGGGGGGTCCCCCACACCAGCCCTGACCAGAAGAGTGCCCTGTCTTCCATCCCCGTCTCCTATCCCAAGATGCCAGTGCCTCCTCTCAACCTGTTCAGACTGGCCAGATTGAGGGGCAGCAGTGAGGAGACACGCCGGCCTGGGGCTCTGGACATTGACCTTCCTCATCTCTCTCCCCTGTGATGGCCTCTGCCATGGACAGACAAGAAAACCCCAGGAGCTTTGTTACTGTCAGGTGGCCCTTGGGAGGGATGATGGCCCCTTGGTCAGTGAGCTGACCCCATGCCCGAGGGGTGGGAGGACCGTCCCTCTGCACAGCCAAGACTCTGCCTCAACTACAAGAGCACATCCTGGCTCCCTCCCACTGCCAGCACTGGCAGGTGGGGGACTCTGGCCCAGCCTGGGGAGGGCTCCAAGTGGCTCAGAGCTCTCCCTGCCTCCTTAAACTGGAGGAGAGCGGAAGTCAGGCCCAGAACGATCGGAAGCTCCCCTCTGGCCTCTTTTCCAGGGTGATGTGGGGGAGGGCTTTAGCACCATCACTAAGGACAAGTCTGGTCCCTCCCAGCCACTTCCAGCTGTCTGCACAAACATCTGGAAATATGCCCAACTCTGGCCCATGTCTGGAATGGTCCGGTGTGGACAGCCTTCTGGAAGGGGCCTATCATCTTAGACAAACAGAGGTATGGACTTCACACCTGGGAGAGGCCCCACGCCGTGGACAGCTGCAACCGATGAGGCCAGCTCGGTAGACAAATCTCTGAAATGGACACATCTGGAACAGCCTCCCAGGTCAGGCAGACACAGCTAGGACAGACCCAGCTGCCTGCCACCAGGGAAGAGCTCTGCCCTCTGTCCCCACATAGGTATGAACCAAGCCCTCATTTCAGTCTGGATTTGTCCTTGAGTTAAAATTTTAAAGCTGAGGCCATATGTGAAGTCACAAACCTTTTTGGTAGAAGGTTAATGTTCTGTACAATATATGTATGAATGTAAAAAGATATATATATATGCTGTATATATATATATATATATGCACAGTGTATATATGACCTGTAGCCCATGTGTATACGCGCCCTCCCCTGCACGTCTGCACACAGAGTGTACATAACCCAGCCAGTATGGGTGGGGACAGGTGAGAGACGGGGGCTGCAGCAGCAAAGTTGGGGTCACCTGAGACAGAAGTGGCCAGGAGCCGGGGCTACAGAGAGCCTGCACACATCAGAGCTCCAGACCCAGAAGATGGCAGAGCTCAAGGGGGCTGGTGAACAGGCCTTTGCATGCTTGGGGGGAGGATAAGAGGAAGGTGGGGGAGAAGATAGCAGAAGGGAGAGGAGAGGGGGCCAGGGCAAGAGTGGCCAAGGGCAGTTAGGCCTGTGCTGGGGAGCAGAGTCATGCTGGTACTGGGCCCTGAGACCTATATCAGACTCACCTTTGCAGGTGGCTTCACCTGTCAGGCTCCACCTGGAATACCCTAGGAAGCTGGGATATTCAAGGTGGCAAAGGTCTCTGAGTCTCATCCACATGCAAAGGCACAACTCCCAGCTAGGGAAGACACTTTCTAAAGAGAATGGCCCCAGGGGCACTGCCAGTCTGCCAGCTCAGTGTCCAGATGGCCTAGTTACCAACCTGCCTCCATCCCCTGCCTTCTAGAACAGAAGCCCTCAAAACACCCCACAATGTATTTCACAGATCCAAACTCCGAGCCCTCTAGTTGCAGAGAAGCACTGCAGGCCCAATAATGCCAGCCAGGTGTCCGTCCCACCTGACAACCTCCCCAGACCCAGCTGGCCCAGAGGCCAACTGTCAGAGAGTGACTGGGGGGCCCGGATGCAGCAGAGCAGTGATGGGGTGAAGGATGAGAGGCCTGGGCACCGCCTGTCCCAGCACAGCCCGTGCCACCTGCCTTCTCTCCATCACTGCATCTCCCCTTGCATGGCAGCTAGCAGAGGGCCCCTCCCCTGGAGTACCCCCGCCCTCCACCTCTGCACCCCGCCCCCAAGCACAGATCTCTGTCTGTGCTTCCCAACTCTAATCCTTAACTCTCGGGCCCACCTGCCATGGGTCAGAGCATCTCTGGAGCAAGCGAGAGAAAAGAGATCTAGAACAGGGCCCCACAGTCCGCAGCCCGCTGCGACCCCATGCATCAGGCTGAGCGGCACCTAACGCAGGTCTGCCGGGCCCTGGCCGGGACATGTCTGCGCCCGGGGCCCTGAAACAGGCATTGGATGCTCGACGGCCGTCACGCCACTGTGCTCAATCCCCCGGCCCACCCCGTCCGGGCCGACTTCCTGGCTGGGCCTCCTGGGATGGGGACTTGGGTTCCCAGACAGCGCCACCGGGAGACCCCAGACCTGTCCCACCACCCAGACCAGAGTGCCTGGATGCCCCCCACTCCCGCTCAACACGGTTCCCACACACTGGTCTTTGGGCCATTCAGGGGATGCCCTTTGTGGACATGCAGAATTTCTATGAATATAGTTTTTTGTAAACATTTTGTAACAATTTGGGTTTCATAGTAACTGTGTTACTTGCCAATCATTCTAGGCTGATGTAAATAAATTTCCAAACAAATCTGATTATTTTCCTTTTTAAGACACTGTGATATATCAAAGTGCACAGTTTGCTGTATGAAGTAATATGGTTTTAAATTTTAAATAAAGAAATGTTTCTACAAAATAGACACCCCCCGGACTTGTGTTTTCTGCTCCCCTTCTCTCCTGCAACAGGAGCGTGCTGGGCACTCCAGCTGTGTGGCCGTACCCCAGAGCGCTGCTGTCCGGGCAGGATACTCGGCAGGCTTGGGGGGATGGGGGAGGGGGAGGCATCACGTGACCTGTGGCTTCCCTTCTGGGGGCACATCCCTCCCCAGCCCACATAGCTACCTGGGGAGCGGCCATCTCCTTTGGACGCTGCCCGATGGCCACTGTCGGGAGGTTGAGTAGGCATCTTACCCAACTTGGGCCAATCAGCGATTGCGTGAGCTTTTCTAAAATGGAAACAAGAAAGGCCTAAGTCCGTTACTCTCAGGAAGGTAAAACTCTCCACATAATCTGGGTCTGGGACAGGACAGTTTCAGCAGGGAGGAACAATGCCGAAGTTTCCAGAAGCAATGGGACGCCAAGGGTGCAGAGTCAGGTTGGGCCTCCACTGGCTCCCGGACACGCACAACTAGAACTGAGAGGCCAAAATATACTCCCAGGGCTGTCATCCGGGCCCAGGAAGCCTGGGCCAAGAAGCTGCTGCCTTCATACCCCCAACACAGCTGCTTCTTGCCCTCTGGGAATCTGGAGCTAGAGAATGAGTGATACATTGAGGAGTCCTTTCCCCACAACCAGGAAAGGGGGTCAGGATGCTGGCCTGTGCCTCCCTCCTGCCGCCCAGGTCCCAGGCAAGCAGATGTCACTGGCAGAGACGAGTTTTTGCCCCCAGGTCCTCCTATGAGCCCCATTTATTGAGACTTCCTAGGTAGCAGGTGCCATGTTGAGTTTTTTTTTTTTTCATTTTATTTATTTATTCATACAGAACTGGGGTACAAGCCAGAGGTGCAGAGCAGTGAGAGGATTCACCAGAAACAGAGTGGGGAGCAGAATAGGCAGATCGACAAAGTACATGCTAAGGAGAACAGCAGGCAGGCCAGGAGAGTTCTGTTGTGCCATGTGGGTCAGCTCCAGGGCTGGGGATCAAACTCGCACTGAAGCAGCTACAGCTAGCTGGCAGTGCTGCGTCCTAACTCACTGTCCCACCAGGGATGGCCCACCATGCTAAGTTCTTTTTTTTTTTTCTTTTTTTTTTTTTAAGATTTATTTATTTGTGCATACAGAACTGGGGTGCAGACCAGAGGCTCAGGAGCGGCGAGAGGCTTCACCAGAGGCAGAGTGGGGAGCAGAACAGGCAGATCGACAAAGTACACTGCTGAGGGGAGCAGCGGGCAGGTCAGGAGAGGTCTGCCACGCCATGTAGTCACCTCCGGGGCAGGCAGGAATCGAACTCATGCGGAAGTGGCTTTAGATTCTCAGTGCTGTGCTTTAACCCGCTGCGCCACCAGGGAGGGCCCATGCTAAGTTCTTAACAACACTATCTCCTTTCATGCTCACTACAGACCCTAACATGGCTGAGCCTTGTAGTCCAAATGTTTCCCCCCATTGCTGTCTCTTGAGGCTCCTGTTCTAATTCCCAGGACAGCAGCTACAGTTGGGTAAATTTGGGTCAGCTGGTCTCCAATCCACTATGTGGGGTGGCAAGGGGTCACACAATGCAGTCATGGTGGTATTGTGGGACCCAAGGTCTTTGCTTTAAGAGTGTTGAGAAAACAGAACATTCCAAAGAGACCTACATGGGTTGGGCAGGCCTCCTAAAACGTGCAGCCTTCTGGTCCTCTAGTACCAGGTAAAGCCAAGGCAAGGCCCTCGAAACAGCTGCAGAAGGCGAGAAAACCAGGAGCCAATGGGCTAAGTGCTTGAAATTCTGGTCTAGTGTGGCCTCGCAACCCAGAGAGACACTACAGGTGACAGGCAGAGCTCCAGAGCCTCAAAGTGACAGGACTACTCGATTCTGAGGTAGATTCTAGCCCTGTCCCAAGGAACCGCTTCCTTCATTTATGTCTAACTGTACAAGGCGCTCGAAGCACAGAGGCCTGCGACCCGGGGGGGGCTGGTTCCCACCTCCCTCACCACTACCTGAGTCAGGGTCCTTGTCTCCTCCATGTCCAGTGGTCAGGGACTCAAGACCACCCATGTCTCAAGACCACCATGTCCCATCCTTGTCAGGAGACAAGGGCTCTAAATGAAAGACCAGCTTCAAGGCCCTTCATCTCCTGATTTCATCAAGTGACCTTGGCCTAGTCTCAAGCTTGGGTTTCCATGCCTGTGTTTGGGAGTGGGGAGGATGCCCATCTGACTGTCCCAGGCAACTGGTGTGTAAACAAGAGGAAAAGCTTCCTGTGGGTGCAGAGTCCGGCCATGTGAGGCCCTCCTCTTTCATCAGCCTTCATCTGCTTTGGTCCTCCCAGCCTGTCCATCTGGAGCCTGCCAGGAGCCAGGGAGGTAGGGCCCAGGCACCCCAAGGCTACAAGTTACCAGGTTGGGCCAGGGCACTTGGGTCCCCCAGGGCCTTAATGGCACTTCCTTAGGAAACAGAAGCTGAGTGTTTAAGAAGCATCTGTCATTATGGAAACAAAGTTGCCAGGCCATTTTTTCTTTTACTATTTTTACTGCGGTTTCATTATCTTATGCAAATGAGGCCGCTGATGAAGCCTTTCTGCAGGGTGGCCCATGCTGGGACCAGCTCCACCAAAGGGATTTATTGCCTGCTTTGGCCTGCAGACAGGAGCTGGGCTGAGGGGGCCCCCTGGAGATGGCTTCTGGAGTGGCAGCCCTGCCCTGGAACAGGTGGTTCACCCCCACAAGCCCCATCCTGCCTCAACCCCAGGAGTGTCCCGTCCTTGATTTCCAAAGACCCAAGTGCCAGCAGAGCTGGCTCAGCCTCTGTTCCCAGTTCCTCCACAGATGGCGCCCCTTGAAGACTGAGCGGCTACTTCCCTATGGGCTGTGAGAGGACTGCTGGAAGCCCCTGAGGCTTCATGACGCCAGGAGGTAGAACATGCAGCCCAAAGAGCGTCCCACTCACAGGTACGGGCGCTGGGGTGCACGTGCAAACCTGAATGGGCTGGTCTCCAGAGGCTGCTGAGCACAGGTGCTAGCGTGCCACAGGGGTAAGGTGGACCCTGGGCAGGGTAAAGCATCAGGACAGGCAAGTGTCAGACTTTGAGCTGACTATGCAAAAGTAGCAAGGGCAGGAAATATATTCCAGACATTGAGTTTGGTCTGCGGTGATCCTATTAAGTTGCCCACACTCCAGTGGGTCAGTGCCAGGACAGGGCTAACAGGGCAGCTGCCTCCCACCCCAAAGAGCCACTAACACCTCAGTCCCAGGGCAGGCTCCCTGGCTCTCGCCCTGCCCTACCCCCACCCTCCGTGTGCCTGCCAGCTCTGGCCTCTCTGAAGGCTCCCACGGATCCTGCCTGGGAAATGGCTACCAGGCCATTTCCCCACAGATTCTAGCTGCTCTTGATGTGGGGGAACTTTCCTCCAGAAGGGTTTTGATCTCCGATTCCTTGGACCCAAATTCTCTGCTCTCAGTGGATTATGAAGACCAGCTTCCCCACCTTCTCCCAACTATCTCTGTAGCTAAGAATTCTCTAAAGCATAAGCCATCCTCTGGGACAAGAACAGATCAAGCATTGAGCAAGAGCCTTCTGCCCTATGTGGGTACTCAAACCACCCCACATTTCCCAAGAGCTGGGTGATGGAAGAAGAAAAGATGTGGAACACCAGAAGGTTCCCAGCCCTACTTGCCTGCCTGGAGACGCTAAGGTCACGGCAGTGAGCCCCGAGAAACCACCAGCTGGGACTGGGGATTCATCCCCATTTTACAGATATGGAAACCAAAGCTAAGAGAAGCAGAATAACTCATCCACACCACTCAGTAAGCATTGGCATGAGATCGCCAAAAGCCATTTTATAGATTTGAAAAATGAATGGATGAATAAAGGAATAAGTGAATCAGAAAACAGTCAATGATCAATGTTGTTTATAAACACAGAGGAGCTTCTACGCTTATATAAAAAAAAAAATCCAAACGTGATTGGGCCAAAAACAAGAATTACTAATTACAGTCACTCACAGGAACGACCTACCATTTATGCCTAATTGCGGTGTAGTCCAATAACAATTATACACATCAATAAATGTGTCAGATTAACTTGGTTGTAAGTTTTATTTGATTGCGACACTAAAGCCTGTTTGTGGTTGCTCAGACTTGGGAGGCCAAGGCCACCCTGCACTCTTGGACCATCCTGGAAACGAGGTGGACCAAGGGCTGGCAGGAGGAAAGTGGGAAAGAGAGGGAAGAGAAGCTCAGCTCTCTGCTGCAGCGTGCTGCCCTGGCAGGCGTGGAGAAAGCAATGTGGCAGGGGGTCTCTGCAGGGCGTGCGACGTCACAAGCCCCCCCTCCTTTCCTCAGTGCCAAAGGCAGCTTCCTAATTAGAACATCCATAACCCCCAGCATCTGCTCCAAGAGAATTCAGCTGCTCTAAGATGGAGAAGTCCATTAACTTTATTGCACAAAACGTCGGACGTGCTTTTAGACAGAGTATCACTGCCAAGTGAGATAAACTGCCGGAACCCGCCAGAGGGACAGGCCAGCAACTTCCTGCAGTCCCCTACTGGGTCCTCGGGACTCCCTGCTCTACCTGCCCCAGGCTCTGCGTGCTGCCCTTTGCCCGGGGGGGCGGAGCCGGGGGACTGTGAACGGCAAGCGCAGGTGCTGCTGGGGCGCCCTGGCCTCCGCATTGAAAGCCTGAAAGCCGAAGCCCGCTGAGTGTCAGTGCCAGACAGGCGCTGTCTGGATCCCAGAATGCATCTGGAGTCTGCCCCAGAGTCAGGGTGACTCACAGCTACCCGGTTGAGCTGGCGTTACCCCAGGCAGCCTGGCGAGGTGGCTAATGCGGAATCAGATGCTGGGGCTGAACCTCAGCTGCGCCACTCAGGAGTGGTGTGACCTTGCCAACGTGCCCTAGGGTGCTGATGTCTAGGGGCGGAGTGATACCTGCCTCCGAGAGGTGTGAATGGGCTGGTGCTGGGGACCTTTAGTGCAATGCCTGACTCCGAGCAAAGACCCCACCTCCCCAATCCTTAGGTGTGGAAACAAGAGACGAAGCCCACAAAGTGATCTGGAAGAGCTCACCCCTGCTGGGAGTCAGACAGGCCTAGGTTTCTCACCCCAACTCTATCGTGCACCCGGCCCCGAGGCCATCAGTTTCCTCCTCTGTAGAATGGGATTGATAGTCTCTGTCCTTTGTTCTTCACAGGAGGATCCAGAAGAAAGACACAGAGTGCTTGGGAGCCATTAAAGGGATGTTGAGATGAGCAGCATTGTGCCCGTTAGGCTGGCTGTCAATCTAACGTCTGGTGTCCCCGGGACCGTGGGACAGCCCTCCCCTGCTCCCCAGTCTGAATTCCTCTCTGCCTCAGCACCCCACACCACAGGCTCCCACCTCTCGCTGGGCAACTCAGATCCCTACGGGAAGCAGCCACAGGCCTCCCAACCCTCACAAATGCCTCACCCAGGGGGCCTCCAGGGTGTCCTTTCTCAGATTCCAGTTTTCTTAATATGAATAATTAGCAGAAACAGCAGCCGTTGCCATCGACCCCAGTGATTTCCGAGCCTCAGGGAGAGCCCAATTTCGTACCAATCCTGGTGCTGTAAATTCCCATCAAGCTAAGAAAATATAGTGCAATTTAGAAACACTGATACGGCAATAAAACACAGATCTCCAGCAAATGGAATTCGGCAACATCTAAAAATGGAGCCATACATTACCCCGCCTGCAAACTCCCTCTAGGGACGTGATGCTGGGCGATGTTGGGGGAGCTTTATGCGCAGGTTGATCTTTCTTTTCTGGATGAAGGCAGGGCCGCAGGCCGCAGGGTCCCAGGCCCCCTCCCTCAGGCCTCCCTCTGGGAGGCGACCATTTGTGAAGCCCCCAGCTGAGACCTGTGGCCTGGTCTCAGCCACCCAGGAGGTTTGGGAGAGAGCAGTCATGAGAGGGTGGGCCTGGAGGAAGAGAGGCGCTCACTGCACGCAACACTCTCAGCCCTCACAGGCAGCCTTTGCAGGGAATGCCGCCGTCCCAACCCCTCAGAAGATGCAGACCACCAGAAGGAGGAGACTTGTTCAAGGTCACTCAGGGGCAGGTAGGGAAAGCTGGATTTGAACCCTCACCTGTCTGCTGCTTTCTACTCTGTGTGCTCTCTCGCCGGTGGGATTACCAGCTCAGGACTCAGCCCTTCGCGCCATTAAAAGCTGGCACTGAGCCACACAGCTCTGCTCACTGGGGATTGAAGGCAGCACCACAGTCCACTCTGCTGCCAGGATCACGAGCCCCTCTGCAGCCCGAGAGGCAGGAGGGGTGCACTGGTCAGGTCCCTGCCTGTAAACAGGCACCAGAGATGGATACAGGGCAGGCCCAAAGCACCCCAGTACACCCAGCACCTCCACATCTCCCCAGTAGAGGCTGGAGTGGGGGCTTCCACTTGATCTTTCTGGACACACGCACCACACACACGCACATGCATACTCCTCCAGACTTTTGCCTGGCTGGTCCCTCCACCAGACCGTGAACTCCAGGACAGCAGAGTCCTATTGTCCAAGGCCCTCAGCTGGCCCCACCCGGGGAGCCACTTATGCTCAGTGCCCTTCTGACTCAGTTTGCATCCTCCCCTCTACCCTACCAAGCTCTAGGGCCTGCAGTACCACAAGGGCAAAGCAACTAAGGTGGCCTCTCTGAACGTGTGTGCGGGAATGCCAGGTCTGGAGTCAGAGCTGGACTCGACTTCCAGCACAAGTTAGGCGACCATTTGTGGAGGTCACGTAAGCCCTCTAAGACTCCGTTTTCTCATCTGCAAATGGAGTTACCAGTAAGTCCTACCCAGAAGGGGGTTTGCCCCTGTCTGGGGAATGGGCTCTGAAAGGGTGTGGGCTTTAGAGATTTGGGGGAGGTGGGGGGCAAAGGAGGAAAGGAGAGGAAATTCACAGCCCTTGCTAGTTCTCTATTTATTGCCTCACTCATTGACAACTTATCCCCATGTACTTAAACAGGATTTGAGGAGCTTAAACCTTAATGCACTTAAAAGGGAATCGTTGTAAAGCAAAATAGTGCACAAACCATGTCAAAGGGGTGAAATATTTTTATTTCCTTGGAGGCTAACTGAGATAATGGAGGCAGAGTTTCTTACTTAGAGTGCCAGGAAAGCGGCTGGTTGGAGACAGTCCCTGAAGAGTCAGTGGGCACATTCCTCCTGGACCTCAGATCGCCTCCCTGTCACCCCCAGAGCTGCGCATCCCGTCTGAAAGCAGAGTCCCAGCGTGGTCTGGCCTGGGCAGGGCCTTGGGACAGTCCGTCCCCTCCAGGCACTCTGCACCCGAGCGGGCCCCGCCTGGAGATCTGGGGAAAGGAGGCGTCTCTCTAACCTGATGCAGTGTTACTGGCACCCATGTCACCTGCAGCTCCAGGGATGCCAGGGCCCCTGGCCCCAGTAGAGGCAGGGCAGGCACGAGGAGAACCTGAGGGCCTGGCAGGGAGTTGGGAACAGATGGACAAAGAGTCAGGGTGGGGAGGGGGCGGGGCTGGCTTAAGTTGAACAGGGGGTGAAGACAGCACCGCACAGGGACAGAGGGGAGAGGATGGAGGGGCAGCCTGCAAGCGCATAAAGGAGCTGACCGCTGAGCGAGACTGACCTGGCCCAAGGTGAGAGCCATGAGAAACAAGCAGGGGCAGCAAGTCACCCTGTGCTGAGCTGAGGGGCCAGCAGGCAGGGGAATGCGGCCGCCAGGATCCACAGGACTCAGCACTCAGCAGGGCGGTGCGGTGCCACCCCTCAGGTGTGCTCTCCCTTCTAGCACTCACCCCCACACCCTGTAGGAGGCCAGGTACACCCTGGGTTGCCTCTGACCCCAAGCCTGCCTCAGGGCCTCTCTCAGCTGGACCCTGGGCACAACCCGCCCTGGGAGGACCTCTGGGCATCCTGCTCATCTCAGCCACTTTCCATGTCAGATCAGGTTTCTGATTGGCCCTCGGGAGCCAAGCCCTTCCACCCTGCGGGCACTACGGGATGGGAGTTGGAGTGGGGCGTGGGTGGGGGAGAATTCTGGAAAGGTAGGACCTTGCTCAATACCTAGATGTCAGTCTGCCATCCCGACCTGACTCTCCCTCTCCTGAGACCCTGCCCCAAGCCCGTGCAAACCCAGGACCAACAAGACCGCCTCCTCTTGGGGCGTTCCACGGTGCTGGCTGCCAGTGTTCCTGAGGCCCTGTCGGCACAGGGGAGCCACAAGCTGCAACAGCCACTTAGAAAGCATTTCTGAGAAGTGCGGCGGTGGCAGGAGCGTGTGGGGATTAGCGAGCCTGCTAGCCTCGTCCGCAGGCAGCCTGCTCTGCGCTGAGACAAACAGCATTTCACTAGAAGTTTCGTCCAGGCCCAGAGCAACCCTTGACATAAACCCAGAGGATGCCGCAGAAGACAAGTGGCTCGTGCTCTGGAACAGCTTGTTCCCAGCCAGGCGAGCGGGTCCCCCAGGACTGACGGGGGACTGATGACATCAGTCGAGCAAACTCTCTCTTATCACTTTGAAAGCCAGAGAAACTCCACGTTACCACCATGGCAGGTCATCAGGTTGGACCTGTCTTCATCCCCCTTCTCCATGGGGGAAACTGAGGCTCAAATGGGAGGAAATCGTTCAGAGTGGGATTAGGAACACGGGCCTGGACCCCACCGGTGGCTTCAATGCTGGCTCTCTCCCCTCCCAGCTGGCTCTCAGTCCCTTCTCCAGGGATGGAGCAAGGGGCAATGACTTTGGGGGGCTGCCTCCCCAGAGTTCTGTACAGTTCTGTACAGTTGAGTTGAGGTCCCTCAACCTCTCTGAAACTCAGTTTCAGAACCAAATGTAATAGTAGAGAAAGTTCTCCTCCCAGAGGTCACATGGGTACTAGATGCAAAACATAATTGATGCATATGACCCATAAGTCTTCAGTGTAGTAGCTTTGGTTGTTATCAGATTATTCGAGTCAATTCAGCTCAATATTTATTGAACACTTGGTTGGCTTCATTAAAGTATATAGTCAAAATAAGTCAATTCTTTCTCCCTGGTTGATGATAATACCAGACCTTCCCTCTTTGGCCACTTGCTCTGCTGTTCCATCGATAGTTAGTGGACTGTACAGAGAACTCTGGGGAGGCAGCCCCGACAAAGTCACTGCCCCTTGCTCCATCCCTGGAGAAGGGGTTGAGAGCCAGTCACTCACGGCTCTGGCTGAGACGGGCTACAGGACGCATGGGGAACTTCAAGCAGGGGAGGCCCAGGTAAACTGAGGCACGAGGCTAAACATCAGAAGACCAGAAGTCGGGGTGAGACGCTAACAGGAGGAGGGCCCGTTCAGAGTCTGGGGTCGGCTTAGACGGCATTTCCTCACTGGAGGCCTCGACCGTCTCTGCAGCAGGCTGGCTGCCATGCTTCCCACAGCCCTCCCTCCCCTTCTAGCACCTATTGCGATTCGTGATGCTTTGTGAATGACTGCTAACTGCATGTCCACCTTTTCTGTTGTGTTGTTCTTTTGTGTGTCTGTGGCATTTATGAGAGTGCCTGGCACCTAGTAGGCGGCAATGAGTATCTGTTGAAGGAGGAAGAAGTTATTTCCACTTATCGGATGTATCTCAGAGAAATTAAGAGGGATGTTCAAGGTCACACAGCACGGATGAGGTGGAGCCAGAACCTGTAGCTCCAAAATCCACTTTTCTGTGGCTTTTGCTGCCTGGAAAACAGCAGAGCCCTGCCGAGGAGGTGGGCAGAGGAGGGATGTCCTGGTGGGGTCCCTGGCAGCCCTGGTCATTAGGAGGGAAGAGCTGTTTGGCTTTGAATCAGCTCTGCCACAGGAAAACGCGTTGCAAGGGACGTTTCCTGCCACCTGTTATTCATAAATTCTAGAGACGTTTGTTGAGCTCCAAACACTGAGCTCTTGGCAAGGACCCAGCAGCCAGCAATTGGAGTTGCCCACCTGGGGGGACTCTGCCATCTAGCAGGACACCCCCAGACCTGTTCCCAGTGGCATGAGGGAGGGGCCTGAACTGACTTACCAGAGCAGATTTTAAATTTTTCAAGAATTTTCAACTGGCTGTTAACCAGGGCCACTTTAAAAAATTAATGTTGACTTAAAATTAAGTAAACTGTATTATAAATAACAATATTATAAATAAAAATGAGCACTCGAAATTCCTCAAGCTCGGTCTTGTCACTGCTCTCCATGTCCTGGAGGTGGTTCGTTCCACTGGGTCCGAGTCCTGGGAAACCGGGGATAGTGGGTCGCTGGGCTTCTCTCCCCACTCACCCCTGCGTACATACTCCCCGGGGAGCATGGCAAGCACTGCCCCTCGTCATTGCGGCTCTGGCTTGGAGGGATGACAGCTGTGAATGCTTGAGTCCCGCTGCCCTTCTCAGGGCCCGGTCCAGACGGCCGAGACCACCTCAGCTCTTAGCTGGAGGCTGGTGGGGCGGGGGGGGTGGGGGGGGGTTGATGGGGCGCATGTGAGCCCTCGTCCCCTCCTGGCCAAGCTGCCTGAGTTTACAGACACACCAGGCCCAGTCCTCTGCCTTCTCAGAATGAAATGGGAGCCTAGCTGCTTCACTCGCAAACAGCTGTTCCCACAAAGCTTTCAGGGCTTATTTCTGATCCGAGACACAGCTGGACTGCGGCTTCCACGCCGACATGTAACTAACTTTCACTTTACTCACATTCTCAGGAAAATTGACGATTTTCTGCCGTTTTATTACACTTGACGATAATTTAAAAGGCAGGTTTAGTACATCTATAAAACCGACTTTGCAACAAGCTTGTGATGGTAGAAAAATATATTTGGCCAGGGTCTATTGTTCTGAGTTGTAAAACAGAGGCCAAGGAGGGGCCTCTGGAGGGAATGTCCCACCAGCACCCAGCTGCCAGAACCCTGCCTGCATTACAGGAAGGCCAGGCCATCCTGGGTCTCCCCTGCAATGGGCTTCTCGCTCTGAAGAGACCCAGGCTGCTCGGCCCTGACCTCCTACTCACTGACCACCAGGGAGGGAGGACTCGACCCAAGGTCTGGGGCGTGCAGGCAGCGAGCACTACCCGAGGCCCTCCAAGGGCAACACCGGCTTCCGGAAGGGGATTTACAGGCGGCTAATCAACGTTTAATTACAGCAGCTCAGCAGGCTCCAGCAAGAACTCGGGCCGGAATGGTTTTGCCAGGAAACTTTTTATGAGCTTAAGCAGAAGCAGCAAATTAGCAGGAATGAGAGGAAAATCGTCCTGTCTTAACCATGTCCCCAAGCTGGGAATCTGCAGTCACCCAGAAGAACATGGCTCTGGGCCAGCCAGGGAGGTGAAGTGGGGGTATAGGGGCAGCCGGGTGTGGTCCCCTGACCCCCATGGTTGGGAGCATGAGACACCTGCTCTCCTCACCCCTGTGGCCAGGAGGTGGGGCTCAAGGCCACCACACAACCACACAGCCTGGAGTTTTCTTCACAGAGACCACCCTCTCACCTATCTCAAAGCCTCGATGCTTCTTGTCAACCAACTCTCACACAGTCCCTGTCCAAAGTACCCCCCTCCCAGTTTGAAAATTCCTTTCTTCTCCACAGATCTGCAATCATCACTTAATTAACTCCTGCTGCTCTCTTCCTCAGCCAAGGACTCCCTCTCAGTTCCCAGAAAAACCAAAAGCCACTAGTCAGAAATGCCCCCAAATCCCAGGCCCTGCACCCACACTTTCCTGCACATACACCCCTCCATTCCTCCACCTTCTTTCTCTAAAGACTGCATTATTGCAAGTAAGAACTGAACTAACCTGGGTTTGAATTTTGTCACTGCTGGTTAACTAAGTTGCTATATCTCTTAGGTAAGTGACTGAGCCTCAGTGTTCTTGTCAGTATGGCAAGATGGTTGGGAGGCGCTACAGTGAATAACCCAAAGGGTGTTGAATGCCACACCTGCACACTGTTAACGTGAAAACTGACGTACTGAAACCTTCCTAATGTGGCCAGGAGGCTGGAAGAGGTCCCCTACACACATAGAAGCAAACTACAGGTCCCAGCCTGCCTCCGTTTCCCCTGGGAAGTGACCGGGCTTCCCACCCTGCAAAGGGGGGAAGCACCTTCGTGGGCAGGGAAGGCCTCTACAAAGAGTGCCCCTTTGGGTCTAGATTGCACTTTCAAAACGGCCTTTTGTGATTGTTTCCAAAACCCATTTATTTGGTAAAATGCCTGATTGCTTTTGGCTGAGGTCAACCGCAACTTTCAGTAAATGATAAACACTTCATTGCAAAGTGGGAGAGCAAACACCCATAGAGATTTTCAGTTTCCCCCTCCAAAGAGAATCTGAGTTTCTAGAGCATTCAGATTTCTGTATCTGTTATCTGTGGTCAGACCAAAGGCAGTGGCTTTGCAGCCAAACCGCAAACTGGGGAGAGGACACCCCACACGAGACAGACGGTGAGCCCAGCAATAAACAAGAGTGAAGAGGAAGTAGATGCCCAGAGCTGGCGGTGGGTAAGCTGGGTGACAGCTACTCCCAGAGATGCAGAGCAGGAGGGAGCTGGGTGCTCAGGGCCTACTTCAATAATCAGCTCAAATAGGATTCAGAATGAATCATTCTATTTACGAAGTCAGGAAGGGCTGAAACATGCTTTGTGCTGCACTAGCCCACGTACAGGCTTCCTTTCAACTTTATGAACTTCTCCAACAATGAATAAAACCACTGTGGCATGACAGGCGCCTGTATCATTCTGTACAGATCCCTTATTCCTAATGTCATCAATTACAATAGTCAGATAACAGTGCACCGGGTTAGAGCAGGGATGCGCCGAGGAGCAGGGGAGCGAGCAGGGGAGCGAGACCACGGCTCTGCAGAACCGCTCACTCGTGCTTTTAAGCACCAGAAGGCGGCTGGGAAATGTGATTGCCCTTAAGTTTTAAATTACCTGCAATCATTAAAATAATCTAGTTCATATTCATAAAGCTGTGATTATATTTTACATACCTAGTAAACACTTTATGAGAAAAACCCACAATTCTGCAAGGAAATAAAGAAGCCCGATCTGGTGATGTCAAATGCTGAAACATGTTGGCGTGAAATTGACCCAAAACACTGAGTTGGCGGATAAGCACTCTCCATGGAACATACTCCACACCCCCGTGGTGGGTGATGGGTGGGTTTTTGAAAGGATACTGGCAGACATGGAAAAGGAAGGACAGGAGAGGATAAGACACCCCCTGTCTGAAGTTTCCAGGTTTGTCCTCGGCCAGTGTCATGGGTCATCTCCACCCCTAAGGGCACTCAGGTACCAGGGTAAAGGTTTCCCGTCATGTGGCAGCACCACGAGATGCTGACTGGGGTCCCAGAGAGAAGGAACTCTTGTTATTCTCCTGTGATAGCTGGGAAAACTGATGCTCAGAGAGGTTAAGTGATATTCTTAAGGTCACACAGTAAGTAGGGAAGCCACACTCCAACCTCAGGTCTGTGTGAGCCCACACACCATACTTTTGGTGAGTGCCTTGCCCAAGGTCACGTGGCTGTGATGGCAGACTGGGACCCTATCGGCTGTATGACATGCCTGTTCTCCCCACAACCCGGCTCCTTCAATTGCACGCCGCATTCCCCAAGTGATAAAATATCTGGCATTCAGTGGGTGTCCCACGTGAAGTGTCAACGCCAATGTCCAGTGGACAGTGGCTCTGAAGCCTAGCCTTTGGCAAAAACCCTTGACTTTTTAAAAACATCATTTCCTTTTTAATGTCCAGACAAGATGATTTTTTGACACTAATGAGGCTTAAGGAAGCCCAATAAGTGACATCCTCCTCTTCCGCCCGGAATCAGACAAATGGAGATCAAAACAGCAGCTTCGGTACATAGGGGGACATGGTTTAGGTACAAATGTCACGTGGCCTTGTCAAGAACGAGCCCCGCACTTCAGCCTGTCACCAGTGGGCAGGGCCTGCCCCACCGCAGGCGGAGGGCAGAGGGAAACCTCTCCCGGAGGAAGGACGTGAGCTGGGAGTACAGGGCACCTTGTTACTTAGCGCTATCAATCAAAAGTTCCTCCTCTTCCCAAGAGGACAAAAGGTTGAGCTGGTGTGAGCGAGATCCTGGTGATTATTCTGATGGAGACACCTCAACCTGGAAATCAAGGTGGCAGTAAGAGACAATGGTTCCCCCAACTCATGAAGCTGAAGACTGTTAGAGATATCACCTCAGATCACAGCTTCCCAACCTCCCCTGCACCTCTCTGCACATTTTATGTGACTGCAGTCACTCAGGACACCTGCGTCATTCCAGCTCCAGCTCCTTGGGAGAGCAAAGAGGTACCAGGATGCTCAGTCACGGCCACACCTCAGACTGGGGGCCATGATGCACCTCATCACCCTCCACTCCTCAGTGACAGACCCAAGATGGATCACAAATAGTTTGTGGTGAGTCCTGAGCTTTCAGCAGGGCTTTCTGGGGGTGCGCTGGCCACCCAGACCAAATCCCAGGTGACCCAGGATGGGAAATATCCTGAAGGCCCCAGGGAATCCCATCCTCTTAAAGTGTGCAAACAGATGTGGCTTTTCCAGATGAGCACCCAACTGGGGTCTGAGCAAATACTAACTAGAACTCCACTGTGCATCAAAAAGCTCAGTGCTTTCGCAGATCATGCGTACCCCACTATTGCTCAAGGGCACCTCGGGGTCTTCTGTTGTCAAACATGACTCAGAACCTCAGGAGGCACAGAACAACTCACAAACAGTATAGATGGAAAACAGAGCCGCAGGGGGTCCTGACACACAGAGGCACACTAGTCCCGTTAAAATCAGGAGCTGTTTGATGGACAGCACCAGACGGTCGCAGCACCAGATCCATCCCCGATGCCACCGAGCTGTCCAACACAGTGGTCTCATGGAGCTGTTGGGCCCTGAATTGTGGTTAACCCAAATTTAGCTGTGCGCTAACGAGAGTGTGTCCCCGCCTTGAAAGACCCACTGTGTCAAAAATAATTTAAAATGTCTCATTAGCAACTTTTAATTTTAATGATGTATTAAAATGATGATATTTGGGTTAAATGAAAGATGATATTTAAGCTCACCTGCTTTTTACACTTTTTAATGTGGCTCCTTAATAGATGAGGCTCACTACTGTATCTTTCCATTAGACACCATTGTTCTAGAACCTCCGATTCCAGCCAAGAGCGAGTGGGCTGAGCCTGCAGGGGGCCAAGGGGGGCGTTGCCCAAGACTGGGGTAGCTGGGCCACAGCCTCTGCTTCTGTTTAAAACCCCAGCAGGCCTCGCTGATGATGGAGCCATGCTCCCCGGCCACGGCTGGGGCTCGTTTCCCGCTCTGCCTGTGCCCCCCTGGCAGCTTAACACAAGCGGCCCCGGGGGTGGCTGGGCGCGCCGCGCATGGGAGCGGGGCTGCCACAGTCTGATGCCCAAGGAGCCGCAGCCAAGACGCCGCTCTCGCCTGCAGAGAAGTGTTAATAAATATTTACCGAGCCCTTTGACAGTGCCGAGGGAGAATACAAATCAGCCCCAGCAGGCGCTGGAACGCGCCTCCCCTGGGGCTGGCAGCCAGAGGCGCCGTCCGGGAGGGCCGGCGGCCCACTGGCCTCAGCCTGGCTGCGCCTAGCCTGGGGTGGCCCAAGCAGCCCCGTTTACAGAAGCCATGAAGTAGGACCATCTCTCACTATTGATTTTGTGCCTCTCCCTGCGACCGCCGCCCTGGATAACTCACAGCTTATGGATTTTTCTATAAACCCCCAAATTAATATCTGCAGTGGGAGGGTGTACACTGCCACCGCATGTGGCCAAGACTCCTGGCCCCACGGGGCTGGGGATCAGAGCTCTCAAGGCCTCTGGCCGCCCCTCCTGGGCCTGGCTCCACTGCCCGGCTCTGCTTTGGAGCGGTCGGCAGGCTGAAGGCCTACACACTGCCCTCCCGGGAACTCCTAGTGTTCTCTGTGTTTGAATGAAGTTGTGCAAGCAAGAGGGCCATCTCAGGACCCTACAGTCATTAAGAGGACTGGCAAGGAAAGAGCAGGGTCTTTGCCTTCACTGACCTGGGTTTACTCCCAGGAACACACCAACCTGCTGCGTCACCTCGGAAAGTCAGTCTCTCTATGCCTTTATTTCCCCATCAGTAAAATGGAGAAAATATCATGTCAGCATTGCAGGGTTGTTGTGAGGATTACTTGCTCAGCTAACAAATGCAAAACAAAATAATCTCTACTTGATTATTGCTATAGAAGCAATAAGGGGTTGCTGATCTAATGCAAACCTTGGGGAGGTCACTTGAGGAAGGGTATCAGAGAGGGTCGCACGGAGGAAGTGACAGTTGAGCTTAGACCCAAAGGGCAAGAGGGAGCCCCACAAAGAACTGCGGGAGGACACTCCTGGCAGAGAAGACACAAGTGCCACCCCCAGAGGGGAAACGGGAAAGGGAGTGGGCGGTGAAGTGTACTCTTTGCTTCCAGAGAGAGGACCTTTGTTGGGGTGGCGGTGAGGTTGGGAGACACTGGAGAGGGCGAGCCCCCTTCTGTCCTCCGGTTCCTCCCTTCTAAGTCCAGCCACAGATTTGCTGGAAGACCCTCTCCAGGCCAGTGACCTAAGAAGCAAGACGTTGGCCAAGTGGTGGAAAGTTGGGGGTGGGCAGGTGAGATGAGGTAAGAGGAGACACAGCCGGCCGGGCAGAGGGTGTCCAGCCAGCAAGCGCTCCCAGGGCCAACCGTTGAGAGAGATGCAGACACAATAATGAAAAATGAATAAACTCCCCCAGCTCAAGCCAAGTAAACGTTTGCTGCAGAGGCGTCTAATCCAATTGTCTTTAATAAAACTGCTAATTGGGTTTGGGAGTCTCCTCAGGGCCAAGCCAAGCCAGTAGGCTGCTGAACGGCTCCCCAGTTTCACCCCACCCAAGATCCCTCCTCTGCTTTCATGAGTTAATTCAACTTGACAGTTCAGCGGATACAGAGCTGAAGACTAGTAAGGACTGAAGGAACTTTCCTGTCGGGCATGGGCATATGCTGGGGTCTGGCTGTGCGTGTGTGTGCCACACGAGCAGAAGCTCAGGAGTCAGGCCCTGCAGCCAGGCTGTCTGCACCCCAACCTCAGCTCGCACAGCTTATGCAACCTCGTAGGGCTCAGCTTCCTCCCCTTTGGAGTAGAGATGACAATAATGGGATGAGCCTTTACTACCTTTATGGAGACTCAAAAAGATAACTCCTATGAAGTGCTCCCTGAGGGCAGGCACCTCTCTGGCCACAGCTGGTCCTGCCCGCTTGGCCTCAGGCCTCAGTTCTGTCACTCACCTAGCCTGCGCCCTCCAGCTCCAGGGCACATCTGGGCACTTGCTGAGGCTGCTCCTGCTCCCAGGCCCCACTGCGGCCTGACACAGCTGCCCCCCACCTATCCAGACGAGGGCCGTGAGGGCCTCAGGCCCCCTCCAGCAGCTCAGGAGAAGGAACTACAGGCACAGAGACCCTGAGGTAGAGGTGAACCTGGCACGTTCGAGGAATCGCCAAGAGGCCAGTGTCCTGGTTGAAGAAGAGCGAGTGAGGGGAGAGAGGAAATGAAGTGTCAGAGCAGAGGGAGCTCTTGGTCCTTTCTACTGCACTCCATTAGCCCCCCTGCCCAGATGCAGTGTAGGAAAGTGGGGTGTGATGCAGCTGGCCCATGTCAAGTAGCAGACTCGGCCTCACAGTCTCAGGCACTGTGGGGGACTTAAACCCCCACTGGCTCCAAAGGCAGTGCACTGAACAAGTCCTGTAAGTGACGTCGAAACAGGGAGGAGTCAGGTGGGGTGCCCTCCTTCTCCCCCACATACACACTAACGAATACCAGCCAACTGCTACGGAGACCAGGCAGAGAGGCTAAGTCAGCCACCTGAGGTCATCAGTGGGAGTGGTCGAGCTGGGCGGACCCCGGGCCGACCCTGGGCCATACCTATGAGCTGCTGCAGCGTGGACCTCTGTGCTCAGCCCAGGACGGGGGCCCACAGGGACAGAGGAAGCACAGATCCCACTCTGCTGGGATGGAGGCTCGGACCCTGGCCTGACACAGGCCCTTCCGCCCAGCACCATGTTTACTGACTTCACGCTGGGAACCTGCCCCCGGGCCACAAGCAAAGGACTGCCCTCCAGTTCACAGGCCTGGCACTGGGCTGGCCCCTCGGGTTCCCTCCCCACCACACTCCACTCGAGGGCCAGCAGGCGGCCCCGCCCATCAGCTGGCCATCACAATGGCATATCCTGGGACTTCTTGTCATTTCCCATCCAGATTCCATTACGAGGTGTGATTGCTGGAGTAATAGACAGATAACGGATCTGTCCAAGCTCTGCCTGGTGCACTGGGCAGCCGCCGGGTTTTTCCCATTAGCCACAGGGCTTGACGGACAGTAATGGATTTCATACTGATGCTGGAGCCCGCGGCAGATAATTCCAGGATAACGGTTTATCAGGCACTGACGGGAGGTAATGGGTAATCACCAGGCAGAAAGCAAGCCCATCAGGGGGCCCTGGCCCCCGCCCAGGCCGGGCCTGCTTTTGTTGTGCCAACTGCCACCTTTCCTGCTTACAGCCCACTTCCCCTCTGGGTCCTGAAAGACAGTGGAGTGCCGACCCACTAGCCACGTGCCTGCCGGCCCAGCCTGGGTCCTGGCTGCAGCCCTCAGAGCTATGGAGAGGTGATTCCCAAGGATGATGACATCTTCCCAGCCAGCCCCAGCCACCTTCCTGCCTGATGGGACTGGAAGCATGTTTGGGGGAAGAACTGCTCAAACCTATGGGGATTTCAAAGACAAAGCAACCCGGTGTGTCCCCCATGTTCCATCCTGACACACAGAGCCCTGGGGTCCTGACGCAGATCTCAAAGGCAAAGAAGCCCCAGTAGGATTCTGGTCACCTGGCGTCCCATTGAGGGGTTAACCACACTCTGATATCTGGAAACTTCTTCCCTTGCTCTTTGAGGTCAGGAGAAGCAACGGCCCACTGCCTTCACCACAATAGACCCCACACCCTGGGCACAACACAAGTCTGCTTTCCAAATCTACAGAAGAAAAAAACTGAAGTGACTAGAAATGATTGCCCCCATTTTTGCGTTTTCTCCCTTTGTTTTCAAACATCTGGGTCCCCCTTGTTTCCTTATGATTACTCACAGAGGAGGAAACAAGCAAGCAAGCAATAAATGGCTGTCAGCTAGGGCACCCCGCCAGCTACTCGTGCTCTGGGCCACCTGGATTTCCTGGATTTGTGTCCCTGTTGCTTCCTCAGGTGTGGCTGGGACTTTCCAGTGTTTCTCAGTGTGCTTCTCATTCCATTTTATGTCCACACTGCTCTAGTGAAAAAATTCCTGAAATGTTTATTACAAAATTTCAGGTCCCCTGAGAGCTGTCAGAATTTGAGCAGTTTCTATGGATCCCAAGACTCTCCCCACAAAGGTCCAGATCTGAACACCACATCTTTGTACAGATTGATGGCACGCTCCAGCCATTGGCCGGAACATGGCCACAGAGAAGAGCCTGCCCAGAAGCTAAAGAGGGTCCCTTCAAAGGCCCAGCAGAGGAACCAGGAAAAGCTGCCTGGGCCCAGAGTGCGTGGAGGGCCCGGAACTGGAGACAGGGCCCAGGCTGTGGCAGGGATGCACGAGACTTGAAGAATGGCTAGAAAGGGCATGTCACTGCTCGTGGCACCTCTGGGGGTTATTAAAAACTTGCTCTGTGCCTGAAACCTTTCAAAGTGTATTACCGCGGTGTCTGATTTAATCCTCATGCCCAGGGCGTCCGTTTTTATCATCATTCCTATTTCACTGAGGAAGAAAGTGAGGTACAGTAGAGTGAGGTGCCCTGCCCAGGGTCGCACAGCACATGTGGAACTTGACTCAGCCCCAGGCAGTCTCACTCTATAGCCTGTGCTCCAACCATGACACCATGTTGCCCCCCCCCTCAACCGAAGGGGGTGCATCCAAGCTCGAGGGGGGTGAAGGCAGAAGGGATGAGCCCTTGAAACTAGGAAGCTGGGCCTGGAAGATAGTTGAGAAGGAGAAGGGATGGCATTTCAGGCCAGGGAGACATAATACAAGAGGAAATGACCAGTGAACAGGCCGGTCTGGCCGTGTGCAGTGAAGGGAGCCAGGGTTGGCATCTGACTTCACCTTGCCAGGGTGGAGCGTGCATGGTGGGCATCAGTCATATGCAAGCACAAGGCTTGAGGAAGGTGCATCTGCTAGCATGTGAGCTAGGATCAGAGGGGACAGCGGACCTGGGAAACCACTAGGGGCAAACAGGGCTAAAATGCAGAAGTCCCCAACTGTCAGATTAACTTGGGGGTTGGGGCGGGGGGGTAAATCACCATACTAGGGAGAGGGAATAGCATTGCCAGGTAGTATTCAGACATGAAAGGCACAGGATGGGGTCAGAGGGAGCAAAAGGGGTCAGCTCAGAAAAGCCAAATGCCCCGCAGGCCCAGAAGATGGCAGCCTGGGGCCCAGGAGGGCCAAACACAGGCCTGGCCAGACTGCAGCACGGGTTCCTGTAGCATAGGGTTCACAGACTGTGGGGATCCCCTTCCAACTCCATATCCACTGAAATCAGGTAGGTAACTTCAAATCAGCCAGGCCATGTTTCCTGAAATCAGAAAAGTCCACAAATACAGCTTTTCCCCCATTTTGGAGAGTCAGTGTCAAGAGCACACCACCAGTGCTGGGGGGAGGGGCATGACAGATGTCTGCGCAGGGCCGGTGAGCTTGGGAAGTGCTGAGCTCAAAGACAAAACAATTGGTTATTTCACCAATAAAATGAGCTTCTACCAAAATAACACAAGGCAATACGGAAGTGTTTATCTCATGGCAAGACAAACACACCCTTCCTTCCCTCCAGAACAAAGGCCAGAACCAACTTAGATAGATCGGAGAGGGTCTATTGTAACCGAATAATTCACTGGAGCAAACGTGGGGGTGTGATGTGTGGCAGCTGTTCATTGGCTGGTTTATGGCATTTCCTCATTGGCCAGACTGTCTCTGAGCAGAGAAACCTTCTTCCTTCCACTGGGTCAGGAGAGTAGCATCACTCCCCTTCAGATGCAAGGCCTTTGGGCCCTGTAGTTCCCTCTGCCCAGGGCTGAGTGGTTGGGGGCTGAATTCCAGGCAGAAGAGGAATCTGAGTTCCACATTTGCAACTGGCGCCATCTTTTAAAATATGAACTGATCACCTGCCTGGAGTCTTACAGAAGACTCGTGTTACAGACTACCCTGCTGCCTAGATCTAGATGGAAGCCCGCCTCAGCTCCAACCTTCTCCTGGCTGACCCCACACACAAGGGCCTTTTTTAGATGCCTGGAGTTCTGTGCTCCCTAACTGCAGAGGCCTGGAAACCCACTCAAAATTCTATGCACACAGCACACAAGCCATTTGCCAGGAAACCTCCCTGGCCCTAGGGGCCCTTACCACCATCAGCCCCACACTCTCCCAACTTGGCAGGTTTCTCTGAGCACAGCCATCAGCCTATGGTTAAGCAGTCCTCTGTGTCTATCTAACCAGTATTTGTTGCCCAGAACAGTGCTCAGCACTGGCTGGGTGAGAGAATGAAGGGGGTCACATGTGCAGGTGAGAGTAGGGGACACCTGACGCAGGTGGATCCCTGCCGCTGATGACCCCACAGAGTGGAGAGACCGGAGGTTCAGGTCTGTGCTGAGGGGAGGGAGGATGACTTCATCTCACCCCCATACCTGTTCTTTACCCCTCAAGAGCTCAGCAGTGGGGAGAAGGGCTGGACTGGACAGACAGGGACTAGCTGACAGCCTCAGATAGGTCAGCAGCCAGGGTAGAGGACGCTACCACCCCTTGCCCAACCCCTCCCGCGTCTGCAGGCTGAGCACCAGGCTAATTAAACTGGCTTTGATCAGCCAGGCCCTGGAGGGGCCGGCTCCAAGCACTCCAGATGGGCTTTATTTGTCAATTTGAAAACTAATCTCTGACTATTTAAACAGCAGCTTATCTGGGCCCAGACCAGGATTAGCATTTGGCACCCTGGCTGAAGAGGGTGGGCAGCACTCCCCAGGTGGGAGGGAAGGCTTTGAGGGTGAATTTCCATCCTGAAAGGAAGAGTCCAGAACTCCCATCCCTAGCCCCCAACCTTGAGCCTGACCTACAAGTGGCTCAGCAGCGCCCACCAGCTCCCTCCTCCCTAGCCTGTCCAGCCTCAGCAGACACTCCCAGCCCTGGTCCCAGCCCTGGTCCCAGCCCTGGTCCCAGCCCTGGTCCCAGCCCTGGTCCCAGCCCTGGTCCCAGCCCTGGTCCCAGCC
>NW_004567109.1:18857349-18864320 GCF_000260355.1 Condylura cristata | reverse complement strand
TGGCAGCCCAGCTCACACGTGGCAGCCAGCCTCTCTCCAGGGTGGTTTAGAAAGCTACACTGGAAACCAGACATCTCAGGAAATGGGGCTGGCCTCTCATGCATCCGTCAGACCCCTGTCCTTCCCATGGGGCACTGACCTCCACCCCTGGGATTCATCAAAAATAATTATACAGCCTCTGTCATGGGCCAGTCACTGAAGCACGCCCTGTGCTCCAGGCATGGCTCTGTCCGTCTGGGTCTGAGTCTGCTGGGAGAGCTAGGCACGTAGAAGCCCCACACTTCCAGGTCTGGGGTGAAGGACACCCCTTCATGAGCCCTGACGCTTCCACATGCCAAAGCTAAGATGGGTGTCGAGGCTTCCTCTGGGCGCCTTGGCAGCACGTGGCCCACTCACTTATTGCTCCCTTTTCCCTGGGAAAAAGTCACCTCACAGGAGGCATCATTCTCACCTGGCTCCCCCGGCCATCTGCTGCCTTGGAGGGCATCTCCGTGCCTCTGCGGGGGCTGAATGTTTGTCCCAAAAGATGCAGAACACATCCAGAGCCTTGTTTGCAAAAAGGGTCTTTGCAAATACAACAGAGTGACAGATTGTGAGATGAGATAATCCTGGATTATCCAGTGGGCCCGGAATCCTATGACAAGTGTCCTCAGAAGAGACAGAAGAGGAGGCAGAGAAGAGGCAGCCAGGTGAAAACAGAGGGGGGGAATGCGCAACACAGTCACAAGCCAAGGCTCGAACCTGGAAGAGGCAGGAAGCATTCTGCAGGGTCAGCACGTCCCTCCCCTGGGTGTGCTGTCATGGAGTTGACCCATGGAACTTACTGGCCGTTTCCAGGCCAGGTCTCCAAGTCCCACCTCCTGGAGCTCTTTCATGGAGCTAAGCAGAACACCACCAGGGACCACAAGGAAGGCCCTGAGACCACAGAGATAGGAAAGGGGCCCAGCAGGGTCTTGTTCCCACCAAGACGCCAGGCACTTGAAGGAGTCAGACCAGCAGTCAGCTGGATACCAACAGACAACAGCACTACACGGAGCAGAAACCATCACTCAGCCAAGCCCCAATACAATGCCAATTGTTCCAAATGCCCAGAAGTAGATGACTAGATCAAGATGTGGTACATATACCAGCAATATTTCATTGCTGAGTAGTGGAATATTACTCAGCAATCAAAAAAATAAACTCCTGCCTTTTGGGACAACATGGATGGAGCTGGAAAGGATCATGCTTAGCGAAATAAGCCAGAAAGAAAATGAAAAATACTGGATGGTTTCACTCATAGCAGAGTGTAAGTGATCAGTAAAAATATATATATAATAATTGTAATAAAGTAACAATGAAATCAACTAACAACTGTTTCTACCGGGAAGGAGAAGAGACAGGATCAAAACTGGGGTGGGAAGAGCGCAGGAGACTGTGGTGAGGGCACATGGGTGAAGTGGTGGTGGGAAGTCCTCAGGGATTACAACCGAGATGGAAAAATGCACAAAATAAATAATGAAAATATATACACACACACACACACACACACACACACATATATAAAATGTCGGTTGTTTTAAGCCAGTACTTTCGAGAGTCTTTTGCATGCCATAGATAAGTACTCACAGCAGTTCTACCAGTTTTGTGCCCTTAGATAGGCGACCACGAGCTAGAACATGAGACCGTCTCACAGCTTCATGACAACAATCAAGGCGTCTGACATGAAGTTGGAGCCCACCGAATCGCACCTATTGTTTTTCATATTGTTAAGTTTGCTAACTAATTTTATCACTGGATTTCTCTCTGATTCCGCCTAATTGTTTTGAAGATAAACCAAACACTTTAAGGATGAAACCAGCTCTGTTGGCCCCTTTGACCAGAATAAGCAAGAAACAGGAATTTGCAACTGGGCTGGAGGAGACGAGGCCGGGAGGAGAGCCGGCGGCCGGCCCGGCCGGGAGGAGAGCCGGCGGCCGGCCCGGCCCTCTGCTGCCTTGCAGGGCTCCTGCAAACTCAGGTGCTTCTCCCTGTCTTAGTACAGAGGATACTCAGTCTTCACCCATAAACATGCTCCCGCTTTTCAATTTCTCTGAAGCCAGGGCCCTCAAGACCAGCAGTTCCCAGCTGCTCGGGGCTGTCCCTGCCCCTGGCTCACACCTGCGTCTGCCTCCATGTCCCTGGCGGCTCTAGGCCAGCTTGGACTCAGGCAGGCAGAGAGGGGAACCACCTTGCCTCTGTCCCTGCTGTCTTCTCCCTTTCCTCCCCCTAGTCACTCCCACTCCATCTTCCTTCCTTCCAGGGTCTGTGTTCCCGAGGCCACGACACTGGGAAGACCTGAGGCTTGCACGCCAGGCGCGTTAGGTTCAACTCCCACTTCTGACTCGAAGTTGGTTTTCTCACCCAGAAATGGGACATTCAGGACCAGGTCTTCCAGCTGCCTATGGAGAGCCAGTCCTGCCTAGGACTTGGCACGTGGAGGGGCACCATCTATTTTTATCCTGATCTCCCCAAGGGACATAGCAGATTGAAATTTCCTCTGAGAGGGAGGAGGTGGATGAGGGAGATGACCCAGAAAGCCCCCCTCTTCTCATTAGCACTTTGCAATTTGCTGAGCGTGAGGTGGCCCCCAGGACTCAAGGCTACCCCCTCCCAGCACCCCACAAACCATCTCCTGGGGTGGGGAGTGATGTCTGGCCCGGGCTCCTCCAGCTCAAGCCATCAAAGTGCCACTGGCACCATCTGGCCGGCCCACATCCTCACGCGGGATTTATTGCCTATTCCCTCCATTAGCATAAATAATATGGAGCCTGGTTTTCATGATGGTTTACATAATAAATAAAACAGGTCAATTGCCCACAAAACTAGTCTCTGTGAACAGTAACAGATTTAATTAGATTTATTTTACCCTGGATTTCTGGAGTGAGGCGGATGTCTCTCATGCCAAGGATAAACTTCCCCATAAACTTCTATTTCTGGGAAGACAGCTCCCCAACCTCCAGGAGGACAAAAGGGAAGGGGGGTGGCATCAGCCCAGGATGGATGCAAGGGAGGGGGGAGGCAGGCGTGGCCCTCAGATCCTTACCCTTCAGCTCCCCTGCATCACCCCTCACGACTACCCGATAGTGCTTATGGACCAGATGTCAGTGTCCCGCTAAGGTTTATGCACTGGGCCTCTACTTCCAGATGCGATGGTGTTTGGAGATGAGGCCTTTGGGAGATGATGAGGGTAAGGAGAGGGCATGAAGTCGAGGCCTCATGATGGGATTGTAACAGGGGATCCCCAAGAAAAGGGGAGGTTCCAAGTTCCGTGTCCTTCCCAAGGGAGGGTGGAACTGAGCAGGAAGGAGAAGCTGGAGGCTGGGAAGGAAGGAGGCAGGGAAGAGCCAGAAGGAGACCTGAGGAAGGCACGTGGAGCAGAGAGACGTGTGAAGAAGCTGAGCTTGCTTCTTGGTCCTGGACTGGGTGAAACAGGTGTGGGTGAGAGACCCATGGGGAAGTTCACTTTGGCAGCTTTTATCTTGGTTTTGATTTTTGCTCTTTTCCTCCCAGACTTGTCTGACTGCTCCTGACCCTTTTCCATGGGTCCCGCCAGAAGGTTCTTTAGACTTGTGGCAGCTTTCAGGCCTTGCTTTGGGCCAATCCTGTTTGGCTGGACATTTACCCACGAGGGGATGGGTAACTTTGGGTGTTTGATTTAAAAACTATATTTTCTGTCTTTTCTGTATTGCACACTCATTAAAGTTCCTTTCCATTAAAGATCTTATATGTTTTATCTTGATGCAGCGGATGGCAGAACCTATTTAGAGGGGGCACACACTCCAGGAGGGAAGGCTCCCACCAGACCCCAGGAGGCTGACACCTTGATTCTAGACTCCCTAGTCTGTCTCCGGAGCTGTGAGAAACAAATGTCCATTGCTCTGGCTGTGCAGTGGTGGCATTTGTGATGGCAGCCCAAACCGATAAGACGCCACGGCCACTTCAGTCCATACACCCCCGAGGGGATCACCCTCCTGCTCAGAAATCTCTCCGGGCTTCCTGCTGCCGAGATCAAGTCCAAGCCGTGACATGCCCTCCCTCCATGTTGCTTCCCTCAACTTGGCCTCAGCTCTCAGCACCCCTCCCCTCGGTACCCAAGGGTCTTCCAGCCACGCAGACACCTCCCCCAGAAGTTATCGAACTCGCTTTTCCCTCCTGGGTCCACACCTTTGCTGAGCTGTTTCCTCCACCTGGGCCATTTCCCTCCATTTCCCTCCTGGCCTCTCCCGTCTTTCTTAGCCCCTGCACTGGGTTCTCAAAACCCAGCCTCTAGGCCAAGACGCACCTCTTCCAGGCTGGCCACGTGCCCCTATCTGAGACCTCTCACATGTATCATCCTCACAGAATGGACACTCTCTGAAGGCAGGAATGTGGGGGTCACTGCCCATCCCCCTGGGCCTGCAGCAGTGCCAGACCCACAGACTCACCTTTTCCCGGAGCTCTGAGCGGCCTCCATCGCGGGGTTCATGATCCTTGTGCAGCAAACGCAAGGTTCCTGCCTGTATCCGGCCTCCCTTTATCCATGCGCCACAGGTGTTCCGCAGCAGGTGAATGCTCCAGACTGGAATTCAGCCCTGAGGTCAGCGACCGCCTGCCGGGGTGGGGGTGGGGAGATGGCTGAGCAGCATCTCTTGGTGATGGGAGTCCAATGGCCCCTGGAGACGACCCTCCTCACTCTCAGCTGTCCCCTAGTTTGGGTGGGCAGCCCCTGCAGGTTCCAGCATGGGTGGGTGCCACCATCCCAGGCCGGGAGCTTCATCGTTGGTTCAGGCAGTCTGAAAGAACTTTGGAGGCCTTGGCTTCATCCCCACAGGTTAGGGGAGACAAGGCGGCAGGGAGACAAAACCTGACCACCCCCCACGAATCCCCACATGCGCTTTCCGCTCAGAGCCGATCTCCACAGCTCTCCATCATTCTCTGCTGCCACAGCCTCTCTGATGCTGCCTTTACAGCTTCTCTCAGCTCAGGTGTGCCCATTTACGCATGCCCACACCCTCCTCAGGTGTCCAGCATCAGACCCTGTTCCCCGAGCCCACCCTCCCAAGCACCTCCTGCATTCAAGGCCACAGGTGACAGCCATAGAGGCGCAAAAGCCCGAGCATCTTCATTTACCTAATTGTGTGACCCAGGGCTGGCAACTCAGGCTCTGTGTCTCCCAGGCGTGGTGTCCGATTCAGGGACGCCCAAGGTTCCGACGAGACGCAGCTCAGGTCTGGCATGGGCCTGACAGCAAGAGGAATTCTCGTTGTCTGCACATGGCTGAACTGCAGGATGGAAGCCTAGAACTTCCGGCATGCAGGGAGATGGCCGAGCTAGAGATGAAGGAAGATAGAGCGAGCCCCGATGACACTGATGGAGCCCGGGACCCCACACCGTGGAAGCCACATCCTGCCATTACAGCCATAAGGATTTTAACCGATGCCTATGCTTTACACAGAAATCCCACCTCTAGGAATTGGCCCTAGAGAAATTGCCTAAGACACAAAGGATTCTGAACAGAGATGTTCACTGATGTGCCCTCAGAGATCCATTCAGATGTCAGCCCCTGGGAAACCTCCCCAGCCCCACCCACCAGGCTGCAGGAGCTGCTCATTCCACCAAGGGACTTCAAGGGGCCCAAAGCGCGCCCCATCCACCCTTTTCCCATTCTGTCCCAAACGGGGAGGAGGTCCTTTCATCGCACCAGCATATGAGACCAGCTGTGATGTCTAATAAGGCTCTGCTGAAGGTTCACAGGGAAGGAAGGGATTCGGCCCAGAGTAACTTACAGAGGGCTGCTTCTCTGCCTCTCCTGACCCAGCACAACGCAGGGGAGCCCCTTGTCTCCCACAAGGCAGAAGCCAGCTCAGCTCAGTCCAGACCCAGCTGACACAGACCCAGATGAAGGCCCTCCCTCCCTCCCTCTGTTCAAAACCCACCTGGCCCTCATTTCTCTCCCAAGACCTCACTTTTGTGGGGGACCACAGGGGGACAGAGCCTGGAGAAGGGCCTTGCCCAGATCACACAGCAGCCAGGCCCTCCTGGAAGCTTGCTCCGAGAAAGTGAGTGGTGTGCAAGAGTGAGGGGTCACAGCTGCAGCGGAGAAGCTCTGCACCCGGCGGGATGGGCACAGGCCCTGCGGCGGGATGGGCACAGGCCCTGCGGCGGGATGGGCACAGGCCCTGCCGCTGCTGCCCCACGCAGCCGCCCAACCTAAAGTCAGCCCAAGGAGACCAGCAGGCTTCCTGCACGCCGAGGACAGACCGCGGGCAGAGGAAGTCACTGATTGTCCGTAGATAATTTCAGGAACAAGGAGGAAGCCAGAGGCCCCAGCCCAACCTATAAGCTTCCTTTGGGGAGCTCATCTCTGCAGCATTATGCAGCCCTCTCAGCTGCCAATCTGCAAGTGATTAATGTGCACTCTGCCTGCTGGGGACCCTTGCCGGGCTGCTGGAGAAGGGCAAGGAAGGTCTCAATTAAAGAGGAAAGTTAGCAGAGTTGGGGCCCAAAGCTGGCAAGACTTGCCTGCTTTGTCACACTCCTGACCCCTTAGGCGGTGTGACTTCTCACTTGTCACCCAGCAAGCCCGAGTCTCCTCTGTCCTGGGACCCCTCTCCCCAGCGCAGTTCTCTTTCAAGACTCACAGAAGGAGCCACAATCATGTTGTCCTGAACTCGCTAAGTCTGGGGCCTGCTCCCCAGCTCCTCGGGTGATGCCCTTTAGATGCTGTTGCTGGTGCCAGCATAGCCTGCAAAGGCGCCAGCTGAGCCAGGTCCAGCCAGGAGAGCCAGAGCTGGAGAAGCCTGACTTCATTTGTGATCAGAGGACGATTATAATAACCAGGTAGATGAAGAGCGAAGGACCTGCCCTCTCTAACTGTGACTAGCACTAGATTTAGCTTATCTTTCATCCAAAACTAGAGAAGGGTAAAATGCAACAATATAAGCTAGGAAATATACTGTAATATAAAGTAG
>NW_004567109.1:18850835-18856824 GCF_000260355.1 Condylura cristata | reverse complement strand
GCATCTCTGGCCTGTACCCCAGTTCTGTATGAATAAATAAATCTTTTTAAAAAACAAAAAACAATGTAATAAAAGAAATAGAAGGTGTTTTATTTTCCATTGTTTTTCTAATTAACCCTCTATGCCCTGTTCTTATAGTTATTCCTTTTCTGGAATGTCCTATAAATGGAATGACATAGTGTGTAGTCCTTTGAATCTGGCTTCTTTAACTTATCCTAAATATTTATGTCTTTTGGATAAATACGTAAATCTTCATCAGAAGCCCATAAAGACAAGAAACCATAGTGTAGAAAAGCTACAAATCAGTGTGAAGGACAAACTTCACAGAATAGGAAGGAAAAAGACAGAGATTAAAACAGTAAACAAGAAATGACAGATGAGGAACCTTTTGTTCCTCATTGAGATACAAAATACAAAATAGTGTTTCTAAAATATATGCAACAATAGAACCAAGTAATAGTCAAAGGTATAGCAATGAGATGTGCTTGGTGTTGACGAACTCAATCTAGTTTGAAAGAAATCACAAAATAGCAAGTACAGATCTT
Source organism: Condylura cristata (assembly GCF_000260355.1). Classification (NCBI taxonomy): domain Eukaryota; kingdom Metazoa; phylum Chordata; class Mammalia; order Eulipotyphla; family Talpidae; genus Condylura; species Condylura cristata. The sequence goes on along the minus strand of NW_004567109.1, from coordinate 18,856,279 downwards.
AGAAAAATTAAGTCCTAAACATATCCATGTTCCATTTCATTTTTAGTATAATTTAGTGTAAATTTCATTGGTAGTATAATAGACTCTAAAATAGTTTTCATCTATATAGTTTTTGATATAAAATTTTAAGTATAGTTAAACATAATTACCTTCAAAGCAGACCTGTAGGAAAAATTGATTGCGGCAAAGAAAAAACAAAACCAGCTTTGGCCTATATCCTGCATCTATGCTGTCAACGCAGAAGACACTGTTTACATGTGACTACTGAGCACCTGAAATGTGGCTGGTCTGAATTAAAATGTGCTGAAGGCATAAAATACACACCAGGTTTTGCATGCATATAATAAAACTGTGTATCTCTACAGTTTTGCAGGCTGTAGATTCTAAATTGAAATGGTAATACCAGGATGTGTTGAATCCAGAAAATATATTAATTTCATCATTTTACTTTTGCAGTATGGGTACTAGAAAAGGTTAGATGACAAATGAGAACAGGGCTTGGCAATCTATGGCCTGCAGGCCAAGTCAGAAGCTACCATCTGCTTTTGTTAAGAAAGTTTGGTTAAAGCAGTTACACTCTTTGATGCCTCATTCACACTGCAGAGGAGCTGAGTAGCTCTCCACTTCGTACCTGTCTCTATGACACACATAAACCCACTGCTGGATATCTATTAACCAACCTCCCTGTCATTTAGCTTATTAATGCCCCTGAAAATCAGAATTTTTTTACATACTTATTGCACATTTCCAGCTCTGCCAATTGATAATTCATATCTTTTGCTCTATTTTGTATTGATCTCCTTTACTGTTCTTTCCAATTTTTGCAGTCTCGTTATTTGACCATGATTATTAATCCTTTGTTAAATAGATACTTCAAGTATTTTCTCCCAATCTATTGCTTTCCTTAACTTAGTTTATGGTAATTTAGTCTTGTCAAAATTTTCAATTTTGATGGAGATAGAATAGTCAGTCACTCTTTTGTGGCTTTTGCATTTTGTATCTAAAGAGAATCTGGCTTCTCCCACAATTATAAACATGTCTGTCTACATTGTTTCTGATACTTGTTTAGCTGAGTTTTTGATGCACCTGAAATTTGTTTTTGAGCATGAGGTAAGAAGCTGCACTGTTTTCCAAATGGCTACCCAACTGACTCACTTATTTAAATAGCCACCCTTATCCTATACTAAATTCACATTGTTCATAATTAATAAGCATTTATTGAATGCCTACTCTTTACCAGGTACTTTTTCAGGCAGTGAAAATACATCAGTAGACAAGACAGACATAAGAACGCATAAAACAAGATGAAACTGCACAATTACATGATCAATTTTGATGACAAATATAACTGAAGTCAATTTCCCCATTATAAAACAAGGACTCTCAGTTTAACTAAAAAAAAAATGTAAATTCAATTAATTTTCAAGTTTATGAATAGTCAAATAGACCAGAGAAATTGAACAAAAAGTCCAGAAATAGTACACAGCATAACTCAACAGGCAATAAGGTGCCCTTCTGACTGTGTAGAGAAAAGAATGTGAGCATATGACATTGGGGCAAGGTTGATTACTTGGAAGGAGAGAAAGTTCTGTCCTTACCTCACCTCACCCCACCCTCTAGGTGGTGCATAATTTTAGTACATTTTAGAAGAACCAGAAGAAAATATGGGTGGGGGCCCTCGTGTGGGGGCCCTCCCTCATGGAGCAATGCGCTAGAGCACAGCACTGCAAGCTGGCTGCAGCCGTCTCAATGCGAGTTCGATCCCCAGCCAGGAGGTGACCACATGGTGCGGCAGACCTCTCCTGACCCGCCCGCTGCTCCCCTCAGCAGTGGACTTGTCGATCTGTCTGTTCTGCTCCCCGCTCTGTCTCTAGTGAATCCTCTCGCTGCCCCGGCACCTCTGGCCTGTACCCCAGCTTTGTATGCATAAATAAATAAATCTTTATAAAGAAAATATGGGTGGACATTTATCTGATTTTGGAGTGAAGAAAGTATTTCTAAGCACTATTTTTTGGAGAAAATACAAAGGAAAAAATGACAAACCTGCAAACACAGAAATCATTGTATAGATCAAAATTCATAAACAAAATTAAAAATCAAACAACAGACTCGGAAATGAGGAAATAATAATATTTGTAATGTATGTGACAGGCAAGATTAATAACTCTTGCAAATCAATAAGAAAACCTGAAAACCCCCATTAGAAAAATGAGCAGAGAACATAAATAAGAAAGTTACAATGGAAAACTACAACTAACCAATAAATATATGAAACATTTCAACATTACTAATAATAAAAATTTCAGATTAAAACAATGAAACATATTTTGCCTGTCATTTTAGTCAAGCTTTTAAAAAATCATAGTACTTAGAGCTCACAAAGGTTCAGAAGAGAGGAGACTTCTGCTCTACAGGGGGTGGTGTGAATTGTCACATCCATTCTGTAAGATGATTTATCTATATGGATCAAATGCTTTAAAATGCCCGCTCCCTTTGATAATGCAATTCCATTTATAAAATTTCTCCTAGGCCCTCCCTGGTGGCGCAGCAGGTGAAAGCACAACACTGAGAAGCTAAAGCCACTTCAGCATGAGTTCGATCCCTGGCCAGGGAGGTGATCCACATGGCACAGCAGACCTTTCCTGGCCCACTGCCTGCTCCCCTCAGCAGTGTACTTTTGGGGGTTGGGGGCCTCCCTGCCCTGGCCCCACTGGGGGGTAAATCCTCCTGCAGGGGGCTCATCAAAGCCAGGGGGTGCCAAGACCCTGTGTCCAGCTCGTCAACTGTGCAGTCTCAAGGTGAACCCCAGAGCCAGAGGCAGCCCAGGCGACAGTGGGGGGACTCCTCTGCCCCAGCATTCAGGCCTACAAAGAAGCCAGGGGAGAAACACCACAGGCTGTGTGGGTGTTGCTAGATGCTGGGACTGTGGATCATTCTAATGTGCTTCTTTATGCTTTTCTGTTTTGTCTTGCTTTCTGACAATGATCAAGGATTGCTTTTATTGTGTGGATAACACTAAAGGAGACGATATTTTTTTAATCTTAACTAAGCTAACATCAGGTACCCTGATATTCATCCTAATGCTTTTCCACCTTCTGATACTCGCTAGAAGCTCCTGCCTGCCTGTCTGTCTGTCCGTCTGACCGTCTGCCTCCGAGGCTGTGACTTAGCCCTGCTCCGCGCAGTTCACACCAGCACACGGTCATGGACCCCGTGACTGGTGGGGAAACAGAGACTCAAGTTCGACTTGTCAGCTCTGGCTTTGGACCCTCTCCTCCTCCTCCACCCGGAGCTTGCTAAGGTGAAGGCGGGACACGGGGGAGCTTCGTGATCAGGGACCCGGGTCGGGAGTCAGCACACTCCAGCTCGCCTTCCACGTGCCTCAGAGCGACGCTGCAGCAGAGGGGAGGCGAGCGGTCTGTCTTGGCCAAAGCTGCTTACCGCCAGCCATGATGCCAGCCTCCCGCGCGCGGTCCCCTCTGCCTGGCGCCGTCACTCCTCACAGCCTCCTGTCCTGAGGCCAGTTCTCTGCCTCCTCTTGGTTCTAGAGGGACTCAGGGACCTCAGCCAATGCCCTTGGTTACGTCACCTAGTGTCCAACTCTGTTACTTTTTAACAAGAACCAGCGTGGTCCAGCTTCCACCGAGGCCCGGATATTCCACCTCCCACGTCAGCCTTTAGCTCTAACAGGTGTCTCTGGGCTCCGCTGAGATCAGCACCAGGAGCGCAGGTCCTGTGTCTCGTTTGTTTGGAGAGGAGGCCCCTGCCTGCATCTTGCCCTCCTTCACACACACACGCACGCGCGCGCACGCACGCACACGCGCACGCACGCACACGCGCACGCACACGCGCACGCACGCAGGGTGCGTGGTTGGCTGCTCAGCTGTGCCTTCCCTTCGCAGCCTCCCAAAGGCCTCTTCCGCCTTGTGTCCTGCAGCTCCCATAAGCTCCTGCTCTCTCTCTGGACGGAATCTGGAGGTTCTGCTCACCTTAGTGCCCTTTTCCTTTTGTGTCTCCTCCCCTCCCACCCCACCTCCTCCACCCCCAGACTCGGAGGCACGCCTCCCTTCCCCTTGGCTCGGCAACGCCTTGGCACTGTGCTCTCACGTGACCCCAGCCTCCGTTCACAGGGACCCCATTCATCCAGACCAGGGGTGCAGCCCAAACATGGAGCAACGAGTGTGTGTCTGGCGCAGAGCAGTGGAGCAGACGGGGCCTCTCGTTAGGGAGCCTGGAGCTGGGGGGCTGCTGGGGGCTGGGGGGCCGCTGGGGGTGGTGGGGCTGGGACAGCTGCGCCTGCTAACGTGAGCGTATCTTAATGTTATCCACGGTGCAGCTGAGCTATTTGGCTCGTTTACTCTTCCATCCTCTGTGTAACCAGCACCCTGAATTAAACCCTTCTGTCCTGAACATTCACAGAGGTTTCTCTACCTGCCTGGATCCTGACTGCTGTAACAGCTGACACCAGAATTCCTGTTGGGGAAGTGAATGCCTTTGATAAAGGGGTTGGGGGGGGGACATCCTGAGGGTGGGATTTGACAAGAGTCAAGGAACCAAAAGAGATAGTTAAGCTGGTCTACAGGGAAGTAAAAGGGAATTGGGGGGGGGGGGGGAGAGAGCAACGGGGAGATGAGAAGACAAAGGAGCAGGAGGCTGCCACTCAGGTTGCAGAAGTGGCCGAGGGGCTTTCAGGAAGAAAATATCAAAGAAGGGCTTTTACGCTGCGGGTCCTTGCGGTCTGTGCATCCCTCCTCCCCGTGGGCCTTTGGAAATGCTGCTACCTGCCGCGACTTTGTGTGCCAGCCATGCTTTGTTTTAGGGGTGAGGGTGGGTTGTTTATTTTTTTTTTAATGGAACATACAAAATAGGACTGCGGTCTGCATCTAGGAGACTCAGGGTGGAAGTGGCAGCAACAGCGGGGGGTGGGAGGGGGTGTGCGGAGATGTACGACTGAATTAATCCAGTGCAAGCAGGGGCTTGGGGCTGGAAGTGAGATGAGAATAAAGGGGTGATCTTTCCTACCGCCAGCCTCGGCTGTGGCCTCACACGTGAACTGACTCAGTGGCTTCTCACAGCTCCCTGTGACGTTGGCGCTATTGTCACCCACCTTCTTCTACCTGTATAGAAGCGGAGCCCAGAGCAGGAATGTGACATGGGCATCTCTAACAGGGGAGAGCTGTGGGCAGTCAGCGAGGCTGCTCTGAACCACCGCGAGAGAAGGCCCCAGGACCGTGCAGGGACGTTAGTGTAGTCTGCTGAAGGGGGTGGATCAGGCCGACCCAGATCTTAAGGAGCAAGAGTCTGGCTGGCGTCTGGGCTGATCTGCTTCTCCATCAGTCTCTTTGGCCCGCTCTGAGCATCACCCCTGCCTCCTCCCACCTCTCCTTCCCCCTCCCCTCCTCTGGGGGCTCCTCCCCTCCTCTGGGTGCTCCTCCCCTCCTCTG
>NW_004567109.1:18787902-18850452 GCF_000260355.1 Condylura cristata | reverse complement strand
CCTCCCCTCCTCTGAGAGCCCCTCCCCTCCTCTGCAGTGGCTCCTCCCCTCCTCTGGGTGCCCCTCCCTTCCAGAACTGACTCCAGTGCTGCCACCTCCCATGCAGGGTGTGAAGCTGTGGGTTTTTCCTAATTGGGAAGGAAAACATCTCCTGTCTAGTGGCAGCAGCAACATCAAGGCAGGGTGGTGGCGGCGAGCAGCGCGCGGGCAGCCAACACTCAGCGCTCTCAGGAACAGCTTTTCATGCTGCTGTGTCTCGTTTAACTCTCCTTGTGCTTTAAAATGTAAGAGGCGCGGCGACACCCTCTCTGAAGGCCCAAAGAGAGAAGGTGCTAGCGTCTCAACAGGGACAGCTCTGCCGGGGGTGGCGAGGGGACGCCGCCTCAAAGGAGATGCGCCGAATGTCTTCCGCATTGTCTCGTCGGGATCATTTCCAGCATTCTTTATTTCATTTTATGTGATAAAAATTGAGATGTACAACTCTTGTCTCAGCAAGCACAGGCAGCAGTCAGCCGGAAAGAGCTTTGTTCTCCCGCGTGGGCGCGTGACAGGCCAGAGACAGGCTCTCGGGAAACCTCTCTGGGACCGTGGGGAGAGGAGCCCCTCCTTGATCACCCACCCCCACCACACTGCAGGGGAGCACAGATACACAGCGCGCGCACACAACACACAACACACACTAAGTGTGAACATAACCTTTCTCTCCCAATTCGCAAGGAACTCTGGAGGGGCCCCAGCTCAAGGACAGAGGACCAGAGCCCGGCCTAGGGGTGTCCTGGGCACCAGGCCTCCCTCCTTTTGGCCTTGCCGGGGCAGGGCACCAGGACTGCGTCAGTAACCTGGGCAAGGAACACCGTTGGCCTGGGCCAGCGCATAGTCGGAAAGGAAAGGCACAGAGCCTAGAGATGTTTGGGAGACATACCAGCAGGACCCAGTGATTCCATGGAAACAGAAGGGTAAGAGAGATGAAGGAGTAAAATCAGGCTTGCTGGTTTCTGACTTGGGTGCCTCTTCTGACAGAGGTGCTGTCTGCTGGTACGGAGGAGCCCAGGAGGGAGGAGGATGAGCCCCCACAGTGGGCATGGACAGCTTGAAGAGCATCCAGAGAGAGGGAACCAGAGGCAGTGCCAGTCTGAGCTCCGAGAGGCCCATGCCGGAGAGAGTCAAGCTTGGCATACAATGGCAATCACAACCACCCACGGGGGGGGGGGGGCGCTCACCCAAAGAAAGTCTCAGGGCAGAGAAGAAGGCCAAGTACAAAGCCCAGGGAGCGTCAACACTGACGGCCTAGCGGTAAGAATGCGAGTGAGCAGCTGCAGGCGGCTGGCAGGCAGAAGCTCTCCAGAGCGAGCGGTACCTTCAAAGGCAAGTCCCTAGAGAGAGGTCCCCAAGGCTGCTGGATGCCAGGTGAGATAAGGACGGGTGGGGGGGCAGTCCGGCAGGCTCACCAGCAAGGATGCCACTGGCGACTTTGGAAGATTTTCATGGAAACAGACAACCAACTGCCTGGGCATGATGGATGCGGAAGCAGGGGATGGGGCCAGCCCAGGGCGCTTGGCTGGATTCAGGGCAGCAGAGACATGGGTCAGAGCCATCGGAACCACCAGGCTTGGGGGCTGGGGTGGCTGTTTGTCTCTTTGTTGGCCAAATTTTATAACGGAAGACTTTATTGGGTCTACAGGCCGAGGGGGAGGAAGGCGATATGGAGGTCGAGGTGGGGACCTCTACGTGAGATGAGTTGCTCACAGACAAACGTGGAAGAGGTGAGGTCAAGGCACGAGGGGCTGGTGGAGCAGCTCCTCGCCTGAGATAGGAGGGAGGTGAGAGCTGGCGCCAACTGGGAGCTGGGCAAGCCTGTGCCAAGCAGGCTCAGGACGGAAGGCCCGGGCCTCTGCATCGAGAGCTTGCACAGGAGCACAGGGAAAGCAGCAAAGGCTTGGTGCAGGCGTGCTGACTGGAAAGCCCCCAGCAGGAGGGAAGGGCAGGCTGAGACCCTCGTGGCCTTACCTGCGTCCCAGCTATTAATGGCTCTATCATGTGATCACCTCTTCCTGCGGCCTCAAGGGTAGAAGCTTCTTCAACCTTGCCAACCTTGCCTGTGACCAAGGAAGCCACTGGGACCTGGAGAAGGGAGGAAGGGACAACTCAATCTAGCTCAAGGGTGAATCCCCAGAAGAGCCTTTGGCAAGGCCTCGGGCTGCGTGGGAGGTGGGTGTCCCCAGCAGTCAAGAAATCTAAGCTGAGACTCCCAGCTGGAGTCTGGGGCAGGGATTCCCACATGAGTGGGAACTTAGATCAATCCCACAGCGCCCTGTCCTGCCCTAGGTTCTGAAGGCAGGGGATGGGGTCTCCCCCTGCTGTGCCCAGGGGGAGAGGTGAGAGTGGAGGAAGTGTGATCAGACCAGAGCCCAGCTGACATCCTTTCCAGCCCACCAGGGCCCCACAAGGCGTGGGGGCATCCTGTACCCCCACCCTCCCAGATGTGCTAAGAGACTCAGCCTGTTCAGGCCCACTTCCTGCTCAACTCAATCAGTGGGTGCCTTCCTCATCTTTAGAAGTTCCCCGGAAGATTCTGGCCATTTCTATAATTTTCAGAAGAGATGCTAAGGTCAAAGAAGTTAGAATTTTTGCTCCAACAAAGCCACTGGAGGGGTAAAACCAGCCCGAGAGCGCCCGGGTCTGCCCATCTATTCTGCCCTAGGGAGGGCCACTGCCCCACCTCCCCGGCCCGCCCAGCCAGAGCAGATGCATCAGCCCCGGCCCACCCTTCTCCTCCACAATCACCCTTGGGGACGGACCCCAGATACCTGGGTACCCCAAGTCCCAGCTTTCTTCCCCAGAGAATCCACAAGCCAGCGAGCGCCCTGACCCTCCCAATCAGGGACCCTGCTCTTCCCAGCTCACTCACCCCACGGAATCCTTGTAAGGGAGGTTGTTTCCCTGCCTTGGAGATGAATAACCTGAATCTCAGGGATGTGAAGTGACTTCCTTCAGGTCACACATCAAGAAGTATCCAGGAGGGGTCAAGAGCCCAGGCCTCCTGATTCCCAAGCTAGCGTTGCCTCCCTACCGCCCCCACTCCCTACTGGTCCCCCCAAAAGCCAGACTTGGTCTATTCCCCAGCTGCATGGCAGATGTCCAGATGCGGGGACTGAGTCCCCTACGCTGTATGGCAGTCCAGACACATCCTCCCACGGGACCCTCAAGAAGAATCTGGCCAAGGGCTGAAGGGACAGAGGCCACTTAGTGTGGAATTCGGACACAAGGCCACCCACTGCAGCTCTCTGGGTGCGCCAGGCGCATCTCAAGGCAAGGGGCCATGCCCCTGCAGGGGCCAGAGCCCAGGGCAAGGGCCTGAGGGCCATCAGGGGAGGCAGTGCGGAAGATTCCAGCTCAGTCTAAAATCACCTAGTTGCCTCAGGATGGAAAGTCTTGCCTGAGGAAGGCGAAGGCTCCAGGCTCTGTGTCTGGTGAGGAGAGTTCACCCCTCCCCACCCTCAATCAGGAATGCCAGAGAAATGCCTGCACCATTAAAAGGTCAAGCTCAACGATCCCAAGTGCCCTTTCTCACTCCCAGGCCCTGCAGCCCCACAGAAGGTGCATCGCAGTCTCTCCCTCCCTCCCTCCCTCCTCCCTCCTCTGCTAGCCCACCAGTCTCACACTCACATCTGCATCCTTTTTTATGAATATTTAAATGTCATCTGATTGCATTATGTGTCACGATTCAGAAAAAAATTGGGTCCTGCATGGCTCCCCATGCCTGTCCCCCTCCCTCACCACCTTGTAGAAGCCAGAAAAATGAATCCATCCCTAAGTCACAGTTTCTGTAGCTGCCTCCACCCCCCACCCCCCGCCCCTTCCTTCCCAGCCCACCTGGCAGCAGTCCCGCCCCAGGCCAGACTACCACCCTTTGGGGCTGGGAGCAGCCGTCCTAGGGAGGGGGGCTCCTGGCCCCAGGTAGTGGGGCCTGGTGACTCCTGGGTGGGGGGCGCTTACACACAGAGGGTCCCTCTTCAGGGTCCTGTGCTGCCTTTTCCAACACACCCCAGCATACGGCTCCATCAACATCCATCCAGCTCTCACCTCTCTCTGCCTGTGTCTGCTCAGGCTGCTGGGGGCTTGTAAACCACAGACAATTATTGCTCAGAGTTCTGGAGGCTGGAACCCCGCGATCAGGATGCCAGCTCAAGCAGCTTTGCTGAAGGCCCCATTCTGAGTTGGAGAGTGCCAGCTGGTCAACATATATGGGTGCAGCTTTACCGGGTAGAAGGGGCAAGGAAGCCCCATTAGGGCACTAACCCCACTCACATGGGCTCCACCCTCATGACTTAGTCACCTCCCCAAGGCTCCTCCTCCAAATGCCATCACATTGGGGGTGAGGATTTCAACAAATGACTTTGGGGAAACACAACTTTCCATCTCTACTATTCTTTGAAGTGATCCTAAGCCAGAAACAAGTAGTGTTCTGTCCCCAAATATCACCTGGGCTGTAGTGAAGGCATCCCAGCACCCCAAAAACAGGGCTGACTGAGCCAGAGGAAAGAAGCAGGTCTGTGTGTATGGCTGGACCTCTAGTGGAGGCAGGAAGGGAGCCAGAGAGTGAGGACCCCAACTTCTCTGTCCCCAGTCTGTCAGCACCTCCCTTCCAGCAAACCCAGCCAGGCTCTAGAGGAACCTCTGGAAGAGCCTCTTGAGGTCATAGATGTTGCTGGGGGGTCAGCTGGCTGGAAAGGGGCAGGGGCACTGTGGGGAGGGTCGAGTGGGAATGGGCAGCTTCCTCTTCTGTCCCTCTTCTTCCTGCTCCCCTCTAAGGCCTCTCTCCTCTTCTCTCAGGAGAAAAACCAGCTCCTCTCACTTTCCCATGCAGAAGCCAGCTTGGCCAATTTGCTGTTCCCATTACCTTGCCAGGATGTCCTGCCCTCAGGACCTCACATTCTTGCCCAGGCGCATCATCAAGGTGTTTCCCTAAACACAGAGCCTCAGGGGAATTGTGCTGTCAGGCTGTTAAATAATTTTTTTTTTTTTATTATTACTGGAGGGGGGGGAGGGGGTGCTGCTTCCTGGGGGAGGAGCTTTTTTGCTTCTTGTAGCAGCGGGGGGCTGGTGTGGTGTGCTGCGGTGACTGAGCCCTGCCTCCTCCCACTGCTCCCTAGAAAGAGTGGAGAGCGCCTTTGAGACCCTCATCACCAGAATTTCCGCCTACAGAACTCTGGTTCTTGCCCACCCGGCGTTGGCTGTGACCCCAGATAGACCTGCTGTCCCTGGCTTGTCTCCAGCTCTGGGGCAGCCCTGCCCTGGGGGGTGGGACCCGCTGCTGCTGCTCCTCCTGCCAGTGTTGGGACCCTGGGCAGCGAGTGGACTGTTAACAAAAGCTCCCCGCTGAGGTCTGAGGCGCCCCTCCCGGAGCCACTTCTCAGCTAAATACCACCCTCTCGATATTTGGTAATGACCTTTTTTAAGTCTCCACTTTCCTGCCTTGGTATTTAGAGAGCAACCTGGTCTCTGGGGAGGGAAGGAGAGTGAATGCTTATTCATGGCACTTCAGAAGCCCGCCCCAAAAAGAGGACAGAGAAAAGGCTCACCTCCCCCTCTGCAGGCTGAGCAGTGGCGGGGCGTAGTAGCCCCCAGCCATGCACAGCAACACCACAGCCTGACAGCTGTCACTCAGGCTTCCCGCACGGCGTGTCCACACCAGCACGTGAGGGTGATCACGAGAGCACTGGCAGGTGTGTGCCGTGCCAGTGGCGGGCAGGCGTGTGTGTGTGGGAGTGCCCAGGGCATGCCATGTGCTGGGGCACAGCTCTGCTCACGGTACATGCATGCCCACATGTGCTCCCGCTCCACCCACATCAGGGGCTGCAGGTCCATTCCCGACCCCGGCAGGTAGGTAGGTGCCCGTGGGTTTTCCAGGGTGCCAGACTGGGGTTACAAGAGGTGCAGAGTCTCCAAGTCCCATGCACATCTGGCTGTCAAAGGAGCCTCTTTCCTCCCCCACCCCCCCCCATCCCCAGACTCACTCCTGCCACCACCCTCTGAGGCTCCCTTTTCCTTCATCCCCCTGCTTGATCGCAGGGCGTTTCCAGAGTCGGTGAGCATGACGTTGCCCAGGACACGTGGGCTCGTGATGCCCACACTTCTGCCAGTCAGGGCTTCCCAATGTGCCTCCTGGACCCAGCATGTTGACTCCAGGCCCAAGACCTGGTTTTCAGCACAGCCCAGGCTGGGGTCCACACAATTCCCCTGAGGCTCTGTATCAGTGCCTGACAGAGTGGACACTCCATGGACACTGTGGGGTCAGCGGCTCTCAGCAAGGAGACCACCATCTCAGCAGAGAGGAGAGACTCTCCCGGGAGCAGGACAGACACGCTTGCTGCGTTGGGAGCCCTGGCTACGCCGAGAACCTGCAGCAGGAGCTGGCTACGTAGGTGAGACGCTCGCTTGGGAAAAGGTCAAGACCATAAATTTAGATTCAGATGGTGTCGTGGCTGCTAAGCAAGAGTCCCCTTTTGCAGGATGATGCTCTCTTGTCTCCCAGCTGCAGGGGACAACCCGCGACAGCCTGCTTTCTCGGGGCAGGCTGTGCTTGGGAATCACCTTTGGCAAAGCCTGCCTGGCCCATCATAACACCCAGCTGGGCCCCGGCTCCCCCAGGACGTGCCTCTGGGGACCAAGGACAGCAGGGTGGCCTCCCCTGCCTCAACTCAGGATAACTCAGTGTCATCCCTGCCCGGAGTCCCCCGCGGCTCTGGTGGGACCCGCCACCCCGGTTCACAGCCCGTCCTCGCCCTCCTCTGCTCGCCACCACATAGCCTGTCTCAGGGCCTCCACCTGCGCCGCCGTCACTGGGGAGGATGCGCTGTGTGTGGGCGCTGAGCAAGACCTGCAGGAGGGGAGGCGAAGAGGGGACTGAGATGAGCCCCCGAGGAACAGGACAGGTGAACCTTAAGCCAAAGAAGGACGGGTCTGAGAGGTAGAGAAAAACCAAAAGACCGACTGACGTGTCTGAAGTTGAAAGGGTAGAGAATGGTCGATGGCATCAGGCTCCAGAGAGGGCCATAGAATAAAAGCTGAAGGGTGGCCACAGGGTTAGCTGCAGGAGGTGGCTGGTGGCCTTAAGCAGAGCTGCCCCAGGGGGTGGGGGGTGTCCCCTGGGCTGAGCAGGAAGAGGGAGGGGCTGCTCGGGGAAGGGGCTTGGCGCATTCCTGAAAGAGCTGAAAGCAAGAGAAAGGTGGCACAATGGCTAGAGGTGATGCTGTCATTGTCGTCATCGGTACCTTTAAGATCAGCGAGACCTGAGCACAGCCCTGAGACTGTCCCGGCCAGACGGCCATGTCCTTCCTGATGCCCAGAGACGTCTCAGTAGCTGACCATGTGGGCTTTTCTTTTGCCACAAGCAAAATTAATCCCAGCCATTTAAGAGAGATCTATTTTTTTTTTAACTGCACAGATACTGACACGTCAGTATAAATAGGGTCACAGCTGGTAAAAAATTGGCAGACTTCTGGGGTCTCTCTGAGAAGCCCCTCCATCTCGTCATAGTTGCAGGCATTGTTTATCTGTCCTTTGGCCTTGGAGGGAAGCCCGACTCTTCTTGTCGGGGTCAATTTTGTGGTCTCTGGAGACCTGGAGGGCTTCCGCTTGCTCAGTAGCCAGCCCAAGCGTGTGCTCCACCCGCTCCTGCAATGCCAAGGTCAAGGAGGGAGGGTGGAAGCCAGCCTCAGGACACAGGGAAAGGCTGGGCCGGCTGTTGCTGCAGCAGACTGGGAAGTCCGGGAGCAGACTATGCCCCCAGGATGTTGGTTGGTTGGCCTGAGGACAGTGTCATCCCTGTTCTTCACCTTTTCTCAAAATACTGATTTTTTGGGGGGGGGGGATAGAAACTCTTCTGGTGATACAGACCTATTTGGACAAAGGACAGTGTGGACCCACCATCCAAAATTCTATAACCGCAAAAGCTGGGATGTGTCAAAATCTGTATATGCACTTGCAAAGCATCTGAAACAAGTCTTGCAAGACCAATCCACCACAACCCTTATTACAAACATCAAACCCTGGCACACCCAGATCAACGTGCTAAGGAACAGTGCCATTCTGGGTGCATTTTAATCCCCAAAGTAAACAATCAGAGCAAGTCAACAAAAATTTGGATTGGAGACCTGGTGGCCAGCCACAAATTCAGCATAAGCCTTTGCCCATGTGACTTGATCAATATCCCTTTGTAAACTATATTGAAAACTGATGGTTTGCCTTCCAGCTTCCTCTGGCGCACTTCCTGTTCATTTCCATTTTTCAATAGCCATATAGACTCGAGCTCTTTTATGGACTGAGTTTGTGCCACTTGCCCGTAATTACTAACTTTCATGCTCAGATTGGCTCTGCTTGGTCCTCCCAGGTGGGGTGGGGGAGAGTTTCTCTGGGCTGATCTGCACATTGCAATACCTGCAGGCGTCTTTGAAAGCACCACTGCTCTCCAACCCCAAGATGTCTCCACCCCAACATCCTTCAGTGACCCCCTGCTTCCTTTGGGTACAAATTTATTTAAAAGACTAATCCATGGTCAGTGGAGCTTCACAGTTTTATCATGACATCTGGGCAGCTGCATCAGCCCCGAGCAGCCTAGGTAATTTCGGTGATTGAGCAGAATGTTAAAGTCCTAAGTTCATGCTGTTCTTTTCAATTCAACTCCAGGGTTTCTGGATTCTTTGCTACCATGCTCTAATACACTCTTCTCAATTTCTCTTCTCCCTTTTCTCTGTGACACCTAGTTCTTCTTCTCTCTTTTCTATATGACATGTTCCTCTCAGATTCCACATATCACACTAAATGTTGTCACACCAAACCATGTGTTGAATTACGATGCTGTCCAAAGCTCGAGAAACATCAACACTTAAATGCCAATCTGTTAATATCCCTTTGAGCCAATGGCCCACGCTTCTAAAGCGCCTGCATTTAACTTCCCTCCTTTACTCAATTTATTAAGAGCAGTTTTTGTAACTGATGGACTCAGGGTGGTTCATAATGATGCCAATTTTGCTTAAAGCCCTGTTCCTTTCTTGGGTGAGGTTGGACACTGCCCCCAGGTCTCACAAAGGAGTGTCTGGAAGGTCTGTGTGTTTATAATGACACCACTATAACACTTTACATTTAAAATCATCTTTGACACAATGCATTCGCCGTGGTCAGAATACAGCACCAGGATAAACAGCACTGGATATTCTGGGCAGGAAGTGTGTTGGCAGCTGGAGCAGGGTGGCGAATTTGGATTTTGTTAGTGGCATCTGTTCTAACGAAACCAGAGTAATCGCTGCAGAACATGAATCAAGCCTTGCCTCTCTCCTACTGTAAACCTCCAGCCAGCTCCCGGCCCATTCAGGATAAAAGCCAGACCCCTCACACTGACTCAAAGGCCTGTCGAAGCAGCAGCCCTGGCCTGCCCCCATGCACCTGTAGGCCGCTGTGTGCATGGAGGTCCGGGCTGTGTACCCCTCTGCCCAGGCCCGCCCTGTGCACCCCACCTGCACAGCCCCCTCGTGTACCCCCTCTGCCCAGGCCCACCACGTCCGCCCCATCCTGTGCCAGTCCCCGATGCAGACTGCACTTGCCCTCTGTAGCTGCACCTTCTGCCCCCTCCCTCTTGGGCTCTCCCTCTAGACTGCCCGGCCAGCACAGTCTTATCGTCGGGTGTCTCCTCTTGGTGGACAACACTGAGTAGCCCCGGGGCTTCTCTGAGTATCCCAGGTTTCTCTCTCAACACCTTGACTTCTCTTCAGAGCCCTCGGCACTCCAGACATGGTTCTGTCTCCTTGTCCTGTGTGTGGGCACCTGCCCCCACTGGGATTGAAGCTCCCTAAAGGCAGGGGCCTGCTGGGGGCCTTGCCCCCAGCACCCACAAGGTGCCTGCAAATGGCAGCTGCTCATGCTCATTAGGAGGGTGGGTTATTGGGAAGACAGAGAGCACACGCTGCTCGTATGTGCAGGGTGGGAAGGGGTACAGGCTGTCAGGGGGCGGCAGGTGGCATGGACGGAGACTCCCAATCTCCAAGCCCATTCTTCCAGCAGGCCAGGGTCACAGCACCCATGCCCACCCTGGGAGCTCTCAGTTTGCCCCGAAGACACAATGTGCACACATCCTGCCCTCTGCTTCACCCCCGCAAGCTGGACTCAGCTTCTCCGAGAGCAAGTGATGGAGCAGCCCATCAGTCACTCCGAGGGAGAGCCACAAATCCTCGTCTCTGTCTGTGCCTGTCGTGCTCAAGGGTAAGCTGGCCGTGGCCACAGCACAGGGCGTCCCCTCTCCTGACAGCTGTGCTGGCTCAGGACTCGCCAGTGACGAATCTGTTGTCTGCTCAGCAGCATCCACTGACCGGGGCTGGGGCCAGGGCTGGGTGGCTGAGGAGCAGAAAATATTTACAGCCTTGGATAAACTTTGCTGGGCACAGGGAAGCTCCCCTGTGAGCGCCAGCCAAAAGCGGGGCTGCCCTTAGCAGGGAGCATCAGCAGTGCCCCCCTGTCCTGGGAGTCTCCTGGGCAGGTCTGGATCGTGGCAGGCACCCCTGACCCCTACCCAGCACAGAACCAGAGCCCAAGGGATGCCTCACACCATGCCCCCAGGATCTGAACTAAAGGTGAGGACCACTTCCATTGCACTTGACCTTGAGTGGTGCTCAAGGGCATCCACTTTGGAGTAAGACAGATCTGCGTGGGAATCCCCAACGTTTTCTGTGCTCTCAGTGTGACCTGCATGAGTTGCACCTCCACCTCCTCGTTTGTCAAATGGGGTGATCATGAGGCCTTCAAAGGGGGACCTGAGCATGCAGGAAGCGCTTACACAGTGCATGGTGGGAAGGCAGCGCTCAGAGGCCCCTACTGTCCCCGCCAGGGGAAGCTGTCACTGTCAGCCCCTTGAGTATCACAGGTGATCTTCTGAGCTCCAAGTGCTTTAGCCAGGAGGCGGCACTGCCATCTTTGATGTTCCCATGAGGAGATGGAAGCCAAGACATACAAGCCCCCAGAGCCAGACAGAGTCTTCACTGAAGGAAGCTGGTGGAGGACAACGTGGGACGACTCCCTGGAAAGCTGTCAATTTCTTATAAAGTATATCACATGACTCAGCAATCTTACTCCTAGGTACTTATTTACAGAGAAATGAGAACTTATGTTCACACCAAAAAAAACTATGCCCAGATGTTTATAGCAGCATTATTCATAATTACTGGAGCTGGAAGCAACCCAAATAGCCTCTAACAGGTGAATGGCTAAACAAGCTTGGTCCAGCCTCCTAGCGGAGTACTACTCAACAATAAACAGGGCCAAACTGCTGATACACCAAACGCCATGGATGGCAGGCGCACGCATTACAGAGTGTGCAAGAAGCCAGTAGTATCAAAAGATTCCAAGCTGATGATTCAGCTGGTAGAACATTCTGGAGAAGACAAAGAGCAGTTTTGTGGCTGCCAGGGGTTGGCGCTGGGGAGCGGCCGCATGTAAACAGACAGATGAGGAAGTAGTCCAGCATGTGGGAATTGTTCCAGATCCTGTTTACCTCAGTGGTCCCCAGTCTCTATACATGAGTTAAATAGCAGAGGATTTAACATAGAATTTGAAGTTAATTTTACTGTGTATAAGTTGAAAACTTCAAAGTAAATGGATGGCTGCAGAGACAGCCACACCCCCTGACTGTGGCTGGGAACTCTGAGGGAGGGTCCCCGAGGCTCCCTCAGCTGGGAGCCCCTCCCATCCGCCTTCCCTCTGATCAGCCCACAGCAGGCCAGCAGACTTCACTCCCCATCCTGCTCTCGCAGCGCCACAGGCTCTAGGCAGGGTCTCTGTGCCACCTGCCAGTCACCCACACCCAACCCTCGGCAACCAGGAGTCTCTCAGGGCCAGGAATGCCCCCCCCCACCCCTGCTCCCTCAGAGGCCTGTGTCTGCCCCTGGGGATCCCTGTCAGGCTATTGGCTGCCTCTCCACCCCGAAAGGAGTTCTCTCTGCCTTCCTCTCCTCCCCTGGCCAGCTCGCCAATCCATGAACTGCCATGTTTGACCTACTCCCAGTTCTCCAAGGCCTCGGAGACCACAGGGAGCCACTGTGGAGAGTAGGTATTTCAGGACCGGGTGGCCCACTGGGAAAGCCTGGCTGCCCTCTTGGTAGACAGCAAATAGCAAGAGGCTTGAAGCCAAACCAGGTCCTGCAAGCCGCAGCCCCACAAGGCTGTGTCTCATGGCCCTTTGCTGGAGCGTGGCTCACAGCCCCCACACCAAAGGATTATTTGAAACAAGAAATCCCTTGTTTGTGCAACACCTGCTATGCCAATGTGGTTATAGGCCCTTGGGACTCAAATTTAATAAACAGTGTTTCCTTCCCTTCTAGAACACCCAGTCTCTGGAGGGGGCTTTGGAGGAAGCGATCTGGGGGGCCCAGAAAGTTCTAAATTGCTTTTACTAGGACTCAGACTCTGTAATAAGTATAACTACTCCTAGCTCTTAGTAGCTCCCAGGTGCCATTCAAAAATCTCACAATGACCTTACAAGTAAGATACTATGGTTATCTCCTCCTTACAGAGGAGGAACCCAGATCCAGAGTTCTAGAACTAGCCAGAGGGCGGCCAGCTCAGGAGCCCATGTTAGGTCCTTCTGCAACTCTCCTCCAGGAAGGGCTTGTGTCCCTGTGAGAGGTTCTTGGAGTTCCTTTTGCATTAGCTGGGCTCCTTTGGGACATAGCCTACCTCTGTTGTGCTGAAGGGCAAGCTGCCACCTTGGCACATCTGGCATGGTGCCCATTTGGAGGAACTCACCTCAGGAGCAGATACAGAGCAAGACATCCCTACGGGGAGCCCTTTGCACCTACAGTGTCTCTCTCTGGAGCCTCAAGCCCTTGAGGCTGGGAAGGTGGTCTTCTGTGTATGAAAGGGGGCTGATATCTCCTTGTAGAGCTGGGAAGATTTGCTCCCTGGTGTTATAAAAGGGTCAAAATCTCTGATACTTGTAACTGCTACCAGTCAGGGGGTGCTCGCTGGTGCCAGCCACTGGCTCCCGTTTTGCTGATGACCAGTGACCTCTGCATGGCTGGCGTGAGGCAGAGCAGGGAATACAGTCCAGGTCTCCTTGACTGCAAAGCTCCCGGTCTTGCTCGCTACACCCCCTGCCTCGTCTCTGCAAGCACCCTCTCCATCATCCAAGGGACTGTTTGCACACCCAGAACAGAGGGAAGCTTAAAGCAGGTTCAAAGACCCAGGCCTGTGGCTTGACCTCTTAATGGTCTAGATTCATCAAAAACTGTTTCTCAGATGAATGGACATTGGAAGAAACATAAAACAAGCACTGAGTCCATTGATAAAATGTTTGCCATCACATTGTTCCATTGACCAAAAATAACTTCAAAACTAACCACATACCATAAAATATCAGCAATGTAGAACACAGTGGAAATATTAATATTTCGCTTGTCCTCAGTTATTCATGGGATTACATGTGTTAGGTGATACGATACAAGGAGAACAGATTCTCAACCCCGGCTGCCCAGCTGGATTACTCAGGAGAGTTTTTAAAAATACAGTTTCTTGGGGTGCTCCTTGGTGGCACAGGACTTAAGACTCAGTGCTATCAAGATCACCAGTCATTGAAGCATGAGTTCAATCCCCAACCAGGGAGCTGACCCACATGGCGCAGCAGACCTCTCCTGACCCGCCCGCTGCTCCCCTCAGCAGTGTGTTTCAGTCAGCCTGGCTGTTCTGCTCCCCACCCTCTCTAGTGAGCCCTCTCTCTTGTGGCACCTCTAGCTTACACCCTAGTTCTTCTATGCATACAGTAATTTTTTCTTAAGTACAGTTTCTTTTTCTATGAAATGGGGTAATAACCGAACCCACCTTGTTGGGGTTTGGGGAGACTCGACAAGATACTACTTATAAAGCATTCAGCACAATGTCTGACACAGAATATGCTGTCCAGAAACTTGCTAATGACGAAGCCTGTGAGCTGCCCATGTGTACATGGGGCTGAGGCACCCGCTTTCTGAGTTCATTTACCCTAGAAGAGGACCCAAAGAGCTCTGCGAGAAAGACACGGTGTTCTGTGCTCCAGGATTGGAGCTTTTGCGTGATTTCCAGAAGGGAGGCTGTGGTTGTGCTCTCTCATGTTATTTTCAAAAGTAAGTCTCAGCCAACATATGGTTAACTGGCTGGGGTGACCAATGTTGACTCTAGACCGACTGGGTTTGCACAGTGCGGAACTCTGGCTCAAGTTGGGTGCCGATGACAGAGCACCAGGGCTCCAAGTCGGCCCCAAGTCCAGCTGCCTCTGCTCCAGCTCTCAGCTTCTGTACAGTGGGTGGACACTGTATCTCTCTGGGATGACACCATTTTCTGCCCAAGATGTCTTCCTCTCTGGCTGCTCTGAGCCAGCAGGAGCCATGCAAAGGTGAAGAGGTACCTTGTCTAGCCAGGCTGAACCTTAAAACTGTTCTAAGCAGGCCTGCCCTGGTGGCTCAGCAGGTTAAAGCACAGCACCATGAAGCTCGCCACAGCCACTTTACTGCAAATTTGATCCCTATCCGGGAGGTGACCCACATGGCGCAGCAGACCTGTCCTGACCTGCCCGCTGCTCCCCTCAGCAGTGTGCTTCATTGATCTGCCTGTTTCGCTCCCCACTCTGTCTCTGGTGAATCCTCTCACCACCCCTGCACCTCTGGCCTGTACCCTAGTTCTGTATGCATAGATAAATCTTTAAAAAAAAAAAAAACAACAACAACTGTTCGGACCCTCCCGGGTGGTGCAGCAGGTTAAAGCACAGACTGAGAAGCTAAAGCCACTTCAGTGCAAGTTCAATCCCTGCCCTGGAGCTGACCCACATGGCATGGCGGATCTCTCCTGACCCGCTCGCTGCTTCCCTCAGCAGTGTACTTCGTCGATCTGCCTGTTCTGCTCCCCGCTCTGTCTTTGGTGAATCCTCTCACTGCCCCTGCACCTCTGGCCTATACCCTAGTTCTGTATGCAGAAATAAATAAATCTTTAAAATAAATAAATAAATAAATAACTGTTCTAAGCAATCAAAGAAGGAAGAGCAGAAGAAAGATGAGGGAGGAAGGACCGCCAATAGTCCAAATTCCCAGGGGATTTACATCCTGGACGATTGGATTGCTAAGGAGAATGTGGGGCCCCTCTCATGTTTATCCCAAACTCAGGGCAGAATTGCCAGAAATTAAGAGAAACCGGAGAATGCATGGTTAAAAACAGACCCCGGCCTTTGGAAGCAAATGTTTCATCACAATAGAAGCTGAACTGCAAGAAGGCCCCTGAACAGCTCCGTCAGGCTCAGCTTGTCTCCCCACCTCAAACTTGGCAGCTGTGCCCCTGTGTGTCCCCCACCCCCCAGGCCAAACTCGAGGCTGCTTCTGGCAGCACCTCAGTCCTGAAGGACACGGTGGAGGCCCCAGCCTCTGCCAGCCCCCAGGAGCAGAGGCAGGCTGCACCTCCTTCCCAACTCTGACACCGTCTGTCCCCTGTCTTGACTCCCCCAAAACGCCAAGTCTCTTCTGCCTTTATTTCCTTTTTAAAAATTGTGTCTATCATTTCAATAGACAATGTGGAGGGATTTGCCAAATTGATAGCAATTTTCGTTGCTAATAAAGTGTCAATTAAGATTGATTGTGCTGCCGAGAGCTCTGGGAAGCTGGTGGTTTATGCTAATGTGTTAAAAGTCTATTTCATATGCCTTTATGTTGAGTCGTTTCATTAGGTTTATTAAGAGGCCAATTGATACATTTCTTGTTGACTCCAAATATTCCTGAGGTGATTAATTCTGAACAATGGGGTTAATTAGTCTGCAGACTTTGGAACACTTCTTCAGGCGGAGCTTAAACAACCAGTTTCCAGGGAATGTAATCTCAAAAAGAATTACATTCCATTCTTCTAAAGGAAAGGGGAAAAAATCTCCCTAGGGAAGAAAGGATGGCTGTGATCTCACGGAGAGTTAAATGAGAGTTAAACTCTCATGGACCTCTGGGGGTCTGTATTTTACTATCCTCTGCTTTTACTTTCTGACTAGCAGGTAAATAGCTTGAATTTGGGAGGTGGGTGCACCTGGCACCAGGAAGCAGGGGCCCGTGGAGAGACGTCAGACTGGGAACAGAAAATGGGGAGTCTTCTCCTGCCCCTGGACAGGTATGTGACCGCGACGGCCACGACAGAGCGTCTCACCTCTTGGGGTTTTCCTTCCTCCACAGAATGGGGACACACTGCAACCTGCCCCCCCTCCTACATTGCAAGCTGCGTGAGGGTGAGATGAGATCACACGTGAAAACCCTTTGAGAATAAAACCCTTTTCTTTTCTTTTTTTAACCTTTGAGAGGTTAAAAAAAAAAGGGGACCCATTTTAGAAGTGGGCTTTTTTAAACTCTTTTTTTATATTATTATTCCCTCATGAAAGGGTTTCTTCTTGTAGCTGGGATTTTTCATCTCGTGTTAAAGAGAGAGAGAGGGAGAGAGTTTTAAAAATAGCTATTTTAATGAAAAGAACAGCTCCCCTGAAGAACTGGGCAGCCCTTTCTGCAGGCTTTGCTGCCGAAACTCACGGTCCAAATTGATTTTTTTTCCCCCTCTTCTTTAAAGGTAAGTGATGAAATACTGTGGGTTTGAAAGGGCTGACATTTGGGGTAGCAATTAAACTCAGGCCCATCTAGCCAGGCAGCAGCCAGTAGCGGCCGGCTCGTTATGGTGGAAAGGCAGGCGAGGATTACTCCGTGGCCCAGCGACTCTCGAAGAGCTCAGGCCCTGGGTCTGCATCCAGGTAATTAGATTTAACAAGGTGCCCTGCCCCCCTCCTTCCTCCACCCACTTTGGGCAGAGTGGCCAGGCCCTGGGGACCCATTTCACACCCCCTCACAGTGAGACCACCGGCAAGTCGAGGACCCTAATCACCGCGGTGATGGACATGGGCAATATTAAAGTTGAGCTGCTAACGACCATACCCGAGGCGGCCAGAGTTAGGAATTCACGGCAAGTGGAGAGGGCAGGCTGCCTGCTGTGTCATTAGAATCAGCCCAAAGGTGAGGTAATCCGGCAGGTCAGTGCGACAGGGTTGAAAGTGTGCACTAGGAGGCGTGGGGCAAGAGACTCCATCCCCCCCTGCCGTGTTCCCATGGAGATAATGCTATCACTTCTAGCATGTTCTTCTCAAGGAAACCCATTCCCCAGACTGCTCTGGTGGGGACTCAATGGCCTCCCCCTGGAGCCCTGAAAACCAGCTTGGTGGTAGAGTGGCCTCTGGAGAGCCCTGGGCTGGCACCTTTTTTATTCTGCTCCACAGGTGACAGGCAGCCAGGACTGGGGGCCTCCCACTAAATGCAGGCGAATGCTTGCCCCAGCACCCAAAACCCAGGTGGGCACATGGCCTCGCAGAGCCCAACATGTCCTTGTCATTAGTTGGAAGCTTGCAACTTCAGCCAATGGCCAATATGACTCGAGGAAAGACAATCCAATGCAGCTGCTATTGTTGCAGCCACACTCCTTGGCGGAAGGGCCACAGTGGCTTCCTGGGGCAGCAGTCCATCCAGGCCTTTGTCTGGACATGAGAAAAGAGTGGAAGATATGGATCTTAGCCCTGAGCTGCCCAGATTCCCTTCGCAGCAGCAATGCCTGTGCCCCGGACCAGCTCTCGACTGCCCATTTGTAGAAAGGATGGGTTGACCATTGGCACTTCCTATCCTCCCCAGCCTGAAATGCCAGTGTTTCTGCAAGTTGGCCTGCCCAGCTGATCTTTCTGAATCACACACACACACTCTGGCCATTAGCTAGCACTTCTTCAACTCTCCAACCATCCCGCTAGCCTTTACCTTCATCTGAAATGCCCTCCACACCTTCATCGCTGTCTGTGTAAGTCCAGCTCTTATTTGAGGACCCAGCCAAGTGTCTTACCAACCCTCAGATGTCCCCAGCCAAGCCCTGTCCTTGCCCCAGACACCTTCCAGAATGGCAGTGATAGCGAAGGATAAAGATGACCCGCTGGAGATGACCATGGTGGTGGCAGAGCTGTTCTGCCCTACAGACCTGGCTCGTTAGGGATCCTGCTCAGCCCTGGTCTCCTGGGTGCCCCAGTAAGAGGCCTTGACTACTCTGTGCAGTGGAGACAATGAAGCCCAAGAGGTACTGGCTTACCCAAGACCACCAACTCCAAGTCCAGGATTGTCCTCTCATTGCCTAGATGCTTCTAGGTGTTATTAACTGGTTGGTGGAGGGGCCTTCACATATCATGCCCACCATGTGTACGCACAGTCATACTCATAGACGGTGCATGCATGTAGGCTGCACATCTAGACACTCACACAATTACACTCAACAGTGCCCTCCCAAGAATTCATTCCTTGCTGGCTCTGACCCAAGCTTCTGAACACGTCACTTAGAGGCATGGGGGAAACAGGGTTTGGATTACAAAGGAGGTGTCTGCCAGCCTACCAGCACCAGCAGTTTCCCAGAGAATGCGTCATAGTGAACACCCCCAGTTCTGTCTGGCACAGGAGGAGGTAGGGGCCCTACAAGAATGAAGGAGGAGGCTGAGGCAGGAGGGAGAAGAATGACGGGACCAACAGAGACTCAGCCCAGCCAGGAGCTGGCCCCCTTACAGATACGCCCGTCCGATGCTTTGAGGGGGGCAGAATGGAGGGCAGACTCACCATTCTCTTGGAATTTATTCTCTCTCCCATGCCCTGTTCCTTGGGAGGGACAACAGGTCCAGAGGGAGGGAGAGGGGACCCCATTTCAGAGGGCTCCAGGAGATGGGGTGGGAGTAAGGGAAAAGGATATTGCAGAACAGCCTCTAAAATAATTAGAGAATTAAAGAGGGCTGGTTTGAGTTCTCCCCAGCCCAGCAGCAGTGGTTCAATGAATTGAGTGCTCACCTCAGGCTCTTTCAAAGGAGGCCATTTCTCATTTTCTTACTTCCTCCTAAGATGTAGTCAATGACATGGGAGTCTAGTCACTGTTGTCTCAGCTCCTCTATATCACCTGCAGTGGGGAGTAGGCTGGGATGCTAATACTTAGACATCATTTACATTTTTACTTTTCCAGTCAGGCCTTACTCAACTATGAGCAGCCATGAAGGGCAATCCTGCCATGTGGCCAGAGGAGCTGAACTTAGAAATATCCCAGTGACCCCCAGGAGATGACTCATCGGTGGACATTGGCAGGAGTGGGGGTGCTGTGGGTGGATTCCTTGGGGCTGGCTGGAGAGCAAAGCCTGCAGTGTCCAGTCTGCCTACCAAGAGAGCGGGTCACGTTCTCCATGACTACCTGCCCAGATCCTGAGCTGGTTCCAAAGCAGCTTGGAGAGCAGGTATAATTATTTCCCCACACCCTAATAAATTAAATAAAACTAACTGTCTTGTTACCTTATCCACTCAAAGGAAAATCTTAACAAACAAAACTCAAGGAATGCCCTAATGTGATGAATAAAGGATGGGATACAATGGAGGAGGGTCTAGAGCTAGGAAGGGGGGTGACATGGAAGGGGGCTGAGAGAGGATTGGAATATAATGATGTATCAGGGTGGACTGTTTGGGATGAGATGGGACAGGGTGGGATGGGGGGGCATAGGATGGAGAGAGATGGGATGGAATTACAATGCAGTGGGATAGGAGGGGATGGGGTGGTGGCATGGGGTAGGATGGGGTGGGATAGGATTCAGGGGGTTAGAAGACCACACGGCAGAGAGGAGGTGGGAACCAGGCTTTCACCTCAGGACGCACCCTCACCATCCATGGTTCTGGCTGCATCCAGTAATCCCCTTCCCTGACTATTCAGCAGGTGCCAGAACCAGGAGAGTATAGCGGATGACTCTTCAGGAGGCTGGCACCGGGCCCAAGCAATCTGTTCCCAACTTCCTCCTGCATGGGTGGTGGCGGCACGTCCCCAGTCAGCCCCCGCGCCTCTCACCAGCCGTCAACGCGCCCTCACTCTCTCCTTGTGTGTGTTGTCAAATCTTCCCAATATAGCAGCCCGGAGTCTGTCAACAGTTCTGTTCTGTGCCTACTTCCCCTCCCCAAAGGATGCCAAGTCTGCTGTCCCCTCCCCCTTGATGGGGGCATCTCCCATCATACTTCAACCCTCAGCCTGGCAAGTGGAGACAAACCATTTCCCTGAGGAAGTTCACTTGAAGAAACCATTCTGGCTCCATGATCTGTGGTAACTGCCACAGGATGGGACAAGGACCAGGAGGCATTTGAGTGACATTAAGAAAGAGGAATCCAGGAGACCTGGAGATTTATTGAATGTGGGGGAGATGGGGAGTGCAATTAAAGATAACACTCAGAGTTTTACTTTAAAGGATTAAGGGATGATAGTCCTCATCACTATGCTGGAGCCCCAGAGAAGGAACAGTTTAGGGATGGAGAAAAGATAACAGCTTGAGGCTTAAGAAGGCTAAGATGGCTGTAGACTACTTACAGGATGACCCATAAGCACATGCAGATTGGAAACTGATGAGAAGATCTAGGCATGCCGAAGGGGTCAGAAGGTGCAACTTGATCATTCACAGGGAAAGTCAACACAGTTCGTGGCATCAGGCATCAGGGTGTATCAGGGTAGTAATCTCATCGGATATAGTTCATAGCAGTTGGAACTGGTTAAATCTAGATGGAATCAAGTGGAGCCAGTTAGACTGGTTGGAGCTGGTTGAAGCTGACTGGAGCTAGTTGGATCCAGACTAAGACAGATGGACCTGATTCAACTCAGTCAGAGTTGGTTTTATGTGGTTGGAACTGGTTGGATGGTTGAAGCCAGTTCAAATTAGTCAGAGTCAGATGGATGCAGATGAAACTGGCTGGAGCCAGTTGAAACCATTTTGATCTGGTTTCACCTGGATGGATATGGTTGGAGGTAGACTGGATAGATTAGAAATGCTTAGAACTGCTTGGGTGGGGATGGCTGGGACTGGTTCAAGCTATTCAGACTGGTTGTAGCCAACAGGAACCAGTTGGAGTCAGTTTGAGCCAGGTGGAGATGGTTTAATGTAATGTGGTCTAGTTGGAGCTGTATGGATCTGGCTGGAACCAGCTTGAACCAGTTAAAGACAATTAGGGCCAGTTGGATATAGTTGGAAACATTTGCTCTGGGTTGGATCTACTGGAGCCAGTGGGAGCAGTTTGGATCTGGTTGGAACCACTTCAAGTTGGTATGGTTTGAGCCAGTTGGAGATGGTTGAAGCTGGTTCTATCTGGTTAGAACCAGTGTCCACTATTTGGATATAGCTGGAAACTGTTGGAGCTAGTTTGAACCCGTTAGAACCAGTTGGAACCAGATGAAGTAGATTCCATATGGTTGGAGCCAGTGAAGCCACTTGAATCTGGTCAGATCAGTTGTAGTCAGTCTAAGCCAGATGAAGTCGGTTGGATCCAGCTGAAGCCAGTTTTACCAAGTTGGAACAGTGGCATCTGGCTCAAACTGGTTGGAGCCCACTGGATCCCATTTTAGCTGGTTGGAGCCAGTCCAAACCAGTTAGAGTCACTTGTACCCAACTGTCACCCTCTCAATGGGCCTCAAGACTGGCCCAGTGTTGCTCTCTGAGCCACATCTCCAAGTGTCGGGACTATGTCCCTCCAGCTGCTCTCTTTCTCAGTCCCAGGTGTCCCTGGGAAACAGAAAGTGACCTCCCAGGGCATCAGGAGCCCTGGGTCCCAGGCCTAGCTCCACCAACTGACTTTGGAAATCTATTTTTTTTAAAGATTTATTTATTTGTGCACACAGAACTGGGGTACAGGCCAAAGCTTCAGGGGTGGTGACAGGATTCACCTGAGACAGAGTGGGGAACACAACAGGCAGATCGACGAAGTACAATGCTGAGAGGAGCAGCGGGCAGGTCAGGAGAGGTCTGCCACGCCATGTGGTCACCTCCAGGGCAAGGATCGAACTCATACTGAAGTGGCTTTAGCTTCTCAGTGCTGTGCTTTAACCCACTGCGCCACGAGGGAGGGCCCAACTTTGGAAATCTAAACAAGTCACTTTCTCACTCTCAGCCTCAGTCTCCTCTGCTGTAAAATGGAACCAATAGGGTCGAGCAGGGCAGATTGTGGAGGTAATTTACACATGTACAGACTCTGAGTGAACACTGCCCAGGTGGGGCCTGATCTCCCCAAACCCCATGTCCCCACCTACCTCACCACTGGGTCCATGGCAGATCTTGTATGTAGCGTTCTGTTCCCCATCCTTTGTTGCCTCATCCCAGGGGAGCTCCAGGACATTACAAGGGCCTTGAAAACCTCCACAGACCACCCAGCATCCATGCTTTGCCAGATGACCTCACAGGCCAGAAGACACCATTAATAATGTTCAAATGGTGACATTTATTGCAGCACGAGGCAGATCCTGCTTAGTTTCGGGGCTAGTGGAAATGTCAGGTATGGCGTCAATCACTCTGATGATGCATCTTGAGCAGAACATATATAATACCTGCTGATCTTAGCTGAGACCTCTTTGAGGTGCTCAGATCCCCCCTCCCCTCTCCTCTCCAGCTCAGTCTCCCCCACAAATACGCAGTGCACGCAGATGTCTTCTTAAGGGAGAATGCCTAAGTAAGTTTCTCAGGAGCCTGGTCTCAGGGCACACGAAGAGCCAAATAGGGGGTCTGAGGAGCTCAACAGACAGAGTCATGAAAACAGCAGCTAAGGTGAGAGTGAGAGGAAGGTAGCATTTAGGCTGAGAAAAGCGAATATACCCTGGTAATTTGAGGGTGTGAAAGAGCACTTCAAGACACAGGATTCAGCCCTCCCAAACCAGAGCAGTCTCTCCAGACCCATATTGCAGAAGATGGAAAGAACAATTCATGGCTTTATGGCTCACATAACACTTTAGCATGAAATACTGTGTTTTATTTCAAAATACCTGATGAGGTTACTTGCTGTTGTCTTGATTTTTTTCTTCCAAAGTGATAGAGAATTAATGACTCTACTGAAGCAACATCTCTAAACAGCAAGGCCTGAACTTGGACCCAAGGCTGGGTGCTCTCTGCTAGGTGAGACCCACTTCAGGGTTGAAAGAGCTCCAGTCTATGTGATCTAGTCATGCAGAGGCCTCAATGAATGCAACCCAGCTTTGAATTTCTGATAGTGTTTGAGAATCAGAACTCACCAGACTGCCATCGGCCATTCCAGATGCTTAGGGTGGAGTAAATGCAGAAGTAAACAATGCAGATGGAGAATGGAGATTTTTTCACTCAGCTCTTGGCAAGGGAGGTTGGGCCATTTTTAAGAAGGGAAACATTGCCATTTCAACTTTCGTTCATGTCATTCAGCAACAAGCAGTGAGGGCTGAGTCTATGTTGGTCCCTCCATTCTTCTCCCACCTGCCTCAGCCTTCTACTTCATTCTTGTATGGCCTCTCACCTCCTCCTGTGCCAGACAGAATTGGGGTGTTCACTATGACACAGTGTCTGGGATGAACCAAACATGGTCTTGATGGTGACCCTGAGGCACTGAAAGGGAGGACAGACACAACAATAATTTCTTACTCAGATCATGGAGATCATGGTCTTGTCCTGGTAGAAGGAAATAGTGGCTCTAGGGACACAGTTAAAGGGTCAGGGAAAGCTTCATGAAGAGACGATTCTTGGCCTTGGCCTTGCCCTTGAAAGATGGACTGGAGTTTAGCCAGCAGACTCTAGGGTTGCCAACACCCCAACAGAAGGAATGGTCACATGAGAAAGGGCATGGTGAGCGGATGGTCACTCTTACTGGGTGCCTGGAACAAAGCAAATGTAGGGAGCGCTGTGCAGAGCCCAGGCCTGAGGTAGCTTAAACACAAAACAGGAACTTGGACTTGACTCTGTAGGCCAGCGTTTCTCCAAGACTTTCCTACAAAACATGATCCATAATTTGCTCTGCAAAATCAATAAATCAATAAATCTTGGGATCAAACATATGTAGGACCTGCTTTGGAGTAGACCCTTCTTGGAAATTCACTGTGTTCATTAGTGTTCAGGGGCTCAGAGAAAGACCACAGCTAACAAGAAAAGAAAGAAAAAGAAACTTACCTTCCAATTTTCTAAACTTAGCTTTCACGCTGCCCTTTGTTCAAGTAATGCACACTGGCACCCCCACAACTAATCCCCCTCAATCACACAGTGGGAAAAGCTGAGCCAGAGATCAGGAATGTTTGCATTTTAAGTAAAAGAATGATTTACCTGGAGGCTGGAAGGTGGAGAGGTGGCTATTAAGGGGTCCCATTAGTCCTGGAACCCATAAACAGGGTTCAAGTTTATAATTCCTTTTCTCTGGGACTAAAAATATCTTCACTTATTTCTTCAGCAAATAGCTAATGAGCCCCTTCTCGGGGGCAGCTGTGCAGGTGCTGGCAATACAATGGGGGAGATCAGACACGGTCCCTGCCGCCTGGTGCCTGCTGCCTTTTAGATACCATTCACATGATCTCATAGATTGAGCTTTGAAGGAAAAGAAGTCCATAAGAAAGGAACCTGGAGTCAAGGAGGATTTTCCTTAGAAAGCCAGATGTGGGTCAACATTCCAAGGGTAGATAAGAATGAACTAGGCAAAGAAGAGAATGTTGGGGGAACAGCATTCTGAGCCGAGGAATCAGCAGGTGCAAAGGCCTGTGGCTGGTAGGAAAATACTGCAGCAGTACACAAGAATGGCTGTTGCTGGTTGATGATTTTCCAACATTTAGTCACAGTCCTATTTATCCCTATAGGTCTGCCTCCAGCCACATACTAGAAATCAAATGCCCCCAGTATCTGAGGTTGGGATGCTCTGAAAAGAAGGATATCCAGAAAATTGACAGGGAGCAAGCATCCCTAATGCCTAATGACGGGAAGGGTGAGGGGTGGGGAGGTTTGCCTGGGTCTGGCCAGGGCGGTGGGACAGTGTACAGTGTAGGGCTCAGCCTGGCTCATCACTTTGCTGCTTCAAATCCAGTTCTCCAAGGCCAAGCTCCCAAGCCCTGTGAGTTCCTGGCTTAGGACAGGAAACCTCCTTCCGCAGATGGGGCCTTCTCTGTTGTCTCCCAGGCAGAAAGTGTGAGCCAAGCACAGCGCTTCACACAGGTGCACAGGGCCGGCACCCGGTGCCCCGTGCTGTACACTCTTGTGGGTTAGTCCTTCTTTGACTATCACTCCACGCATGCATCCCACTCATGGTGGGAACCCTGCCACCCCAACAACCCCTGCAGGGTCTGTGCTATTTCTGCACATCACTGGGCTGGATTCTCCACAACATCCAGCACTGGAGTCCGCTCTGCCCCAAGCGAACACAGAGAAGGCCCTCGCCTTTCCCTCCATTTCCCACAGCAGCCACAAACGCAGTGCAGCCCCGCTGGGTTATCTCCCAGTTTTGAGGAACTGGTGTGAGGATAACAGTGGCGGTCACACTGCACACTGCGTGGCTGGGAACTGCGCTGTGCTCTTGAACCTCAGCCCTCCCTGGAGCAGTTCATGGTTATCTCTTATTGCCAAGTTCCTGGTTTCTTCCGTGCTGCCAACTCTCTGTCTCTCAAAGTCCCCCTGACCTCTCTCCCCATGTACCTTAGCGAAGCATCGACCATCTTGGAGGTCCTGAGCTGGATTTTTCCAAGAAGCTCCTGGGGCTCCACCCCCCGGGGACCTCTGGGGACAGCGTGGGGCAGGTCTCGTGGGGGTGGGCCTGAGGGTCCAAGAGGCTGCGTTTAGCCTCCACTGCCCTCCAGCTTTCACTCCAACCTGCCCCTGGTACAAGGCGAGGGAAAGTTCTCCTTTGGAGGATTGCAGGGCATTGCAAAAGGATGGGGGGGGCTGCCTGGATGTGTGTAGCAGCCACTCTAGTGGGTGGTCCAGATCCTGGGGAGAGGGTAATTTCACTCCACAAACAGCCATTGCGGCGTGTTGCTCAACCTGCAGAGAAACTAGTCTCTCCCCCAAAGACCTAAGGGTGTGGGATTTGAACCACAGCAGTGGTCTGGAAAGGGCAGTTGCTTTATTCACCCTGAGGACGGTGCTGTGACCCCACTTTATAAGCCAGGTAACCTCGGCTGAGAGAGGCAGTGAGGGGTCCCACTGCACACCGTGTGGCTGGGAATCGCGCTAATGCTCTTGAACCTACCTCTGCCCTCCCTGGAGCAGTTCATGGTTATCTCTTATTGCCAAGTTCCTGGTTTCTTGCCATGCTGCCGACTCCCTGTCTCTCAAAGCCCCCTGACCTCTCCCAGTGAGGGGGTCCTGACTGTAGGCCCACACACCTTCTCAAGTGCTGCATTGTGTGGGTTCCCAGAGCCCGGGAGGGGGTGCAGCAGCAATCTTCAATAGTAACAAAGGTCCACAAAAACTGGCACATGCACAGTGAAGTCCTCACCATCCTGCAGGCACTGGGCGAGGAGGGCACTACCGTGTGCCCATTCTGATAAGAATCCAAAGGAACGAATGGACTTCAGCCCCTTGCCCAAGTTCCCATGAACTGAAACTGATGACATATCCCAGCCCCCTAACAGCCCCTTCCACTTTCCTGCAATGCCAAGCACACATCCATTGCCGCCAGTCACCCAAGGCCACAGCTGCACCAGAAGCGCCATCTGAGGAGACACGACCTCGAGAGACAGAGGGTAGCCTAGCACCCCAACCCCCCCATCTGCATCACCAGTCAGTGGCAGGTGTGACCAACCGCATGGTGACACTAGCGAGCCCCCACAAGAGACAGTTGCTTCTGGGAGTCTAAACGGGACCCACAGAAGGGGGCTCTGGGCTCAGAGGGCAGGAGCACTGGCTGCCTGGCTTGAATCCCAGCTCTGCGGCTTGCCGGCTACTTACGCTCTAACGCCCCAGTTTCCCATCTGCCAACAGGTGACAATTCCCTCTACCTCAAGGGCTCGCAGAGTACCAAGTGGAAACATGTGTGGAGCCTGGTGGGTAAGAGCACCGTGAAGACGTCAGCATGGTAGTCAGGGTAGCTTCGGTCGCTCTGGGGATTAGAGAGCTGGCAAGGAAACGCAGGCAGAACTAGGGCTGGCAGGATGTGGAGGGGCCTCCTCAGGCCCCCGGTCAGCAGTGGCAGGAGTGTGGGACGGGCGTCCTCAAGTCCCGCCCCCCCCGGGTCCACCCCCAATGCAGGACTAGTCAGGATCATGCCCGCGGCAGACAGCTCTAGTGAGGGGTGGCCTGGCCGAGAGCCTGGCCTTCGGAATCCCACTCAAGGGGGAGCGCTGGCGTGGGAAGGACAGGTGCTGTCCAGGAACGCCGCCCAGGGACCGTTACCGAAGACATTTCTCTGAATGTCAGGTTCATTAGATGCAGGACTGGGGGTGAAGGAGCCACTTTAAAACTGAAGGACAGACAAATGTCACTTAAGTTGGTAGTGATGAGCCAATCTGGAGGGTGAGGTGACACACTCCCTCTACAGGCCTCGTCTGTCCTCCTCAGACTTGGGGGGTCTCTGGGCGAACGCCGTATCGCTTCTCCAGAGTCAGTTCCCAGCACCTCTGTGTGATTCTCCACCCCAAGTTTCACAGCTCAGGTGCCTTGGGGAGCCCTGGCCGTGACCCACACCCTCTCCCCACCCCAGCCCTCAGCCCTGTGTTCATGCCCCTCATCTGTAAGCCTGACTCAGAGCCCACCTGTGTCTCGCACTGGGGAACAGGTAATGCAAACACCTGCCCTGCCAGGACTCCAAGCACCTTGAGGAAGACACCAGGCCACAGACACACCCGTGGGGCCTCTGCGCATGAAGAGGCAGGCTCCAGGCGGAGACATGCCCCAAAAGAGTGTCTCCAGTGGAGAGTCGGGAAGCCTCCACAAGAAAGTAACATCTGAGCTGAGCTTTGAGAGGCACCTGGGAGTCTGTCACCTTGTTTGTTCTTTCTAGGAGACGCTGGTCTCCAAAACCAGGATGGCTGCTCCTGTGAGCATGCTCCCTGGCACGAAGCGTGCAAGTGGCCAAGAGTTCTGGGCCCTGGGTCACCCTCAGTGCTGGGTAGGAGGGCCAGGACACAGGACTGTGAGCCTCGTTTCTGCTCACCGCCTCCCGCTTCCTCCACAGTCTCAGCACGGCTGCAGTAACTCTTCCAGGTGCCACTGCTCCTGCCCTGCCGGGTTTCTCTCTGGGTCTGCGGCCACAGCTCGCAGGAATGGAGCTCCCGTGCCACCTGCCAAGGCACCATGAGTTAGTGCCCAAACTAGTGTTGGGCTAGAGCAGGCGGGGACGTGACGTGACCCAGAGCAGCAACACATGCACAAACACACTCGCACGTGCACACGCACACCATTGCCCGTCTCCAACTCCCTGCAGACCGCGCTGACTCCTCGGGCTGATCTGATCCAAGCACACCGCTCCCCCTGGCACACCAGGCCCCTCTCCCCACATGGGCCCTTCCTGCAGAACAGCCTGCTCCTCGCTCCACACCCTCCACTGCTCCTCAGCTGCCAGCTCAGTCTTCACGCCTCCCAGAGGAGCAGCTGTCAACACGTTCTGCTGGCCAGAACAGAGAGACAGAGACAGAGATACACAGTGCGAGAAAGGAGGGCGGTGGTGGGGATGGAGGAGGCGTGAGGGGAAGCAGAGTGGGAGGCCAGGAAAGAAGGGCGAGGGTGAGTCAGAGACCGCCAGGTGGGCAACTAGGAGTGAATAACACAGGTGAGGGGTAGACAGACAGGTGAGAGGAGAGGCAGTGGAAGCAAGCCTGAGGAAGAAGAGAGAGCTCAAGCGCCCCTGCAGAAGCTCTTCCTGCCGCCTGGTGAGGGTTTGGCAAACCCTAGCAACAGAAAGGGGCTCCTAGCACGACAGTAACAGTCCTCAGCATGACACTAACATGTTATTGACACGACATAGCACCCACGACACATTACGATATCACCAGCACATAGCTAACATGACATTTACATGCTCTTTATGTGACATGATGCTCACAAGACCATAACATGCCATTTGTATCATCTTTGCAATTCTTTAGCCCAGTGGACTCAAGGGGAAGTGATGGCGACAGGTCCCCCAAGACCCCTACAATGCATAGCAACTCTGGGGAAGGCGCTCAACTGCCCCAAGACATGGGAATTGAGGAGTTCCCCAATTTATAACTCTGCATGAACAGGGAGGCTGCCAGCTGACATCTAGATAGAGCAAATTTGAGGTGTTTGTACTGCACTCAAGGGTAGGTGATAATATCCGCCAGTACACAGAGCACTCGCTGCCCCTGAAAGGCACTGGGAAAGCACACACTGACCTATTCAGTCCTCAGAATGATCCCAAGGTATTGACACTTGTATTAATCCTTTACAAGCGAACAAACCTGGGACCAGAGAGGTTAAACCCCCTCCCTAAAGTTCCCCGGCCAATCGGTAGTGAGGCTAGGAGACAGAGCCACAAAGCCCAACTTCGGAGTCCACCATTTCAGCCTCTATTCTTCCTATGACGTGAAAGGTGGGTGATGAGGCGTGCAAATGAGAGCCCACAGAGCTCCCCAGAACAGAGTACCCCAGGTCTGCAGCAGTCCAGCCCAAAGGTGAAGAGCTAGCCAAAAGCTCAGCAGCTCCCAGAAGCTCCAATAAGCTCAGGATCCTGCACCACTTCCTGCTAGGCACTGACCCCTGGTCCCTATGAAATGTCAAATGCCAGGGTAAGGGCAACAATGCGACCCCAATCAAACCTGGCACGGGTCAGCCACACTGAACCTACCAGGCATCATCTCCCCAGCCTGGGGGTTCTCCTTTGAACTCTTGGGTGACCAAGCCTGCCCCCACCCTCTGCCCGCCCTCCTCCCCTGGTTCCATCCCATTGCTCAAATAATGCCACCATCTTGGTCCTGTCTGCAGGAAGCCTGGTCTCTTGTTAGAGAGAGGGAACCTTTGTCTGCATCCTGCAGGAATATTCTAGGGCTCCATAAATCTTAGGTCAGGCAGGGCAGCACCCGCCAGCAAGAGATAAGGGCAAAACACAGCCGATTAGCATCCTGCCAGAGAAGGTGTGGCTATGCCGCCCTGGATCGGGGAGGAGCATGGCTTTGGAATGAAGCCAGGTCAAGCAGCCAACCCCACAGGCATCCTGCCCCAATTCAGGCCAGAGGACAGTGACATGCGACTCCTCTATGCAAGTCACAGTGACTCTGCTCCCTTTTACGAGACTGGTGAAAGGAAGGCATGGGACCCAGTTCCAGTCAGTGAGATATAGGGGAGGGTCATCTGGGGGTTCTGCGAGGTCTCCATCCCTGGTGAAAGGGAGGGGGAGGCTCGTGAGGAGAGCCCTCCTCTAGGCTGCTTTGGGGGAATAAGGAGGTTGGAGGTGGCATCTGGCAAACACAGGGCAAGAGTCGCCGCTCATTATCTGAGGATGGCAGAAGAGAAAGAGAAGAGCACAGATGCCCTATGATATCCCTTAGCAGCCAAATCAACCCTGGGACCTCCTGCCATGAAATGTCCTGTTAATTAGCAACAAATGTCCACAAAGTTCAAGTTAATCCTGTGTGCTCTGCAGATGCTTGCAGCTGCAAACATGCTCACTGGATACAGTAACTGGTGAATGAATGAAATGAACAAACGAATGAATGAATGAATATCTTATAGCCTGAATTTATTGTGCAAATGTTCATCATTATCAATAATATTAATACCTTAACACCTCATTTATTCAACATTATCAGCAATGGGCTTTTGTTCAGAAGAAAATTTTCAAGATAATTGAAGTTTACACCCTTCAGGCACCAAAATATTATTTTGATTTTAATTGGGTTTGGTTTTAAAAAGACATCTGAAATGTATCACATTTACATCTATCTTTTCTCTCTCCACCCTACCAACATGCACACACACTCGAAGATGCCGAGGAAAATTAATTAAACTTGGCTCAGGTTCTGCCCTTCCCAACGAACACACATCGCTAGCAGAGGTGGGTGGCTGAGGGTCTGGCACTCGCCCCCACAGTCACTCCCCTGCACAGTCACTTCCCATCAAGCTGCCGCTGTCAGAGTGACCACACTTGCAGCCTCCGGGACCCCACCCCCAACTTGGACCGATTTCTCAGTTTTGAGCTCTGAAACAGATTGTCTGTTTGCTGGACTTTCAAAGAACCTTAAATGAGGTTCTGCTGTGAGAGGGCTAGGCCCCAGATGAGAAGGCCAGGTTCCCACCCTAAAGAAAAGATTATCCACTTATGTGACACACATTTACTGGATACTTACTCGTGGAGACAGTAGAGACGAGAAACACCAGCTTTGAAATCTAAGACCTGAGTTCACACCTGGCTGTGTGGACTAGTGGGTTGAAGCTGACCGGGTGACATCACCCCCCCAGCCCCACTTATCCTCACCTGTGTGATGAAACTGCAGTAGCTTGCAGGTAGGTATGATGCAAGGAAGTGAAATAGTACTTAAGTCTCCAAGTCTATAATAAATAAGACTCCTATTGAATGTTGTTCAATAAATCCTCAACAAAGGAGAGCTAGTGTCATCATGACTGGGTTTTCCTGGGCACCAGAAGACAGTGTGGCCTCTGCCCACAGGAAAGTAACAGCTAATCAGAAGGACAGATGACTCCCTGACACTTAGCGCAGGGCAAATAGGAGCAGCCTGGCACAAGGTGGGGGCGAGGGGGAAGCTGGGGTCAGAAGCCCAGTGGGGGCCTAAAATCCACACTGGAGAGGTCAAAGGTGACCTCCCAGAGGCCCAAGGTGGGAATGAAAACACAGCAGTTGTGTACGTTTCCAGACTGCCCTAACAAATTACCATAAATGGGGGACTTACTGCAGCACAATTTACCCACTTAGACTTCCAGAGACCAGAAATCCAAAATCAAAGCGTCAGCAGGGGTGCGCCCCTTCCAAAGACTCTAGAAATAACCCATTCCTGGCCCTCCTTGTGGCACAACTGATTAAAATAGCACTATGAAGCTATCGGCAGCCACTGAAGCATGAGTTTGATCCCCGGTCCCGGAGGTGACCCACATGGGGCAGCAGACCTCTCCTGCCTCGCCCACTGCTCCCCTCCACAGTGTATTTCAGTCCATCTGCCTCTTTTGCTCCCCACTCTGTCTCTGCTGAATCCTCTCACCACCACCACCCCCCACCTGTACCCCAGTTCTGTGTGTATAAATAAATAAATCTTTTTAGAAAAACAAAAGAATCCATTCCTGGCCTTTCCAGAGGCTGTGGCCACTGGTCTTCCCCATGACAGCAAGGCTCTGCCTCACCTCCACCCTGCCCTGCCTCCACCCTGCCTGCCTCCCCTTCCTGTGCGCACGCGTGTTTTCTCTCATCTCCTGTAAGAAGACCTGTCATCGGATTTCAGGCCTGTCCAAGGAACCGGGAAGATCTTACCTTAAGATCCTCAGCTCAATTATACCTGCAAAGACCCCTTTCCAAATAAGGTCACCGTGACAAATTCAAGGCATCAAGACATGGACATATCTTTTTAGGGATATTTAGCCCAAGTGGGAGTCTGCCAGACAAAGGAGAACAAGACCTAACCTCAGAAGCTGAAACCCCACCACAGAGAAAGTGGTGCCCTGTGGGAGAGGGGTTTTGGGTAAGAGAGGAGCTTGGACAGAGCAGATCAACCTAGAGCCAGGAAGCCCAAGGTCCCGGCACCCACAGCTGGCATTGGGGCAGCAGGAAGTTCCTGTCCAGACTGGCTGAGAGCTGAGCTGGAGGGGCTGCGGCTTGGTAGGCATGTGGGATTTCTTTGCACACTGAGATTCCCTTATAGGAGCTCAGGCTAATTCTAGATTCCCCTCCTTTCCCTGAGTAGAATAGAGCTGGGTCTCTGCTCTCATGCTAGCCTGGCTCATGCCACAGAAGCATGGTACCCAGGCAGCCCTCAAGCCTCCACCTCATCTCCAGCAGACACCAGCTGCAAGGTGCACCCAAACTCATCTGCTCTAACCACCCGCCCCAAGCAGATCTTCTGGACTGGACACAGACTGCACTTCGCAAGAGTATACAGTAAGAGTGTACTCTTAGGGCCCTCCCTGGTGGTGCAGCGGGTTAAAGCACAGCATTAAGAAGCCAAAGCCACTTCCGCATGAGTTCGATTCCCGCTTGCCCCGGAGGTGACCACATGGCGTGGCAGACCTCTCCTGACCCGCCCGCTGCTCCCCTCAGCAGTGTACTTCGTCGATCTGCCTGTTCTACT
This sequence comes from Condylura cristata, assembly GCF_000260355.1. Lineage (NCBI taxonomy): Eukaryota > Metazoa > Chordata > Mammalia > Eulipotyphla > Talpidae > Condylura > Condylura cristata. Next base: position 18,817,383 of record NW_004567109.1, on the reverse strand, counting down.
CCCCGCTCTGTCTCTGGCGAAGCCTCTCGCTGCCCCTAAGTCTCTGGCCTGTACCCCAGTTCTGTGTGCACAAATAAATAAAAATCTTTAAAAAAAGAGTGTACTCGTACTTAAAGTATATGCCTATCTTGCCCCACAAATATGTTACATGCATTGTAAAACAATTTATTCAGATCAAAAATGGTATGATAGGGCCCTCTCTGGTGGCATAACAGGTTAAAGCACAGCACTATAAAGCTCTCTGCAGCCACTGTAGCATGAGTTCCATCCCTGGCCAGGGGACAGACCCACATGGCGCGGCAGACCTCTCCTGTCTTGCCCGCTGCTCCCCTCAGCAGTGTATTTTGGTCAATCTGCCTGTTCTGCTCCCCAGTCGGGCTCTGGTGAATCCTCTCACCCCTTACCCCTCTTGCCTGTGCCCCACTTCTTGTAAGCATAAATAACAAATAAATCTTTTAAAAAAGATAAATTATTTGATTTTATGTATTAAATTGCTCAGGATACAATTAAATTTTACTCTCACTAAAGATTTTAAGAAGAGTCCTGTGACTGAAAATGTTTCCTTTTTAAAAGTAAAGCTTTGTAATATAGAGGCTCAAAATTTCTTCAGTCGGAGTATTCTGATCCTTGGTTTTAATTGCTGCTATGGCTGGCACAAGAGGGAATAAAGTTTCCACGCAAGGACGCATTGATCCAGGTGGGAACACAGAGGGGCTGGCTCTGCTTCCCAAATCCCCGTAGTTATTTTTCATTTCCATCCACCAATTATGCAAAGTTTTTTGTTGAAATTCAGGGAGCAAATTTCCATCTTCCCTGATGTCAATCAGGGGTTCTTGCAAACTAATCAAAAGGTGTTACATTTTTATATTTTTAGCAAATAGGTTCTGAAACACTTTGTTTGAAAAAAAAAAATACTTTTAAATAGGTTTAAAGATTTCTGTTGCCAAGTTTTTAAAGTTTACACACACAGGCACTGTTTTAGGTGACACATGTACATCATCTTCTATCACGGAAATCACCAAATGGAAACATCTTCAAATGTTTGTTTTTAAAGTGCTCTCTGCATAATACTAGTTTGTCTCTGAAAGCAATTTATCTTTCAGTCCTTATTTGTATAGCAAACATCCCTGGAGGAATAAGAGAAAGGGTGTATGTGTGTGTGTGTGTGTGTCTAAAATAGCTATTGCCTAAATATAATATGGCATCCTGAATTACAGCCTAGAACAGAAGGGTATTTGTAGAAAAATAGGTAAAATCTGAATAGAGTCTGGAGTTTTGTTACAAGTAATGTACCAACGTTAATCTCCTGGTTTTGACAAATATACCTTGGTTATGTAAGAAGTTACATTAGGGAAAACAGCTTTGCAACTCTTCTCTAGATCTCAAACTATTTATAAACCAAAAATTTAATGTTTAACTCTTGGGTTGAATTACATGGCAAAGCTGGTGAGCAAGTTTGAAACTTTTCTCTTCTTGTACAAGAAAAATGTGTGACTCATCTTTAAGTTCCCTGTCTTACTGGGGGATTTGGACACAAAATAACCATCAAACCTCTCCATCTTGTTACAAAATCATCACCTCTACATCTTTATTGCAGAATATGGCAAAGATTCTACTGTGTCTTAAAGGTCTTATTTTTCTAATACAAACCACACCAAGAGTATCCTGCTTTATTTCATGCACTTTTGGCCTCATCATCTTTGCTTCAATAACCAGTCTTTGAGTGAATTACTTGTTTGGCGTGATCTCTGTAACTTTAACCCAGAATCCTTCTTGTATTGCAGTTAAAGCATTCGCTCTACCAGTAGTTATATTTAGACTGTTTTCCATAAAGCGATGTTTTTATTAAATAAGTTGTTGGATATTGAGGCTGTATCTTCTCTGGTACAGCTCATAAAAAAGTAATTCTTTGTGTATTTCATTATGGAAGCACAGATCTAGCGCATGTCATAAACTGAGATGAGTCGGAGACATCTGTCCTTTCATCCAGTCGTAGAGCAGATCTGCCGCCCTCGTCATTTCCGTAGTAGATTCTACACATGTGCTATCTTTGCCTCTTCCAAGTAGATTTGCTGACAAAGAAGTGCATTCTAGCTGCATCACTTCATCCATTTTGCCCAAGGAGGGAAGAACAAGGATTTTATGGATGGTAGGTGGCCTTTTAACTTTCACTATTAAGTAAGAAAATCTCAAAAGAAGCATCAACATTCGTTACAAAGTAGCTGAACTTACATAAAGAAACTGAGGGAGCATCACATAACTGTAGATGTCACTGAAGGAAAAAAATACCAGTTTGCCTTTGAGCCCGGCTCTCCATTTTTAAGGTTATTATTCCAGAGTCGTCCTCCCCATCGATAGCCACTGTTTCATGTTTCATGATGTCAGCTACCCTGGGTCATCCAGGTCCAAAATATTATGTACAATAAGATATTTTGAGAGAGAGAGAACACATTCACATAAATTTTGTTACAATATATTGATGTAATTGCTCTATTTTATTTTTAGCTATTGTTGTTACCCTCTTACCGTGCCTGATATGTGAATTAAACTTGAATTAACTTTATTCCAGTGCATTTGGATAGGAAAACAGCTGGCATGGATAGGCCGCTGTTATGTGGCTATTTCAGGCATCCTCGGGGGTCTAGGAAGGACTCTGTCACTGCTGTGCTAGGAAGGAGTGGTGCGTTATACTACAACAACCAACCCCCCAATCACTGTGACTTGATGCCACACAGGTTTATTGCCTGTTTCAGGCACATAGGTCCTCACTCTGCAACCCAGACTGACAGGACAGCTTCTTTCCAGAACATTGCAGCAAAAGGAAAAGTGTGAGATGAATGAAACAGCGGTTCTTAAAGCCTCGCCTGAGAGAGCCTGGTGTAGAACCAGGGCCCGGCTGCAACAGGACCAGCATCCCCCAGCCAGCCCACTCCCAAGAATCCTGACACGGCCATGTAACTAAGCCTGCTGGAGGAATGTGAACGATCTGTGGAGAGACCCCCCCATTTGGGGCATTTCTCTTAATCCAAGGCCATCCTGGACCAGCCCGTTGACCAGCCACATGCATGAGCATGTCCAAGCAGAACCAGCCAAAGCTGGTCCAGATCAGAACCACCTGCCTGACATCTCAAGTCCTGAGCCATCATAAACGTGTGCTGTTTTAAGCCAAGTTTGAAGGTATTTTGTCAGCTAAAGGATACCTCAAGTCAGGGCGTGGGTCTGGAGAAGTATGATTTTGAAGCCATCCTTGGGCGCCAGGGGACAACTTCTGCAACCCAGCTGCAGGCTGCAGGTGCCGACCCCTCACAGAGGGACAAGCAGCCTGCCCCAGGACTCTGCCACCGACCTTCGGGGTTTTAAGATACTGGTCAAAAGGGATCTTTGCTCAGACAAAGCTGATTTTCTCAGCAGAGTAACAAGCAAGAGTGGCTGGTATTTGATACTATGATCAGAGAGAGAGCGATAAGAGTCTTCTCCAGCAGAGGGAAGGTTAGGTCACCTAAACACCAAATCAAATTGGAGTCCTGTGAATCAGGAGAGGACGGAAAAACCAGCCTGGATTATACCTGTCTGCGGACTGAAATCTAATCTCTTGAGAGATTATTTCTCCTTGCTCTGATACTTAAGTATTTGAATCTGAAATGTAATAGACATTAAGTGTCTATTACATTTCAGACTAGAGCTAGGGCTCCATAGGTAATGAACTTTACCAGGTAGAAATACATTTGGGAAGGTTTGACTTGTGTGTGTTTCTCCTACAAAGACTGCCCATAGCTTGTATAAGATTCACAGAAATGTTTTGACCCCCGAGAGGCTAAGAATTCCAATGGAAGAGAGTGCTGGAGGCAACATAGGCGTCTCATCAGAGTGCCCGCAAGTCGGTGACTGTATATTACTCTGCCTGTGTGTTACACACCGCAATTCCTCTAAGAAACTGTGACCACTTGGTAAGATTCATGTGTTACTATAGTTATCTATCTTTTATAGGGAATGTCATGGTAGTTGTGATTTGCTGTATCTGTTCTTACTGTAACTTAATATATCCATATTTTACTGTAACATATATAACTTTGCATGATGCTGTAGCTGTTATTTCTATTTGTTATTCATCCACCTTAGTACAGTTTAAATTTATTGTTTGTCTATATAACTGTATATAACTATATCACTGCATCTGTGTATTACAACAATTATATTGCTATACCTTATATTGCTCGCCATGTCGCTGGTTCTGTGACGTGGACCGGAGTCTAGCTGTAGCACTGTACCTTTGTTGCTGGGTTTATGCTGTTGTACTAGGTCTTACGATAGTCACGATATACTGCAACTAAATGTTACTGTGAGTTTGCATCGACGCCAAACAGGAAGTAATCACAGCTGCCAGCATCTTCTCATGGCAGGCTCTCTCCTGCTGTGTGCTTTACATTGAATACATTCCGGAACCTACCACAACAAGTCGATAGTCTTAGACCCATTTTACAGATGGGGAAATTGAGATGGCAGTTCATTAGGTTCCTGGCCCAAGGTCACTCAGCCACACACAGCAGTGCAGGGCAGGGAAAGGGCCTTGAGCTGGGTCTAGCTGGCAACTGTAGCTGTTTGTGAAAACAGCATGCTCTCTCTGTTTCTGTATGTTTAGGGCCTAACTCCAGATAAAGGCTCATTGTGTGACGATGAATAGACACTTGCTGGGTGCAGAATAAAGTTTTTGAAGCTACCAACTTCATTTTCTGACACTTTTGTTGAGTTAGGAGTTCCTGGATTCAGAAACAATTAAGTTACTAAAAGAATCTTGATTGAGTTAGCAGACAATAAATTTAAAGAACAATAAAACTCATTCTCCTGACTTTCAATGAATTTATAAAGAGAGAAATGGCTACATGAGCTTAATTGTTGATAAGCTCTGTGCTTATGAATTTTATCGATTCTAAAATTGCCTACAGGCTGGGAAAACCTGGGAGCCATGACAAATGCCCCCAACAAAACTGTCACCACCAGGCATGGATCCCCTTCCTCACATTCTTCCCCTTTCACCTCCTCCAAACCTTGCAACCTGTAGTGACCCCAGACTTCCAATGAGGCTCCAGAAAAATCCCCCTCTGCTCCCAAAGAGTCCACCGCAGGACTGTGGCCCCATCTCAGTCTGTCCCTCTCACCTTGGCCTGCCCAAGTCACAAGTCCAGAAGAGAGTTCTATTAGAAGCGAAGCCAGTATGGCCCAGGGTTAAGCTGTAATTACTGGAGAAAAAGAAGTTCCTCGAGAACCTCCCTGTGTCCCAACCCACCGCCAAGTGGAGTCACCCAGACGCACCTGTGGTCCCATTTGCTACTTCCCCTTGGACTCGGGTCTTTGAAGTTCACAGGAAGCTCCCCTAAACCTGCCTGCCTCACTGCCTGGACCCCTCCTGGGCTGGTTATTGTCCCTCACATAGGCCCAGATCCCTTGGGGCTCCTCTCCCTGGAGCCAAGGTCTCTCCCCTTCATGGTGAGCCCCCACTATCTCATGGGTGAGGACAAAGCAGCAGCCCCCTCAAAACTGGATAATACTGAAGCATAGTGACTTGAGCTTCCTGGCTGATGCCTAGATTATATCTAGGTTGTTAATGAGTCTCTTTTTGAACATGCATAGCACCAAACAGCTTTAAATCAAGAAGACAGACTCCTTAGAAATCAAGCCTCTAACTCAGGGATAATAAACACAAGCTACCCAGAGTGCTGCCCCCCTGCTCGGGTCCAGTGGGCACCCACTAACCAACCACAGACACTCTCCTTCAGAGCCTGGACTCGGCTTCAGAATCCTCAATCATATCTCAAGCTACCACCAAGTGATCTAGCGTGGCAAAAGAAATCAAATTCTTCTAGGTCATTTCCTTCATTATGCAGATGGAGAAACTGAGGCCCGAAGGGCAAGTCAACTGCCCAGATCCACAAAAGTCAGCAGCAAGGCCAGGATGAGAATCTGGAGCTCCGGGCCTCGGATCCATGAAGGGAGACAATGAAGCTGCATAATGGGGCAGAACTGGGGTGCTGGAGCCTCACTTCCAGGAGGCCTAAAAGCCCTGTTCCTTCCCCCTGAGGTTTCCACAGCATCCTCTGGCCCAGAGAGAAGGAGCCATGCCTCTGCAGTGGACGAGTCAGACAGAAGACGACTAGCCCTAGTCTCCACACGCGTTGACTCATCTGTTCTCCTGGGGACCTGATGAGGAGGCCAGGCTACCACCCCAACTTTACAACTGAGAAGACCAGACATGGGGACAAGAGGCTTGCCTGAGTTCACGTAGCTGCCAGTGCCCCTGTATGATTGTAACTCGGCCTGTCCGAATTGTAGACCTTAGCCACTCAGACACCAAACTGTATGCGCACACGCACACACGCGCACACGCACACACGCGCACCCCCCTGCCAACACTGCATGTATTGCCTCTCCCTAGCAGTGCCAGATAGTATCAGAGTTTCCAATTTTGCCCATCTGGTGGGTGAGCAGGAGAGGTGCCGGTCTCAGTCCGGCCAGCGGGCTCTCTAGGCCAGGCCCCCACAAGGGTACCATTCCCAAGGCTTGGTGTGTCAAAGATAAGTGGAAGAGGGGTGGCCCATGCCTGGCCATTGCTGGGGGGAGGAGGGGTTGCCTCTGCAGAGGAAGGCCGGTCCACCAGGAAGGCCGGTCTACCAGGGGCCTGAGCTGGGAACTTTAGATCATCTATTCACCGGAATTAATGAGGCTTCCCCATGTTTGTGGAGAGGTGATTAAGGCGCTTGTAGCTGCTTTGTCTCCTGTCAATAGAACAAAAAGCTCAGCAGCTCTGTTTTCAGAAGCCTTGGGGCAGTGGGGGCGTGGGCAACGGGGGTTCAGGAGACCTGGCTCTCCTTTGTGCTTTCCTGGCCAGGCGCCACACAGGTGCCTCACACCAGGTCATTTGTCTCACCCTTCCCCAGGCTAGAACCCTCCCCCACTGCTCCCATGTCCTCCACAGATTTACTGAACACCTAACATACACCTCCACCACAGCAGGTCCTAGAAACACAGAAAGCCCAGGCAAAAGACCCTTCATAACTAAATGTACATTGAGTTGATTGCGTGACAACATGCAGCCAGTTCCCTTGGCAGGGAACTGCCAAGGTGTGGACAGGACCCTGCCTCTTGAAGGGGCAGGGGAGCAGTTTTTCTTAGGAAAGTCAACTTGATCAGACATGGCCGCTGAGGGGCCTGCGGGAGCAGATGAGCTGGTGGCCTAAGGCGTGCGATGGAACATGCCACCGCCTGTGGGCAGGGGACGGAGCAGGTCACGTGGTGTTCGGAGACCAGTGGGCTGATGCAGGACAGACTTGTGCTGAAGACAGACTTGGGGGCCAACATGGAGTCCACGTCGTTAGGATCACGTGGTCAGATGTCACTTACATGGAGGGAGACGACGGGGCCCAGGGACTCACCCCGACGGGAGCAGCAGGAGTAGGAGAAAGGGGTGGCAAGAAGGGAGGGGAGCATCTGGGAAAAGTAGTCATCTCAAAATGGGGGGAGGATGCAGAAAGGAAGAGCACTGCTCGTGCCAGAGAAGCCCGAGGGGGAGGACTGGGGCACGGCACAGGTGTGTTGGAGCAGGAGGTGCGGGGGCTCCTGGCAAGAGCCGTCTGGTGGAGACAGAGGTCAGGATGGAGGCAGGCGGGAGCAGAGAATATGAATGTGCCTCTCAAGAGGTGGCTTGGAAGGGAAATGAGAAGTGGGGTGATCACTTAGGAAGCCTCCATTAACATCATTCCTCGAAGAGCCTACCAGTTGGCTCAGGGAGGGAATAAAATAGGACGTGGTGCACCAGGTTCCCTACCTCTGCCGCAAGAGCTGCCTCCGGGCACAGAGGCTAGAGGTCGCCATCAGCTGAATGAGTCAGTAGCACGTGGCCACCCAAGTGGACAAGTTCCAAAGAACAAGACCTAGGAGTTAGGACAAGGACACGTGGCCGTGAGAGGGGTGATGGAGCAAGGTTGTGGTGGCAGGTACAGTCTAGCTGGCCCAGAGACAATGGCCGAGACAGTTCTCGGGCCCGTCCAGGCAGAGGCTGTCTCCGAGCAATCGGGGAGGGAGGGGAGGGGATGCTGAGAGCAGGGTCGGCCTGCAGAAGCGCGGGGCTTGCAGTTTCCTGCCTGCTATTTCATCCCCTGGCCTGTCACCGACACACAGCGGTGGAATCTGAAATCTAATTTGGCCTTTGTCAGTTCTGTAAATGGTGTTCTTTAGGGGTGATTCCCTGGTAAATGGACGGAAATTCTAAATTGGAAATCCACATTGGCCATCCGGGACCTGTTCTCCCAAACTCCAGGCAGGTCGTGGCGTGAGCACTAATGCCGGTGACAAATGGGAAGGCACCAAGCTGCTTAGGCAGCGACTTCAGACAGCCCGACCACCGGCCGCTGGCCCCGGAGATCTAATCAGCCTGGGCCTGGCCCCTGATCACTGTGGCAGTGGAGGAAATAACTAGGCCCCAGGAGGACAGGGCTGGACCTAATTACCAGAGCAGGGAGGGGCTTGGGAACAAGCAAGGCAGTCAGCCCATCAGGCGCCAGAGAGAGGTTGCTGTCCTGCAGGATGACCCTGCCCCTCCCAGGCTCCAAAGTCTTTGCATCCCATGCCGCTCGAGTGCCAGCGGTCTCTGCCGCCTCTGCCTGCAGCTGTGCCTTGGTGGGCAGTCGCCTGCCAGTGCAGCTCCATCCAGGACTAGAAAGTCCCAACTCCAAGGGATACTCTGGCCTCTTCTGCCCCAGGACCTTCTCAAACATTGCACGGGTGTGGGGGCTTAATGGTGCAGGGCGAGCTCAACTCGGTAACTAAGAACGCTAGTGTCCCCAGCATGCTGGTCAACCAAAGGGGGTGAGGGCCTGTGGAGACATGTCCCAAGGCTGGGGCTTCAGGGAGAGGACTCCGGGGCTCACAGGAGGTCTGGTTCTCAGACCCCTTTGCCCTGTGACAAGTTGTGCTCTCCTGGGCTTCTCCAACTTCCCTACCCCAAGCTCCCTGCTCTCACTCCTGCTTCCTGGGGCTACCCCCAAATAAACCACCAACCCCCAAGTCCTCGCCACGGGCTCTCTGATGTCCCTCCAGGCATCGCCTCAGGACCCCGGCTACCTAGTGTCCAGTGTCCCTCTCAATTGGTTCAATGCTCCATTGTCACCATACTGAAAAGTTTTAATAATTTTTTAACAAGGGACCCCAAATTTTCAATTTGTACTGTACCCCAAAATTACATGGCTAGTCATGCCCTGAATTCCAGTACTTTCCATTAAGCCCGACATTTGGGGGATGGGGTTGCTTAGCAAGTATTGAAGTAAATTCAATCAAACAAAGCTTTGGGTTCTATCCTCCCTGCTCTCCCGCTTCTTGTCTCCTCCCCTGCTCCTCCCTGCTCCCCCTGCTCCCCACCCCCTGCTCTGGAACATAAAGTGGTAAGCTGGGTGGGCAGCAACAAGAACAGCTCTCATGGATTTCCCTGGAGCAGACGAGATGGCGTCCAGGGCCTGCACCCCCCATCATCCAAGGCCCCCAGTCCAGAGCGCCTCCTTTGTCAATTAGGGAGTTCCTGTGGTGACCTTGCCCTAAGAGGAAACCTTGTGTCTTCATCTGAAAATGTCATTTCACACAGTTTTCACCATGCTTCCAAAAGCAAGTCTGAAATCACTCGGAATTGCCCTAACACCAAGCCATGATAACAGCAAGCAGCGTTCCGTGGAGAGAGGGTTGTGGGAGCAACGGTGAACCAAAGGCACCAGGTTAATGGACGGCCACGAGAACTAGAAGCAGGCTGGGATTTTAGACAAGACCTATGTGCAAAGGTTGAGCAGTTTGGCCAGGAGAAGGGGTCAGGGTGAGGAAATGCATTTCTCCATTGGAAACAAGACAGCCCCAGAAATGTGGCCCAGGAGTCCCCCGCCCACCCTCCTCTCTTTCTCATTGTGAAAGGGAAAGATGTGAGGTTTGTGAGCACAGACAAAGGAAACCAGGGCCTTCCAGGGATTTGCAGAAAGCAATCACAGATAAGGTGCTTTCACCCGCAGAAGCAAAGGCGCAGGGTTTAACACCTCCTCTAACTGACCAGAGGTCTCGAGGCCCAGACCAGCCCCCGGGAAGCCAAAATTAAATTGCCCCGAGAATGAGGGGAGTTAAGAGTCAAAGTACATGTAAGCTTAATGATAGCAGTAAAGGTCTAATGAGGAGCCTGGTTTACCTCAGTGTGTGGCCATGCTACATCTTGCTCTAAATAACTATCACTTTTTGTACGTGGTCATCAGAGATTCGTTTTTATGTTTTGTTATTTAATAAACTCTATTGCCCATGCATACATATTACACACGCGCTCAGTGACTTTGGGTTTTTTGCTTCCTTTGTTTTGTTTTAGCAATCTATAGATTTGGGAAAACATTAAATGTCCACAGTTATCCACAACTACGGAGAGACTTTGTTCAAGGTGACTCTAGCCCAGACCTCACAGGCCCCCTAGTGGCGGCTACGCAAACTGCAACCCAACTCCTCAGCGCATGAACAGCTTCAAGCAGGTTGGCAGGGGTCTGCGGATGTAGCGCGTGTGAATTCTCTGGGCAGACTGGATCAGGCTGACTGCTTCATGGGTGGTCGTGGGCAAAAGCTGGCAAGGGGCGTGGTTCCCGGAGGCCAAGGAGGTCCCAGAGACTGGAAGAAATAAAAGGCAAAGAAACCCCTCCAGCCAAAGACAACCCCCATCCCGGGATTGGGGTGCAGACGGGGAGAGGCTGCCCAGGGGCGTGAGAGCGAAGTCGCGTGAGAGCCCAGGTCCAGCAAAAGGAAACCTCATTTCCAGGACGGCTGCTCAGGGGCCAAGGTGAAGTGGAGAGTCACAGGGAGGACTCCCCAGGGGGACAGGAATGCGGTCCACGCTGGCCACAGGAAGACAGTGGAGGAAACCAAGTTCCTACTGACCTCAGTCGCTCAAAACATGTGCTCAGGCTTGGCCTGTAGAGAAATGCCAGGGGCACGTGACAAACCTGGGCCAGCTGCCCCTCTGCTCAGAGCATGGGCCTTCAGCCACAGAGCCAGACCCAGGCACAGCGGCACCCGGCAAAGAGCAAAGATTCGGGGCTCCCTGGAAACGCCATCCTGGTGGCTGCTACTAGCCGGCTGGAACCTTCTCCTCACATGGCTCAAATTTTAATTTTAGTGAAGATGGACTCTCCTGATCAGGTTTCTGAAAGTATCTTTTGTGGCGGCTTGGATGCATTACAAGCAACAAGGAAACTTAGTTGGGAGGTGAGAGGCTCAGTTCTGATCAGACTGGGGAACGCTGCGGCAGGGGGAGTCGTAAATCCAGGAGCCTAGTCTCTCGGGGCATTCCCACATTTAACCTTGCAGGGAGATGATCCTACTTACAGGAGCGCCCAGCAACTAGATCAAGGTTTCAGCATGTGTGCGGGTTGAGCTTAGTGACGGGGGAGGACAGCCCCTTCCTGGCCTACCCGCCTGCACCTGAACCCCGGTTCCTGGTCGCCTCACGGGTGCCAGGCCACTCAGGTCCACACTTGGATTGCTAAGCTATGCAGCCAGCATCCCAGGCCTCAGCAGAGGCCCGCCATCAGGCTCCACACCTGGGCTACCTTGGACCACACCTCCCAGGTGTCCCTGCTGTCCACTAAATTTTATGCACCTTTATGCACCTCCTTGTGCACCCTTGGCCCTGCTCCTGGGACCTGTACCCTGAGCAGATGTCCTCTCCTTGGAACTCCCAGGGTGCAGGTGAGGCCAGCAGTCCCTGGAGGGTGAGGGCTGGGCCAGGAGCCCTCTGAGGAAACTGCTCTGCCAGACCTGCCTCGGGGGGAGGGGGGGCCCCTTGGCTGCAGCAACAGCTCTGGGCCCGGCCAGGTGCAGGGGGCACCTCTGGGTCCGGGGAGCACGGGCCACAGCCGGTGTGGACACTCCCTGTACTGGCCTCTTCTGCTCTGTAGAGAATCTTGTCCCTTCCCCAAGGGCCCAAACCCCAAAACTTCCAGACACAAAACAGGGGCACTAGAATCATGCAAGATTAAACTCCGACTCTCTCACTTCATAGCTGTGTTATCTCGGACAGGTGATTTCACCCACCTGAGCACTGGTTTCCACATCTGTGCACGTGGCACAGAGGAAAAAGTCGGAGAGTGGCTCAAAGGAGAGCGAGAAAGATGAACAAATAAGGGGAGCGAGAGTCAAAGATACGCAGAGTCGAACCCTTTGAGGACAGAGGCCCGAGATGGGTGGGATGCGAGGCCCTGAGACAGGCAGAGGTGGGCTTGCCGAGGAGGAGGAAGAGCAGGGAGGTTTCGGAGAAGATGGCAGACGGGGGTGAGTCAGTTCTCACGGCTGCTGAATAATTCACAGGGCAGCCGGGATGGCATATGCTTCCTCGGAGCCCTCCGCCGGCAGGAATACCAGCCTCCTCCCTCTCCCCTCCTCCCCACCCTGGTCGCCCAGGAAACCAGCTCCCTCCTCCTGAGGGAAGAGCTGCTGGGGCCCCAGAGGGTTGGGTGGTGGGGGGCAGAGGTGCCACAGCCTGGGAGTCACAGGCCAGGGTGGGTGCCCGTCACCCAGCCACTGCCAGGCTGGAAGGGAGGAGGAGGCAGGGAGACTGGGCCATCCTCCTCAGAGGGCACTGGAGAGGCTGCAAGTGAACTAACCGAGGTCCCCACAGCCACCAGCCACTCAGAGACGGGCTTGGACGGCGGGTTCAGGGGCACGAGATGCGCTCGGGCCGGCCTGCTTGGGTCTGGCACTCTCTGGTACCCCATTCTCCACCACCTGCTGTGCAACTCTAGCTCTGTGCCAAGCCCAGGCATCTCCAAGGCTGGGGTGGACTTTTCAAGAATGGCTCACCTCCGAGACATGTTCCAGCAGCGTCTCTGGCCTGATATGGACCAATACGGGCAGCTCTGGACCACGAGGACAACACCGCCTGCGTCACTCTGTCCTGCTGCCTCCCACATGGCACTGCCCTCAGGCCCTGGCTGCCACCTGCCTGCCCAGCTTCTTTTGTCTTAAATCCTCAAATTGTCACCAGAGCCCAAGCCCCTCGCCTCAGTCCTACCCATGTTCCAGTCAGGCCGCAAGGACCCTTCCCTTCTCAGGGGACTCCCCAGCGCTGACAGGGCCCACTCTGCCTCACAGGGCAGGCACGTCAACCCAACAGAAAGCAGTATGCGTGGCCTGGCCAGTGCTGTCGGCTGCTGCGTCCCGGCAGATCTTTATTGACAAGTTTGCTGAAGTCCAGCTAATGCTTCGGAAACCACGACCAGTTATTGGCTGTGGAGCTGTGTGTAAGTGGCTTCATCCCTGTGAACCTCGTTTTCCTCATCTGTAAAATGGGAACAGCCTGGGCCCATAGGATTAAGGGGCATAAGAGAGTATAGCAGCTGATTAGTGAGTCAGAGTTATTTAATTTTGTTGTTATTAAGCACGTTGTGGCTAACACTTTGATTAAATGCATCTGTGTTAGCGACCCTGGCCTTTCCTCCGGCTCACCTCCGAGGGGCTCAGGTCTGAAGCTCAGATGCACAGAGAGCCATGTGTCACAAGGGCTAGACATTGAAAACGTCGTTCAATTAGCAAATTTGTCGTGATGGTCTGAGCAGGCCGTAGTTTTTGATTGAATTTTCCAAACAAGATCATTTTATTGAGCAAACCAAATTACATAAGGCTGCATTTGCACTCTTAAATTGAGAGTGACTTTAGATCTGAAAAGGGTGCTACAAAAATAAGTATTGCATATGTTTCAAATTTTCCCAAAATTTCTATTTTTCCCCATAAAGAAAAATAAAAGGTTTTGGCAATTTTTTTTTAACCTAAGCTTTCCAAGTTTCCAAAAATGTTGCATTTCTCAGCCACATAAGGTGAAGAAACTGCCAGAAGCACGGGACTGCATTTCTAGGACACCCTCAAGCTTGACAGCCCCATCTCTGAGTCACCCCACCTACAGCCCTGCAGGTGGGACTGAACCAGAAACCCGTGGCCCCCGCTCCTGAGGGGCTGGGCTAGAAGCTCAGTCTCCCACCCCAGTGCAGGGCCCCAAAACAGGAAGCCAGATTTCCTGGCCCTGGTCCCAGATGGGCCTAGTGTTTTCTCCCCGTCTTCAGTTCCAAGCTTTTTCCTCCCCACTCTCCCTTCCCCTGGTGCCAGCCCCAGTGGGTCGAATTGTGCTCCCCAGAAAGATATGTTGACACCCTAACCCCCATCCCTGGGGTGGCAACCTTATTTGGAAATAGGGTCTTGGTGGTTATACGTTAAGAGGAGGGTGGACCCGGAATCCCTCAGGGAGGAAGAGACACATGGGAGGAAGTCAGAGGAGAGAGGGACGCAGGGGGGCAGCGACAAGCCAAGGACAGTGGGCAGGGGCCAGACGCAGGTGGCCAGGGAGGGGTCTGTCCTCCTCCCCCTCCCCCCACCGCCCTGGATCCCTCAGAGGGAGCCCAGCCACCCACACTCTGGTTTCAGATTCCTGGCCTCTGGCAGCGAGAGAACAACCATTTGGCTTTTAGGGAGCCCAGTTTGTGACGATTTGTCACGGAACCCTAGGACACTGATTCTCCCACCGACCCTAGCCCCCACGGGAAGCAGAGAAGCTTGGGGGCCCTCCTTTCCCTGTGCCCCAAGGTCACATCCGCAGGGAGGCTGACAGCCAGGGCCTTCCAGTCTCCCAGGAGGAGAGGGGTGAGCAGCAGGCTGAATGAAGAACTGTTTCAAAGAAAGGATACTTCCACGCCTTTGCAGTGGCCCAGAGAAAATCACAGAACACTCGCCTCTCTTCAGAACTATCTTGTTTGCTTGTTCATTACCTGTCTATCTCCACCCCTGCTAGACTGTAAGCCAGGAGAGTCCCCTTTGTCCCTCTGGTCACTGCTGTAGCCCAGGGCCTTATCCTAGGACAATGGTTTGTATCCTTGGGAGCTCAGACAAATATTTTGCAAAATAAATAAGGGACTCCCATGGCCAGGCTTTGTCCTGCACCCTAAGGCAACAAAGACACATCAGACATGGTCTCTAGCCCCCAGAAAGTGGAAGACACCAGTGGAGAAATAGGTCATTATGGAAGCCTGGGGAGTGCACGCTGCAAGTGCAGTGTTCAGAGGAGGGAGCAGAAACCCTGTGGGGATGAATGTCAAGACAGCTTTACAGAGGAGACTACTGAAGGGGTTTTGAAGGATGAATAGGAGTTCTCTGGAATGCACTGAGCCATATCAAAAAAGCAGTTAGCCTTGCTTTTGTATGTGACCCACCTTTGTAGGTAACCTCCAAGAGCTAAGAGAGAGACTCAAGAATCAGATTTGTACCTCAGAGCAATTTCTCTGGCTGCTGGGAGCAGAGGATGTATTTGAAGGGGGCCTTGGGAGGCAAGGATAGCTGTGAGCTATCTGTAAGACAATTCAGGTAAGAGATGATGAGGCCAGAACCAGGGTGAGTGGTCTGGACTGAAGGGGAAGGCATGACTCATTGTAAGTGTGGCCTGTGAGACATCAGAGGGAGAGCATGGGCAAGCTCGTCCTATGCATCAGAGGGGACTTGATGACACTGGTTTAGGGGGACAAAGCTGGCTTCCAGGCAGCAATGTCCAGGGACGGGCCGCAGGCATGTCTGGACATCACACCTCCCCTCACCTCCCCAGCCTCCAGGATCCTAACCCCCACCTTTGGGCAAGTTGGGGGAATAATATCCATGCTGGCCCTGGAAAGGAGAGAGGTGGTTTGCCTTGTCCAGGAAGCTGAGTCAAGGTCGCCACTGGCAAGCAGGCAGCCTCACATGGAAGGGTGGGAATAGAGGGCTGAAGCTGTGAGAACATGAGGACAGACACCTTGGTCAAGAAATCTGACTGTGAAGGAGCAGCCGATAAGCACAAGGAGGTCATGTGCCCGCGTTTTTGGACTGAAAGAAAAGAGGCAAGAGATGGGAAAGCCACCACCACGGGTTCCCTGGGGAGCGAAGAGAAGAGACAGGCAAAGGGGAGGATATTTATCTTGGGCAGAAGGACTCAGAATATATGATCCCCAAAAGATCAACTGTGATTGCTGAGAAAGGGCACAGCATTTAGTGTCCTGAACTAATGGCCTCTTTTTCTAACGAAGCTGGGGTGGGTGTGTCTGCTGAGAGTGAGGGGAGCAGTGGGATGCAGAAGCTCCAGGAAGCTCAAAGGGGTTGGTGTAGTCAGCAAGAAGGGAAGCTGAGAGGCGGCCAAAAGATGGACAGTGGATGTCCCAAGCCCCACACCGCCCCACCTGAGGCCAGGACCAGAATGCAGCCAATGTGGCCATGCTGGATTGCTGTGGGTGGGGGCCTGCGTCCCGCATTCACGCTAGGCCTTGCCAGACCACATGTCCTGATTTTTGAGTGGAGAAATATGTTGCCTGCTGTATCAGTTAGGGTCTCAGCAGGAAACAGATGGCACACTCAAATTGGGTAATTTAAGGAGAGTCAATGAAGGGTCTGTGTGTGTGTGTGTATGTGTGTGTGTGTGTTTAAGATTTATTTATTTATGCATACAAGAGCTGGGGTACAGAGCAGAGGTGTGGGGGGGTGGTGAGAGAATCCAGCAGAGCCAGAGCAGGGAGCAGAACAGGCGGATCCACTGAAATACACTGCTGAGGGGAGCAGCAGGCGCGACAGGAGCTGTCTGCTGTGCCATGTGGTTGACCTCTCTGGCCTGGGGATCGAACTCATGCTGCAGTGGCTGTGATAGCTTCACAGGGCCGTGCTTTAGCTCATTGTACTACCAGGGAGGGCCCTGAGGAAGGGTCTGTTTACAAAGGTGTGGGCAGGGTGGGGGGAGCCAGAGGGCAAGTGGCACTGAGGCCTGTGTGGTAGAGACTAGCACTGTCGCCACCCTAGAGCTGCGAGCTCGGGCAGGGGCCACAGTAGCCCTTGAAGTGGGGCACTCACAGACTGGGACCTCAGCCAGCAGCAAGGAGTCAGGGAAGCACCCACCCACGCTCCTCCACCTTGCCGTTTCCTGCTGGGGGCCCCATTGGCTCAAACCCACAGGAGGCAGAGAGTAAAGAGGCCCGGTTTCGGGTCCCTATGGGTCAGCAGGGTGGAGAAGGGCAGAGTGGGCCTGGGGGGCCAAACAGAAGACGAGGCGCCCAGCTGTAGGGACGCCCATCCTTAGGGAGGCTGTCCTGCATGCCCAGAGGGAGCGGACCAGTGCTCATGGTCCCAGAAGGCTCAGCTCATGAAGCTGTGTCGCTCTGTGTTGGGAGGGGAGAGTGCAGAGAGCAGTGGCCACTTCTCATGGTCTCGAAACTTCCCCCTCTCCCCTGCAGCACCTGATTTCTCGCTGATTTCTCGTGTTTTGAGAGAGCTAGTGATCGGATTCTGTGATTAGGAGGAAGAGGGTCGGAGACAGTAAAAAGCCTATGGAGGTTAGGATCTCTGAGACTGGGTGGACAGCCAGATGGACAGACAGATAGACCAGGGACCACCTGCCACTGCCCCCTGTCCTGTTTCTTGCCCATCAAGTACAATTGAGTCAAAGGTGCTAATAGATCCCTGAGAAAGATAGATGGAGTAATCAGAGTAAATGAAATTAACATGCACAGGGTAATCAACACTCATTAAGCCAATTTAGTCAAGTGATGACCTCAGTCAGCTTTTATTTAATCATATACTTAAATGTCAAATCAATATGCAAATCTCACCCAGGCCTTTTCCAATTATAACCCATTAAAACTTTCAAGCAAATCAATGCAGCCGAGCAGGGAGGGCAGGCAGGGAGGAGCAGGCTGGCACCCACACAATGGGCCTTTGTCTGCAGCCCTCCCTCCACCCCCACTCTAGTCCCCTCACGGGCCCACCAGCCCCTCCCTGCGTCCCCTCCCTGACTCGTGAAAGAGCTACTGGCCAAGCAGGCCCCTGGACTGGCCCTTCCCTAACATCAGAGCCACACTCCTGCCTCCGTGCACCCAGCCCTTTGATTTTTGCAGTATCTGTGCCCATTATCTTGATGGAGTCCCCCAAACATGATTAGGTAGAAATTAATATCTACAGTTTGCCAACAACCAGTGGAAGCTCAGAAACCCTGGTGCCTTCTCCCGAGGCATGAGCTCACCCAGCATCACACAACAGCCCGGCAGGGGCAGCCTGTCACCTCATGTGAGCAAAGTGGGGAGGGGGTCCCTCTCTGCCCTCCCAAGCCCGAGTCGCCAAAGTCCTCACACCGCCGCCCCACTGGCCCAGGGAGGCTGGGATGTGATTGATCCATCCTAAAAGGTGTCAAATTTGGTTAATTCATCCCAAGCCTGGAAATAAGAAGTCAAATCCTGCAGTCTTAGCTTATTACCACCCCATCTTCCGCTGACGCTGGCAGCTATGCGAGAAACAGGCAAATAACCAAAAGCCCACAGCAAGGGAAGGAAGGAAAGAGGGGCCCACTCTCCCCAGATTCTGGTACCCCCTTTGCACTTTGCCAAGAGATCTCCCTTCGGTGGTCTTGTGTGGGAGAGACGTCCACTCCTCTTCCACAGATAAAGGGAGTGAGACCGGAGAAGGTGGCGAGGCACCCCAAGGTTGCACAGTAAGTGATGGACTTGGAATGAAAACCAGGCCTTTCTGAGTCAGAGGTGTCAAAGCGCAAGGTCACCCACTCCAGGGAGCCTAGCTCCCATGGGCCCTTTCCCAGGGAGGGGCCCCTCTAGCTTCCATGGCCAGGCTGCTGTAGGGGGGCCCGAGGAGCGGCCAGGACACCCTGCCTGGCCAGAACCCAGCCTTGGACTATACAGCAGAAACCACAGCTGCTTCCCAGGATCAGCCACAAGCAGGCGAGTGAGACACCAGAACAGTCTTGATGGCATCACAGCAGAGCCAGAGAGGGGATGCACCCCTGGGAAGGAATGCCATAGCTGACTCACATAGGGGGCAGTGGTGTTGAGCAGGGGCCCCCAAAAGTAACTGTGAGTGACCAGCGCTGTAAAGGGACCAACACAGGCACTCCAGATGTGCCAGCACCTCTTGCCTGCATCTCCGAGCCATTCCCAAGCGGGTGGAGGAGGAAGGCCCCTGGCTGTGTAGGGGGAGAACTCCACGCCCAGCTGGCAGGCCGAGAGCCAGCCCAGGCTGGATTGACAGCAGTGCCAGCCCTGCGTGGCATCCAAGATGGGGTCAGAAGCGGGGGGGGGGGGGTCCTCTCTGGGTGTTAGCTCTGCTAGTCCCCTGTCGCGAGAGCCCCTCGGCTGTAGCACTGCCAGACGCTGGCCTCTGAGAGATGACCGGCTGGGCACCGGGAAGAGATGTCCGCCTCTGTGCCCCACGCAGCAGCCAGGGCCGGCTTGGGGGACGCCTTGCCACTCCAGAGTCGGCAGGCAGAGGAAGCAGAGGGGACAGGAAGAATGAAAGGGAGAAGCAGGTGGTCATTACGGAGCGTCCGCAGGTACCAAGCACTGGGCTGGCAGCCTGGAAATGCACCATCTCATCCATCCTTGGAACAGCTCTAACAGCGGCGCTACTAATCCCGTCGCATACATGAAGAGGCCAGGCCCAGCTCGGTTTAAGTTTGGACACGAGGGACTGTCAGTTACTGACAGGCTGAAGCCAGGGTGTGAGGGGCACAGCGAGGCTTGGCCATGCAAGGCTCTGTGGGCCAGACAGGAAAAAGCAGGACTTAGCCTGACAAGGGCCCCTTCTCAGGAGAAAGGCAAGTTTTCAAGCATTTTCCCCAGAGAGATGCAAGCTCCTGTCTGGTCTCCAAGGGGAACTGGCTCCCGAGTGGGGTCGGGGGCAGGATGACAGCGGACAGTCAGCGGGCCCTGGAGCAAAGTGGCAAAGAAGGGCATGGAGGTGTGACGGTGCTGGGTGCTGCCCAGGGAAGAGGGGGTTACAAGGGGCTTTGTGCAGACGGCAGGGACCGCGCAGAGAACCCTCACCCCCACGGGCCTCCAAAGACTGAGCTGCCAAGGCCGCCAAACACACCGGGGGTGCTGAAACGCAACAGGAAGGAACTGGAGATGCCTCCCAAGCCCCAGAAGAATGCCCGCCCAGGAGAACGGAAAAGCCCAAGAAACCCTGGACATCAGAAGAGCAGTAAGAAATTCCAAATGGGACCCTCCCTGGTGGCGCAGTGGGTTAAAGCACAGCACTGAGAATCTAAAGCCGCTTTCTCATGAGTTCGATTCCCGCCTGCCCCGGAGGTGACCACATGGCGTGGCAGACCTCTCCTGACCCGCCCGCTGCTCCCCTCAGCAGTGTACTTCGTCGATCTGCCCGTTCTGCTCCCCACTCTGTCCCTGGTGAAGCCTCTCACCCTCCACATCTCTGGCCTGTACCCCAGTTCTGTATGAATAAATAAATAAATCTTTAAAAAAGAAAAGAAAAGAAATTCCAAACGAGTGAAAAAATGTCTTCCTTTCACACAGGAAAGACAAGAAAAGGCACCTTTGTGACCTGACCTCCATCCTAACGAGCACCTAGGACTCCAATGGGGTGTCTGCAGAAGGCCAGTCGTGACTGTGACGCCAGCAGGCCAGCCCCGGTGTCCCCAAGTGAGGCCTGCTAGTCAGTCTTCCCTTGATCTGAGATACCGCAGGGGTTTGAAGAAGCCTCCCTGACTCCCTTCAAGATGAGCAGAAGGCGCTGGATGGCGCAGCTGCTCAATGCATCCTAAAGGCCAGCAGGGGAGGGGGAGCGGAACTTGCCCTGGGTATCTGGGGCTTGGGGGTGGCAGGGAAGGAAGAGCAGGTGCAAAGGCACTGTGGTAAGAAGCTCAGAAAGTGCTCCCGCCACCTACCTGGCCAGCAACAAGGCAGCACGGGCTACAGGCTGACCATCGGCACAGGCAAAGCCCTCACCCACCACGACGCTCATTCTTCTCACCCCTCCACTTGCCTCTGGCGGGCACCGTCTGGCACGGGCGTACAGCCTCGCACAGGGCGTCTAGATAACAGGCTAGAGAAGGCGGCACTGTCCAGCTCCGCTCTCTCCTGGGGCTCCCCCCACCCCCATCACATAGGCTCGGTGTTCATGGGGACTCTTGAATCAGTAGCTCCTGCCCAAACCGCTCCCCTGAATGCCAGATGCACACTTTCAAGTGCATCTCTGATCCCTGCATTTGCATTTCTAACAAGTCATTTAAACTCAGCGTCTCTAGGCAAAATGATTCCACCTCTTCCCCTCCACAAAACCTGTTCCTGCCTCTCCTCCAGATTTCCCAGTCACTCAGGCAAAAACCTGGAAGTCATGCCACAGTGCCCTCACTGGGCACGTGGTCACACACACACACATACACACACACGAGCCACAACTATGTCCCTCTAGTCTTAATGTCTCTCTCTCACACACACACGCACACACACATAGACACACACACACATCCCAGATAACCACTTCCCACTATCTGCACAGACACCACCCAGCTCACAGCCACTGCCTCCCCAGGACCACTGGTCCCCCTTCCCACTGGTCTCCTTGCTCCCCACAACTCAGCACCCTAGAGTACACTGGGTTTCACCAGCCAGACTAGCTATCGCCTGAGTGATTTGTTCTCTATACAAACCAGCCCCTTTCTCTCCCCTGCTCAGCCAGCAAATCACGCCCACGGGACTCTATCCTAGGGGAGAGCAAGCCCGGTCCCGTAACTTTGCTCCGCTCCCCTCATGATGGCAGCTGTCTTGCGAGCCTTTCGCTAGTCACCCCTCTGCATGGCTCTCCTCCCTGCTGCATGGCACGTCCTGCCATCCACCCCTGAAACTGACACACAAGCATGCCCTAGGCTCAGGCCATATTTCTGTCATGTTCTGCCTGTGACATTGCTGGCCATAGGTTCCCCTGGGATGCCCTCCCTGGGGGTGTGAACACCCCCATCTCCTGTGACTACCTTCCATCTCCTCTTTCCCGCTCTTCATCTGACCACACTATCAATGGTGAAACCCCAGTTTTATAGAGTAGGCCCCCTTTTCTGCTTAATATGAACCCCTTATCCATTTCCACTAATTCACTATCACTAATTCTCTGACCAGTCCCTCGTCCAGGTCTTGGGGTTGGACTCCAGACTTGCAATTATAACTTAGTCCTGTCTACAGCACTGCAAGCCAACACAGCAAAGCTTGTCAATGCCTCTCACTCTATGCACACGTGGGCCAGTTACAATCCAGTCTTCAGTGCCAGAAAGTGGACATCATTCAAATGCCATGTCTCCTTCAACACCTGTGTCTAGCCTGCAGCTTAGCTCTGGTCTAAACTGCCTCCTTAATAATGCTGGTGTCTGACTCCTGGTGGCTGGATGCTATCAGGCTGCCTCCCCCAACTCACACTCCAGCGTGCCAACATCAAAGAGGCCTATGCAACGTGCAGAGTGTTTGATCCCTTCATCAATGGGTATGTGTCGAGTAGCTATTGCTGCATAATTCACCCCTAAACCCAGTGGCTTGCAGTGACTATCCCTTGTTGTAACTCATACCCCTATGGGATGGCCAAAGTCAGCTGGTTTTGGTGGGGAGACACTCATGGACTGCAGATAAGTGGGGCTGTCAGCCAGAGGCTCACTGGGGCGCATGGTCTCTCAGCAACAGCAGAACTGTGCAAGACATCTTAAGACCTAGGCTCAGAATGACACATCTCAGCATCATCCTACCGTCCAAGGCAAGTTAGATCTGAAGGAGTTTCCAGCAGTGGGAAATAGATTTTGCCCTTGAAAGCATATGCAAAGTCACCTAGCAGCGGACAATGGAAGCCATTCACCACCAGAGCTTCCCATTGCGCACTGCCCATTACACCTCAACGCCCTGACATGGAGACCTCTGTGAGCTGCCCAGCCACCTCTCTGCCTCAAAGGTCCATTCATTCCCAGCTTCCACAGCTCCACGAAGGTGCCTCATTATTTCCCAGGTTTCCTGGGCACATGCTAGTTTTTGTTCCTGAGGTTCCTCTCCCTTTGCAGCTCTGTGCCACCTGCCTGCCTTGCTCTGTGGCCTCTTCCTCTTCTTCTGAAGAGCAAAGAGGATGTCATCAGTCTCCACTCACATCCCCATCACCTCTTCTGCATCAGAGCTCCCTCTGTCTCCATTTTAAGGACACATGGTTCATTCCACATTCTGCCGGATAACCTGGAATCGTCTCTCCAGCTCAAATTCCTTAACTTAATCACATCTGTACAGTCTACTTTTCCATAGAAGGTAATATTCACAGGTTCCGGGGAAGGACCTGGTCTCTTTGGGGAGCCATTATTCAGTCCACCAGAGGCAGTTTTCACATGTCTTCTTCTGACCTCTCCTCCCCTGGCACATAGTAGGTGTTCAATACACA
Organism: Condylura cristata; assembly: GCF_000260355.1. NCBI lineage: Eukaryota > Metazoa > Chordata > Mammalia > Eulipotyphla > Talpidae > Condylura > Condylura cristata. Next base: position 18,794,127 of record NW_004567109.1, on the reverse strand, counting down.
TGATGAAGGAAAGAATGAGGGAGTGAGAGAAGGAATGTGGCAGCCACTGGAAGTGCCAGGGTCTTTGTCAGGCTGGCTGCAAGTCAACAGTGAAAACTTAAGCTACTGAAACTATGCCCTACATTCACCATAACAGAGAATATTCTCTGTAATAAATAAGAGATCAAACCAAGCCCTCCGTGCAATGCAGGAACCAGGTTTCTTGAGCTAAAAAGGAAAGCAATTCCACCCAGAACTGCAAAGACAGCTGTGACTCACCCCACAGAAGCATTAACCCTTGTCTGCTCCTTGTCATAACTGCGTGGACAAGGGTGCCAGCCCCGTGGGAATCACCCCCACTCCTTTGTATTAAACAGAATTGTGGATTCGCCTCTGCGCTGGTCAAGTGAGGGCATAGTCCCTACCCTCACAGGATTGCCAGTCCAAATTCCTTTTGAACATCTTTGAAACGACCAATCCTCAGCCCAGCATAATTTCCAAACACATGGGAGCTCCTAGAAGTCTTCATCTTGCATTTTCAGAGCCCCTCCTGGCTGGGCACTTCTGTCCATCACACATGGAGCACCACCAATTTGGCAGCCCTACATCAACCCTTCATTCATGATGGGGTTCTCCCAACCGCCACAAGACTTCTGGAGCCTTCTGCTTCATGAGGGGGCTCTCCCAACTGCCACAAGACTTCTGGAGCCTTCTACTTCATGCTGAAAAGCTGGGGAGGCATTTGGGGAGGGGAAGGGGGAGCAGCCACCAAAAAGACATCCCAGGGGCCAGTTAGGCATCAGAGGGCCAGGGAGAAGTGCAGGCTGGAGGCCAAGGAGTGCTCTGGGAGTCTCCATCTGCTTACAGTGACCCATGCCTATGCTTGCTTCTAGACCATCAACAACACGCGAAGTGTGAGTGTAGGTGAAACAGAGGTTTGGAGAGGTGCCCGAGGTCAGACAATGGCGGCAGAATTGGAACTCAAGTTCCCATGTTGGGTCAAGGGTAGGCGGGTGAGCAGGCTTGCGATCAAGTTCAAAAACTCCAGGACACTGAAGTTGGGGCTTGAGCGAGCACATCAACAGGAGAGCTTAGGGGGTGCCTGGAGCCTTCCCTTCCCCAAGCACAGGGGAACTGGTTGCAGCTGGCTGGACCCAACCCACTGTGCTCCTCAGCCACACTCACAATTTCAAGACTGGCAGGCGAATCAGGACTCCAGAGACCTCCTTCTACCTCTAGGCAGGCCAGGGAGACCCTCCTTGAAAGACAGTAGCATTTGAGAGAATCTGAAACCAAAATATTGAGCAAGAGAGGGGTGAAGAGAGTGGGAAGGGAGCCCGGGAGTAAGAGCATGAGGGTTGGGGTGGCCGCCTGCACGCTGAGGGCTGAGACGCGGATCAGGGCTTCCTGGAGGCGCTGCTTCCTGCCTGCGAGTTCAGCTGTGGGTCCCATTGCTCCCCCACACCCATGTCAACACTCTTGCTCGATCCCCGGCTGTGGGACAGCCGGATCACAGAGGAGGCCAGCTCCCACACAGTCCCCAGGAAGGCAAGACTCAGGGTGTCTCCAGGCCTCTAAGCATCCACTTCTTTCAACAAACATTTATCGGACACCCAGGATGTGCCAGCCCTGGCAGTGAGATGATGAGTGAAAGGCAGGCCCGTCATGGCCCCAGGAGACACATTTGAGTGAGGGCCACAGTGAACCGCCTGATCGGCAGTGGACATGCAGCTCACAAGCCTCACGGAGACTGGCTTCAAGGTGCAGGCTTCCCTGCGAGGCTTCCCTCCGTGGTACGAAGTCAGAGGCACAGGGGGTTGGCCAAATGCAAGTGGACGGAGCGCCCAGGCAGAGGGGTGGTGGCGGCTGCTATGCAGGCCAGTGGCTCTGGGCTGACAGGATGAAGCAAAGCACCTGTGAGCTGCTCCCGGTGTCACAAGTGGGCGAGCAGAGAGCATGGGACGTGGGTGGTCCAGAGGAGGCAGAGTGACCACCCGCAGCCAGCACCGATGTCAATCCAGTAACATAGATGATGCTGATATAAATATTAACAGGACTAATAAGACCAAACACGTACATAGAATTTACACTATGCCAGACACTGATCTAAGTTTTTTCATTGAGCTGTAACAGGGTGGTCCCCAGGAAAGGTTCCAGGTTCCCTGCCCCGCGCAGGGGAGGGTGGAGCTGAGCAGGGAGAAGAAGCTGGAGAGGAGACTGGAGAAGAAAAGAAGCAGGATAGAGAAGGAGCAGGAGCCTGAGGGCGGCACAGGGAGCAGAGGCGTGTGAGGCAGCGGCTCTTGTTTCTTGGCTCTGGACTGGGTGAGACAGATGTGGGGGAGAGACCGGTGGGGAGGTTCACTACGGCAGGGCAGCGTTTATCTTGATTTCAATTGTGCTCTTTTCCTTCCAGACTTGTCTGGCCACTTTTGATCCTTTTCTAAGAGTCCCCGCCAGGAGGTGCTTTAGACTTGTGGCGGGCTTTCAGGCCTTGCTTTGGGCCAGTCCCTTTCGGGATGGGTAACGTTGGATGTTTGATTTAGAAACTATATTCTTTGTCTTTTCTGAATTGCACTGTAATTGTATTAAAGTTCCTTTGCACGAAAAATCTTACAGGTTTTGTCCTGATGCAACAGATGGCAGAACCTATTTAGAGCAGGCAGGTTTGGGGGTTCAGGGGTACCCCTCTCCTTGCCCTGCAATAAAGCTATTTCATTCCCACAGCAAGTCTAGGAGGTAAATCTATTTTACATATAAAGCCCAGAGATGCTAAGTAATTTTGCCAAGGTCACACAGCTGGGAAGGGTTCCTGTATCTATACCCAGGCAGCGAGCTCCAGCACCTCCCTGTTTATCAGGGCCTGCTCTACGCCATGACTTGCTCAGAGCTGTATGGGCACAGCCCGGTGGGTTCAGAGAACAACCGTAAGGTGTGGACACTGTTGGTGCCATTTCCATCTTGCAGGGGAGGACACTGAGCCTCAGAGAGAGGGTGGGACTTGTTCAAGGGCACACATCCAATACAGAGAGCGCTGATCCCAGAGCCCAGGAGTCCCGAGTTGCTGGGTGTTAGAGGGAGTGAGGGAAGGCTCAGGGAGGTAGTGCAGTGGGCTGAGGCAGCGCCACCTCCTGGGATCACTCAGCAGCAACAGAGACTCATTCATTACTCAAAGAACAGGGATTTGTTGAAATTGCACATGTGTGTGTGTATGATATAATAAAAGCAAATATTTGGTCTTTGTCTCGGTTCCTAAAACCACTGTGCTCTCCAGAGTACTGAGTGTCTTTTGTATGCTAATGAGGTGGTGCTGGGCCCCTGGAGCTTCCAGGGGCTGCTACCCTGAGAGACCAGCCCTGACTAGGGGCTGCAACTCTCAGCCCCGCCCCCACAGCCCGCCTCCTGTGAAGGGCGAGGCTGGAGGCTGAGTGAAAACCAGAAGCCCATGATTTAGTCACTCCTGCCTGTGAAACAGAACCTCCACAGAGCCCGAAGGGTTTGCGACTGGAGAGTGCACCACGGTGGGGAGCGGAGGTGTGCCCAGAGAGGGCATGGGTGCGCCCCCTCCCAGAACTCACCCAAACATCGCCTCCATTTGCCTCTTCCTGAGCTATAACCTTTATAATAAATTGGCAAATGTAAATCAAGTGTCTTCCTGGTTCTGTGAACTGTTCTAGAAAGTTGTCAAGCCTGAGAAAAGAGTCATGGCCATTGGTCGAAAGTACTGGAGGCCCAGAACCTACAGCTGGCATCTGCTCAGGTGGGGGACTGGACACCTCACCTCACAGTGTGTGGAGCTACTCTGGGTACCAGAAGTGAATCAGGTGGCTAGACGTCCTGCTGGTGATGGAGAACGAGAGAAGTGGCTGTGGGAAAGCACCACGTATTTGGTGTCAGGAATGCTATGAGTAAAAACTGTTCGATGAGCCGTGGCCAAACGTGGAAAGTCTCCCTTGGGTAAAGAAAGCTCTTACTCCTGATGGGTGTATCTGGGGCAGCTCACGTGGCCCTCTGCTCACACCGCAAGGAAGGAGGCCAGCGCTTCCGGGGTGGGGGAGGAGGGGTCTGATCCTGAGGGAGCAAGGTGGGGTAAGGTGAGGGCTGCACCTGTAAGGGTTACAGGTGAGGACGAGCTGCAGGCAGTCACAGAGTGCAGGCAGGCTGGAGGACACTGAGTGACAGCCAGAGAAGGAGGCGCCAAGGCAGACGCCCACCTCAGGGTAGGCTCTGAAGGCTGACCAAACTTGACACACCAATGGGGAGCAGTGGAGGGGTCGGGGTATCAGGCTGAAAATGTTCACAGGCTGAGATGCCAGGGTGGCAGAACAGGGCGCGGGGCAATGCCTCTACAGCCCAGGAATATTACTGCATGTCAGTTTTGTGGAATTTTGCTGGGTCAAAATGTAAGCGAGGTTGACAGCCACCCCATCAGCATGACAGAGTGGCAGAATGGCTGCATACGCAGTGTATTTCAGGGGGACAGTGCATTGATGGCCGTCATGGACACGAACGTCGGCGAGGGTGAGGCTGTGGTGAGCTAGCGACCCTGACCTCTGTTCCTCACGACCCAGGAGGAGGGGTCTCACAGGACTCCATCCAGGCACTGCTCTCCCATCAGAACAGAGATTTAGAGAAGGAAACAGAGGCGTACTTGTTTGTTTGGGTTGTGAAGCATTGCAGACAGAGTGGCTTACACAACAGAAAAGTATTTTCTCACAGCTCTGGAGCCTGGAAGTCCAAAATCAAGGGTGTAGGGTTGTGTGCCCCTGAGAGCTCTCTCCTTGATTTATAGATAACCGTTTTCTCCTGCGTCTCCATAAGGCCTTCCCTCTGTCTGTGTCCCTGTCTGTGTCCTAGTTCCCTCTTTATATAAAGACCCCAGCCATCTTGGTTTCAAGTCCATCCCCATGACCTCATTTTACCTTCATCACCTCTTTGAAGGCCCCGTCTCCAAACACAGTCACACTCTCGTCCCAACACCAGCATCTCAATGCATGAATTGCGGGTGGGCAGACACAATCTGCCCCTCCAGGAAAAGGGGTTAAGAAGCTGATCAAAGTCAGGACTGAACTGAGAGGGGCAGCCATGAGCTATCAAGGGTTTACTCAGGGAAGACTTCTTGGAGAAGGCAGGATGGCAGACAGAATTTGGGGCAGATCAGTCCAAGGGTGCACAGGCCCATGGAAGAAAGGGAACCCCCTAGATGCAGTGATGGAAAATTGAAGAAGGAGAAACTACCCAGAAAGCTCAGTCCCACGGGCTACTTGCAGACGGAACCCTGTAGTACTGATTCTAATCTTCTCAGAGCAGAGATAGGTTCAATAATAAGGAGCTCTACGTCACCTCATGCCCATTTTTGAGACTTCAAAATTTTAAGAAGAGAGAATTTGGGACCTCACCTGTCTAGACTCCAATCAGGGTGCTGTCATGGTTTGCACTTGAGCCTCAGTTTCCTCATCCATACAGTAGGAATGGACTGGCCCCAATACAAACCTCCCACAGGGCAGGTACCAACCTCAATGTGTGGGGGGGGGGGGTGCGCTAAGATGACACCCTGGAGGCACCCAGCACTGGGACAAGGCTCAGTAACTGACAGCCAGGGGATAAGTCTGCAGGTCTTGGATTTTACAACCCCTTCTGTAGAGCCAAGCCCCTGACAAGGGGTCTCACCTTGCCATGTGCCTTTGGGTGGGGGAAACAGCCAGTACCTCCTGGACCCTTGTATTTCTCTTCCCTTGACCATGCTAAATAAAATCACAACCTAACACGCCCTAACTTGCATCCTGGTTTTGTACTCTTTGTGGAACTTGTGGGTCTAACATATTCTCTACTTAACTAAATATTTGTGTCACATTTTCCCTGCTTTACTGCAGGAATATTTGTGTTATGTTCCCCAGCACCTAGAAAATACCTAAACCACAGGAGATGCTTAATAAATATTTGCTGCATTGAGATGAGGGAGGTGCTGATGTTTTAGGGTAGGCTCTATTGTCCTTTCTTTTCCTACAGTTAAAGATGAGGATTAGGAAACTGTAACCCCAACCCTGTCCAGGTCTCCTTGAGTCAGACCAGTCAACTTTGTAGGGAGAAGCAGGCTCTCAAGTGTAAAACCTCCAACTGGAGCAGCTGTATCTGAAAAGCAAATCACCCTCCCTGCGGTTTGCCCATCTCTGGCTCAGGGAACTGAAACACCTCATTTCATGGCCTCTGGTTACCACGGGACAGCCCAGGATGGGCCTCTACCAGGGG
>NW_004567109.1:18784975-18787773 GCF_000260355.1 Condylura cristata | reverse complement strand
CTGAACATCTCTCTGCTTTCAATATGCGACAAGATGAGTCCTCGCCTATCTCAAAATCTCCCCTGTCTGCACACACTCTAGTCTATGCTTGTCCCACCAATGGCAGGATTCAGAATGGAAACAACCCCTAGTATGCTCGGAGAAGTGCAGGCATAGAGGGACACACCTGTATATGCGCATGTGTGTGCACATACATGTACACATTAGTTTTACACATGGATACACAAATACCATCAAAGCGCATGTGCTGTCCTGGTCCTCAGAGTGATATCAAAGGGCACATTGTACAGAGCAGAGCTGGCCTTCACATCTGAAGGATGCCTGAACCAGCTCCAGGTCCTCAGTCCCTAGAGAAGGTCATGAATCTGAGAGCCCCTCAGACAGTTGGCTGGACAATCTCAGTGTTCCCAGATGATGTTTCAGGAGTGATCCAAAAGTCCTGTTTTCATGTCTGGCTTCTGTACTGGTGGTGTTGATGGGTGGAGTCAGTACCCAGATAAACCCAAAGAAAGCACCTGAGCCCACAGGACAGAATAGCCAGAGATCCTAGTGCCTTCAGGTCCCATCTAGAGAGAGTGGATTGGGGCTGGAGCTGTGCCTGGGCTAGGACACAGATGGAAATGAGCTGAGGTTGGGGTTGGAGATGGAGCTGGAGCTGGCTGAGTTGACACTGGGACTGAAGCTGAGGTTGAGGTTGACATTGGGATTGGAGCTGGTACATGGCTAGAGCCTTGAGCCTGTTCTGGAAAGCAGACATAAATGCCTGGAGGGTGTCAGCTCCAGCAGAGCTAGAAAGTCAAGAGACAATGACTTGCTTGCCATTTGCCCAGTTCTGCATTAAGCAGAGGTTGATGAATGACTTGGTTTCATTTTGTCTACTGAGATGAAATAAAAGTAACACAATGCCAACCTGAACCTGGGGTCTGTCCTAAAACATCAACAGTAAAAGAACCAGCACTCTAGCTAGCCCCTTTGCCCACCCTGGTGGACATGGTTCTTCCTGAAGCAGGGGGAGGGACAGACTTCCCCTAAGTGACTACCAAGAAGAGTCTGGACCCGGGGTGTCAGCTAATGTCCCCAGACTCTCACCACCACTGCCTGCAGGGTGAGCGCCTCTCTCCTTCCTCACCCTCCATGTGCCCAGGACTCAGCCCTTTGCCAGGAAAGGCCCTAAGAATAAGATCCACAGAACTGGGCAAAAGATGGGACAAAATTGGAGTCAGCTCTGAACTGAACCCCACTACTGTCAAGCTGTGAAAATCCCATTAGAAAATAAGCAAGAACAAACAAGCCAGTGGTGTGAACCCTGTCAAGTCACTTAGACTTGATGAACCTGTTTTCTCATCCGTAAAACTGGAATGACACACTTTACCTCAAAGACCCTCCGTGCACTTGGGGTGGGGAGGGTCTAGGGACATTAGCTGACACTTCAGGTTCAGACTGTCCTTGATAGCCACTTTAGGGGCAGCCTGCCCCACCCCCTGCTTCAGGAATGTAAAGGACCACATTCACCTCAGGGTTTTGAGGTCCTGCTCCCCTAGCTGGTCATATGGGTTAGGAATGGGGCTTGAATCTCAGGACCAGGCGTCCAGAGCTGGAGCAGGTGTCAGAGTGAACGAGAAGGGACTCCAAATACCTTTCAGATCCTTTCTCCAAAACATGCAAGGTCTGCCCTCAAGTGAGACAAGGCCAAGTTCAGCAGACTCTGCCCCACCGTCTCCCCGAGAGTAACAACATATGTCCATACCATATAGCCACACTTACTGAGTGGCTACCAAGGGGTGTGTGTAGGGAACTCAGAGAGAACAAGGCAAGAGTCTGCCCTGTAAGAGCATCTGAGAGACAGAGGCGAGAGAAACTCAAGTTACCATCTCACAAGAAAGACCAAGAGATACTGTTTGAGGTTTGCCAGATAAAATACACGATGTTCGGGCCCTCCTGGAGGCACAACGGGTTAAAGCACAGCACTAAGAAGCTAAAGCCACTTAGCATGAGTACAATCCCCGCCCCGGAGGTGACCCACATGGCGTGGCAGACCTCTCCTGACTCACCCACTGCTCCCCTCAGCAGTGTACTTCCTCGATCTGCCTGTTTTGTTCCCCACTCTGTCTCTGGTGAAGCCTCTCACCGCCCCTGAGCCTCTGGCCTGTACCCCAGTTCTATCTGCACAAATAAATAAATCTTTAAAAAAAAAATACTTGATGTTCAGTTTGAATTATGTGGAAATAGCAGTGGTATTATACAATAATTGGAATATGTTGAGTACCATGTAATACTTGGAATATTTATACTAAATTGTTATTCATTGCATATATCTGAAATTTACAATAAACTGGGCATCCTTATTTTTAAAGTTGATGACCACAATCACAGGTGAGGCAGCTATGGTGTGATACAAATCTGCACCTGGGTCAAGCAGCCTCAAGTTCAAGTTCCAATTCTCCCACTTTTTGACTGTGTGACCAAGAAGCAGTCTCTTCACTTCTCTGGGCCCATATTTCCTCTTTAATGAAATAAAATGTATATCTTGACCTGGGTGGTATTTACATAATGGTTTCCGATAATTTTTTTTGTTACATTGTACATTTAGAGTTGATGTAATTTAGGAATGTACCTAGACTGCTCAATAACAATAACAAAATACTAAAATTTTCAAATGTCTATTGGGATTGGAGCTGGTACATGGCTAGAGCCTTGATTCTCTTCTGGAAAGCAGACATAAATGCCTGGAGGGTGTCAGCTCCAGCAGAGCTAGAAAGTCAAGAGACAATGACTTGCTTGCCATTTGCCCAGTTCTG
>NW_004567109.1:18737494-18784860 GCF_000260355.1 Condylura cristata | reverse complement strand
GAACTCATGCGGAAGCGGCTCCAGATTCTCAGTGCTGTGCTTTAACCCACTGCGCCATCAGGGAGGGCCAATACTATACTTTTTTATATAGGAATGCAAATACTACTAGAAGTCCCAAAGGTGATGATGGCAGAGAATAGGCAAAGAACATTTCCAGCTGAGAGAATCCTTGAAGACTTCACAGAGGAGCTAACATCAGAACTGAACTCTAAAGGAGGAGTTAGCTCTCTCCAGGGGAAGGCACTAAAAACAAAGCGCATTGCCAAGCAGGCCCCGAGGCTCAGGCTGCATTACTTTCAGAGCCCACTGGGGTTGACTGGCACTTAGTCTTCTAAGCATTTGGAAACAATGCTCAGACACGGAACATTAACTTTCTGTCATTTGCTGCAGTCACCACCACTCCCAGCTGCCTCATACCTAGCAGCTTCACTAGCTTCCTTGTAGCCTTGTCTCTAGGCATTGAATTTATTGTCCTACCAGCATGAAAAAAGGAAAGGTATACAAAGCTCCTCAAGGGTGTAGCATGGACAATGGAGGTCTGGGGGAGAATATTCTAGAACCTAAAGTTAGAAAGGTCAGTATGACAGGCCATGCTGAGTTGCTGGGTCTTGTATGTCCAGCTGACACCATATAAAGGAAGCAGGGAGATAGGTAGGTAATTAGAGGTCATAGATCCTATATGTCAGGAGGGCCAGAAAAGGGCCTTGTAGAAGGCCCCTCACGGGACCTGACTCAGCCACAAAGGCCACCGTCCCCCTACCACCACCAGGCCAGCCTGCAAGAAATGCCACCCCAGTTGGGGGTAGCAGTTACATTTCCAAGGTCAAGACCATCCTGAGCGGGACCCCCTCCCTGCTTCCATTTCGGCTGATATAAAGCTAAATGGCGCCAGGCCTGTGTGCATTCACATCAGCACAACAAGATGCTTAGTCAATAAAATAGTTGAGCCAAGTGAACTCAGCATGCTACTCCAGGAGGAGTTTTTTTTCCAGGGGAAATGTTATCATTTTCCATCCCTGTTTAATGAATCATGGGAATTATAGCAACATTACAAATGGCTTTCCACGCAGACTATTACTTTGTTTCTGCAGGGTTCTAATGGCAGGCCTGCTTCACTGAGGGCTCAGCCTGCCCCCGGCTAAGAAGCATAATGGTATTATTATAAGCAGTCCCCCTACAAGGCTTCAACCCCAGAGGAGTGGTCGCCTGGGACCTTAGGAATTGGTCTAAAGTGGGAAGCCCCAAGTGATTGACTTGGGGTTTCCCAGGGATTCTGCCCAGGCATCCCAGGCATACTCTGCTGAGACCAGACACAGGGGGCCAGATTTCCCAGAACTCGGGTCAGAAAGAGGAGGGTTGAGAAGAGGAGGGTCATGAGGGGGCTTGGGAGCTTGCTTCCTTAGCTGAGTGTGAAATGGGGTAGGGCCTTGAATGGGACAGACTCAGTGACTAGAGGCCTTGGAGTCCTCAGGGATGAGGTATGGAATACAAGCCACAGTCCTCACTGAGAATGCCCAGGGCCCTGGGTGGCTCCGACCATGGCAGATACCAGAGGAAGCAGGCCGAGTCCCTGTCTATGAAGCTTCTAGTGGGCACAGAGAAAAGCTGAATGGAGGGCATTCCTCAGGGCCCTGCTGGGAAGTGGAGAATCCAGACACCTTGGGGAACACAACACGAACACACTGCACCAGAGGACAGCCAGACTCCCCCGAGCAAACGCTTCCCACCTCAGTGAAAGGATGGTTCATGAAGCCTTGTTGCTAAGCCCACTGCTGCTCCCTGCAATGTCCAGCAAGAGCCTATCTGTCTTAAAAGTGCTATTTGACCGTTAGAGCAAAACCCGTTTGGGGTGATCTCCTGACTCACCAACCCCACCTGGTCACAGGTGAGCTTAAGGTCAACACCTGAACAAAGCTGAGGCAACCAGATCCCATCCCCGACAAAGTAAGCCGCAGAATGCTCTGCTGTGCCCCAGGGCCTTGGACTCTGCTACCATGCAGGAGGGGCACAATAAATATTTAGTGAGTGAATGAGCGGAATTTGGAACTTTTAGCTGGGAATCACAGGGAGTGGGAGCTGTAGATCTAAATCACATGAACTTCATATGCCCTGGAGAAAAGACCCATTTCTGACTTCGGGGAGTCTTGGGCTGCCTTGTCCCTGGCTTCTCAAACTCCTGGTTCTCTTCTAGTTTCCTTTGAGAAGGTCCAACCTCCTGACCAGAAGGCCCCTCTTCTTGCTGAAATCTGTCTCCATTGCTTACAACCAAAAGGCTTCACCAACACGAGAAGAAATGTTAATCCCTGAAATGTCCTGTTCCCCCACAGCCTGATGCTCTGGAAGCCACACCCATGCCTGTCTCTGCCAGGCTAACCCAGTTCACGGTTATCAGCTCTGATGGGCTCTGGCTCTGACGTTGCAAGGACCCGAAGGCAGAAGTGGCAGCATCATGGGACACCAGGTCTGCAGGAGAGGCCGGGTGGGGGAGGGGTAAAGTACTTTACCTCCTCACCATCCAGCTCTCACTCCACACTGGCTTCAGATGTGGGTTGTCCATATCACACTCCTCCCTGTAAACCGGGGGCCAGGTTTAACAGTCCCTGACTCCTCACCTCCCTCCCACCCACACATACAGGGGAGGGGAGGAGGTGGAATCAGAGCCTGAGAAACCTGAGCTGCTAGCTGAAGCAGGAGGAAGGGGCACCCCAGTCCCCAGCCCACAGAGGCTATGCTCCAGCTGGCTGGATCAACTCTTTCTTTCCTTTCCGTCCTTCCACCCTCGCCCCGGGTGCCCAGATACTAATTATAATGACCCGGTGAGTTACAAGACGGTGAAATTGCTTCCACCTGAGGTTGTCACGGGCTGGGGAGAAATACCAGGACTGGAAATTAAACTGTGCCAGCAGGCCTGAAGGAGTGGGAGCAGGAGAGAGGAGGGAGGAGGAGGGAGTGGAAGTAGGAGAAGAACCTGAAGCTTATAAAGTAGTGTTTATGGAGTGTCGGGAAGAAGTATCCTTGGCTGACACACAGAAATGACTGGGGGCTGCCTGTCTGCTGCTGGTGACCGGACACAGGGTGAATGACCAGGAACTGGCAGAAGAACCAAGGTCACCTGGAGACCCAAAGGCACAAAGAACAAAGAATAGCAGACAGCTGCCTGGGTATGGTTGGGGCGCACACACACACACACACACACACGAAATTCCCCTCTTGCAGGCTCTGAGAAGCCCGGGAAGAGGGAATGAGCACCTGGAGCATGGCCCAGACTCAGCAATCCTTTTCATCTCCAAGCCCAGCCTGAAGAAATTCTCCCTTCCTATTCCTATTCCTAAGCCTTTTTCCACTCTGGATTGTCCACCCTGTGCCGTGACCTTTTCAAAGGGGATGCTTACAGGCCAACCCAGCACAGAGATCCAGGGAGCCAGGGAACCTCCCACCACAGGGCTTAGGTGTCGTGTCTCTGAGATCTGTGCTGCACCACAAAAATTATCCTGCTGCATCAACTGCAGGATTGACAGGAGCCGGCACAGGTATGGCTAGCCCCCTTGAATTCCACCAGATTATTAGGGGAAAGGTCTCTCCTGAGCTATCTTAACTACTTCAGGACATAGAAAAGGAAGGAAATTTTCAAGATTATTTTTATGAATCAGCATAGGATTAATAATACCAATATCCAACAGAAAAACCAAAACAAACAAAAAAAAATGACAGGTCAATCTCACTTATGAACGTCCCTGTAAAATTTCTAAATAAATAGCATGTAGCATGTAGAATCTGAAAAATACAAAAGAGAACAACATAGCATGGTCAAGTAGGGTTTAAGAAATGCTAGGTGGTTAGTGTCAAAATATATATTAATATAGTTTACCACTTTAGAGAAACTAAGCAAAAATTATCTATATAAACCAGCAACCATTCTTAATTTTTTGATTCTTAATGAAATAAGCACAAACAAGTAGTTCCTAACATGATAGAATAAACTCATCTTAACTCCAGATTCTAAAAGCATTCCCATTAAAGTCAGGAATAAAACCAGGACAACCATTATCTTCTTTATTACCGAACACTGTTCAGTAGGTACCAGCTAATGGAATTAAATAAGAAAAACCAGTTAACTGTATAAAAAATTGAAAAGGATAAAAGTAACAATTGCAGGAGATATGAATGTATAACTGTACCCCAAAGAGAATTAATAAAAGAACAATTACCAATAATAACAAAATTTAATAATGTGGCCAACTACAAAATTAATATGCAAATATCAATGGCCTTCATACTTAAAAATGACAACCAATGGCCTAACGGGTTAGGACACAGCTTGTAAGCTAGCTGCAGCCACTTCAGCATGAGTTCAATCGCCTGCCCCGGAGGTGACCCACATGGCACAGCAAACCTCTCCTGACCTGCCTGCTGCCACCCTTAGCAGTGTACTTCATCGATCTGCTTGTTCTGCTCCCTACTCTGTCTCTGGTGAATCCTCTCACTGCCCCTTCACCTCTGGCTTGTACCCCAGTTCTGTATGCATAAATAATCTTTAAAAAATCCTTTTAAAAAAATGACAATCAGTGGGGCATATAATGGGGAAAATATGACATTTATAACAGCAAAGAAAGAAAGATAAAATGACTAGGTGTTAAATACTACTGAGTAAACCAAAAGATAACTTGAGCAATAAAGAAAAAGATGTTCTTGGACAGGAAGAATTTATATCATGCCTTCATTAGCACATTCAACCAAACTTTCAAAGAATAATTAATAACAATCCTTCCCAAATTCTCAAAAACAAAAACTGAAGAGGGGAAACTTCCAAGCACACTCTATGAAGACAACATTATCCTGACTCAGAAACCAGACAAGGAGATCACAAAAAAGAAAACTATAGATCAGTATCTTTGATAAAAATAGATACAAAAATCCTCACAAAATACCAGCAAAACAAATTCAGCAATATATCAAAAGAATCGTATACCATGATCAAATGGGACTTATTTCAGGGATGCAAGGATGGGCCAATATATGCTAATCAATAAACATGATACACCATATCAACAAAAGAAAGGACAGTGACTATATGATCATCTCAATAGATACAGAGAACGTATTTGACAAGATTCATTTCAACATCCTTTTTACAAAAGGGTATTGAAGGAACATACCTCAATACAATAAAGACCACTTACAACAAACTCACAACCAACGTCAGGCTCAATGATGAAAAACTGAAAACTTTTCCTCTAAAATCAGGAACAAGACAAGGATATCCACTCTAACCACTACTTTTCAATGTCATGTTGAAGTCCTCACAAGAGCAGTTAGACAACAAAAAGGAAAGAGAAGTTATCCAAAGTGGAAAGATAGAAGTAAAACGATCACTACTTGCAGATGATGTGATAACATATATGAAAATCCCAACGATTCCAGCTAAAGGCTATTATAAATAATTAATACAACAGAGCAGCAGGCTACAAATTGATATACAAAAATCTGTTAAATTTCTATGTACATGTAACAAGCTAGCAGAATGAGAAATCAAGAAAACAATTCCACTTAAAGTTGCATAAAAAAATTAATACCTTAGAATAAATTTAAGCACAGAAGTGAAAGACCTGTGCACTGATAGCTATAAGATATTGTTGAAATAGAAGTCACAAAGAGACTGAAAGGTATTCTGTATCCCTGGGTTAGACGAATTTACAGTGCAAAAATGACAACATCACCTAAAGCAATAAACAGATTCAGTGGAACCTCAATCAACATCCCAACTGAGGAACCATTCAGAAAATATTAAATTAGAACCATAACTCATACCTTCTCCACAATGAATTCCAGATAATTAAAGATTTTAATATTTTTGAATGAAACAATGGGTGACTTAGAAGAAATAATGAAATAAAAATGTAATAATCTTAAAATAATGTAGCTTTGACAAATACTCAGAAGCCAAAAGGAAACACTGATATATTTAACTATATAAAATATGGAAGCTTCTCCATGCAGAAACCACTGTCAACAAAGCCAAAAGACAGACAAAAAATAAAAATTAGAAGAGACATCTACTGTCTCCGAGATAAAGCATTAATCTCACACTTATATAAAAAGTTTTCTTAAAATCAATAAGAAGGTCAATAACACAATTAAAAAAATGAGCAAAGGCTATAAATACAGTCCACAATGAAGGAAATAACTCTTAAACATCTGAAAAAACATTCAAGCTCATGCATAATAAGAAAAATGGAGAATGAAACTACCTGCTGTAACTTTTACTGAGCAGACTGGCAAAAATCAGGAAGTTTACCAGCACACTGTGTGGGTGAGGATGATAGGACACAGACTCTCACACATTGCAATGTTATGGTGTCTATGGAGGAGCAAGCAATTTGTCACACCTGCCACAATCACAAATGCATTGTTACAGCACTTACAATCTAGGAATTACAGTCCTACACTACTAAAGTAAATTTCATCAAGAGTGACCCACTTGTCCACATGGCCCCCATAGACTGCATTATACAGCCTCGGTGCTCGTAGGTTATGCCGGCTAGGTTTCCGTGGTTATTTTCATCACAACAATGAAATCACCTAAGGACACTTTTCTCAGAACAGAACCCTGTCATTAAGAGACGCATGAGCACATTCCGAAGGGTAAATATGAACATGGATGAATGTGTGTTCTTGTTCCTTGTATCATTGTTTGAAATAGTCGGAAGACAGGGAACAAGGAACTAAAGAACAGTGATTGTTGACATTGTTTATCATAAATTGTTTATCATGCATGCATGAGCTACTAAGTAACCTTTAAAAAGAATCCTCCAAGCACATACCTAGAAGAACTGAGAACACAGGCTCACACAGCAACTTGTCACAAATGTTCATGCAGCACCATTCACAATAGCTAAAACGTAGAAACAACCCAAACACGGCTCAACTACTAAATGGATAAACAGAAGAGCAATCTATGCTATGGGATAACATTCAGCAGTGAAGAGCATACTACAACAGAGGTGAACCTTAAAAACGTTATGCTGAGTGAAAGAATCCAGTCACAAAAGGCCACATACTGTAGGACTCCATTTATATGCAATATCAAGAACAATGACTTTGCACAGAGACAGAAACTAGACGAGTATCAGAGATAAGAGGAGAAGGAAATGGGAAGGGACTGCTCACAGGCTTGGAGCTCCCCTGGGGGGTGATGGAAATGTTCCAGAACTAGAGGGTGGAGATGGTGGACAACTTTATGAATATATTTTTAAAACACTGACTTTTACCTTTAAAAGGGTGAATTTCATGGTATATGATAAGTGAGTTTCATTTTTTTGATTTGTAATGAGAGAGGTTCTTTCTGTTCTGCTAAGGTTGTGAAGTGATAAAAACAAATCCTGGAACCCTGTGGGTAAGAGAAGGGGAAAGTGTTTCCTAAAAATATGCCTTTCCATGCCTAGGCTACCCGGAAGGACACACAAGGAACAGGGAACAGTGCCCCGTGGGAGGACAGGAGGCTGGGGTAGGGTGTGGTGGGGGGTCTTTTCACTGTAGATACCCTTGAACCAGGAGAACTGATTACCTTAAAGATTAAATGGAATTCATTTTTTTTAAATGAAAGTGACCCTTCTGTCTGTCAGAGGGGGGCCAGAGTCCCTGTAATGAGTGCAGGCTGCACTGATGGCTCAGAGAGACGAAGCCTGGGACAGAGGTGTCCACCAGGCTGGGGCCTGAGTGGTCCCCTGCAGCAGGCAAAGGGCCAAAGCACGGGCAGATGCTAGCAAAGTCCAAGAGGACCCACATCATGCGAGGGTCCAATGATGGCGGGAAGGACTGGAGCAGGGAGAAGGACTCCCGTGCTCAGTCTTGGAGACAAGAGTCAGCAGCTCAGGGTGCAGGTGGCGCCATGGCTTGGATAAGCATGAAGGTGCAGGGAGAGGCAGAGAGAAATTGGGGGGGGGGGCATTGCTGAGCCAGTGGAGTCAATGACATTCATGTGCCAGCCTTAGCAGGGCACAGGTACAGGGAGCAATGAAACAAAGCCCCAATCCATTGATTGCAGAGGGCTGTGATCTGCCTATGGCTTGTCTCCAAAGTCCCCCATGGACAATGATGTAATGTCGGGTATCAAGGGGGTGGACAGGAGCCCCCCTCTAGGGCTGCTGGGCTCCAGAAACTCCTGGCCATGCTTGAGCGTGAGCGTTAGCAAAGATGCTCAGCAACTGAGGCCGCAGCAGGCCAAGTGGCCGCCACTTGTGGGTGAGCCTCACCTCCACCTAGACATGACGCTCGGCAAGTCACAGAAACAGGGTCTGCACTGGTACAAGACCCCACAGCCTGCAAGCACCAAAAGCTGTTACTACCCCGGGCCTGTCAGCACCAGGGAAAGAAACCCAGCGCCCTCAGTAGGCAGCAGCTGTGCTGTGGGGGGTCCTAGCCAACCTCAACTTCATAGCAGGAAGGAGCAGAGGGGAGGACAGGGTTTTGGAATGGCCGTGATCCCTTTCTCCTCCCAGCCCACATTCTCATTCACCCCTCCAACGACCCAACGGATAGAGGCTGTTGAAGGTCCTCACTGCCCACGAGGAGGAGCAGAGAATGGGCCCGGAGATACAGGCAGAGTTCAGCCTTGTCTCCACGCTCCAACCACTCAGGTTCTTCCTAGAACAGGAGCAAAGCCAAGCCCAGAAACCTAGAGCCCTGGGGCTGATGCCAAAACACAGCCGCCCGGGAAGTATCCCTTCCTGGCAGCCTGGCCAGTGGCAAAGGCACAGCCACCCCTCCCCCGGCACTAGGGCCCAGTCTCCTGGCTTTGGGGCCCTTTTCAAAGGCAGGAGGCAGAAAGCAAATGGCCCTCTCTGATCACCCCCGTCAATCCTCTATCTGGGCCTAGGACTTATTTTCAAACCAACCAAGCGTCAGAAAGTCACACATCAGGCTTATCTCTCCTGCCACTCATATCCGAAAGGCTTTTTCCGTCCCCGTCATTCCCAGACAAATAGAATCCCTCCGCACCCCAAACACTAATAAATGTCTGAGCTCAGGGAGCAGCACCCAGCCCTGCGGAGCACCCAGCCGACCCCCGCTGTACTCAGGTAAGAGAGCAGGTCCCTCTGCCTCTGACTCTCAGGCCTGGAGCAGTGAGGACTCCACGAATGCAAAGAAGTCGCCATCTCCCTGGCCTGTGCTCATGGCTGCGGCCACCTGCCTCTGCAGCTACTCAAAGCTCATCTCTATCTCTGGCTACTGGACACAAAGGGACTGGGGGCTGAATCTTTGACTTCATGTGGTTCATAACAGAGCTATAGCCAGGCTGATCCGGACCCCAAGCTTCCACTACCTGGAAAGCCCCCTCCCTGGCTGAGCTGTTTGCCTGGACACTGTCAAGTGGCACTGGCTTGGCCCCCACAGCAGGGTGAGGCTTTGAATGTGGTTTCTGGGTGCAGTCCTCCTCGGCGGTTCTTAGCCGCGGGGCTGTCATTTCTCCATTCTTTCATTCACCTAACAAACAGTCATCATTCAAGGCACAGATCTAGGAATTGCCTGGAGAAACCTGGGGGAAGACTGGTGAGGCTTCTGCTGTCAGGGCGGGAACACTGTGATGAGAGAGGCAAGAAACCCACAGAGGACAACAAAGTGACAGGATGGAGCGGGCAGGGGGCAGTGGGGCCAGTGAGAGGAGAATCAACGTGGTGGGGGTGGATCCCGGAGAAGGTGGCATTTGAAACAGGACCTGGAGCGATGACCCAACCTCTGGGAACCCCTTTCCTACAACAAGGTGGATAATATTTTTCCCCCTTTTTTCTTTTCTGAGTTTCTCTTAGCTCTGATTTGGAGAGGTGCCTTTAAAGGAGAAAATGACATTTTGAGATCACTAATTTGTACTGGTGCAAAATGGCCAAATGGATGCCACTTCACGCCATTCAGTGTCGTTTAGGTCAAAGAAAGACCGTTTCTCCCAGAACGCAGCACACATGACCCCCGACACACTACACAAGCAGGTAGGCCTGGAGGAAATGGCTGGCAGTGGTCAGCAAGCTACGGGCCGAGGCCAGCCCAGACCTCTGAATCAAGGATGCTCCTGCCTGAGCTAAGAGGCTGGGACAGCCTGGACCCCTGAGCCAGGAGATGCTGACCCTCTGTACTGCCTGAGTCAGTTTTCCACTGGGGCCGGCATCCACCACAAGCCCCTTGTTCCTGCTCTCAATCACGCCAAGAGGCGAAGCCAGCGGAATCCAGATCAGTGGCTGCGCTGGGAGGCCCGCTGCACATGAAATCATGTCCCTGTGACCTTATCCCCCGCCCACGCTACCACCCCTCTCCCCACCCCCTCCATCCAGCCCGACCCTGCCTCTGCCTCCCGGCCACCAGAACCCCATTTCCCTTCCAAGTTCCTGGAGATGGTGCCCCAGCCAGTGGGGGCAGACAAGCCTGAGGCCCAGAGGGTAGCAAGGGGAGGGCAGCCAGAGCACTGGCAGGAAGGTGCCATGTGTCCTCCCCTCCCAGGGCCCAGCACTGCCCTACAAATGCGCCGCCCCTGGCCAACAGCAGGAAACTGGTCCCCACTAAGCACATGTCAGGACTGATAAACACTCGTGGGGAAGGGCGGGGAGGCCCCTGGAGCCAACTAGGCCTCCCTCTGCCTCTAGGGCAGATGTGACAGGCAGCTGTACCCCTGTTAGACAATGAGGTTTCCAGGGTGGGGACATGTCTCACTTCACCTCTAGCCCAGGGTCCCAGAGACCAGCCGGGGCCAGTAGGGACATCAGGGGGATCTTCCTCCACGCCATTGTCGGTCTTGCCCAGCAGGTCTCAGAGCAGAGACCTGGCCTCCACCCTCTTCCTCTCCCTGCCTCTGCTCATCAAGCGGGAGCGCCCCAACTCCGCTGAGTGCCTGCCGGCTAAGCGTGGCTCCTGGCTTCAGACTCTCCCTACAGTCTTTCCAAAATCTCTATGAGCCTTTGCATTCTAAGCAGACGCGATTGTATCAGATTTCCCCGTCTTTCCAGCGGCTCAGCTCTACCCAAGTTTGATGAACTGATCTCAGTTAGATAAATCGCATCAGCTGTCGGCTTTGCTGAGACTCGGGGAATGACATTTCCCGTTTGCTTGGGTTTAATGCGAAGGAGCCGTTCCTGCGGTAAACCTTCAAGGCCAGGTGAGGCGAATAAAGAGTTTTATACAAATGGCCCCCGTCTGCCAATCCAGGGCATTCTGGCTGGCTTCTCGCTCCCCATGGCTTCTGGAAGGCTGGGAGCCCGCAGACAGCAGACCGCGGAGGGCGCCTGGGATGAAGCCTCTCTCTTGACTTGATGGTAATTGGCAGCATTTCCATGCATTTCCATGCGGGATTATGCCATAAATTTACTTGGCTCCAAACAGGGATGCTCACAGCAAGGACTGCAGGGGAGGAACAGATTGGGGGGAAGGGAGGGGTGCGCCCCCGGATCTAGGCTTAAGGTTCTTGGGACACCTCTTTCACCCCAAAGTTGGCTTTCTCTCCCAGCCTCAGGCAGCTTTTACTGGCTGAATCCCCCTGGCAGGGAGACCTGAGTTTCTGCAGCCAGCACAGCCCCCAGGAGCAGAGTTACCCCAGTAAGACAAGGGACACGGGCTCCGGCAGGAGGATCTTCCAAGCCTCAGACTGGCCCCAGAGCAGGTTCCCGCAGCTGCTCAGCTAGTCTGGTGGACCTTACTAAGCTGGCCTTGCCACAGGAGCCCAGAGCGGGGGACACTGGGGCGCAAAGCAAGCAAACAGCTGTGGGTTGAAAGCATGTTTCCCGGCAATCTGAGTCCATTAGGAATAATGACTTGTAAGGAGGGGAGGAACAGTCGTCTTAATAGGGACCCCGGAGGTGAAGTGGACACGTGAGCAGACACACCGACACCACACACACTTGCAGGACACCTTGCGCATTTCACCTGCACTGAACACGCCGCTCACACATCACAGTCACCTACACGCTCACAGGCAGGCACACAGCCACAGACACACGCCCGTGTGCCCACATCCACAAATGTGGCAAGGACCTGTGTTTGATTTGTGATAAGTTTGGGGGTTTTTATGAATATCTTTTGCAAAACTAATTAAGAGGGATTGAAGCCCAGAGCAGAGCTAATGAGCTATTCAAACACCCTGGCATCAGCCCCACTGGCGGGGTTCAGAGATGCCTTGAGCTATAGGCAGAGAGAAGAGACGCCCCCTTGGGGGCTCTCTCTACAGCAGAAAGTCTCAGCATAGAGGTCTCGCAGCTTCCTCCCCTCCCAGAGGCCTCCAGCAAGGGCTGGAGGTCAGTGGGAGGGGACACCATGTGGAAGAGGCCACACTTTTGAGTTTGATTCTCAAATTTCAGCATCATCGGGAATGCCTGGAAGGCTGGACACACTCCCTGGCCTGATCCACAAGACTGGACTGACAAATTTAAGTGATCTTAAATTTCTCTTATTAACGACTATTTTTGATTGAGATGACATCGGCTTACAACACTGCTATGTTTTAGGGGAACAGGCTCGCTACTTTGGATATATGTCACCTTACCATGTCCATCACCAAAACCCCCATATTCCTCAGCAGAGTCCATCAGTCCTTCCCCCGCTGTGGCTCCCCAACCCTCCTGCCCGCTCCCTCAAGCCACCTCGGATTTCCAGGGTTTGTTTTGGTTTGGCGTTATCTGTCCCATTGTTTTGTCTCTTTATACTGACACTTAACTGAATTCACCTGGTATTTATCTTTGAGAACTTACATTTCTACATGCTCCCAGGTGATGCCAACCTGGAAAAGCTGGACCTGAGAGGTGTCCAACTGCAGCCTCTATTCTGAGAAGAATCTCCTGGATGGGAGTAGTCGCCGAGCCTGAGAAAACAAGGACTTACTAGGGGGACAGCAAGGACCCCGATCTTCCCTGGACAAGAGGACATCCATCACCCTAAGGAGGATCGAAAACCCACCCAGGACCCCAGCAAGGAGACCCGTGATCTGTACCCCAATGCATCAGCCAAGCTTGTCCACAGCCATTAGCCCATGTGAACTCACCCAGCCCTTGCAGTCTGGGGTTCCCATTTGACAGATGAGGAAACTAAGGTGCAGAGATGAAGCCATGGGCCTAAGATCATGCAAGGAGAGCAGGGGTCCCAACCCAGATCTCCTGTCTCCTTTCCAAGAAGCTTCCTGCACAGGAAGGAGACGCAGCACCACGCCCCTGGGAGGGGTCAAAGACAGGAGCTTCCAGATGCTTTATGATTCACAATACGGCTACACACGTGCCAGTCAGCCACAGGAATGCAGCACTGAGTTCTGCTTTGTCCTTCTAAGACCCAGAACTGACAAGAAAAGCCCAGCTACGGCCACAGCCACCACGTGGAGTCACATGAGGCCAGGGAGGGAGAAGGTGCTGTGTCAGCGCGAAGCCTACCCAGCAAACCCTGGCAATTTCCCCTCCAAGTCTCCAGCTTGCCCTCTATTTACTGGTCCTGCCTGCAACACATGTTGACGCATCAACCTCTCAGAACTAAACAGCTGCCTGCAGGATGCCGGCGTCGCCAGGGCCAGCAGAACAGATGAACAGAGGGCTGGGGCATTCTGCAGCTCCCTCTGGGTCCTGTCAGCTGTCCATGAACTTGCTGGGGACTGCAGGCAGGGGAGACTCAATGGGCCTCTCCCTCCTTGCCTGCCTGTCAGCCCCACCTCCAGACTAAGCCTGAGATCCAGGTTCTTCCATTTATAATTAGTCACTATTGACTGATCAAGTCAATGAGTGCAGTGAACTGAGGCAGGAGGCGGGAAAAAATGTGAGCATGTGAACGGTCATAGTCCATACAACATACAACTCCAGCTACACTCCCAACATGGCAGGTCCTTTGAGACCCGACTGCTGAACGTGGAAGCCCCAAATAAAAAAACTTTGTATATCATTCATGACCAAGACTTTTCACCTGCCATGTCCCCAGTAACCCTACAGCATCATTTTTATTACCTCTAATTAATAGGCAAGGTAACAGACAGAAAGAGGGCGCCACTGAGCCAGGAGAGTGCATTCTGACTCCACAGCCAGTATTTTCTACTTTGTTGCAGTTTCCTCATGAATTATCTTTCTTGAGAACTCCTATTCATCCTTCAAAACCCAAGTTACCCCTCTGCCAGACCTACCCACCGCATTTGGTTCTCTCCAGCTTTGATTTCCCTCCAGCTTTGATTTTCCTACAGATACATAAGTCCCTGTATCTAGGGCCCTTTACCATGACCCAGAAGTCCCAGCAATCTGGAGCCTGCCCCCTTTTCAGCCTCTCTTTAATGCATCCTCTCCCTGGGCTTTGTGCAGTTTTTTCCAAAGAACTTGCTCCACTGTCTATCAGAAATCTTCACACATACTGTTCCCTCTGCCTATAACACCCTTCCATGACTGCCCTTCCCAAACACCTCTTTATCTGGTCACCTCCTTCTCATTCTTTATATTTCAATGTCACTTTTTTAAAAAGCCCTTTTTACCCCAGACTCCTGATTAAATCAGGACCTTATTGGGGTCTTGTACATCAGGGTCCTGTGTGAGACCCTGACTTTTTTGTGTTCATAGCAACTATCAAAAAGTATAATGGCGGAGTTAGCAGGATAATTATTTGTCTCCTCTCTCTCTCACATGACGATCAGCCCCACGAGTGCAGGCTCTTTGTCTACCTTGCTCCTCAATCTATCTACAAGCTCAAAAAATTATTTCGAATGACAGTTACTGAACACCAAAGTACCTGACATCAGAAACAATCTCCGACGACGGTGACGTCCACCACAACCTCCTGACGCCACGGGCGAGTGACTGCTCACCGAGCACACCTTCCACCCTGCACAGGTGCTCGGTGACATGCTCATGTCCCGGCACCTGGACTCTTCCAGGTGTAAGTGGCACCATGTCACACCCAGGCACTCAGAGCCACAGGGTCACACACAGGCAGAGAGCAAGCGATGTGGCCCTGCAGCCACACTAACACTCACGTGCAGAGACGGCGACGCGGGAAGGCATACCCCAGCCCGCCACTCCCCTTCCTGCCCACGAACACACACACACACACACACAACTAGTTCCCAGTGGTGTCTGGACGGGACTTTAAGAGCCTCGGGGACAACCCTTCTCAGCAAATGGCTCTCTTTTGGGGGTCTCCCAGAAACCTTCTGTTCCCTTTCAGCACCCTCTCTCCCTTTTCTCAGCCTCTGCCCACCCATCTCTCTCATCCCAGCTTCCAGACTGTACATTCAAGGCTGAGCAGGTGTGAGAGGCATGGCCGAGGCAGGCGAGGGCCCACTCAGCAGAACTGTTTACTACTTCACAACCACTGGTAATTATTTGCTCTCCCTTTTTTATGCATTTCCATATAAAATTACTCTCTCTGATTCTTGGGAAGAATTTAAATGAGAAAATTGCACAAAC
Source organism: Condylura cristata (assembly GCF_000260355.1). Taxonomy (NCBI): domain Eukaryota; kingdom Metazoa; phylum Chordata; class Mammalia; order Eulipotyphla; family Talpidae; genus Condylura; species Condylura cristata. Next base: position 18,769,462 of record NW_004567109.1, on the reverse strand, counting down.
AATGAAGCCGGCTGGGTAATGAGGAGCCATTGTCATTTCTCAGGTCTGAGTGTTCTCACCCCAGAAAACAGGAACTTGATTGCATATAGGAGCCTGAATCCTGTGGCTCTGGGGGGTGTCAGAAGAACTGGGATGAGAACACGTGCACACGTGTGTGGACTTCTTGCTGAGTGTGCGTCTGCAAGCATGGGGACTACGATGGCACGAATGGGTGTCTGTGTGGCTCTGCATGTCCCTATTGCTGTATGACAAACAGCCCTCAAAAACGAACAGCTTAAAACAACACTCATTTTCTCATAGCTCATGATTTTGTAGATCAGAAGCCAGGGGTAGGTTCGCTGGGTAAGTCTCCTGTTCCGTGGAGTCTGAACAGAAATAGTGATATTCAGGTGGAGGATGGACGGTCTGGTGGGTTCGAAGTAGCTTCACTTACAAAGCAGCCAGAATGAGCAGACTGGTTTCTTGCCAGAACATTCACCAAGAAAGCTACACATAGCTCCTCCTGCAGGACATTCTCGGGACAGCTCAGAGGACCCAGAGAGTTCCCTAATGGGGCGCAAGCTACAAGGACTCTTCTGGCCTCGCCTGGCCTCAGACATTTTAGAACCACATTCTACTGACCCTGCCAGACTCACAAGGAAGGGACTCAGATTCCACAGCTCTCAACAGAGCTGTGTTGCAAGCATTTCTAATGCACCAACGTAACACACTGCAGAAGCACTGCAAGGCGGAGGGATGTGTTGCATTCAAGAGAGGCATGAGGTGGTTTGATTCCCAGAATCTCAGAGTGCAAGCTGCATGGCCCAGGGTAGCCTTCCTCCCCTGAGCCTCAGGATCCTGAAATGCCAAGTGCTGTTGCAAAGTTCTGTGAGCACATACAACTGTGCCAGGCAGGGCACCCACCCTGCCCTGTTCTGGGTCACACACCTCAGGGGACTCTTGAGTGGGTTGGAGAGGGGAGTAGGAGAGACAGACACTCCTCTGAGGCCCGGAAGGCCTCTTGCTGCACATCAAGACCCCAACCCCCAGCGCTGCCTCCTGCCAGCTTCCTGACGATGCCTAGATCCCTGTCGTCTGCCCCACGCCACGGCCCAAGGTGAGCCCCGGAGCCGCTACCATCTGCTCCAGCTGGGCCTGCTGGAGGCGGCTTCGCCGTCTCAGAGGCCTCCCTGGCTAACAATGGCGTTAATTTTTCATTTGTTTGTTTGATTTTCTTCAGTGAATGAGGAATGTTGGAACAACATCTGGAACCGCCCCAGGCTGAGGCACGCAGAGCGACCGTGGCCACAGTGACAGTTCCAAATACGACACTCGCCACAAACACAGACAATGGGCACGCAGGCACATCTGCATGCACACACGTGTGTCTACGTGCACGCAGGTGCGGACACGTTCGGGCTACCAGGTCTGGGCAGCCCCGGGGAAGAACACAGCCACAGAGTGGCCCCTGGAGCCTCAGCCCAGTCCTGGCAATGTGGCTGTGGCTGTGTGAGGAGGTGTGTGCCTCGAAGGCTGAAGCCAGGCTGCAGGCAACCACAGCAGAGCCGCGTCCCCCAACACACCCTCAGTTTCCAGCAGGAGCTGCACTCCCCACTGCCTGCCGAACCCCAGCTCAGTGATAGTCCCACCCCGCGCCCTGCAGCACTGCCTCCCACCCAGGTCTACACTTGCCGCCTGCCCCACACCCCACCCTGGAGAGCCAGCCCTGCATGCCATGCAGTCTCAAGCCTGCCCTGGCTCCACCCTCCTACCCATACCAACAACTCCCCTCGGCTGAGGCTCAGATATGCACCAGCCCCCTCCCAGGCAGTGATCCTGTTGGGGAACCTATACCCCCAAAGCACAGAAGAATGGGGAAAAAGGCTTCTTGCATTCCTAATGGCAGCCATTGAGGGTCCTAGATGAAAAAGGACAGTGCAAGACTCCAAGTCCTGCTCACTGTCAGGGCACAAACTCACTAGCCCAAGTTCCTCCATCATTTTTGCTCTAAGACTCAATAAAAGCCTTCAGAGCACATATTCTCGCCAGCCTCAGGTGAAGACCTGGGGTCCCTTCGTCTGCCGGCAACTGAACTGACAGATGACTATAACAGTTATTCTGACAGCCAGTGAGCACTTAGCATGTGCCAGGCACCATGCTAAGAACTCTATAGAAATCATCTTGTTGAGTTCTTACAGCTTCCCCATAAGGTAGGTTTTATGTTACCCAGTTTGGGGTAAGAAAATGAAACTCAAAGTTCAGGTAACTTGCCCACAGATGCCAGGCTAATCAGTGGCCAGAATTCAAATAGAAACTGTTCAACTTCAGTGTCAGAATCCCTGGTCCTCACCAGGACACATAGGTATGACAGGGACAGTAGACAGGAACAGCTACTGCGCGTGCCTGAATGCTCTGCCCTCTGTTGCCAGCAGCTGAGCACTGCAGGTGCTGAAAAGCTGGAAACTAACCAACCCTGGTAAGAACGAAAAGATCCAAGCTTATAGGTTCTGTCTTCACAAACTCAACCATCCTGCACTATCCTGCTCTCTGCTTCAAGTCCTGTGTCCCCAACTAAACTCTAAGCCTCTGGGACACAGGCATGTTTTATGCATTCCATAGAGATTCATTGCCTCTTTTTTGCCCAAATTGTGCATGGCTGTCTACTAGTTGGTTAAGTGGATGGCGAGTGAATTGTTTGCGTGGATCACTGGTTGTTTGTTTGGATGGTGGCTGAATGTTGATGAATTGGTCGGATGAGCCTGTGAGGGGTACTGATCCCTGAGTGGCAGCTTAAAGCTAGGAATTCTAATGGGGGTTCACTTAGGCTAGAAACACTCTCCCCAGGAGAGAATATACACCCTTCAAATACTTCTCCCTTCCTTTCTTCCCCATCCCGCCTTTCCAAGCCAGGGCTTACAGGAGGCTCAGGTAGGTTCTCCTTCCCTATTATTGACCCTAAGTAGCCCAATGAGAAGAACCCAGTCACCAGGAGGGCACTGAGTAGCCCAGAATGGTCACCCCAGAAGCACACTACTAGCTGAGTGCCCTTGGTTAAATGTGTGGGCACTGGGCGGGCCTGAAGCCTGGGATGCCGCAGTAGAGAGAACAGGGAGCCCATCACTTAGAACAGTTCGACTCATCCTGCCCGGAAAAAAAGGTCATGTGCTCCGATATGAGTAATTAATTTTCTCCAAGCCATGCTGAAAAGGTTAACCTGATTTATGGTACGCAATTGAGTGTAGAATGGGTTGTGTATCTTGTAAAAGGCCCATTCCAGCGTCTGAGTCTATAGACTCGCCCGCGGCTGGCCAGCAGCTGGGAGCTGGCCCTGCCTTTATGCCATTATGCAGAATTCACATGAAATCCCAAAAAAGAGCCCCACTTGGCTATGAAGCTGCTTCCTGTCCTCCAAACCCTAGCAAGGGGTGACTGGAGTATGCAAAAGAGGGTGTTTCTGTTCCTGCCTCAACCCCTCCCCCATTCAACTGAAGTCTTGATCTTAATCTTTGGGCAGTTCAGGGTCCCAAAAAGAAAAACCTTGTACCGAGGGTTTGAATTCTGAATTCAAGGTCAGGCTTCCTCACTATCTCTCTGACCTTGGTGCTAGGATACCCTCCTCCCAGGGAAGGCTTTGCCCTCTCGCCTTCCTCCGACAACTTACTAGCTATGTGCACCTCAGCAAGTTACCTAACCACTCTGTGCTTCAGTTTCCTCAATCTATTATCAATAATAATAGGACCTAGCTCATAAACTTGTTTTGAGAATTGCATGAGTTAATATTTGTACGGTCTTAGGACAGCGCTGAGGTCATAGCAAACGGCACATAAGGTTTATTAAATAAATGAATAGTCTTGAGTTGAGAGATTACCTGGGGATGAGATGTCTGGATGTCCTCAGGAGGGTATCAGACAAAGCCAGAGCCTGGACAGCATGGTGACCACAGCCTCGGCCCCTGGCTGAGGGCCCTGAGAGTCCTGGGCCCCCAGAATGTACTGTACTCTGCTGGGCATAGAGGAAGCAGGTGGAAAATGGGACATTATGACTGGAGAAATTTTTTCTTTCTCATGTCAGACTTTCCTCCCCCAGATATAAACTCTGCTCCCCAGATCTGGTCATGAATCTGCCCATCAAACCCAAAGATGCTAGTCTAGCACCACCTAGTGGAAAGACTGAAGTCAGCATGGGGGTGTCTTCTGAGCCCCTACTTGGGGAGGGAAAAGGACTGAAGCTGCATACCTGCCTGCCAGGTATGGAGGAGGGAAAAATTATTCCCCCAGAATCCTCCCTGAGAAATTGCTCCAGCTAAGCACTTCCTCACTTTGAACCCCTATAGTTGACGGTGGTATGTATTGTACTTTGCAGTTCGCGGTAGGTAAGTCTGTGTCCATACATCATGTGTGTGATTGTACATGTCTGTGTAATTACTGAGTTAGTATAAATGAGGAACTTAGACCAGTGCCTGACATGTAGAAAGCACTTAATAAAGTGTTTGTTGTCATTATTCTCGTGTGCATACATGTGCGTATACACCTCTGAGTGTTTATGTAAATGTGGGTGTTCTAGATGTCTACGTGCCTGCATCTGTACTTAGGATTGGTACTGATCACCTCCACTCTGCACATAAAGAACCTGTAGCACACAGAGTGAGTAACTTGCCCAGGGTACCAAAGCTAGCCAGACGTAGAGCTGGGATTCAAACCAGGAGTCTGCCTCCAGGTAGAGCAGGAATGGCAATGTGGGCCCATTCAGCAAGGAAGAACCACAGCTACAGGTCTGGCTGCTCCTCTCCCGACCAAAAGTCTATGCCAGGTGACTAGCAAAGGTGAGGCTGTTCTTGTCATGAAGACTTGGAGCAGATCATCCCAGTTTTTCGTGGAATAAATAGGTAAAAGAAGGGATTCAACTAAGCCGAGTTGTCAGAGACACCCAGGGTTAATGTGGTATGTGCAGAAAGTAAATCTGGGTGTGGAACTGAGAGCCAGAGCGGGGTCGAGAACATGGGAACACATCTGTGCACCTCCCTGTCATCTCAGATTTCATATTTACTTCTCTTGATGAGATTTCGTCATGCTCGATTACAATTCATAGACTCATGTTTCCAGATTTTATGCATCAAAATGCTCTGATTTACAGAGTCACCCTAAGCCTGATACTGGCCCCTCCCAAAGTGCTGTTTGTGAGCATGGGCTCTGAGGCTTGTCCTGAAGTCACCAGGAGGCTTCTTTCTGAGTACAGTGGCCTCTGGAGAGCCTCAGGAGGCACGCAGCTTGGCGGACAAGAACACCAGCCACCTGTGGGTCCTGCCTGGGCACAGAGGCTGTGAGGTGGCCACCTAGCAGCCAAGGACACACCCATGCTGACCCCTCCTCCTGCCCCTCTGAGACTCTCCATCTGGCTGTGTGACACTCTCCCTTGCCAGTTTTGAGGAAGCAAGTGTTGCTTCTAACCAACAGAACATGGCAAAGTGACAGGATGTCACTTCTGTGATTACGTTACATAAGATGGTTCTCCTGGCTAGAAGTGAGTCACAGGTCCTCAAGGAGAGGAGATTACACAAGAACATGAATTCCAAGAGGGGGATTATAGGAGCCACCCCAGCAAGCGCCTGCCACCCCAGTCCTCACAGGGACCTATGACCCTGGTAACACCACATGCACTTTACAACAAAGGAGACTGAGGCTTAATTAACATTGAGGACATTGTTCAAGGTCACACAAGTAGAAAAACACTTGTCTAGGACCTGAGCCCTAGTCTGTTTCCTTCTACAACCAGAGTGCTTCCTCCTAAGACAAAACCATAAAAGAGAAAGATGGTGTAAGCCCAGGCCCACCTGCTGGGCAAGAATCCAATGGGGACCTCCACATATAAGCTGTGTATCACCCTCGGCCTCCTCTCGGAGAAAGAGCCCAGAGTCCCGGGTAGGGGCTGTGGGGGTTGCCAAGCCTACCCATGGCAAACCCCCAGGCCCAGAGGACATGGCACCCCATTCTCAGGCTGGCATCTCGACCATGACTGTGAAGATGGACCCCTGTTCATTCTGCTGACTGGCCTTCCTCTTGCCAACGCCTCCCAGAAACAAGATTACAAATCTACCCCTTGGCTCCTGCCTGCCCATCTGCATTTTGAGTCTCATAGGATACCCCTTTCTGTCTCCTGGAGGGGGTTGAGGAAAGTTATGAAGGTGGATTGCCTTGAAAGAATTGAGGATAAAACACCTCTACCACACACCTATTTTGTGCCTTGACACACTGGTTATTTAATCCTCTCAATAGCCTTCCAAGGTAGTTATCATTTCCAGTCTATGTAGAAGAAAACTGAATCTCAGGGAAAGGAACTTGACCAAAGTCATATCTAGCACATGGCGGAGCTGGGATTCACAGGTCTGCGGGTCACCAAGCGTGCTCACGCCCTGCCAGTCAGCTTTCTTTGAAGTTCTCATCTCCTTTTGGCTTCTCCATCCAGGTTCTGGAGACCTAGCCTGTCTGACCTCTTTAGGGCAAGGTTCCATGCTATTCTGATTTGTGTGATCCCTTCCCCAGAGCCACCCTCCCCCAAACTCGCCCATCATTGGTGAGGTGGCAGGGAACGTCTCGTGGAGCAGAATTCCTTCATACACTACTTGAAGTCAACCAACGCAGGTAGTTTGTAACCGAGTCCTGGGTCCCTGACACACATGGTCTCTGACCATGTGCTACACTGTATTTTTCCCATTGACAAAGGTCAACTAAAGCCTCTCCTTGAACTACACAAATGGTGCAAAAATCTGACTTCCAGCCTCCTGCACACCTGGTCGTCGGGATCACTGCTTCTCCTCCTGTTACTGCCCAGCTCCCTGATTGGGTTCCTGACTCCAGGTGAGCGGTGTGTGTCTCTGGGATCCAAGCTTTGCCTCCACTTCCTTTCATGCCCCAAAGGGGCCTACAGCACCTGTTGGCTGTTGAACTCATGACCCTAAGCCACTGACACCTTGTATGTCTGGTCCCAGACTGGCATCTCACGTGGCTCCAGCTGGCGCCACCTTGGCCATGTCTTCATCTCCTGCTTCAGGTTCCCTCCCTGATCTCCCCAAATGCATTCTTAAGGGCCTTGTCCAGTCCATATACCTATTTCTTTTTTTTTTAAAGATTTATTTATTTGTACATACAGAACTGGAGTACAGGCCAGAGGCTCAGGAGTGGTGAGAGGCTTCACCAGAGAGAGAGTGGGGAACAGAACAGGCAGATTGACGAAGTACACTGCTGAGGGGAGCAGCAGGCGGGTCAGGAGAGGTCTGCCACACCACGTGGTCACCTCCAGGGCAGGCGGGAATCGAACTCATGCGAAGCGGCTTTAGCTTCTCAGTGCTATGCTTTAACCCGCTGCGCCACCAGGGAGGGCCCCATATCCCTATTTCTAACTCCTTTCTCAAAAGACAGCACCTCTCTTTGTTACATTATTCATCCCCACTATCACACTACATCGCTGCCATTACGCAACAAGGCTGTCACTTTCATCACAACCCTCCAAAACCATCAACACCATCACCTCTAATTCTACCATGACCATCACCACCCCCTTTCCTAGCATCACCTCGAACAGCATAATCCCAACACCACGATTCACTTTTCATCCCCCCTACTCTTACTAACCCAGCACCACCGTCCCCACTGCTACTGCCACTTGCCAAGATCTTTATTAATCACTTAGTCAGATCTCAGATCTCTTAATTGGGGCCTGAGCTGAGTTAGAAAGGCATAGGTTCTCTTCTCGGGTTCTTCATGGGCTAATGCTAATTTGTCAGGACCCAGATTGATTTTCTCGCTCCAGCTGTCCCCCTCTCCAGCCCCAACACTTCTGCAGCCCCCAGACTTCATCTATGTCCTCAAGCTGAGAAAGCGCCTGTCATGTCTAATGCCCAGTCACCAGTGGCCCCAGGCCTTTATGGAAAGCACCAACCTTCTTCCCTCCAGCGTCTCCTCTGAGCTGGAGGCCATTTTTCTCCAAGGCCCTCCTGATCCCGGCTGTTACTACCACTTCCAGTCTTTCCTGGAACCCAGGGAAGGCTGTGCCCCTGCCACCCCCACCCTGGGCAGCTAAGAGGCTGGCATTGATTACCAGCCCTATAATTACCCTGCAGGCACTAGCAGGGATTTCAAGGCTGATTGACTTCAAATGAGAAATCCATGGGGATGCAGCAAGGGCGGGCACCCTTTGCCGGAGAAGGGGTCGGGAGGAAGCTGCCCTCGCCTGTATGGGCCTCGGTGTTCAGAGCTGCAGCTTTGGCAAAGGAGCAAGTACTTGCTGTGCCAGTGCCTGGAAGCTTCCCCTGGAGGCTGTGGGATCTGGACCAGTCAGGTCCCCGCCCTCGGGTACACAGCCTTAGAGAGGAGCTGCCCGGAGGGACCCTGACAGGCTTGGAGAAGAGCAGGGACGCTGAGACACGTCTGCAGCGCAGACAGATGGCCACCGCCTTCCTGGATGCACTGGGGCGAGCTGGGGAGTAAGAATGATGGCTTGGGGGTGTGCGGCGTTTCAGTCAGGCCACGTAAGGCAATAAAGGAAACTGTTCCTGAATCCGGGGGTTCAGAGGTGCAGCCCCGCTGAGAAATGTCTTCTGAAATGAGACACATACATAAACATGCTCGGACCTCACACCTATTCATCAGCCCATGGATTTACTCCAGGCACCTGCGCGCACACACCCCCTACACGCATGAATTCCAACCTCCAAGTTGAGGGGCAAGAATCATCACAGAGGGAGACCATCGCACGCACGTCCAGGCCGCCCTCTCTCATGCACACCAGCACATTCCACGCCGTCACACACGCGTCCCCACGCACATGTTCGCTCACACCTTGGAACACACTCCCACAAATTCAGATGTCAAATACCCAGAGAACGAGAGAGATGTCGCCCACACACCCGTGCGCCGGGAGAAACTGCGGAAAGAGGCGAACCACTTGCTCTTTTCTCCCTCTTCCCCTCGCAGAAGGGTTTTCATTTAAGAGTTGCCTGAGCCCAGGCTTTCAGATTACAGTCTAGACTATATAGGTTTCCTAAAGATAAGGCTGAGAAATTGATTTCAATTACCAAAGTGGAGAGGCTGCACTTCTCAGCCTCCAGAGCGGAGCGTTAACCCTGGAGATCCGGGAGCTGGAGAAGAGGGCTCCTCACGGGCACGCACGGAGCCCGGGCACTGGGCTGCAGCTCACGTGTGCACACGCTCATGCGAAGTCGGCTGACACCCGGCTTGGGCAAGGAGCCCAGGGCCTGGCCCTTGAGTCAGGAGCCCTGGGGCTGGCCCCAACTCTACAGGACGTTGCGGGCGAGACTGGAGCTGTGTTTCGCCCCTCCTAGGCTTCTCTTGGACGACCTGCCGCCCCCCAAGGAGGGCTCCTGGGGACTCCTCTCACCTGCTGGTCCCATCATCTCCCTCAGACTCCCAGCTCCCCCAGGAGACCGAGGCAGGCACTCAGGTGCCTTCAGCCCAGCCTCTTCTCCACACTGCCTCGAGGCTGGAGCGGAGGTCCCACACACCAGAAGCCAATGGGGCCTGTGTTTGCCAGACGGGAGCAGCACTGTCTGTGGCAACAGGCAGATTCTTGAATCTCAGTGGTTTAAAGGGCTTTTTCTCTTATATACAAAACCCTGCATGGGTTCATTTTCTATTACTGCCGCAGCAAGTTGCCATAAAATTAGAAGCTTAAAAAAATACCTTTATTTACTATCCCATCATAGACAAGATATCCAAGCTGGAGTTTGCCTGGGTCCTCTACTTAGGGTACCACAAGGCCAAAATCAAGGCGTTGTGCAGAGGTTTTTACTGAAGCCTCTGGGGAGAACTGGTTCCAAATTCATTCAGGCTCTTAGTGGATTTTAAGACTGAGGTCCCCGTTTCTGTGTGTCTGTGTGTGGCCAGGAGTCATTTTCAGCTTTCAGAGGCTGCCCGCATCCCTCTCTCCATGACCTCTTACATCTTCCAAGCCAGCAACGGTACATCAAGTCCTTCTCTCACGCCAAATCTCTCTAATTCTCCTCCCTCTGCTGCTTTTAAGGATTCACGTGATTGCATTGGCTTTACCCAGATACTCTAGGATAATCTCTTTATCTAATTTGTTATTGTTGTTATATTTGCAGAGTCCCTTTCACTGTGTAACATAATACAGCCATAGGCATCCCGTCAGAAGACAGAGGTCATGGGGGCAAAACTCACCTACCTCCGGGGGTCCTGTGGCTGTCCTCCAGCAGGGAAGCGGGGATCCAGGCTCCTCTGTCACGCAATCCTGCCACCCTCAGGCTGTGGCTCCCACTGTTGCCACAGAAGCGGAAGGGCTGGGTAATTCCAGGGGATGTCTCCACGTGCCCTCCTGGAAGGAACTTGCTCAGTTCTGCCTCCAGCTCCTTGGTAGGACAGGTCACGTGACCCAACCTCAGCACACTGGAGCACACAGCTGTTCTCTTTCAGGGCCCAAGCTCTAAGGACTCCACAGGCAGGACCTTGGAAGGCTGAGATAGCTGTGATGTTTTTTATGGAGAAGCAGCAGGAATCTGCATCACAGAACCTCGGTCGTGGGGGGGGCGAGTGGGGGGAGCTCCTTCCTTCTGGGCCTCCAGGGAGGTCCTAGGCTGACAGCCCCTGGCATGATCCCATGTGTTGAGTTCAGGAAATGGAATGTGAGAGACTCACAAACTCGGAGCAGCATCTAGGACATCAGACAGGCTCGCGAGGCGCTTGGGAGCTCCTCATGTGGCGTTTCTGCCTGGTTCCTGAGGTACCCTGCGGCGGAATCCTGGGGGGCCTCCTCAGAGTCTGTCTGACCGATTCCCTCTCTCCCCCTCCGGGTGCTCTCCCCAGAGCCTTAATGAGCACGGCCTCTGCTCTCTCCAGCCTTCCCCCACCCCTCGTGGAGGACCAGGCACGAGGGGCCAATCCTACAGCACCATGTGGAACAAATGGAGCTGAGAGGGGAATGCTTCCCCGCAGACTCAGGGCTGACATTCTTTATAGAAGGACAGAGAGGGAGAGAAGGCCCAGTCCTCTGCCTCTGCGACCTGCTGACTTTCCGGGGACGTGACCGTCTCAAGGAGACAAGCTCCAGGATCACCATAGTGACCGTGCGCCACCCAGTTAGCTAGAAGACTCGGACCCTCGCCCAGCCTGCTCACTGAGGACAGCCCACGGAGCTCTGGGGAAAACCAGGACACCAGGGCTGGGGTCGGAACATGCAGGACCTGGAGCAGGTCAGTGGCAGCTCGGCGTGGATTAGGACACGTGATCTGCTTGTTTGGAGGCCTGTGGGGAGGGTTAGGTGATTTGGAGATGAAATTCCAGACTTGAGGTTCCTGCATGGCCATGATGGGGGAATATAATGGAGGCACCCAATGACAAGAAGACCGCAGTGGTGGTTACATTTGCAAATGGAAACTGAAATCAGTTACAGAGGAAAGTTAGAGCAACAGGCAAGAGATTTGCCGACAGCACTTAAGCCACAAGATATTTTTTGCTGCCTAAATCAACTGAAATTTTAAAATCTTTTTCCACTGCTGCAGAAGATGTTCCGAGGCGAATCAGGAGTCGTTGCCTTGGGAAGACTCTGTACAATCACAGTTATACAAGAGAATAAAAACCACAGGAATAAAAAAGACAGAAATGACACGCTCCAGGCAGGGGAAGAAAATAGTCTCTATTTAAAGGTACAGCCTTGGCTTCGGCCCCTCCGAGCCCCCAGCTCCTTCCCACCCAAGAAAGTAAAGTCTGAGACAGAGGTTTACACACAGGTAGTTTGTTCGGGGGAAGGAGCATTGGGTGAGGAATGGGCTGGACAGAAAGGTGAAGCCGCAGCACAGCGGTGCATTAGACACTGCTGTGGGCAACTCGGACTCAGCCCTGCTGGGGCCCTCTAAGCAGAGGAGCTGTGGAGACCACAGGAACTGTCCATCTGGACATGACAAGGGAGACCGCTGACCCACCAGCTCCTGGTCCCCACTACTCATGGGCCGCCCCATGGGTAGTGTCCTGGTACACTGGCGTGGGGGCAGGGGAGCCCTGATGCTTAACACTAGCCAGCCCCTGTGGTTCGAACACTACCATGGAGGCTGCTTTCAACTGCAGTGGTTTCACATCTGGCTAGAAAATTCTCTGAATATACACAAGCGGCTCTCGCAGGCTGGACGAGGTGGCTCCAGGGCACCACCCATCACACTGCATGGGTGCACGGGTCAGGGCGCAGAGCGTGGCCACGGGAACCCCGAGCCTCGGACAGGGAGGGTGCCTGGGGCACCCAGTAAGAGACGGGGCTGGTGCCCTGCACTGTCACTTTGCCCTCCGGGAGGTGCCAGCGTTGGTCTCACTGACTAGAGTATGAAGCCTGTACCTTGGGTGCAGAGGAAGCTCACCCTGCAGTCACCCTCCCCACTCAGATTTCCACCCCTGGGTCCTCACAGCAGTTGGGAGGGATGGTGGGCAATACCCAGCCCACAGGCCTCCAGGGCAGGGGGGATCTGCTCTGCTTCTCCTCTATCCAGGCACCAAAACCCATCAGTCTCCCCTCTGTGGACAGAGGAACCCTAGAGATTGTGCCTACCACCTTGGAGTTGGGTAAAAGCCCAGAGGTAGGGCAGCACTCACATCAGGGAAGGCCAGAGGCAAGGGTCACATCCCAGCCAGGGGTGGGGAGGCCAGCAGTCAAGGGCCAGGGGAACAAGAAACATCCAGCGTCACCGGCAAGCTCATCGACAACAGAGGTGCCTGAGATAGCAGAGAGGCACTCAGGGGGCGAATTCTGAACCACCCAGAAAATTCTGGCACCAGCATCTTCAAGTATGTGAACACATCTGGGCACTTATCTTCTCGGCTGCACGAAGGGTTGTTTTTCAGGAGCCCAGGAAACGAGATGGTGTGGACTACAGAGTCTAGACTCTTCCATCTGAAGAAAAATGGGGGACCACACAGACCCTCCAGGTGAGGGGACCTCCCTCCTGCAGCCATAGGGTGACGGAGCCTAGAGAGCTCTCCTGGCCAGAAAGTGCACATTTTAACAGCACAGAGAGGCATTTTCAGGCGTCCTCACTGCTTCTCTCTCTCCCATTGTCCAAGGTCAGGTGAAGCCTGCTTGGGATTCAGGTAGATGGGCAGCAAAGGGCGGGACATGTCCACCTGGAGCAAGCACCAGCTCAGGCCTGGGCGGCAGGAACCCCTCCAAAGTCTCTCCTCCATCTTTCATCCCCATCTCTGCCTGCCCGGCACCCGCGCCTCCGTGGACTCTGCCCGCTGCCCTCCGAGCGGAGGTGGGAGGCACGGGGACAGTAAGACGCCCAGAAGCACAGGTGCTCCCTTCCCACTCCTCTGCACCTTAATTAAGTGCTGCCATTCCCTCCTCCCTCCACACAGGCCGGCTGAGATAAGGCATTGATCCTCTCCCAGAGGAGAGGAGCCGGCTGCAGGCCTGCAGTCCTTTTTGTGGGACAAGACGGATGGCTTATTAGTGAGTCCTTAATTAGGTGGACTGTAACTTTGAGAAGTTCAAAAAGAAAAGAACAGGCATCTGAGCTGGGGGCTGCCGGGAGTCCCTTCCTCCCCTCAAGGTTCTTTTCTACTACACCCTTGACAGAAGAGCCACACCCAGATCAGCCCAGCCCAGCTCAGCTCCTCCAAGGGAGAAGCTAGAACTACTCAGGAAGGTTGTGGGTCGAGGACAGGAGACCATCTCAGGTAACCAGAATGACATTCCATGTTGCCCAGCGCAGCCAAGGGTAAGGTCCTGCACTCAGGGCCCAAAGACCTGGGCTTAGATTCCAGCTGCCACTGGCTGACTGAACGACCTTGACCGAGTCTATGCTTTTCTGGGCCTCAGTCTCCCTTTTCATCAGAGATAGAACTGAACTGCATCCATGGTGTTAGGAAGGCCACGGCAAAAGAGATGAAAAAGGAGAAACCAGAGCCCCGCCTTTTACAAGGTCCATTTAGCTATTCTTTGGGTCCTGGAACTTAACGTAAGCTCTGGGACATGTAGGCACATCATTTAAGTTCCTGGTCTCAAACACTTCAACTGCAAAATGGGCGTAATAGGATGGTCAGGCTCTAACAGTTCCTGGCACAGAGCAGGAACTCCATGACTGTTACCCCTTTTTAAAACAGACAGAAAAGGGCCTCCCTGGTAGCCTAGTGATTAAGTCTCAGCACACACGCTATCACCACTGCAGTCCCCGGCCAGGGAGCTGACCCACACGGCGTGGCAGACCTCTCCTGTCTCGCCCACTGCTCCCTCAGCAGCGTACTTTATCCATCTGCCTGTTCTGCTCCCCACTCTGTCTTCTACACAAAATTATAACACAAACAACCAAGATAAGGAAAACAGCCAAATGCCTCAGAATAGACGAGGGGATCAAGAAGATGTGGTACGCAGATGCAACAGAATACTATTCGGTGATCAAAAAAGATAAATCCACGCCATGTGGATGGAGCTGGAAGCGATTGTTCTAAGGGAAGTGAGCCAGAGGAGGAAGATAAATACCGGATGGTTTCACTTGTATGTGGAATCTAGAGAAACCAAACAAAGGATCAGACAAAGATAAACTGGAGACTGACCCACGAAAGCAGACCAATCTGAGACTCAGGAGGGCAGGGGAGCACAGCTAACCGCAGAGGAGAGCGAGCCAGCGGGAGCCTGGCGGAGCACAGCGGGCCTTCGTGGGGGGGGGCCCAGCGAGGCCACCATGGGGAGAAGCCCCACACTGCAGAAAAATAAAGATGTTCAAAAAAAAAAAAAGCAGTTTCTTGCTTAAACAAGCAAATAAAAAAAGACCTGACTGAACCTCACAACAGTGTTATGAGGTCAGGTTATGGCCCCTATTTTCAGGGTAGCTTAGAGACCTAGGGAAGCTAATTATCTTGGCAACAGACAGCAGCTGCCCTACAGCCTAGGGCTGAGCGCTCCTTGGCCTTCCCCTCCCGGCCCCTTAGAGGGTGGTGGTCTCCCACAGGACGCTCCCGCTGCTCCCAAGGGCCCACTGATCACACCCACCAGAAGGGAGACTCGGCCATCGTGTGCTCCATTCTCCGCAGGTGGTTGGCCTCCATCTGCCCCTCTCTGGGAGACCTGGCCCTTCGGAGAGCTCCCCACTGGGAGGAGCTGGAAAAAGCGGGTCCCCAAGCCTCTGGCTAGTTTCAAAAAACTGGAGCCCAAAGCTCCAACCTTTCTTCCTCAAATGCAGGTGCTGAGAATCAAGACCAGTTTCCTGCAGGGGTTTCAAACCAAGTGCCACAGAATCCTGGGTCCCCAAAAGGAGTTTTGAAGGTCACCAGGGTTAAGAGCTCATCAACGAGGGCTCCTTCCTCCCTCCCCTCCCACTGAGGCGCCTCTCCACCCAAAACTTCTCCACTTTCTCTACTTACTCTTGGAGTGTCCAGACGACATACCACTTTCTTTTTAAAAGTTTAAAAAGTTCTCACTTTGGAATGGCACATCTTCAAACAACTAGCAACAACAAATGTTGGCGAGGATGTGGAGAAAAAGGAACTCTCCTGCATTGCTGGTGGGAATGCAAACTAGTACAACCACTATGGAAAACTGTTTGGAGCTTCCTCAAACTGCTGAACATGGAGCTTCCCTATGACCCAGCAATCCCACTCCTAGGTATCTACCCAAAAGACACAAAATACTGATTGAAAAAGATACCCGCACCTCCATGTTTATTGCTGCTTTTTTTACAATTGGAAAAACATGGAAGCAGCCCAAATGCCCAAAAGTAGATGACTGGATTAGAAAGATGTGGTACATATATACAATGGAATATTACTCAGCAACCAAAAAAGAGAAACACATGTCTTTTGCAGCAACTTGGATGGAGCTGGAAAAGATCATGCTTAGTGAGATAAGCCAGAAAGAGAAAGAAAAATACCGGATGGTTTCACTCATAGCAGGAGTATAATGGACCAGGCGAGAAAATAACAAAAATAATGAACAACCATAGACCAGAGACATTCTGTGGGGGTGGAGTGGGGAATGGGATCAAAAACGGGGGTGGGGGGGAAGGGAGGGAAATGCACGGGACTATGGTGGTGGCACAGGGGTGACTTGGTGATGGGAAACCCGCGGGGATTACAATTGAGATGGAAAAAAAAATGTGCAAAATGATGTAAAAATAAACTTTTTAATAAAAAAAATAATAAAAAAAAATTTATTCCAAAAGAAAAGATTATATGAAACTTATTTGGAGCCTTATGAAGCTCCAATCACTTAATATAGCAGTCAACTGAAAAGGAAATAAAAAAAAAAATTCTCACTTTGTGGGTTCCTCACAGAGCAGGTGGCTAGAAAGTTAGGTCTCAACCCCGCTGCACTGAGGCCTTTGCATACACTCCCTCTCTGGTCACGGAGATGGACAAGACAGTGTCTCCACCCCGCCCTGATTTGTCCATGCCCTGTGTGTGGTCTGTGCCGGCCGGGCAGGGGTGAGAGGGGTGGCCAGGCGGGGGACATCATGCAACCCCCATGCCTTCCCACCGAAGTCAACTAATAGAGCCTGGGCTGTTTTCTTCCTCCTCTCTCTCTGGTATTATTGATACTGGTTTGCCAAGCAGGAAAAACAACTCTTCTCTCCTTCTAGAGGGAGGAAGACATGCTCATTAGCAAGTTGGCCGGAGTTGGCTCCCTCTTGTCCCTGTTCTTGGAGACTGGGAGTAAATCACAGAAGAGAGATAGTCATCTGTTTACATTTAATTTGAGGCTGAAGTTCTTGGCTCTTGACAATGAAAGCTGCATCCAACTTGCAGGACCAGGACAGGGGGTGGGGTGGAGGAGTGATTACTGTCTGCAAGGCGCAGTAATTATAAATCAAGGGCTCCTCTGTAATATCTGGGTCCCTTCACTGTTTCCTTGGTGATTAAAGCAGCACGGATAAGTCAGGGCAGGGTGGCTGATTTAAAGGGGCATTGGTGAGAACTGGCACTTCCCAGCCCTCTGGGAAAATCTATCTCCCATCAGTTACAGGATACAATGCCCTTTGTCAAGTGCCTACTAGAAGCTAAGCCCAGAGCTCAGAGCATTAGACTTTATCTCCATAAATCCCCCTACAGCCCTGGAGGGAATGTGGGGAGAGCAGGCTCCATTTACAACTGTGGAAACTGAGGCTCAGAGCGGGCTAGTCACCTGCTCGAACCTGAGCCAGATTCTAAGCAGATCTGCCTCACTCCAAAGTCCACGCTTCCCCCCATTCCGAAGTCTCCAGATAAGAGGAAATGGTTCCTTCCTGAGTGCTTGCTGCTGCTCTGGGGGGTCTGGTCATCTCATACACCCACTCAGCGATCAGGGAGGTGAGTGCTGGGCACCATTTTACAGATGACAAAGTGAAACACAAAGAAATTAAATCAACTCCATGATCGCACAGCTGTTAGAAATGTGCTGCGTCATCTCCCGCTGACTCCGTTGGCGGGTTCCCTTCAGTCTGACCCGACTGAGGTGGAGGGGAGGCAGCTGCCGGGTGGGAGTGGGGGTGGAGGAGTGGGGGCCAGGCCCAGAGTGCGTGGGGGCCACGACTGAGCAAGCGTTTCAGACATAGTCCGGGAGAGGGAAGGGCTTGGGGCCATGTTAAGTCCTGCCGGGGTGACAGTGGGAGTCTATCAAGGGGACCCACAGAGAGCAGGGGCTGAGGGGAGCGACGGAGACACAGAGCAGCCCCTAGGTTATGTTAGCGGGAAGAAGAAGGGACACCTAGAGCCCCCAAACCTGGCATGCTCAAATGGGTTCTGACACCCTTATGCATCAGTGCATAAGACCTTCGATAGAAAAGAACTTTCGGGGCCCTCCCTGGTGGTGCAGCAGGCTAGAGGGTAGCACTGCAAGCTGGCCAAAGCTGCTTTGGTGCGAGTTCGATCCCCAGCCCTGGAGGTGATCCACATGGTGCAGCAGCCTTCTTCTGTCTTTCCCGCTGCTCCCCTCAGCAGTGTAGTTCATCAATCCGCCTGTTCTGCTCCCCACTCTGTCTCTGGTGAATCCTCTCACCATCCCTGCACCTCTGGCCTGTACCCCAGTTCTGTGTGCAGAAATAAATAAATCTTAAAAAAAAAAAAAAAGAACTTTAATAGAATTAGTGTGCAAGAGAGAGCAGAGAAAATGAATACAGTTTTCCAATAAAACACCCAAAATGACTGATCCCCTTGTGTGAAAAGGCCCAGCCAAACGGGGTTGGCCCAAAGCAGGGCCACTGAGGCCTGAAAGCTGCCACCAAGGAACACTTCTGCACAGGGAGGCTGAGAGTTAGAGCAGCGGTTCCCTGGCACATCCGCTCTACGTAACTTCTGGCCCCCGGTTCTAGGGCTGGTTCCAGGCCTCAGCCGCCTTCCCGGTTTCCTGGGCTCAGAGGGTTGATTTAGTGCCCTGGCCCCCCTCTCCCTCTCCAGGGCGGATTGCTGTGAATGCGATCTGTAATCTCCCAAAAGGCCCCAGAGGGACCCATCGGCTCCTTCTAAGGAGCATTAACTCAAACAGTAACCAGCTCTCCGCGCCTGCCAGGAGGCCAGGTCCTTGGGGAGCCCTACGCCTACTGCGGAGGGGCTGGCGGGCTCATTTTCCGCCCCGCAGGGGGAAGCTGTCCCCATCACCCCACTGCCTGCCTCCTAGGCTGCCCCCCTCAGAGGCCCAGCCCTGCCTGGGGGGCAGACGAGCCAGCCACAGGCCCTTGGACAGGTACCAGCGCGTGGTCCCGAACCCCCTCTCCCCTGGGGCTGGGAGCTGTCCTCAGCTCCCAGCAAAGGGATTCCCTAGGGTTCTGACCACAGTCCTTGACTTCCATCCTCCCCATGGGGTGAAAACTCCGAGTCCCCTCGCAAGTAGCTCACGGAGGCCCTCGCAGGGTTCAGGGGGCGGGCTTGCTGGAGTGAGTTGCTGCTCACAGGCATGAAGAGCTGCTGGAGCCCGGAGCTCCCTCAAGGTAGCAACGGGGGCTGGGCCCTGAGGGGCAGTGGGCATGGGGAGACCACCAGCGGCCAGGGTTGCCTCAGAAGTCTCACTCGCAACTGCAGACACCGTCCGCAGCCCTCCCCCACACCTAAGTGGCTGAGGTTGGGTCTGAGCCCCCAGAGAGTAGAGTTGATCCAGGAGAGAGGTATGGAGCCTGGGGAGAAAAAGATGTTTCTACCATTTTGTGAACAAACTGGGCTCCTCAGAATTGGGGCTCCCCCAGACTGGGGTCCCTGAGGACAGAGTCTGGTATCTTCTCACACAGAATGGCTCTGGAGCCCAGTCTCCAGACAGTCCCCAAATCTGGACTCTCTATGGAATGTTCCGGCCATGTCCCCGTATCTTCACCACCAGCCTCTCTCCACTCCACCCCTCCCCCCTCTCAATCTGAACTGCCTTTGGAGTTGACAGGGAAGCGCCAAGGCTAAAGAGGCCAGGACCCTCACCCTGCCCCCCCCATCCTAGTCTAGCTCTGGAGGGAAGAGAAGGGGGTGCTCTGGCGCCTGGGGGTTCATCCCAGGGTGGGCCTTCCAAAATCCCCTTCCCGCTCTCCGTCCACCCTGTGTACTGCCTCCTTCCCTCTGCATTTAACCAAGAGCAGGTCCTGGTGCAGCAGTACAGCGAACCTCCCTCCCCCACCCTCTGAGCCTCCTGTTACCTACCTGCAACCTGGAATCCTATAGGCTGGATTCTGATGGGAATGGTCAAGTATGGGAATGGTCAAGCTGGTATCAAGTTACACCTCAGAGTGCCCACTGTGTCCTGGCTGGGGACCAGGCATCGCAGTGGACCCCTGGCTGTCCACCTTGCCTGGCCACTGTCTTGCTGTCCATTCCCACAGACCAGTCACAGGGTTCAGGAACTGGAGCAAGGCGCCTCCATCATGAACTCTTACCTCACCAAGACCAGGAATCCATGGGTAAAGTAGCAGCAAACATCCGGGACCCCCACATGGGCTGACCCGGGTCCCCGTTCAGTCCTCCCAAGCCTCTGGGTTCATGCCTGATTCTTATCACTCTTGCGTTACAACCGAGGCACAGAAAGTTCAGGCAGCTTCCCAAGGGCCAGGGCTAAGGTGGGCTGCATCAGGGTGGGGGTGCGGTCCCCATCTATGAAGTTCTGACTGAGCTTCCCAGGGCTTTTACAGCCTTGGCATCACTGATTCCACAAACCTCCCCATGCAGTGAGCGCTACTATGTCACCATAAAGCAATGAAAGAGCTGAAGCGGAGGTTAAGGAACAAATTCCTGTGTAAACTCCTAGAAGGCAGATATTTCTCAGTAATTCACTCCTATATCCCCAGGCTCCAAACCTCCAAAATGGAAACACTCAAAAAAATATTTCTTGTGCGAATGAATGAATAAACAAACAAAAGAAATGAACAATTGCTCCTGAGCTCAGGCTGTGGCCCCTTACAAGCTTGACAGATGATTTCCATCAGCCCCACCCTCCCCCAGCCCCTGAGGCTGGGACACAGAGGCCCAGCCCAGGAGCCCAGAAGGTCTAGGAAAACAGGACACCTGGGTGGAGCCGTGGCCTCCGTGAGCTCTGATGAGTGTAGGGGACACAGAACACACAGTCCGCTCTGATGAGTGTAGGGGACACAGAACACACAGTCCCGTCACTGCCCTAAAGTCAGTCCAGCGAGAAGTACTAAAAGCTGGCCCCTGAGCCCAGCTTGCCTGAGACTGGCTTGGGGGCCGGGGGCTACCCACCAGTAGGGACACCTGTCACTCGCTCTGCCAGTCTGTCCACCAGCCCGTTGGCCAGGGTCAGCTTGGCCCAGCGCTCCACCATGGGAGTCACAGGCTGAACCAGAAGCACCCTCTAGCTAATCCTCCAGTAGATTCAGACCCCCCACCTCTTACTCCAGGCCTGAGTGGGGGAACCTGCTGGGGGTTATGAGCAAGCTCCCACATTCACTGTGGGAAGCAGGTGATTCTAATGCAGTGTGTCCTGGGCGCCAAGATGGTTAGCAGGGGGACCCATGGATGCAGAGGGGGGCCAAGCCCCAGGGAGGAGAGAGAATAGAGAAACATAAATGATTCCCTGCCCCACCCCCTCCCGATAGGCACAGATGCAGGTTGCCACTCAAAAAGCAATCTCTCCAAACGTTTAAAAACTGCCTGCAATTTATATCTTGTGCTTGACAGAGCATCTCCAAGTCATTTCCTGGCGCAGAGAAGTGCAGACTCCTGGGCCCAGGGGGCTGCTCCCCCCAAACTAGGTCACTAGGTTGGGTACCCCCATGGGAAAAGGGGAGGGAACAGATAAAGAAATCTTTGAGCCTCTTTGAGCCCCCTCCCACCTTGGAGGGAGTCAGAGGGAGACATTGAAGGCCAATGCTGCAGCCAAGAACCCCCCAAAGCACGGAGCCACACACAAAAGAGGGACCCGTTCTTGATCCTCCCACAGCTAGGAGCCAGCTCCCACGCTCACGGGGGGGGGGCGGGGGGGGGGAGCAGGTGATTCGAGTGCAGTGTGCCCTGGCCTAGCGCGGAGGGCATGGGCCCGAGGGACACAGAGCGGAGTCAGCCATCCCAGGCTGGGACAGAAAGTAATGTCCAAAGGCGGCAAAGGCAGAGAGGCATGGAGAGCTGGAGTGGAGCCCGCAAAGCCAGAGGGGCAGCCGGAGGCAGCTGGGGTGGGGCTCCTGAGCCCTGGGGCGCTACCTGTGCCTCTCACCATGGGGCCACCGGTCTTCAAGGGCTTCACGGGATATTAACAAAGGAACAAAGCGAGTCTGAGAGACACCTGGACCAAGAGAGCCCACTCAGAACAGCGCTAGGGTCTCAGAGCAGAGGTGGAGACCTGAGACGGGGCGTGTCCCGTTGCCCCCCACCACCCGGGGCTGGGCCTCCCAGCTCATCGCCTTCCACCCTCCCCACGTTACCACCCCTGCCTTGCGCCCCCTGGCCTGTCTCTCCAGTCCCTCCCCAGGACCTTCGCCTCTGCTGCCCCCCAGCCTGGAACGCCCTTCCCGTGGCCCTCTCTTCTCGGAGCCAGGTCCCCATTCTTTGTCCCCTCCTAGAACGTTAAACTCCAGGGACCCAGTCTTGGGCGCGTCCCCAGAGGCAGCCCCAGTCGCATGAACAGCGCCCCGCGCATAGTAAGCATTCAGTAACTACTGCCCGCCGGGCAGGTCCGTCACGCAGGCTCCCTGGACAGGGTGGGGCCTTTCCGCCAGCAGCTCCAGACCCGCTATCTGTGTAGCTCCTAGTGCAATTAATCATGTTCTGTCAGTGAAACTCCGTGTTGTCACTGGAGGCTGCATCTCATTCATCTCTGTCTTGCCCCAGGGCCTTGCGCATAGTAGGTTCTCATTCAGGGGTTCCCTGTCGTTAGCCCTCCTCACCTCCCCGTGTGAGTGATGGGCTCAGAGGCAGACACTCCTGGGGGCTGATCAGAAGGCCCCTTCCAGCACCCCTTTGAGCCAAGGGGAGGAGTGGTGAGGGCTGCAGCTCCGAGGACTCGCCTTGACAAGGACTCACCACCTTGCCCAAGTGAAAATTCCCCACCTGGCCAGGAAAACATCTGTGCAGCCAGAACGGCACAGGTCTTGGTCTCAAAAGAACCAGCTTCCAGCTCAGGAAACAGCTTCGCCACTCAGGAGCTGGGTGACCTGCGGCAAACCCACTCACCTCTCTGAGCCTCCAGGCTCAGGTCAGAAGAAACTCAGAGTTAGTGGCCAGAGAGCACCTCACACGCCCTTAGCACCTGCTCAGGCCAGTAACGCCAGCTAGCGAGAAAGATAATGGCCACTCTCTGTGCTGCATTTAGTCTTCCCGGCAGTCTTGACTGGTGAGCGCAGGTAAGCCACAGGGACCCCGAGAGGCTAAGTGACTTGCCCAAGGTCACTGAGCTGACAAAGGGGGACCAAGCCGGAACCCAGGAAGTCTGGCTTCAGAGTCCACCTCAACTATAGGCCAGACCACCAAACTAAAGCGGAGCTCTACCTCTCCCGGCCTCAGTCGCCCTGTCCATAGAATGGGTGTAGCGACCGCGCTGCCCAGAGGGGTGTCCGAGGGGCGGAGACGTGCAGGAAGGCCTCTGGCCCGCGGGCTGCGCAGCCCTGGCCTCGCCTTCCCTGCCCGGGCGCAGCGCACCCGAGCGCTCTAAGCAAAAGCCGCCTGGAGAACAGAGCCCGCTGATAAAACAAGTATCGGCTGCTCATTTGGTAAATGGGATTTGGTTAGAAAGATGAACGCTGCCACTTCTGGCTAATGTGTCATGTAAATTCTAATGATAATACAGCTCCCGCGCCCGCCCCGCGCCCGCCGCCGCCGCTGCCGCCGCTCAATTATCTCCCGAGGCTCCTGGCAGAATCCATGCTTCACTGGGATCCTCGCCCCGGCCTGCCTCCCCAGCCGCGAATAATGAAAACCCGCCTCGTCCGCGAGATTGCTCACTTACATTTTCTATTAATTTTTTCCTTTCAGAGGAAAAATGAGAGGAGCTGGGGAAGGAGGCGGGGAGATGCGGGTGGGGCCGAGCTGCAGCCTTTCGCGGCCCAGCAGGCCGTCCCCCGCGAGTGGACACGCGCCCGGCATGGCCTCCCTCGGTTATCGGAGCCTGAGACAGGGAACGCGGCAGGTGGACGAGGCCCAGCGACAGAGGGGACCCTGGGGTGGGGGAGGGACCCCGGGCTGGGAGCCAGGGGCAGGAGTGGGGCTTGCTGTGTGTGCCCGTCAAATATCTGGGGGTGACTGGGTGGACCCGGGGAGGAGGGGGCCTGGAGGAGGAAAGGCCCCTCACTCTGTATTCCACTCTGTATTCCACAGACCTCTGTGTGTTGGTTTTTATAGCAGGATATACTACTTTTGTAACATTAACAACGACTTAAAATGCAAGAAAGGTTTATGCTTTGTGGACTAATTAAACATAAGTCAGTCTGTCTGCGAGAAGTTTCCTTTGTCCCTTGTTATCCCCACCCGGTGACATTCCCGGCCAGGAAGTCCTCCATCACCAACCCTAAATCCGCCGCATACACAGCTGTCTTCCTGCGCTGTCTCTAGGTGAGAGGGCCCAGAGCCAGGCCCAGCCCGAGGCTCTGGCCAGCGCTGCCCACGGCCACTGCCCAGGGGCCGGCCTTGGGCCCCAGGAGTAGAGGCATGGACAGATTGGGCCTGGCCCCGCTCTGAGGAGAGCGCCCCACCTCTAAGGAGGGATTTTCCTGGCAGAGGCAGCAGCTCCTGGAGCTCCTAGGACACGTGGGATGCCTTCAGGCCCAACATATGTGGGATCTTCTAAAACAGGGACAGGAAAGGAGGAAAAATAAAGTCTGTTCCCCCAGGTCTGTTGCCTCAACATGCAGAGGCCTCCAGAAATGCTTCCCACAAAAGGCAGTGGGGCCCAGGTCCACAGACTACGCCCCAGCGCACAGATGTGAACGGAGGCCCGCTGGACAAGAAAGGGTGGGCTCTGGCTCAGCCAGCGTGGCCGGTCAGAGGCAGACCAGGACCGGACGAAAAAGCCCTGGGCTGGAACATGAGGATGTCCCTAAGGGACATAAAAGGGGACGAGAGAAGAGAGAGGTGGGGAGGCCCGTAGTTGTACAGCAAGAGCTGGAGAGGCTGGTGCTGGGTTTAAAAGGGAAGAATGGGGGCCCTCCCTGGTGGCGCAGCGGGTTAAAGCACAGCACCAAGAAACTAAAGCCACCGCAGCACGAGTTCAATCCCCGGCCCAGAGGGGACCACATGGCGTGGCAGACCTCTCCTGACCCACCCGCTGCTCCCTTCAGCAGTGTACCTCCTCAGTCGGCCTGTTCTGCTCCCCACTCTGTCTCTGGTGAATCCTCTCACTGCCCCTGCACCTATGGCCTGTACCCCAGATCTATATGCATAAATAAATAAATAAATCTTAAAAATATATATATTTTTTTTTTAAAGGAAGAAGGTCTGCCCACATTGGCACTCTAGGGCTCCATTTCAGGGCTCCCCTGTCTCAGGCAGCTGGTAGATGGTAGGCATGAGAGGTGCTGCTCAAAACCCATTTTCCTTCCTGGCAGGTGGCCCTATTGCGCGTCCTGTGGCTGGAAATGGGCAAGCCACTAGTCTGGCCTCTTCTGTGGCCACCTCCGTGCTGGAGCATTCAAGTGCCATCACATATCCCAGAGCTGTCCTCCCCTCTGCCCAGTAGCTGGCAGATCCAAGAAGGCAGCTGCTCTGCCAGATCAGGAAGCACGACAGAGTGGCACTGATGGACAGAGACTGCTGACCCTTCCTGGACATGGAGCAGAAATGAAAGAAAGCCTGCTGTTTTTACCCAATTCGTGCAGGGCTAATTGTTAAGACAGCACAACCTGGCCTGTGCTAACCGACAGGCAAGATATGCATTTGGGGACCAGATGTTGGGGGTTCAAATCCCATCCAGGCCACTGACCCTCAGAATGACCTCAGGCAAGACCTTTTCCCTCAGGTTCTCTGTCTCCCCTTTTATAAATATAGAGAACCCAGGTGTGAGATTCTGTCCAGTTGCCGGAATTCCAGGATTCTCTAGCCTTATCTTAAAACTCTCCCCCCGCCCCAAGACCAACGACCAACGTCACACAAGTTCCTGCTGGCACTGGGAATGCAGCACGCCCCTGGGGGTTCTCAGGGACATCTTCCTATGGCAATGGGGATTTCGAACCTTGCCTCCTGGGAGTCATCCAGGAATTTTAATCATGCAGACTTCTTACCCCAATTTCAAAAATTCTCATGCAGCACCTCTGAGGCTCTTTGGGAAGTCGCAGGCCAGAGAATCTCCCATAGAAGTCCCACACCTGGCAAGGGGAAGGCTGGACCAAACAGGCCAAACCCAGCCTGGATGGCCCTCAGCTCTGGCACGAGCCCATTGCCCTCCTTTCACACAGGAGACACTGCCCCGCCCCCTCCCAGAGCCCAGCAGGACTCCCCCCTCAGGCGGTCCTGGCTACATTTTAGATAAAAGGGAAATGGGTCTCAATAACGCAGCTGGAACCCAGCTCTCCGGGACTGCCACTTGTCTCCCAGCCCTGTGTGCAAGCTAGATGAATCTAGCCTGGAGGCCTGGCTCCTCCCCTCCTCCCCCCCTTCCCTCCCTGCTCCTCCCCAGCCCCCCACTGAGCCAAGGGGAGAAAAACAACAAAGTGTGAATTTCTGATTAAAACCCAGCCTCTGCTTATTGCTCTAGCTGTTCTGCAGGGCAGAGAAACATCCGCTGCTGTGTGCGTGCACATGTGTGCTCAGGGGTGAGTGTGTGATGCTGGCGGGGTGCCTCCGGATACGGTGAGCATCCCTGTGTCCCCTGCAGCCTGGGGAGTAGGAGTATGCGCCCCGTGCCTGTGTCTAAGTATGTGGTTTGGCGAGTGTGAGTATCTGTGTGTGCAGAGCTCTGTGTGAGCGTGTGTGTGCGTGTCTGCTGAGGCGGGTGTGTGGCGGTGCGTGTGTCCAGACACACACCTTCATGCAGCAAAGCCTTCTGGTTAAACTAATATCCTTAGTTTGCACTAGTGGGTTAATAAAACAAAAAATGGATTCTGAGGGGAAATCTGAAGAAAGCACAGACACCTTGCTGGATGCTTTCAACTTAAAGCACCTAAGTGTTCTGCCTTTTAATTCTCTTTGGCACAGGACCAGTCCTCACTGGGCCCCTGGGCCTGCTGGTACAGTCGTTATCCTTCTTGGGTGCGCTAACCCGCAACGCATCACCCTCGACTTCCAATTTCAATTTCTCTAAAGTGGAGCAAGAACTTAAAAGACACTCCTAAAGTGATATATGAGTGCCAAATCTTCTAGATTTCTACAATTTTGTTTCCAATCTTCTCTTACAGTTGCTTATCCACACCTAATTTGACAGCAATTTTTTTAGCAATTCACCTTTACAGTCTTTCTAAAGATTCAATTTCATTTTATAGAAATGACAACTTTTTGTGTGCTCACAATATTTTGCTTGACTTATTTAATGAAGTTATGCAACCTTACTAACAAATGCCACTGGGATAAACAAACTTGGAAACAAATGAAAACCACCCTTTGTAAGTCCCAGGTTCAGCCTGTGGGAGCAGAAGCCCTAACGTGCAAGAGTCAACTCTGCAAGGGTGTGAGAGAGTCAGTGTGTGTGTGTGTGAGAGAGAGAGAGAGAATATATGAGTGTGTGTGTGTATGGGTGAGTGGGTGTGGGTGTGTGTGTATGAATGTGGGTGCGAGAGGGTGTGTGTGAGCGTGTGTATGGCTGAGTGTGTATGTGAATGTGTGAGCTGAGTGTGTGTGGGGGTGTGTGTGAGATTGTGTGTGCGTGTGTGAGTGTGTGTGAGAGTGAGTGTGTGTGAGAGTGAGTGTGTGCGCAAGCCTGCACCCAGGGCTGGTGAGCGCCCCAGCTCAGACCACTGGGAATAAGGTTTTGCCCCGAACCATCCGTCCACAGCAGATGACAGTGCTGGGCTAGGCCCGGGCCCTCTCCTTGAGTGACCTGCGCACTGGCTGTTGGTGACATGAGCTGTGTCCCAGCAGCAGGAAACAGGGAGGGCCAGGGCAGAGCCAGCGTGCCCTGAGCATCCACTCGCTACCATTTCCTTGCATCCTCCCAATAGAATGTGAGGCTGGAGCCTTCTCCCCACAAAAGAAAACAGACTCTGACAGGTGAGGGGCTTCCCCTGCAGATTGGGGTGCAGTTCTGCTGCAAGCACAGGGCTCTCAGGCCACCACTGGGCCAGACAGGGCTTATTGTGGCAAAGTCTCTGGGTTTTTAAAGTCACCCACATTCACCTGGACACTGGATGTTCAAATCACCCTCAGGAAGGAGGGGAAGGCGAAGAAGTTCATCTTCTCATTTTACAGATGAGGAAAGAGAACCTAGAAGGGATCCCTCCGTAGTGAGGGGGGCTTGGCATGACACACACCCCACACACACACCAGAGACTCTATCAAGAAAAGAAGGGACAAACCTTCCTCCCCAATCCAAGAATTGCTAAGGTGCCTTCTCCCTGCAGCCCACTCAACCTTCTTCCCTCGTTTGCTCACAGCCCAGGAAGGCAGTGGCGGGAGCTGCAAGACCCCAGACCTGGCCACAGCCTCAGTCCATCTGGCCCAGCCCCCTCCTGGCACTTCCAACTCCACTACTGCTCGCCAATGCTGCCATCTAGAGGTCAGATTGAGCACTGCAGGGACCGGTGCATGCCCGGGAGCCCGGAGGTCCCACTCCCAAGCTCACTGCGGAGAATGGACCATGGATGGAGATGCTCAGACACTTTGTCCTGCAGGAGCAGGGGGGAGGTTATCTCATGACACACACCCCACACACACACACACCCCTCCCTGCTTCCGGGCAGCTGTGCAGCCATGAGCTGTTGTATGGCCCTTTGTCCTCTGAGCAACACCCCTAAGGTAACCCAGGCCCCCCAAGCAGAGAAAACTGTGTGCTGGGCACTCCTTACATGTCGCCTCCTCAGTGACTCGTGGCAGCAGGACTGACTCAAAAGAGGTGCTCAGCCTGTTTGAAGAATGAGGGGGTAAATGAATTCGGGGTTGCCTTCACCCGTGGCCAGAGAAGCTCTAGAGTAGAGGACCAAAACAACAGCATTCTGCTGCGTGTTCTGCTTCTCACTTGCTGTAAGATTCTGCTCTCTGGGCCTCCATTTCCCTGTGCACAAAGGGGAATTGGACTCGAGAGAAGGCAAGAGGAAGGGCCTTGTGTAAGGCAGGAGGCCAAGCCCACTCAGCCACCATGACTGCCCTGCCCCTTGCAGCCTGGGTAGAGGCGCAGCCCTGGCGAGTCCAGAATCGCTCTGCACTGTGCGCCCCCACCCAGACAAAGCACAGTTGTGAGAACACAGACGCATGTCCACAGGTGTGGAGGTCACAGGCACACACACGCATGCACAAGCATCGTGTCCACACAGCTCGCACTCTAGTGCGCGCCCTGCCGGCCCGCAGAGCCTCGGGAACAAGTTTAGAGATGCACTGAAGTTATGAAATTGATTTCTCTGGGAACAGTTGGAATTAGTTTTAATTATCTTTATCTTTCTTCCAATTGTGCTCTCAGCCTTCTCCTTGCTGTTTAATCCATTGCTATCGACTTCCCCGCAGGCGCCAGGGAGGGGAGTTGCAGGTGGGGTGGGCAATGTATTTGTTTTCAGAACAAATAAACAACAGCAACAACCACCCCCGCTCACCTCTCCCTCTGCACCAGCCCCTCCCGGGCAGTCGACAGGTCTTCTTGCACCCGCATGAATGTGCACACGGCACCCCCGGCCAGCCCACTCTGGAGGCCATTCCTGACCCGGGCATGGGGGGACTGAGCTGTGACGGGTTCAGATTTTGACATCTCATGAGTTGAGCCTTCAGTGGCTGAGTTTAATTTAGGAGTCTCAAACCCCCCCCCAAAAAAAAAAACACCCTCTCCACCTCACTTTCCTGAGCCCACCGCCAGCACACGGGGTCTCCCAGTGGGGGCTTAGGTCTGACGCATCGCTGAGTCTCAATATTGACTGAGCAGGTAATCAGTGAATATTGAATGAATGAATGAATGAATGAATGAATGAATGAATGAATGAATGTAGTGAGTGGAGGAATGCAAATCCTGTTTCACTCAACCAACATCAGCGTCAGCATCTGGAGATATAGAAATTAACAGACTCATGCACCCTAGGGCACCTCCCTACCTGGGCAGGTGTCCCCCTACTGAGCTTCGGTAAAGGGGGTAGGAAAAGACAAAGGCAAAAGCTTTGATTTTAAAAAACTCGGTGTAGGCAAATCTCCATATTTTTCCAGCTGGGGTTGGTTTCCTTTTCCTGCGCTGCCTAGATCTGGGGGGACTGAGCAACAGGAGCCTTTTCTCTGGGGTTCCCCTGTGCCCCAGCCTGAGCCAGACTGAGAGGCTCTGTGCCCTGAGTGTGTGTGTGGAGGGGGATGTAGGCCCCCTCCATGGACTGCTCCCCTCGGAGCTGTGGAGGGTGGAGGGCCATCCCTCACCAGCGAGGTGCCGGCCCTAAGTGCCCTGCAGCGCTAATATTTTATGATTAAAAACCATTAAGGTTTAGACCGTGAAAATCTGAGGGACACAAAATCAATGGCCCAATATTGCTTCCCCCGGTAAGTTGTGTAAATATTGTGTCTTTTATTGTTTGGCCGATGGCAAGAGCAGAGATACAGGTACAGATTATACTAACGAATCCCCACCCATCCCAGCCCCGGTCTGGCGGAATTAGCATCCTGCAAGGAGAGGCTTGGAGAGGTCTGGAAGGTCCGGGTGAGCCCCAAGGAGGTCCCAGGCCAGCCCACGGAGGCAAGGCAGGTCACCCCATAACCTCCCCCCACCCCTGCAGAGCTCCTCCCAGACAGCGCGGCCCCTCCTCCTCCCCATGCAGGACCCCCCCACACTATCGCACAGACGTGCTTGCACACAGACACACACATCACACGGTGACGTGTCTCCTGACAGCCCGTCCATCATGCGCTCTGCCATCTGCTTGCATTTGCATATTTAATCAGGAGCTGTCTTTTCTTCTCTGGGGGTTCAGATGAAGGTGGGGAGGATTATTCAGGGTTGCTCCTGTCTCTATGAGGAATGGTACGGTAAGAGGATGTCTCTTGTTGGAGCTGGAGTGGCCATGGAATACCTGGGAATGCCAGGGTCTCCCCTGACTCTGGGAGGGGACCCTCCTGTCAGTAGGATGAGCGTCTCTCTACCTTCTTCTGGTCTGGGTGCTTCCTCCTCCCCACTCGGTCCTTCTCAGGGAAGAGTCGGGTATGACCCTGACATTAGACACCACGAGCCTCGTCCCTGCTTCCCAGTGGGTGAGGGACCCACTGGCAGTGCCAGAGAAGCTGCCCTGGAGGACGCCGCCCCACACATTCCTTCCACACCCTGCCAAGGTGCCCAGAAAAGAGGACCACAGAAGTGATGCGAGGAGATGAGAGTCAGCTGAGGGGGCAGCTGCGCTGACATGATGCGGGGTCGGGGGGACGTCGGCCCTGTGGCTGGGAGCAGCAGGTAGATTCTGAGGAGCAACGGCTGATGTTGGGGAAGAGCAGCTGGTGTGGGGGGGGGCAGCTGAGCAGGTGGGGAGGGACACCTGGACCGCTGTGAGGGCAGAACCACGGGTCTGAGAAGGTAGAACATCTGGTTGACATGGGGAACATCTGGACTGGTAGAGGGAAACAGGAGGCAGATGTGAAAGGAAAACAGAGCTCGTGCTGGGGAGCAGCTGCCCTGATATGGGAAGGTCATCCTTGCTCACAGTGGGGAAGCAGGGGCCAGCCAAGGGCTCAGCCGGGGAGGGGGACAGCCGGGCTGAGGGGGACACTTTAGCTAAGGGGGGACACGGGTTGAGGGGGACACTTGACCTGGGGGGACACAGGTTGAGGAGGGGCACCTGAAGTTAAGGGAAGGCACTTGGGCTGAGGGGGACACTTAGGTTGAGAGGGACACTTGAGCTGGGCGTCACTTGAAGTTAAGGGAAGACACTTGGAGAGAGCGGAGCCACAGCAGTGTCAGTGAGACCCCAGGGCTGTCACCTTACATAGAAACCCCTGTTCGACCTCTGGCCTACGTCCTGCTTTCCAGAAATGCCTCAGGAGGCCCTGGAAGTGTCACCTGATGCCTCCAGGCCACCATCAGGGGAGGTCTGTGGAGAACACTCTTGCCCCCTACCCGCCCTCTCCTGACTTCTTCCACCACCAGCCCCAGGAAATGGGGTGTAAGAACAGATAATGGGGGGCATTTGGATGTTGCCTACCCCTCCTCCACTCCAGAGACTCCCTGAGCGCTGTGACAGACCCTCGATCCCAGGGCCACGTGGAGGCAATCACTGATAGAGCTGGCCCCACACAGGAACGCGCTCAGCAAGGGGCCCAGGGCCTCAGCCTCTGAAGCCATCTGCGAGGCTCTGTGCTGGCCGTTCTGTGTGACCCTCCCAGGAATCCTGTGGCTCTGGTGGTCTTATGAGCAACATTGTCAGACAGGGAAACAGGGTCAGCTTAAGTACCTGCCACAGACAGGCAGAGCAGAGACGATGTGGTTAGCCAGCTCCAGGCTCCTCACCAGGCTGTGGCAGAAGCCCCTTCCCAGAGGAGCTTCTAAGGAGCGATG
>NW_004567109.1:18734684-18736547 GCF_000260355.1 Condylura cristata | reverse complement strand
TGTGCGATGGTGTCCTTGTGTGTGACCATGCCCTTGTGTGCGATGGTGTCCTTGTGTGTGACCGTGTCTTGTGCGCAGACACCTATCATGGGGATGTGCGTCAGCCTGTGTGCATGCAGCAGTGCTGTGCCCACCTTGAGTGTGTGCATGGGCCAGTGTGCGTGAGCGTGGATGTGTAGTGTGGGTCCGCTTTGGGTGTGTGTCAGGGCGCCCGTGTGTGTGCATCCCTGCCCCCCACCTCCCCGTCCGTCCACCTAGAAGGCGGTAAGGACCCTGGTCTGAACCTGGATTCCCCAGGGCCCCTCGCGCCTGCGCCAGCCCAGCCCCTGCCCCCACCCCAACCTCTCCCTGACTGGCACCCGAGTTAATAAGTGTTGCTTTTCTCCTATTCTACTCAGGCCTGTGATGGAAAATCCTCGGGCTGGAAGTGAGCCCCGAATCGATAGTCCATTCCATTTAACAGGGTGGCTGTCACCATAACGAGATAAAAGTGGATTAGCTTCTGCGCTGCCGCCGCGTCCACGGGGAGCCCATCTGTTCCCTGCACAGCCAGCCCGACGCCGAGCAGCCGCGCAGCCCACTGGACCTGGTCGCGGGGCCTCCGGCCCAGGCCTCAGAGGGGTGGCATGTGGTTGGAGACGGCTCAAGACTGGGGTCTAGATGGGGCTTGGGAGGAGGCTCACGATGGATGTCCAGAGGTCCAGGGAGTTCAGGGTAGGGACGGAGACCAGGAGGAAGCCAGAGTGTGATGAGGGCCAGCGGTGGGCCCTGGTATCCAGGCTGAAGTCCAGTGAACACTCTGAGAAGCCTGACCCCTCCCAGGACCATGTCTACCAGGGCTTGAATGGCCTGGCCTGGCCACCCCAGAAGCCACAGGGACACCTGAATCACCTCAAAAAGGTCCTACCACTCCCTGAGGGCCGGAAGGATACAAAAGCCTCCCTTTGCAGCAAGAAGGATACAAGACTAGACACTAGGAAGAACTTCCCGATCATGAGGACGGCTATTTCATAAGCAGATGTTCACCATTTCTGAATTTCTTCAAAAATTTGCTGAGTTTATAATACTGAGTTTCAGGAACAAACTAAAATGGAGCCACTAAAACCTTACTCAGTTATTTTTTTAATATTCTGTAAGCTAGTATATTTTCCCAGCTGTTCTGCTTTTTAACTTTGGGGCTCTTTCATTTTGTCAGTTCCCACCATCTTGTCTGAGGTCTCTCCCCTTATTTTCTCAGGAAGGCCCACCTCTTCCTGAAACAACCGCCTTTATTTCTTCTAGATCTTTTATGATTGCATTTCTTACATTTTTAGCCACATGGAGTGAGCGCGAAGTGGGCATCTATTTTTCCCAGTAAACAATTCATTGCCATTTATGGCTAAGCACCACTTTTATTACTGATCAGGATCCTATTTGGGGCATTCTGATTTGTTAATTCTGTGCTAACCTACATCAGACTTACTAAAGCGACTTTGTGGTCTAGTCTGATGTCTGGGAATATGTTGCTCTTTAACCCCAATGCATCTGTATTATTTAATAGTTGTGTAAATGCAGAATTTTGTCCAATGAAGGTACCAGGAAAGCTTGGTATTTGAAGCCTCTGGCATCTGCTTTTGAAATGTAAATTGCAGTCCCCACATGCTGCATGTATTCAGCTTTTCTGGAGGGGATCCAGGGTCACTAGGAAGCCTTCCCTCTGCACCTTGATGGACTGAGAATTGAAATACTGAGGGCCCCTGTGCAACCCCAAGAATGGAAGACAGAGGCGGGCTTCCAAGGCTCGTCCAGGACCTTGTGCTGGCTGGTTGCCCCAGAAGCCAATTCTGAGATGGGATTTAAGGGCAAGCAGTTTCTTTGGGCGGG
>NW_004567109.1:18687413-18734464 GCF_000260355.1 Condylura cristata | reverse complement strand
AGGAGCCCTGGCAAGCAGGCAGCGAGGGTCATGACTTCTCAGCCCTGCCTACCTGCCCACCCGCCAGCACCAGCGGGGGCATCAGGCTGCAGCCCAGAGAGGTGCTGCAGAGACCAGGAAGTCAGACAGGTACCCGCAAGGATGGCGAGCCCAAGGGGGTCACCTGGGCAGTGGATGACCAGTGAGGGAGGAAACAGATGTGGTGCCCAGAGAGAGGAGGCCCAGACAAGGGCGAGGGCGATGGGGTGGGGGGCATGAGGGGCTGGAGAGGGCTTTAGAAGCAGAATGGACAGAGCTTGAGGACAGGAGATGAAGGTGTGGGAGGGTCAGGAGAGCGGGGCAATCCTCAGATGGATGGAAAACAGATGGATGGTGGAGCAAGGCCCTGGGTGGGGACTCAGGGGAAGACTGGCTGAAGTCTTCGGAGCACGAGAGAGGCGATGTGGGCAGGCAGACAGCCTGAGAGTCTGGCACAGAGGCAGGAAGTGAAGTGGTGGGTTAACCACGAAGCCAAGGAAGCAGGGGTGTGGGCGTGAGCCACACAGGAGCCAGGGCAGGCCCAAGGTGCCTCGGGGGCATCTCACAGACATGCCCCTGCCCTGCCGAGCCGGACCTGAGCTCCC
The DNA here is from genome assembly GCF_000260355.1 of Condylura cristata. Lineage (NCBI taxonomy): Eukaryota > Metazoa > Chordata > Mammalia > Eulipotyphla > Talpidae > Condylura > Condylura cristata. Next base: position 18,733,841 of record NW_004567109.1, on the reverse strand, counting down.
CGTCCAGGGACTGGACGGCCCCTCCCATCCTTTTGGGGTGGGAAGTGGGACACAGGAGGGCGGGAGGAACAAGGGGGTGTGATTCCAAGCGCCGACAGCTGTCAAATAATAAAAAACCTCACGTGTTAATAATTTTGCCAAAGACTTAATGGCTGGCCTGTCAGGAGCGGTGACAAGCTGTTATGGGAACAAGACGGGAATATTTCGGAGGCAGCGCCGACCGCACAGCCCGCACAGGGCCTCCAGGACCCAGGGGACGGCCAGGGGCCTCCTGCCCACTGCGCCCAGCACAGCCACACGCCCGGCCAAAGGGGAGCTGGGTCACTGTGATTCAGGCATTGCCTATGGATTGATCACCGCTGAGGACGGTTTAATTAACCGTCAGATTCCAGAAGTGCCCCATCCTTCCTCACCCCCATGCCCTCCCGGGTCTGTAGGCGCCTCCACTCTCCACACACAGTCCAGACGCCATCAGCCACCTGAGACCCCAGTGTGGTTCAGGCTGTGGGAGGGACAGGTGAGGGGCTCCGGGCCCCTGCCATCTGCCCTGGCTGACCTCAGATCTCACTAAAGAAGTCTTGCATTTGTCACGGACTCCAGTCTATGGACTAAATGAACTTGCACGAATCACTTGGTTTCAATACCCTTATTTCTCACATATAAAATGGGAACAAGAGCAGCAAAGTAAATGAAACATGTGCAAACTCGCTATTAGAGCTTCAAGACCTCAGAATCACTTTCCACGCCTCTCTGAAGCGCCTTCCGCTGAAGCCCGTGAACGCCACACCAGGTCCGAGATGGCACGGTGCCTTCACTGACATTCGGGGAAGGAGAGGCAGGCTGCAGGGCAGAGGCAGAGGTTCTCCCAACGAGGGTTCGCGCCCCGGTACCCGCTCCCACACCAGAATCTGCTTTCATATAAGGAACTCCCGACAGAAGAGACTTTTCTGAGGCTGTCGGGACAGCCGCCGCCTCTCAGTGCTTAGCTAGAGCTATGCTACATCAGAGCTCCTCAAACCTGACTGTGCACCAGGAACCCCTAGGCATCCTGTTGAAATGCAGATGCAGGTCTGGCAGGTCCAGGAGCCACCTGAGATGCGTCTCTCACAAGCTCCCAGGAGATGCGGGTGCTGCCAGTCCAAAGCCTGTACTTAGACTATCAAGGCGCAAACGCTTAAGCTCACCTCATTGCGGCACCGTCCCTGTGAGTTAGCGACGACCACTATTATGCTTGTTATAATGAAGAAACAGGGAGGTGGAGTAGCTTGGGCAGGCCGCGGAGCTAACAGGTGAACGGGGGCCTGGCCTGATCTGCCCCTGCGGCCTGTGCCTCCACCTCCCCAGCAAAGCCCCACCCTGGGCAGAGGCTCAGCACAGCAGGCAGAGCTGGGAGGAGTCGGGGTCTCCAAGAGAAACCCTGGCCTCAGAGAAGAGGCACCTACAATTTGGAGAATGGTGTTGCTGTATCCAGACGAGAGAGATGCTGGTTCCGGAAAATTCTCCCGCTTCAGTGGGTGAACGCTGAACTGGGGATAGTGTGCTTTAAAGAGAAAAATTCTAACCTGGTCTTGGAAGAGGCCTAGAACCAGATGGGAAGAGCGAGCCCCATCCTCAGGGACCTGGGGCCGGGGAACCTGCTTTGGTCTTGGGCTTAGGGGTGACCTCTCCATGGCCAGGGGAGAGAAAAACACACAGTTGAGGCTGCTCACACCCTTTCCTTCTCATCTCCTGCCCAGAAAGGTCTCTGCCTCACAGGCCCTCCCCATTTGTTGTAACAACTGAGCGAGATCCCCATATCTGGCTGGTCAAATGGGGGAGGCAGGGCCATGGTGAGGGAGAAGTCAGCAGGCCACAGCAGGAGGGGAGACAAGAGCAAGGCTGATGCCCAGGGCCCAGCTGCCCGGAGAGGGGGAGGGGCCACCAGGGCTGGGGTCGCCAGAGCTATTTTTCCAGTGAAACTGGAAATGCAGGTTTTTGTGAGAAAGTCCCACTCTGTGTGTAACCTTGTGCAACTAATAGCTGAGTGTGTGAGCAAGGGATGCCCTTGAGTGCGTCACCCACTTGGCAACCTGTGGGCCCAAGCTCACAGGGGCTGGTGCAGGGCAGAGTTTTGGGGGAATCCTGACAGGGGGAGGGACGTTCAGGGGGAAAAAGCCAGCCATCTGTATGATGATAGATGGATGGTGGGACCGATGGACAGACAGGATGAATAGCAGAATCAAGAGTTTTATGATGCAATGTCCTTTGTTGTGAATAGAATCTTAGTATTCTTCAAAAGACTTTTGCAAACATTCATGAGGTTCTCCCCTTTTTGGCTCCCAGACGAGTGTGCCTTTGACTGTGACAACAGACAGACACTTGCTCCTTTTCTCCCTGTCCCCAAGGGGGAACTGAGCCCAGCAAAGTGCCAGCCAGGGCTGAGGCAGGGCTGGGGAGTGGCTGCCCAATGCTTTGAGCTGACACTCTGGGTGGAGCAAATGAGACCAGAATGGGGGATTTCCCAGGACACCCACAAGTCCATCCTGCACCAGAGCCACGGACACCAACGGGAAAGAAGCCATTGGTACAGAGGCCAAGTGACCGATGAGAATTCCACAGGGCAGCTACCCGCAGGTGGGGCAGGGAGGCTCCAGTTCACAGGCCTCAAGCAACAGGTCTGGAGCAGCAGAGGGACGGGGCACAGGTGGGCCCCATCAATGGACCACGACAGCCCACTCAGGTCCTTCATTATTGCCCCACTCTGCAGATGGGGACAGCAGGTCTGGCAAGATGAACATAATGACCAGCACCCTGCTGGGAGGGGGCACAGCAGTACTGGGACTCCAGGACTGTGGGTGGCAGATTCCAGGTTAACCGGGGCTCAAACCAGGCTGGGGGCCCTTTACTGGTGTCGTAGCTCGAACAGCTGCAACCAATCACCAGAGATGAGGTGGCTTAGAGAGCATTTATTTCTTACAGGCCTGGAGGCTGGGGAGTGCAAGATCAAAACCCCGACAGGTCCAGCATCCAGGACAGGCCCCTCGTTTGCACATGGCCACCTCACTGTTTGCTTAAATAGCAGGAGCAGGAGGAGCAAGCAAGTCTCCCAGTCTCCTCTCAAAAGGGCGATAACCCCATCCCAAGGACTCCACTCCCACGACCTCATCTAACCCTCACTACCGCCCAAAGGCCCTGTGACGTCGGAATTTAGACCCACACGGTATGAATTCGGGGGACACGAACCTTCAGTCCACAGCACCTGGTGTGGGAGGTGTTTCCTGCAGGCGAGGCCCGGGGGCCACGTCCCACAAAGAACAAAGCCATAAAGTTCCAGACAGCCGCTGCGCGCCTCCAACCTGGCTGCTCCCGCCCGCTGCCTCCCGGCCACTGGGCTGGGTGCGCACGCTGCCTGCAGCCGCCTGCCCAGAAGCATTAATTGAAAATTAATCCGCTCAGTACGTGCCGACGTGCAAATCAAAGCTAAGTGTCTCAATTAGGAAGAGAAATGGAGTCGGGCACTCTTCTCAGTCGCCAGCTTATTTATGGGGATAATATCATTTTTAATGAGGGGAGCTACTAAAAGGCACAACAAATGCAACATTTAATAGAAAAATATTACAGCATTCCATCAGCAGAACAAGGCCGGGAGGGGGATCCCAGGGCACATGAACACCACGGTGGAGCTGCCGTGTGGGCACCTATCCCAGAGGCGGCTGGCACACTGCTGCTGCACGTGTGTCTGCTGGAACACGTGTGCCCACGCGTGCACGCGCGTGAGCACTGTCCGTGTCTGAACATGGAGCGTATAGTCATGTGTCTGAGTTGGAGGAGGGGCATAGGTTTCCTGTACCCCCACTGAGGCTCCAGGAATTAACATCAAGGGGGATCTGACCCATCTGGCGCCTGGAGAACGGTAGGGCTCTGTTACCCACCTCCATGGAGGGCCATAAAAGGGGGCGATTAGGCCTCTGGGCCCCAGCCCCTCTGGGCTTTTCTTGCCGCACGTGGGCCTCCATTGTCCAAACCACATCACTGGCAACACTAAGACAGGACCCTCTGGAGATCACCGGGGCACAGAGCCAGCACTTAGGCCCTGGGGCTCCCTTCAGCCTTGCTGGGGCTCCAAAACCAAGGAACTTGCTGGTCAGGCTCAAGTCCACACAGCACCTGCCCCTCCCCACCCACCTGCAGCCCAGCCCCCCACCCAGGGGCTCTGCAGCCCAGTTCAGGCTGCCCCTTAGCATCTGGACAAGGGGAGCAGCTGAGGGTCAGAACCCAGCCTGCCCGCCCAGACCCCCAACACAGCACGCACACAGCAGCCTCATCTCTCTCATGGGGTCCAAATCCTGCCCTTACTTCCACGCCTGGAGCCGCACCACGAGCCCCACCACTCCCCGGAGGCACCTTACTGACCTCCCCACCCTCTCGGGGTCCTCCCGAGGCCTCAGTGTCCTCACCCAAAAGTGAGAATCCCAAGAGGGCCTGACTCACCGGGAGGGTGAAGGAGACAAGGGTGCTGAGGAGTACCTCGCACCACAGGAGCCAGGGCGGCTCTCAGCTAAGATGAGCTCTAGCAATGGGACCAGGGTACAACAGCCACCTCTGCGGCCTTCCCCCCCCGCCCCCCACCCCAGCCCCGTGGGCCCCGGAAGGCCTGCAGAGGGATGTTTAGCTCCCTGTATCTCCAAAGAGGAAAGTGAAGCTCAGGGAGGTCGAGAGATACTTGCCTTAGGCCACACTGCAGGGGCAAAACATCAGGTTTGCAGAGGTTCCAGAGAACATGGGAACCCCAGGCTTCTGGGGCCAGGATCGGGCTCTCCTCTGACAGAGAAGCTGTGCGCCAGGCCAGGGCGTTCAATTTAACCCAGCTGTGCCTCCCACCAGGTGCGGGCATTGGCCTCTGCTTAACCTCTCGGTGTGTCTGCTTTTTCATCAATACAACAAGGTAACAGCACCTATTTTGTGGGGTTAAATGAGCGAAGACCCACAAAGCACTAGAATCAGACCTTGCATCCAGCACACATTCAGAATGCACCTTGGCGTTGTTGCCAATACAGGCAGAACATTCTCTCCCCGGTCAGGCAGCAAGAACCACACTTCGGTCTGTGAAGGGCCTCATGGCAGGGCCCGCGAAAAGGCCAGCCCAGGAGCCAGTTCTCTTCCTGACCTGGACATGTGCTTCTGAGCTAGTAACTGTCTACATATGGGTCACATCTGAAATTTTTTCAAGTAAAATAATAATAAATCCAAGCAGGGGAGGGGCTGTAGAGGGGTATTATCAGGACTATGGGGGTTATTTGTTTGATATCTGCCTCTTTCCACTCCATAGGGCAAGGGTGGTGTGGGTGAGCCCCCATGGTCCCCTCAACACTTCTGGACTCGGGAGGTGACAGAACATTGGCGGGGGCAGGCGGGGGGTGGGTCAGGGAGGGCGTCTTGCTGGGTGGGGATCTGCATCCTTGCAGTGGTCAACTCCAGGAGCTGAGAACCCCCCACCCCAGCCCAGAGGCCAGAACAGGTCTGGCACCACCAGACTGACAACATTTGAAAGTTAACTTCCTACAAAAGTCACTCTCCAGGATTAATATTTATTTCTTATGAAATTTAAATTTTTCAGTGTAATTAAATTTTTATTCGCCGTGAGTTATAGATAAAAATATTTATAACTTTCCCTTTCGCGCCACTGAGGATGAGGTTTGATGGAACCAATTACCCAGACCTCCTCCTGGTGCCGCTGCCAGGTCAGAGGCGGGGAGGGGGCCCGCGGGCGGTGGGGGAGAGCAGGGTAGGTAAGGGGAGGGTGCTGACCACCCCCCACCTCAGCTTCCACCAGCAGCTGAGGGAGGCGTGGGCGGGGTCAGCAAGCGGGTACCAAATGGTGGTCTCGGTTCCTGTGGCCAATGAAAGGAAACAGCTAGAGGAGAAGGGGGGGTCGTTAATTTGCCAACAAATTGAGGGGGCAACAGATGCGTGTCTGAAAGATGCGTGTTTGGCAGAGAGCAGGGTACTTACCGCAAATTACGAGGGAATGGGGGGGGGCCAGGGTTGGCATGTTCATCCTTGTGATACTGGCAGCTGGAGATTTGGGGGAGATGCAGGGGCCAGCCTGCTTTGCTCTCACCTGGTGGACAGCAATTTCGATGCTATCTTCTTAGGGGTTTTCCTTTTCCCTTGGAATCTAAGAAAACAAGGTTGCTAAATCTAGAGGGTCTGGTGGGACAGAAGAGAGACATGTCCTTGTAACACTGCCTCATTCCTGTTTCACAAAGAGGTCACAGGAATTGGGGGAGGACAGGAAAAGGAGGCCAGAGAATGAGGGGAAGGTAGTGAGGGGGGCAGAGAAAGAGGACCCACATCTTCCCACCCAACTGCCTCTCAGCAGCTCACATCGCCAAGGTCACTGGCTCTCGCTCTGGGCCTTTTATCACTTGGTGCCCAGAATCACCAGAGTCTTCCCGGGTAAGGGACAGACTGAAGGGCAGTGTCTCCCCAGAGAAGAGGGGAGGGGCTGTGGCCAGGCAGGCCAATCCCAGTGCTCACCCTGAGGGACTGGGGTGTTATGTAACCTCTGTGAACGTCAGTGCCCCCCCCCCCCACGTAAAATGGGAGCCCTGAAGTTCACATCGGATGATAGGAAAGGAGCCTGGCACACAAGTGGGGGTCATGTTTATGGCCGAGAAGCCTGAGCTGTGTATTCACTGATGGGGGCACCCCCCCTCACCAGGGGAGCCAGCTTGCTTGGAAAGTCCGCCAATGGTCTCCCCACAGCTGGGGTTATCTGGACCCCTCTGATGTCACACATACTATTCTGGGAGACAATTCTCTCCCTCACTGGGAGATCAGAATCCACAAATACCACAAGACTATCAACACAGCTTCAGATCTACCCACAAACTGGCTGTCTTCCTAGAATGTCCCCTTGCAATCCTGTTATAATGCACCAAACAACAGCCTTCCTCAAACAGTGAGTGTGTGAGACTCACCCCGAGGGGGGGTGACATCAACCTGCTTAGAGTCAGCCAGCATTTGGGTCCTCCTTGCCCCTGGCCCTGGCCGGGGAAGCCTCCAGAGGCCCTGGGGCAGGGCACGGCTCCTCTTCCTCCTCACCTCACTGGGGCTGCGGTTGGTGTCACTAATTAGACCTGTCGCTGGCCCTGAATCATTCCCAGGCCGGGCTGGGGAGGTCATTAAGCTGGAGATGGATAAGTGCTAAGCCGGCCTGCTCTGGAGATTTACAAGGCTCAGGCTGGGAGGATTTATAAGGTTTGTTAAATTTCTAATTGAGTTTAGAGTGCAGCGCCACGGCCTCAGTGACCAAGCCGCATGGAGGAGAATTAAAACAAGTGCATCCATCCCTCACGCTCCGAAGAAGGTGCCCCACCTCCACCCACCAGCCTGTCTGCCCAGGCCGCGGCTGCCCGGACGGTGTGCTCGGTGGGCAGCCCCAGCCGGCCTCTCCGCTCGCCCTGCCAGCCCCATTACCTGTATTTGTTGTTTCCCCTTTTTTCATAGTTAATTTACTCAAGTGGTTTAAAATTCAGAAAGTATACAGGATACCCAGAGTAAACCCCATCTGCCTGCCACCCAGTTCACCTCCCTGGAAAAGAAAAAGTAACGGTATCGCAATTGCAGGCAAGCCCTTCAGGATTCACACACATGCGTGCACACCCCTTGTATGTAAGGGTATGCTCCCCACCCCACGCCCCGCCCCCTGGTAAACACCTGCCCCTAGATCTCAGGATTCCAGAACAGAATGCTGACTGGTCAGCGTCCAACAGGCCTGGGATCGAATCTCGAATTTGCCCTGTGCTGAGGGAGCTGACGCACTCACTACCGAGGCCGAGGGTGACATTCTTCCCAACTTTACATCCAGTGATGTCACAAGGGTAGCTTGGAAGCCGGTGGGAGCATTTGCACCATGGAAATGGCAAACACACACGGAGGCTGTGTTTTGTTGAGAAAGCTGCATGCTAAACATTGACCAGCAAAGTGCCAGCTTTGTCACTGGTGAGCTATGAGGCCTCAGGTGAGTCACAAGACCTCTCTGTTCATATTGAAAATGGGTGTGAATAGTGTCAGAGTGGCTGACATGAGGTAGTGTACGTGAGTGTGTAGTAACATGCCTGGAATGTTGGCTGCTACTATTGCTTTTATGCTACCGTGCTCTGGGCAGCCCGATTGAGGAGGCAGAGGAGGCGGGTGCTAGATGAGTGTCGGGGAGAGGGGATGTGGATGGCCAGCTGGACCGAAGAGATCTCAGAGAACAGAAATGGTCTCAGGGACCCATGCAGTGTGGCCCCACACCGTGGGGAGCTGTCCCCCTGCTGAGCATGTGGGATGCAGAAAGGATCAAAGCCTCACGGGATAACATCCGGACACTGCTGTCTGACTGTGCAGCATGCAGGCAGAGCAAGGGGGGCCCGGAGAAAGAAGACGGACGCATGGTTGGGGCAGGGAGGTGGTGTCCCAGAGTAGGAACCCTTTCTGCTGGACATTGAACGCTGGCAGGAACCCCAGGCAGAAAGGCTTGAGGGGACTGACTGGTCCAGGGGCATCCCAGAAAGCAGAGATCACTACTTCTGAGTTCAGAGAAGTCACTTGCCCAAAGTCACACAGCACAGAAGTACCTCGGTCAGGAGTCCAGTTCGTCTCTCAGACCTAAGCAGGACTGGCTGTCCTGCTGCTCTGTGTGTGCACCCAGCTGCCCGGCAGGGTCTTGGGAGCACTTTAATGCCCACACACAGTGAGGCCATGCCTGCTACAGCCTCCCGGCAAGTCGGGTCCTGGACAGGCTCATACAGGGCAGTTGTGTGGCAAGAGACCCATTCACGGGCTTAGCCTGAGTTTGGGAAAACTGTCCCTCCCACACTCTGGGCTTCCATTTCCCTCTCCATCCACGAGTCAATAGTAAAAACATCTCCACTTAGTGCAAGAGTGTAGTGTGAAATGTGAGCCACTTGCCCAGCGGGGCCTTGGGAGCTGAGGGGTAGCGGTGTTTGGGGTGGGGCCTGCCTGACCTGAGGCGGGGCAGGGTAGGGAATCAAAGGCTGGGACACATTTGCCAGGTGTCTGACTCCATGGAGGGAACCCCAGGACAATAGGGTCTCCCTGTTCCGTGAGGCCAGACTTCCTTGTCCAAGCCACAGAGTGGGTTGTGGGTCCAAGACGTGTGAAAAGCACTGTGCACCCTGCAGTTTCCACTTCTCTGGGCTCACTTCTTCCCTTCCCCAAGGAGACAAGATGAGTCGTTTTTAGGGTCTTTCTCTGAGTGAGCAGCAGAAGCTGAGACCCTCCACCCGGAGCCCCAAGACAGGACTTGTAGAAATACCTCCCGATAACCCGTACGCATTTACACTACCTGCATACAGAGCCCCGAAAATGAGAGTGAATTCCACCAACCCAAGGAAAAGCGAGGGCGCCAAGCAGGGCCCGGAATGCAAGCATCGCGCGCCCTCTGCTGGTGAAAGTAACAATCCAAAGCCTGGAGCCCCCACATGGCGAGCGAGACTGTCTGGCCCAAGCCTCTCCAGCAAGGCAGGAAACTGAACAGCCACGCGTCACCAGCAACAGGGCACGGTAGAGGGCCCCCGACTTTCAACCAGCGCCCACCAAGACTGGACATGCCTGAGATGGCACAGGACTTGTACACGGTCACATAGCAAGTAGATTACTCTTAGTGTCCAAGAACACTCATTCATTCCATCAATTTCGTTGATCATCTACTGTTCTAGACGTAGGTAAACCAGAAGCAACCAAGAACAAGCCCCTGCTGCCCTCCCTGGTGGCACAATGCACACTGCAAGCCAGCTGCAGCCGCTTCAGTGTGAGTTCAATCCCCAGCCACGGGGGTGATCCACATGGCGCAGCAGACCTCTCCTGACGCACCTGCTGCCCACCTCAGCAGTGTGCTTCATCCATCTGCCTGTTCCGCTCCCCACTCTGTCTCTGGTGAAGCCTCTCACCACCCCTGCCCCTCTGGCCTGTACCCCAGTTCTGTATGCATAAATAATAAATAAATCTTTAAAAAGGAAAAAGAAAAAGCCCCTGCCTATTGAAGCCTGTATTCTACTGAGGGAGCAGAGTGATAAGCGTGTGAACATGTAAACAAGCAGGCTTCAGGTGGGGATATGTTCTGGGGTGGAAAAGAGCAGAGTAGGGAAAGAAGCCACAAGGCGCTATCTTCGGTCAGGCAGTCTGAAACAGATTTATGAGGGGTGGCATCTGAACTGAGACCAAATGAAGAGTTAAAGAGGGAAGTATCTGGGAGAAGCATTCCAGGCATGGGGGAGAGGCACAGTCCCTGAAGCAAGAGGGTCCATGATCCAGTAACAATGAGAAGGCCTAGGTGACCCACATGGCGCAGCGGCCCTCCCCTGTCCCCTCAGCAGAGAAGTTCAGTCCATCCGCCTGCTCTGCTCCCCACTCTGTCTCTGGTGAATTCTCTCACAACTCCCCACACACACACACAACACCGTACCTCAACAAAACAAATAAGTTTCCATTCCAGAAACTTCCATTGTTTGCTGACTACGTGTATACTTTTTGCATATATGTAGAGAGATACAGACAGACAGCTTTTTAACAAAGATGGGCTCCCCTTGTGCATACTCTGCCCTCCAATAGCATGTAGCTCCCTTTCTATGTCGATAAATCTACACCACCGCCAGCAGCTAGAATTCTATTGTACAGCAGAATCACAATTTATTTAACCAATTTGCTGTTGTGGGATATTTAGGCTGATCCAATTTCTCACCATTTTATGTGATGAATATCCTCCTTATCCATACAACTTTCTGGACTTGTCCAATTATTTCCTTAGGATAAATTCCTAGAAGTGAGATTTCTGAGTCAAAGACAATACACTTATTTGGGGCTTTCATATATACATTCTGCCAATTGTTTCCCAGAAAGGCTGCAACGATTTATGCTCCCACTGGTAGCGAATGAGATATGGGTCACTAATTTTGAAGCTATATTAAATAGATCAGAAATGGTGCATTAGTCAGGAAAGACGAGGCCAAGTTGCAATAACAGATTAACCCCAAGTGTCAGTGACATCAAACAAAGATTTCTTTCTGGCCCATCTTGTAGACTAGAACTGGGTCGACAGAAGGCGGGTCTCTGTTTCCACGGTGAAGTCCAGGGGCCCATCTGACAGGGACCCCGCCCTTACAGGCACCTGTGTTGCCTCTGAGGTTGCCAGGGATTGGCAAGAATGAGCACCCAAGCCTGGGCTCAGGGGTGACAGGCTCCCCCGGGTCGTTTCATTGGTTGGAACTTCATCACGGCCACGTCGGCCATGTCTCAAGGCACAGGGCAAGGAAAGGCCAACCCGACTTGCATAAACACCACGAATGTTGCTACAAATAGAGAAGTCAAAGTCACAGAGCGTTTCCTTTGGCAAAAGGAATCTGCACTGAATGCTTTTGTGGTGTGCCCTGGTCGGATTCCCCTGCTCTCCAGACAAATCTTTACGAGGCTTGTCTCAGTGTGGTGAAGAGAATCTATGTTGGGGAGAGGGAGTTGTCAAGCAATGGGTAGGTGACAAGTCCCCTTCCCCTCCAGTGTTTGTCCTGGGGTCCTCACCCAGAGCCATGAGGACCCAGGAAGCCTGGGGTCAGGCCCCCCTCCCCTGCAAAGGAGCCCAGGGAAAAGTCTGCTCTTCGAAGCCCACTCCGCCAGCCCCTGCCCTGTTGGTGATAGGAAGCAGCATGGGGTCAGCCCACCCCAACAGGAAATCAGGGGGCGAAAGTGGTGAAATGAGGGGTGTGTGTTCCTCCCACCCCTCTGTAATCTCCACCGCACCCCCGGGCTCCCTTTCCCCCGACATCACTCTTCTCCACAGCCACCGCCCGTCATGGTCTGTGAGTCCTGCAGGACAGGGACCTGGACCCTTTGCCCCAGATACCAGCTGGCAGCAGGGAGAAAGTTCAGAGCCAGCTTCATAGCCAATTTCAACAGGAAGAAGGGAAGGGCAGGGGGAGGGAAGCAGAGGTAATTCTTCCTATAAATGGCATTTTTCTCCAATATGGGAAAAAAACAAAGAGTCAAAAAAAAAAAGAAAGACACATGCAGATAACTATGGATCTGAGGCCTAGAGCAGGGGAGAGGGAGAAAGGCCCAAACAGGGGAGGGGAGAGCAGAGGGACTCTGGTGACCGGTCCCGGGTGGAGGGAGGGTTATGGGAAGAACAATGTCAAAAATGAAAATTTTTAATTGATAAAAAAAATTAAACTTAAAAAAAAAAAAGAATCCCCAACTGAAGTGAGTCAGCTATGGCCCTGGCCTCCCAGCTCAGGACCAGGACTCAGACTTGAGAGTTGATGGAAGAAGAGTAGAGAATGAACTAAGCCATAATAGATGTTTCCACAAAGCCCCACGGGAGTCCAGCGGAGAGAAGTTAATCCTGCAAAGCCCTGGCAGACACCAGGGTGGATTATCAAAGAGCTGGACTGCGAGGACTCAGAGAAGGTGTGATCATATCACCTCATTTGCTGTTCGGGAGCAAGCTAGCCATCAGGGAAAGTCTCCAGGTAAATGGACTTCAGAGAGCTTTTTACATAAATCCTAGGCACTCTATGTGAAGAGAGGGAAGAGGGAGAAGACACCTTTGATGACTGCTGTCCCGTGAAATGACCCCCTGCTGGGTCAGGCTGAGGGTCAGTATGCGAGGCTGTGACTTGGAGAAGTTACCCTGATCTTCTCTCCAGGAGAGAGAAAAAAAAAATGCCAAGAACAGCAACGCAAGTTGGTGGTGATCTGAATTTTAAATGGCCATTCCCTGCAGTCACCATGTCCCAGGTGGGCCCACCAGCAGAGGCTGCACAGAAGTCCCAGTGGGCCGCGTTATCCAGTGTGGGGGTAGAAGGGCGACTCCCAAAGATTTGTCCATCCTAGAACCTCAAGATGTGACCTGATTTGGAACAGGGTCTTTGCAGAGGTAATTAAGGTCAGGATCTCAAGATGAGAACTCCCTGGATTAGGTGTGTCTTAAATCCAATGACAAGAATCCTCAGAAGAGACAGAAAAGGAGAAATCAGAGAAATGCAAGAGAAGGTCATGTAGAGAGAGGTCTTCACAGTCCCAAACCAGGGATTGTCCCCTCACCCCCAGGCCAATAAGTCACCAGATTCCCCTCAGAGCCTCCAGAGACAACCCACCCCATCCATACCTGGCTTTTGGCCTTCTGACCACAGAAATGTGAGAAAATAAATTTCTGTTGCTTCGAGCCACCCAACTTGTGGTCATGTATTCCCACAGACCTAGGAAACTAATACATTTCAGCCATCTGCCTCTGTGTAGTACACTGCCCCAAAGCTGAGTGTTTTAAAACAAGTTATTATTTCTCTACCTCTGTGGATCAAGGACTCAAGTTAGGTGGAGTTAGCCAGGTGCTTTTTCTGTTCTGTACAGGCACACCTTGGACCATAAACATTCAGTTGACAAAAGAATGAGGCTGGAAAGTTCAGGGAGCTGTCACTCACCCATCTGGCCCCTTGATACTGTTCCATGTGGCCGCTCTCCACGTAGCCTCTATCTCCAAGTTACTGGCTTGGGCTTCCTCACAATATGGCTGCCTAACAGTTACATGGCAGCTGGCTTTCGAGGGACCATCATCAGTAACCTTCGCAAGCGTGAAGTTTACAGCTCTTGATTTGGCCTTGAAAGTTACACAGTATCACCTTGGCAGTTGTAAATACTGTCAGGAGGCAGTTTCAATTCAAGGGGAAAGAAAAGAGTCCTCCAATTTCAGTGAGAAGAGCAGCAAGAAGAGTGTGGCGGTGCCATCTTTATCCTACCCTGGAGTCCTAGACACCTGATAGGGCCACTCTGGCCCCAAAATGGGGTTCAAACCCTCAATAAGGGATGTGGCAAGAAACAGACCGCTCTTACAAAGAATGCAAGGGACTCTTCATTCAATGGCTGGACTGTGCAAGAGGGGAGCAGGCCTAAAGGGGCCAACAGGCTGCCACCAGACTGAAACCCCCCTTGGCCAGACCCAACCAGGAGTTGGGGGGTGGGGAGCAGGTGATGCCCTCCATAAAGATTCTGCCTCCTAGGACATAGAGGAGGGTGGAGGGTGCTGGAGGCAGGCTAAGGGCATAGAAGGATCGAGAAAACCTACAATTCCAAGCTCCTAGGCTTGCCTTTCTCTCTGTTGTTGTGTCATCCTGAGCTTTCCTGGACTGCAGATGGGTCAGGGCAAGGACAAGACAGGCCTAGAGGGGCCAGGCTGGGTCCGGCTGGTCAAGGAGTATACGGATTCTACCCAAGTTGAAGGGGATGCTGACCTGATGCCTGGAGGTGGTTTAGGTCCCCTGCGGCCAAGATTCCCCCCACCCCACCCCACTGATGGGCCACCCAGTCCCAGGACTCAGGGTAGGACACCCCCTACCCCACTCCAGCCCTGGCTCCCTCCCTCCCCTAGGCCCCACCCTCACCTCCTTAATGAAGTTCCCCTGCTGACACCTTGTAATTCCCCAGTGATTAACTTCCAGTGGATTAGAACCAGGACAGCTATTTAATTAACACGCATGTCTGAGATTACTCAGGACTCATTAAGACTCCATGATTGACTTGTTAACGTGCAGGAATTCAATTACTTGCCTGGCACTGAACTCCTGGCCAGGGTAAGGGGGGAGAGGCGGGGGGTTGTATCAACAGGACGACAAATGCCCAGCCCAGAAGTCTCAGCTGGCCCGGGAGCCTCTCTGAGCAGGCAGGCTCAGTTCTGTCGGCAGAGCACCCCAGACTGATGGGGAAGATACAGCCTCCATCTTCTAGCACCTCCAAATGTGAGAGGCGATCATGCGTCACCCCCAAGAAACTTCCTCAGGAGGATACGCTATTTACTCCCTGGGGTCCTGTTCTGGGGAGACAGTTTCTCTATTTGGGTAGACCCACTTCTGAGAGGGACCCCTGTTCTCGGGGCTTCAGTTGAAGGGAAAGTTATACACCCTTCACTGGTGGTCTCTGCCTGAAGGGGGGATATAGTCAAAGAGATGGGAAGTCCGCCTGAGTGTGTATACTGGTCTCTCCCAGAAACGTCTCTGATCTGAGAAGGGGCAGGGTGCAAGGCCAGCTTCACTGGAGAGAAACCCCCAGGGAGCTCCATTTCCTCAAAGGCCAAAGGGGCCAGAGCAGGAAAAGGACAGAAAGAACCAATCTCAGGCTTCCCATCTCCATGCCTGGCTGCCCCACGGCCCCCCTTATTGGGAGTCTCAAGGGTGAGGACCAAGCCTAGCATGTGAAGGGCGCTGTTAGCAAAGGACTATGGGAAAACTGAGGAGAGGGAGGGAATCCAGGTAACAGAGCAGACAAATAAGTTGGGATGGCGAAACTGCTGACGGTGAATTCACCAGGTTCTTTCCACGAGTCGTCTTAGGTATTGTTCCCACTCTACAGACACAGAGACTGCGCGGTCCTAGACTGCACAGCAGTAAGGGTGGGGCCCCGCCCGGGCACCCAAGCCCTTTCTCAGCATACCTGATTGCATCCCGCTCGCGCCCATGAGCCCTGGTGGCCTCTGGGGTGGACAGCACACTGCTGTCCTATGAACTGAAACTCCACAAACCTGCATCAAGGAATTCACAAGGGTAGAGCGTGGGTCACACTTGAGTGAAGCCCCCAGGGGAAGAGGAGACCCAAGAAGTAGCTGGTGTCACTGCACCAAGCAGACCTTCAGCACAGGGCCGATGCCGAGGCAGGAACTTGGTGCCAGCGATGAAACTGCAGTGCATTACACGAGGACGTGATGGCATCAGCAGCAGCCTGGGGGTGCCGAGGGGAGCTCTGCAGGCCCTCAAACCCAGAGTCCAGGCTCAGCTCTGCTTCCCCAAGCTGTGCGGTCTCAGCTTCAGCCCTCCGAGCTGGACACTGACGGTGGGCGGAGAACCTTCCTTGGAAGAGGATTTTGGGGAGTAAACAACACGTTGTCAAATTGTCACAGAGCATGGGAGGCAGAGGGTACCATTTTGTGGTCCTAGTCATGGAGTAACATTTCAAGTAGAAAAGAGAAGTCACCAGAAGCCAATGAACGTTCACTTGAAAAAGTTACGTCCCGCCAACTCCGCACTCAATAGCATCTTTGCTATTCTCTGATGAGTCCGAGAGCACTGAAGACATTTCAGAAATACACTGGGTGTTCTTCTGAGAGCGCCAATGCCTGTAAAATGTGAGTGGGTAAACTGTGGCGAGGTGTTCATTGAAGCCGAGTGTGGATCAAATGGTTCGCAGGCCACTTCATCGGGGAGGATCATTGCAAAGACCCTTGAAGTTGACAAGAGGTCGGAAAGCAGGAAGGAGGAACAGAAGAACACCCAAGGAGCCTTATCGAGCAAAACAGCACCTTCAGGGCCAGAAGACCGTGCGCGGCAGGAAAGGCCAGAGTCTGCTCTTTGAAAACTGATGTGGAAAGGGTTGCTGCATGGACAGTGAGGGAAAAGGTGTGGGGAGGGAGAAGTGTGTGTGTGTGTGTGTGTGTGTGTGTGTGTACACCTGCCCATGGGCACATGTTCTTAGGAACCTTAAAATTCCCTTTAAAATAATCTTCGTATATCTTAAAAGATCTTAAAATAGCAATATATCTTCAAATATCTCTGGAAATTAATTTTTCAGTCTGGGCAGGGAGGAGAATGGAAGCTAGAGGACACAGGTGTGGGAGGGAAATTTTTCCCTGAATAATACCCTTTTATAATTTTTAATTTTAAATCCAGGGAATGTATTGCCTATGCAAAAATTAAATTAAAGCATGTTAACACTGGTTATCTCTGGTTGCTGGGGTGATGGGTGATTCTGCGTTCATTTTTTTTCTGTATTGTCTGAATTTTTAATGACCATGTTTAACGCTTTTAAATCAAGAAAAATAATAGAGTTATTAACATCTCCTTTAAACATCTGCCTTGCTCCTGTAGGCGGAGCAGCTGCCTGGACCACAGCTGATATGGCAGAAGAGAGGTTGGAGGCTGCTGTGTCCAGGGTGACTGCGTGGCCATCGCGGGCAGCCTGGCATGTTCGCCCGGGCCGCAGCAGAGGGACTTTCTACCAAGGCTGATCTGCAAGAAAAGGGGCTCCCTGTCGCCAGAAGAAGGCAAACAGACCCAAAGTCCTTGTCAGGGGGTGACAGGAGAAGGCCTGCGCGGAGTGCAGGTGCTATGCAGCTGAGGGGCGTTTCAAGGTCTGGCCTCAGGGAGACAGCTTGCTAAGCTGGAAGCCCACCTGGGAGGCGTGGGCCTTGTTCACTGCACCTGGCTGCCTGGACCTACCTTCCATGACAGGTACAGCACCACCTGTAATGCAGTGAATGGAAAACTCGACCTATTACGATAAGTCACCATACAGCTCTTGTGCGTTGAGCACTTGCTGTACGCCAGACTCGATCCCCTCCCTGCCCGAGGGTTAGCTGGTTGAGTTGTCAGGACTCTCTAGGAAGGGGCAATTTTTCTCCCGTTTTAAAGATAAAGACACAGATGCTGAAGTAGAGCCCGGTCAAGATGTCCAATCCTACAGAGCTCTGGGCTGAAAACGCTGCTCCCCATGCTCCTTTAAGGGAGCGTCCTCTGAATGTATGCGTTCACGCCCGCCAGCCCACTCTGCACTTGAAAATGTGACTGTGTTTGGAGAGGGGGTGTTCAAGGACGTGGTTAAGATAAAATGAGGTTTTCGAGGAGGCCTGACCCAAGCTGACTGTGTCCTTTTAAGAAGAGATTAGGGGGCCCTCCCTGGTGGCGCAATGGGTTAAAGCACAGCACTAAGAAGCTAAAGCCACTTCAGCATGAGTTTGATCCCCACCCAGAGATGACCCATCCAGGCTGTAGACCTCTCCTGGCCCACCTGCTGCTCCCCTCAGCAGTGTACTTCGTCAGCCTGCCTGTTCTGCTCCCCACTCCGTCTCTGGTGAACCTTCTCACTGTCCCTGCCTATACCCCAGATCTGTATGCATAAATAAATAAATCTTTAAAAAAAAAAGAGAGAGAGAGAAAGAGAGAGATTTGGAGATGCAGGCAGTGGGGCTCACATGAAGACACGGTGGGAGACGGCCACCTACTAGCCAAGGAGAGGAGCCTTGAGGGAAATAACCCTGCCACGGCCAGGAGCGTGGCCTTCTAGCCGGCAGGTCACTGAGGATTTCACTTCTGTTGTTTGAGTCACCTCATGTGTTGGCCACGATGCCCTAGCAGAGGCCTGCGCTGTCTGAAGATCAAGGTGTGAATATCTGTGCTGTGAGCAGGGGGAGTGAGCATGTGGACAGGGCCGCTGCAGGCTGTGTGCGCTTATCTACCTGGAGGTGTGTAGGTGTGCGTGCAGGTGTGTGAGCACATGCGTGAAACCACAGGTGAGTGGGTACACAAGGGCGCCCAGGTGGGCGGAGCTGTCTGCGCACAGCTGAGTGTGTTCATTCAGCCCAGCCTGGACACAGACCAGAGAGGACACTTCTGCACGCATCCCTCATCGACCCCTCACTTAGCGCCTCCCCTCCTGAGCACCCGGGGCATGTGGTGGGGGTAAAGGGTTGAGACAGCGCCCTGGGGTCTAATGCCAATCCTGAGAGGTGGCCAGGACCAGGCATATTTCCCTGCCACATAAACAGTCAGCATTGCGCTCATCGTCACCATGTTTATCCCGAGTTGACAGACGAGGGACAGGTAAAATGTCCCGCTCAGTCACCTACGTGGTGAGTGTGGGGAGAAACGGAAACCGACTCTCAGAATCCAATTCTCAGCCGCGTGCTTCTTCCCCACATTCTGCTCTCTTGTGCACAGACCTGGACACGCACCACTACATACAGCATGCGAGCACATCACGACACACCTGCACGGGGTCCGTCATGCGCACGCGCAGTGTGCTTCACACACACAGGCAGACACCACCATAGCCACGCGCCATAGCCACTGCTAGTATTCTGCTCAACAAGAAACTTAGCATCTTATATGCACCATCTCATTTCATACTCACAAAAATGCTGCAAGCTGCTTCTTATCTTACAGACCACGAAACCGAGGCAGGCACTGGCTGAGTTGTTCGCCCATACTCCCCCTGACCAAATCCCAAGTTTTCTACCCTCTGCTCTATGCTGCCTTCTACACACCTTCCTCCCCTCTGTTGTCGTCCTGCAGAGGCATATAATTATTCCTCGCACAATGGTCTGATATAAAATGAAATTAGCTGCGACCTAGGCGTGGGCAGGCACTCAAACTTGGCTCCCTCCTGCCTTCTCTTCCAGGAAACCAGGAAAGCCAGAATATATCTGCATAATGGTTTCCTTTGTTTTTTTTTGTTTTCTTTTTTTTCCTTCCTTCCCATTTAAAGTGGTCAGAACACTCCTCTGTTAAATCCAGAGCCATTCAGATGAGGGAGTCTACCGTGACCACCCATAAACAAGGCCAGGTTAGTGCCCAGGTCTGGATCGCTGGTGGAATGAATCTGGCCAAGAAGAGAGGGAAGTTATTGCCCCTTCAGGAAACTTTCTCCCTGAGTCAGGCTGGACTCCAGACTTTGCTGACCCTCACCCTATGGACCGCGCTACCCACAGATGAAACCCACAGAATGTTCTCCCAGCTAAGCAATCTCAGTCTTGGTTTTTGTCACGCACATGGTGTTGGAAGCCAGCAATGGAGGACAGATCCGGTCTCAAACACACTCCTGAAATGAATGTTTATTGAGCAGCTGTTGTGTACCAGGAGCCAGGAACGCTGCTCTGAAGAAAGCACTGTTCAAACCCTCCTGGGGGTTGTGGTCTCGGGGTCCTGAACAGGGAGCACCCTACTTCCCAAGGGCATGTTGTACCTGCTTAGGAAACTAGCATGCTTTCCTCTAGAGCTTCAGCCCCCTCCGCCCCCCAGGACCCCTTAGCTTGAGAGAGGCAGGACAGAGAGCAGGAGTCTCCCTTGTGAGTTTGGGGGTGGGGGAGACAGTGCACAGAGAGAGAAAAGAGCAACATTCCCAAAAAGGACAGTAAGCAGGACCCAGCTTGAGAGAAGGAAGAGTCTCCTGGCCATGCTCCTTCCTAGACCGAACTTCCTGCCTCTCTTCTCTCTCCCCCTTAGCCCTGCACACACACAGTTTGCCACCTGGGAGAGTTTGGCCACTCCAAAAGGAAGGGTGTGAAACAAAGAAACTAAAGTCTCCCCACGCAGTTTTCAGGCCAGAGACAACCATGACCCACGTTCTCTGCCAGCCCACGGCTGCAGCAGACACGGCATGGGCCCGTGGGTGCTCACCCTGTGGCCTGTCCCCTTGGCCTGCACACCCTCGATGCCCACCTGCCACACAGCTGCTTGGGGGTGAATATTAACAACGCAACACCTCAGGCTGATGCATCAGAACCAAGTGCTACCCAGGAGGGCTCCTGGTTTGAAAAGCAAAAGGCACTGCACACTTTTAGCTGTAAGAACAAAATGGTAGTTGCCAGAAGGGAAGCCGATGGGGAAATAGTGTCAAAGAGGTCAATCATGTGGAAGATGGGAGCTAGATTTTTGGTGTTGCACCTGATATAGTATATTGGTGCTAAATGATAACGCTGTACACCTGACACCCAAGCCCATTAGTTTATAATGTTATAAACCGATGTTACTTCCAAAATATTTTTAAAGCAAACAAATACAAAATTAAATTTAAAAAGCCATCACGTGCAGCCCTTCAGCAGAGCCCTGAACAGCGCCTGGCCTTGGCGGAAGCTGCACTTCCCCACATTAGATTGCTGAGGGATGAGGGGAAGGAGGAGCCAGGGAGGCTGCAGCTAGTAAGTTAGCGGAAGTAGAATTTGTACCCAGGTTTCCAAAGTCAAGGCTCATGTAAACAGACCTGGGTGCCTACCACAGACTACCAGAGACGTGCACGTGGCAGGTCCCCAGGGGCTGCTGAGGGACACTAGCGTTTCTTAGGGCGTCTCCAATCTCAGAGAGAACAGCCCCACCCTCAGGGGAGCCCCTGGAGAGGAGCTGTGGCCCGGGAGCTGCATTCTGTGGGAGGAAATGTAGCTCTTCTCAGAGAGTTCAGCCTGCATGGGGGGCCCGGCCCGGCCCGGCCCTCAAGGAGCCTCGCTGCGGGGAGACCGGGCCTGCCCTCCGGGGTCCAGGCTTAAGGGGGAGACGGGACTCTGTCCTCAGAGAGCAGAGCCTGAGTTCACATCAAGGGCGACCAGGCCTAGCCCTGTTCTGGGGTTCGCCATTCTGAGAGAATCAGGAAGCACACAAAGGGAAGAAGCCCTGGAAGATAAATTCTGCCCTCACCCTTCAACAGGTACAGAAGCCCCAGGGCCCCTCGAGGGGAGCCAGGCGGGGAGGCGGGGAGCCGGGGACAGGCTGTCACTCAGCCGCCACAGCTCCCCAGGGAACATTTTACAACTTCACCTATTCCCGTCGCCTGCTTGACGAAGCATCCAAAGCAATTCCAGGACTATATTTCATTGTCACATTTATTTGCAAGGGGTGCCAGTCAGGCCCAGAAGTTGGCCGCCCTGCTGCTCCTCACTTTGTTACACACACTCACAGGGGCACACACCTGCATATTCAGGTACGCCTGAAGACACACGGAGGACACGCAGAAACTCGCGTTCATGCACGTCAGGACACACGCAGCCTGGCCATGCACGGGGCAGGGCCCACCAGCACCGGGGGCACCATTCAGAGTTAGGCTGGTGTAGGGCCGTGGTGGGCACACAGCAAGGCCCGCGGTACAGCAGCCCCGTGAACACACAGAAGCACACCCCCTCACACACAGCCCCGTGAACACACAGAAGCACACCCCCTCACACACAGACCCAGACAGCCTGAGTCTTCAGACCCAGGGCACTGTGACCAGGCAGGCTGGGACGAGACCTGCCACAATACCAGCCCTCTGGGCCCCTAAGATCAGGAGCCAGGGAAGGGCTCTTTGAAGGCCCCCCTTTCCTGTTCCACAGGTTTCTGGAGCGGAGAAAGCCTGCTCTACATGCACGCACACACACACACACACACACACACACAGAGCAGGAACCTCTTGAACTGCAGAGCTGAAGCCAACCATTAGCACTAAAGCACTAATTACCACACTTGTTGGGAAAAGGATTTAATTAACTCTCCACTAGGGCGTAGGGGGTACTGAGGGCCCAGGGTAAGCTTGCTGAGTTGGGTCTTCACCCTTCTTAGGGTGTGGGAGAAGGGTGTCTAGTGGAGGGGTCACACACCGGGACATCCAGAGATAGACCGACACACCCTGCACGTTCACACGCGGACATGCGTACACAGACACACGGGAAGCGTGCCCACTTAGAAGCAACCTCACGCGTAGAACGACAGACAATGCCAGGCGGACAGATGGGTGGGTGCGGGCGCGTGGCTGGCGGGGGAGGGAGGAAGGGAGAGAGAGCTGTGGGTGTGCACGGGGGTGGCCGAAGGATGGGCGGGAGCGCAGCCACGGGGCAGACAGTCCCGGCAAAGGGCACACTCAGCCCTGCCCTCAGTGCTGTAGTCACTCCCGGACTATTCTCCTCCCGCCCCCTCCCTTCCTCCCTTTCTCCTTCCTATGAAAGGAGGCTTTATCGCTTAGTGGTTGAGCAGTGAAGTTTGAGCTCAAACACATGGGATTCAGCGGCTCTGCCATTGTCTAGTCACGTGATGTGGGTCCCGCTTCCTCAGTTCCCCACATCTAGGTGTCCTGATCTAGAAGACAGAGATCACGGCACCCAGTGAACAGGGCGGTGTAAGGAACAAAGATGAAAAGTCTTTAAAATACATGAAACGTGCTTGGAGGGGTACCCTTCCCCTAGTGAAGGCTCACTACAGCCTCGCTGTTACCACCGAGATAAGTGTTTCTCCTACAGGGGCAATCTGGAAGTCCCAGAAATATGCCCAGTAGGGCCTGGGACCCCCTAGCCAACCCACCCCACCATTCACACAACATGCCCTAGAAAGCAGGACCTGGACAGAACCCCACGGCAGAGGGGAGACCCCCTGGGGACCCCACAGGTTCACAGTCAGCAGAGAAGCCATGTATGTGGGGGATGGAGAGAGTCAAGCCCCCAGAGCCCCCCAAACCCTGGCCCCAAACAGTGATATATATTTTCAATTTTCTCAAAGATGATTATTTTTTCCCTCCAGACGTTCATCTTGTGCTTCTTGACCGGGATAAACTAAAACATAATAGAATCCAGATGGGAAAGAGATAGGCATTCATCCACACAGTGGCAATGCCTGCACCGGCACCCCACCAGGGGGCGAGTGGTCAGGCTGCAGCAGGATGGGTCTGCAGGGACATCTTGTAGCTTCCGGGGACGCTGCCACCCTCGCTCACAGCCCGGGGGAAGAGCCAGAGTTAGAACTGAGGCACTAGAGTGACCGTGACTAACCCACTGCCTCCCTCCTGGACACTCACTTTCTTCACCTGCAAAATGGGGATTTTTAATTCCTCAGTTGTCTACCCAAAGAAAAGAGGGGAGATTTATATGACTGTGACATGTGGGAAGGCTTTGTGAGATGGGCCCACACACGGGCAGCGGCACTGGCAGCCCCCACCACAGGGCTCTGGGCCTCAGACGAGGATCCAACCAGAGGACCTCCTCATTTCTTCTGCACCCGCCCTGCCGAGCCTCCCTGACTCCTGGTCTCCCATCTCCACGGGGTGGGTTTCCATTCTGAAAGACCATCAAAGGCAGGGCCCTCCCTGGTGGTGCAGCAGGTTAAAGCACAGCACTGGGAAGCTAAGGCCATTTCAGCATGAGTTTGAAACCCACCCATGAGTTTGCGACTTCACCTGACCCACCTGCTGCTCCCCTCAGCAGTGTACTTCGTCAATCAGCCTGTTCTGCTCCCCGCTCTGTCTCTGGTGAAGCCTCTCACTGCCCCTGCACCTCTGGCTTGTACCCCAGTTCTGTTTGTATGAATAAATAAATTTTTAAAAAAGAAAAGAAAAACCAACAAAGGCAAACTCATAGGCCTCATTCATCTCTGTTAATACCCACGTGTTTGGGAAGTCCTTCCCTGCGTCTAACTCAAGTCCACTTGGATGCAATGTACTGGCTTCTCTTCTTGTAGATCCAATAGGATCAAAGCCTGATTGACCAAGACTCATGTTCCACCAGGATCCTTTCCAATGATCCTTTCATGGACACGAGGCTGACTAAATGACCAAAAAGCCACTGGAGTTCAGAGTTCAGTGCTGCCGTTCTTTGGCTGTGTGGCCATGGACAAGTTACCTAACTTCTCTGAGGCCTGATCCCCCTGGAGCTCGGGAATGTGCTTTGCCTGCCGGCAGGCTTGGCCATGGAAAAAGATCTGGAAGCCCTGGGCGAACCAGGACAATCCCCACAGGTCTGAGGGATGCCTGGCTCTCCTCCCCCAGGCCCCAGCTCGGCCTCCCTGCAAAGGGTGAAACTTTATCTCCGGGGAGCAGGAGGGAGGTGACTTGAAGGAGAGGAGCAGCCGCTCGTGCCCAGAGTAATTGGTGGCAATGTGCAGCCTATCGGCTCACTCCCAGCTGGGGGAAGCTGTGGCCTCATCATTCGTCATTAACCGGAGACTCTTCTGGCGGCTCAATTGTAGAACATGATTTTAATAACCCTGGCAGGAGGGGACTATTTTTCTTTTGTCACTTAACTCTGATTCTGTTGGAGAGAGACAGAGACACAGAAAGACAGAAAGAGAAGCTGACAGAGTGGAGAGACAGAAGAGTAAGAGGGAGAACCAGGGCAGAGGCGTCTGCGGACCGGACGGAAGGAGGTGGGAGAGCAGCTGGCGAGGAGAGCTGCTGGCCAGCTCCTCCCACCCGGGCTTCCCATGCTGCTTCTCACGCTCTCGTTGCCTCCTGGCCCTGGGGATGGGGTGGGTGGCCGTGGTTAGGCCCCCGGGAGGCTGCTCTCATGAGCTGTCCCTTCCCACGCAGCCTGGGCCTCGCGTGGATGGACACAATGCCCCAGGTTGGGGAGGG
The DNA here is from genome assembly GCF_000260355.1 of Condylura cristata. NCBI lineage: Eukaryota > Metazoa > Chordata > Mammalia > Eulipotyphla > Talpidae > Condylura > Condylura cristata. The sequence continues at coordinate 18,708,959 of NW_004567109.1, read as the reverse complement.
TGAAAGGAAGCCCCCAGATCTGAGCTCTGTGCCTCTTCAGTGGGTAGCAACAGTCCCCCCGTGCAGGGGCACCGCACGCAGCCAAGTTGGGGGAACATCGGTGCCCGCAACAGAAGGGAGGATGGAGGCATCAAGGGTTCGCACAATGGTACACACGCAGCTCTAAGAGAAAAAGACGGAATCTTGCTACTTGTGACACTATAAATGGAACCAGGGGGGACACTAGGCAAAGTAAGTCAGAAGGAGAAAGACAAAGACTGGATGATTTCACCCAGGTGGAATACCGAGAAGTAAAATAAAAGAACCGATCAAACTAAACCAAAACTTTAAAATCTGACAGTACAACTGGGGCTGCCAGAAAGGTGGGGTGTCTGTAGGCAGAAGGGGGCCCCATGGACCAGGGTAAAGGCCTGTGGGCGCCGTGGTGTTCAGCGTGGGGTCGAAACGCACCTCTGAAGGGATGTGCACGCGTACCCCGGCACACGCAGGCTGTACACCAGAGCTACCTCGGTAAAAACAGTACAGTGACAAAACAACACAGGCACAGTGGCACTGACACCGGGCTGCAGGCCCCGGGCTGACGCCGGCTGAGGAGCCCTGCTGAGTGCCTGACCTTGATGTCCTCACCTGTACACCAGGCACCTCCTTCACACAGCTGCACAAGGACGCCCTGAGTGTGTAGCACACCCTGCGTGCACAACCCATAGAAACAGGAAATGGAACACCCAGGTCGCAGGGGACAGGCTGCCTGGGCTGTGGGAGGCCTCTTGGGACAGCAGAAGGGCTCTGCCAGTCCTGAGAGACCTCCCACCGCATCAGGCAGGGTGCCATAAAGGAGCCTGGGCAGGATTCAGTGGGACCCTCCAGAAGCTGCAGAAGGGACCCCAGCGATCACAGAGTGAACGGCGGGGCCAGGCGGGCAAAGCTGAGGGCACGGCGCCACCTGCTGGCCATGAGGGGAAAGACAGAGACGCTGGGAAGGGGGGGGGAGTCGTGGGAAGGGAGCTGGGGAGTCTCAGCCTCAGAATTTTAGGGGCTTACCCAGAAAAGTAGGAAACTGGGTCTTTCCGCACCAGCGTCTATCCAGATCTCTCCCAGGCCCCGGAGAAAGTGGCAAGCAGGTCAAAGTTCTCCAAACTGGGGATGACAGAAATGACAGCTCATCATCTAAGTCACACATTTCCCTCTGAGGCCCAGGCCCTCTATTGTCCAGGCCCAGCCCTGGGAAAGGCACGTCATCGATTCAGGTTTGCAAGCCTTTACTGTAGCCTCGGAGGCTTCGGGAAAAGCAAACCCAGTTCCCTGCCTGGGTGCTGTAATTTGGGGGTGAAGAGGTTGAAAGCAAAACCCATAGCAGGGTGGGGGCCTTGGGGTACACAGGCTGGGGGACATACAAGCAAGGTCTGCAGGTAAGAAATCCTGGGCTGTGGAAGAGCAAGGGCGCAGTTGGGGGCTCTGGAAGTAGGGGACTCCCATCACAACTGTCATTATGCAGTGTGACTCAGCAACCCTGAAGGCCGGGCCTGTGGACAGAGTTCCTCTGAGTTCTGTCCAGTGACCATCAGCGAGTCCCCTCCCTGGGCTGAATGAGGAGGGGCACCCAAGCTTAGGCCTGGGCCCGACGCTCACAGTCCAACTTGCCAGTTCTGATTTCTGCTTTCTCATGTCCAGGAGGAAGCCGTGCTGCTCTGGGAGCTACTGGTAATTCCTCTTTCCCAGGAAGGGCAGCAGCCCTCGGGTGAGCTCGGAAACTGGGCAGGAACAGCAGCAGCGATGCCCCTCAGGTCAGGGCTGACCAGGCAGGGGACGCCAAGCTGCATGTGCTCAGGCCAGGAAGTGGCCACACACTCTGCGGAGGAGTGCAGCCCGCACGTCCTGGGCCCTGCAGAGTGTCCAGGACCAGCTTGCAGGACAGGCCTGCGGCCAGCCCACGCATCTGTCCCCAGGTTCAGGCTCAGGGGGAGGCCTCTACCGTCTCCGACTTGGGCCCCAGTGCTCCAAGGAACCCCTCATTTCCTTCGACTCAGTGTGGGGCTCTTCCTGGCACCCTCACAGGCCCCCTAACTCCAGGAATCTGTTGCCTGGAAAAGGACAGGAAGCAGATACCACAGCCCCCGACTATGGGGGGCTCCCACGGAGGCTGCTCCTTCCATGCCCTGTAAGCATCTCTGAACCAGGGCATGCCTTATAATGTGGGGCCTGGGCCTCAGGAAGCCCCCATAGGAGGTGACCACCCAGTCCCACTGGGGCAGCTGGATTGTCCTTCTCTCCTCCCCCTGTATGTCCACTGGAGGGAACGTGTGCCCTGTGTCCTCTTTTCCTGGTCACATCCAATCAGTGTCCGAGACTTCTTAATCTCCCTCCCTGACCCTTCGAGGTCAAGCTTTCCCTGTTTCTGCACTGCCCCTGGCCTGGCCCATCCACAGGCGCCTCTGCACACTGCAAGAGGGGCGTCTTCCACCTGCGTTTCTCCAGCCACCAAGGGCGGCTCCAGGAGTAACTCTGCTCGGGCAGCAGTGTGATGGTCCCCTAACTAAGGAGCACCTGGGCACTATGCCAGGGTGCGTGGGCAAGATGCCCCAGCAGCCCAAAAGCAAAGCCTTATGAGCAGAGTCCAGCCCCGGGACCCAGCCCCCAAGCCCACTGTCACCACCAGCCTGCTCCTGGTGTCAGCCCCAGGTCTATTCACCTCCTTCCTGTGAGCCTTCCTTGCTCCTGGTACCCAGGGGCTGGGCTGTGTGTCCATGTCTCAGGCTCCTGAGGCATTGGTGGGAGGTTGGGGAGCATGGGAGTAGGGGGATTCTCAGCTCCCCCTCCTGCCAGGGGCCGCAGCTCTAACCACAGCTCTCCCCTGGCAGGCTCCTGCCTCATCCATCGTCTCCTGCCCAAGAGTGGTTACGGCCTCTGGCTGTTGATCACTTTGGGTTTGCCTCACTGTGCCCAGGATGGCTTTTCGCCCCTCCCTCCCCCCCCCCCTTAGCAGCACAGTCAATACCCTGCATTAAATCCCCTCTATTGAAATACCTGGAGAGGAGCCTGGTCCCTCTGTGGAAAGAAAGAACGTCCTCTCTCTTCCTGCTGACTCGCCCCTGCCAGCAGGGGACCCACATGCCGCAGATGCCTCGCCCTGTGCCTCTGACCCCCACCAGCGGGGCAAGCTCAGGTCTTGTCCGCAGCTGTCCTCAGGCACGGGGTTTGTTTCTATAACTGGGCGATGGTATATAGGGCTGCAGTGTGTGTGTGCCCTGCAAACTGGCATGTGCGCCCCTCAGGAAGGCCACTGAGAACGGTGACTGGGTCCCATGGCAGATCAGTTTCTGATATTCCAAGAGGCTGCATAGGCGCTGAGCCAGTTCTGTGTTTCCTCCAACCACATTTCTGGCTCCTGTGAGTGCTGTCTGGGCTCACCCTTCGTCAGGGTTGTGGGCGGTGGCATGGGGCACCACAGGGAGCCCCCTCGGGAGTGGGATGGGGCCAGAGATCCCACGGAGAGCTTGAGGGTGTGGAAAGCTTGCTTGTCAAAGACCGTGAGAACCTGACTGTTACTCCACAGTCCAGAGCAGGCCCAGGTGCCTGAGGTGGTTGTAGGGGCTCAAGAAAAGCTGAGGGTAGAAAAGTGCACCGCGGCTCATGGGTGAGTGAGCGGGAGTGTGTGATGGATAGATGCGGCGCGGGCAGCCGGGGAGCGAGGATAAATGAAAGGAAGGTAAGAAGGCAGGGTTGGGGGGGCACGGTGAATGAATTAACTGAATAAACGGGGTGCTACAGGAGGCACAGGCGGGCAGCTGGAGTCTAGATGATGCAGAGCACAAGCCTGGCCCGTGTTCAGCCCATCCGCAACAAGTCTAACCACGAGGAGTTAAATATGCTTGCTCAAAAGCCACCAGCACTCTGCCCCGGAGACTCCTCAGTTCTGGGTCTAGCCTGAAGGCTCTGGGGACATCCTTTCAGGCCAGCAGCCCCAGGAAACAGGGACAGTGCAGGCCCCAGTCACCATCGTAGAAGTTAATGATCTACCTTCACTTCTCTCTGGTCTTTGACTTCTCCTGGCCACTCTTCCTAGCAAAAGCTTGAGGAAAAATGCTTCTATCTTGTCCCTCCCACCTGTTCATCCCAGAGCTGGGGACAGGAACCAACTGCTGGGATCCAGCTCTCTTACCCAAGGCAGCTGGCCCCAGCTGGTGGCCTGGGACCCATCACCTTTATCTGCCAGGCCCCCACCCATTCAGCCAGCCCTCCACCCACTCAGCCAGCCCCCCACCTGCTCAGCCAGCCACAGGGTTGCAGACAGGATAGTTTCCTCCAAGCCAAGATAAGCATCTCAGCTTTATCTCCCCTCACCTGATCCCCCACCACCCTACCGCCAGGCCTGTACCCCTCCCCAGCCACACTATGGTGAACCGAGATAAGGCGCTCCTGGCCAGCAGACCACAAGCAGGGGGTGGGAGGAGGGTCTTGCCTCTGCCCAGCCCAAGCTAGAATTCTGTTTCCTCCCCTAGAGCCGGGCCCCAAGAGAGCATCTGGGCAGACATCCCAGCCTCTTCGCAGCTTGGGGCCCTGTGTTTCACCCTCTAGGCTCCAGCATTGATTCTGCCCTAATTGACTCATTTCTCATTCACGGGCACCAATCAAAGGTAGAAAATCCTGCCAACCTGGCCAGCAGGGAAGTAGGAGGATGGAATGCCAGCCACCACTGGGTGGAAAAGGCCCCTCCAGAGCCCTTGTCTGTAACCTGTTGGCCGCTGAGGACCCCTCAAGTCTGAAAACGCCAGCCCAACATCCAAATCGTCTAGCACCATTTCGCAGATACCTTCCTCCATGTCAGGCCCCAAATGTGGGTGCTGGGGTCACCCATGACTCAGTCCCTGCTCACAGAAAACCTGGGAGACCAGGAGTGTAGCACCTAACCCAGTCCAGGGAAGCTTTCCAGAGGAGCTACCCAGTGGTGGCTGGGTTCCGAAGGAGGGAAGGGACTTCTTCAGACACAGAAACGAGGGAGGGGCGTTCCGAGCAGAAGGAACAGTGTGGACACGGCCTGGAGCTGTGAAAAAAGCAGCACGTGGTCTGATGTGCTGGAAAATGGAGTGGAAGGTGAGGAAGACGTGGAACGTTCTCCCACAGGCAGTGGGGAGCCGAGGGACAGTTCTCCGTGGCACAGAGAGACTGGAACCTGTGTCCCAGAAGAAGCCCTTGGGTGCAAGAGCACCACCCTGGACATGAAGGTTGGGAGGCCAGGAGGAGCCCAGCAGGCCATGGCATTGAGAGGGGAGAAGAGGAACAGACCCGCAGGAAGGCCGAGGGGTCAGGCGTGGGGTAAGTGGGCCAGGGAGGAGGCCAGGCCAAATCAGGTATACAGACATCATTCACCAGGACAGCAGAGTTTCAGGAAAAAAACGTGAGGGAGCTCAGTGGAGTGTGCTTAGTTGGAGGTGTATGAGGTATCAGGGGGAATATGGCAATCTGAGGAGCAGGACTGTGAGTTGCTGCCCTAGGCCACGTGGCCAATGTCACTGCTGAGTCTGGAGCGCAGACTGCCCCTCCCACCCCAAGGCTGTGGCCCCTCGCACCTCTCTTCAGGTTTCCTTCCAGCCACCATGCCTTTCCTCCACTATTCCCCTACCCAGAACACCCGTCCCTGCGCTATAAACCTCACCCACCCCTCGGGTCCCAGGTGGAGTCCCACCTCAGCCCAGGCAGGGGCTGCAGCAAAAAGCCAGGGCGAAGGTGGGTGGGGTTTGAAAGAGGTAGTGAAGGTGATGCAAGTGTAGAGACTGAGAGCCCAGCTCTGCCTCGAGCTGCTGTGTGACATGGGGCAGGTCACGTTCCCTCTCTGGGCCTCAAGAAAGGTGCTCCTCGGGAGCACATAAGCTAGGAAGGCCTGTAAGGCAAAGCATCGACAGTGGTCTTGGACCAAATGCCTTGAGTAAGCAAACGAGGGGACGCTGATGGAGATAGACTCAGTGGCACTTCTGAAGAACGGGTAACGTTGTGACAGGTGGAGGTGGTGTGGGAGAGGACGCTCCAGGCAGAAGCGCAGCCTGGCTGTGAGGCAGAAGGTTCAGGGCGTGTTCAAGGAAGAATGAGGGTCCAGGTTCTGGTTTCTTTCTGAGTCAACAGCTCAGGTATTTTTTGTAAGCAGGCAGCCTGAGCTTGGTAGCCTCCAGTAAACCCCCATTTGCACAATCAAGGTCACACACAGGGACTTGTTTGCACAATGACCTGTTTGCACAATCTCAGCCGACTGGTGTATTCCAGCCTCTGGTAGACAAGCACAACCTCTACTTCCTCCACTTGGCCTGACTGCGACAGCCCCTGCCTGGGCCTTCCCGAGAGTTGGCAGCCCTGGACACTCCCAGTCACCCACACTTTACTGGCAATAACAGAAACTGAAACCACCCCAAACTCCGTAGAACAGCCTCCCGGGGCCCCCCTGACTGGGGTTTCCAGTTCACAGAGACTATCCTGTCTGATCAAGGAGGGAGCAAGGGCAGGAGAATTAGAGAGAACGTATCCACAAGGCAGACATGGGGTGTGTGTGGAGAGCAGAACTCCGCTTCTTCTTTACTGCTAGAGAGAGCATTTACTGAGCATTTACTATGTGCCTGGCTGTTCCGCGGCCTCTTCTGCAGTAGTTCATGCTTCCAGGAATCCCATGGAGCAAGTACTATTATTATGCCCACATTAAAGATGAAACCAAGGCTCGGAGAAGTTAAACAAGTCACCCGGGGCCTAGTAACAAGCCCGAGCAGTCTGACTCCTCAGTCCCCCTCCTCTCCACACACAAAAAAATGTCTCCCCCCAAAGCAAGTTTTCCTTAAATCTAACTTTCATTTCAGCTGCTGCAGCCCTAAGCCCTGCTGCCGGTCCTCAGTGGAGAAGGGAGCACATATGAGATCAGCCAAGTCCTGTTCTGAAATACTGAGTCACGCAGGAGGCGAGGCAGAGGGAGAAAAGGATTTACTGAACATCTACTCAGTCAGTGCCAGGCTCTAAGCCTCCTATAACTCATCTAATCCTCACGACAGCCTTGAAAGCAGTTGTCCCTTGGCAGAGACGGAGGCTCAGACAGGAGAAACAACTTCTCCAAGATTCTGTGGCCCGCCGTCAGGCCGGTGGGTGTCCTCCTGTGCCCCGCCCTGTGCTAAGGCTGCAGGCAGAGATCAGAATGTGGTTTCTGCCTTCAAGGGGTTCACAGTCTGATGGAAGAAACAGACGGTCAGCAGCCCACTGCCAGACTCCCGGAGAAAGGTTCAGCACAGAGAGCTGAGCCAGACAGGTCTTGAGGCCAGGGAAAGAGGGTGGCAGGTGCAAACGCACAGATGCCCCAGAGCTGGGCGAGGGCAGGGAGCAGCCAGCCAATGTGGGGAAGCGGGGGGGGAGCAGGGCCAGATAAGGGTCCTGTTCAGGAGGGGGCCAGCAAGGTCAGAATGTGTGTAGGAAAGCTCACCCCTCGGGGTCCTCACAGAGCCCAGCGCAGGCACCCCGGCGTGGGCTGCAAGTCCAAGTGGGGACTGAGAGACCCGACAGAGGCAGGGAGAGGAGGTGAAAGTCCAGTGTGGGCACCCTGAGTGCCCTGAGTGTCCACAGGACAGGCAGGAACTACGGCTGCTCCGACTCAGCCATGCCCCCGCACCTGCCCCCCGTACCTGCCCCGTACCTGTCCCAGGTGTGGTTCCTGAATGAGGGTCAAACAGCACATCCTCCTTCCTCGTGAACTGACTGGATGTGGGGATGTGTAAAGGGGGTGCGAGGAATGGCCCCAGGGCCAAGGTTGGTTAACTTGGGGGAGTGGAGACAGTTGCTCTAATTCACCAAGATGAGGCGTGTGAGGACTGGGGTCAGGTTTGGTGAAGTGAGGTGCGTCCATTTGCGCATTCATTTGACAAAGGCGCATTGAGGGCCCCTGTGGGACAAGCAGTGCTGTGGGCGCTGAAGACGGCTTTACACAGACAACAGACCGAAGCCCTCCCCTTACGGACCAGACTCCACTCCACTCCAGGGAGGCTGGGGGTAAGGATGGCCAGTGTCAAGTAGCGAAAACGAGTCTGGGAGAAAGCGGGGAAGGGGAGCGCCAGATAGTCAGAGAAGGTCTCAAGGAGCAGGTAGCTTCGAGTAAAGATGTCTAGAAGAGGAGCGGTGATCTATACATTTACGGGGGGAGGGAGAATCCAGGCAGAAGAAACAGCAAGTGTGAGTGTCCTGAGGCAGGAGGGAGCCTAACCAGCTCAAGAAACAGCGCAGGAGCTGAGCAGCAAGGAGGGCGAATAGAGAGGAGAGGGCCGGGGGGTGGGTACTCCAGGGGGCGGGGGCGCGGGGTGGGGGGATCCGAGAAGGCTTTGCCTTTGACGCTGAGCAAAGGGGAGCCATGGGGAGGTGGGGGCGGAGGGGTCAGCGCCTGGCTTGACAGGTGTCAACACGAACGTGGGTGACCAGCTGCTGAAGGAACCAGGGACAAGTGGGGGGGGGGGCAGGAGAGCAGCAAGGGGGCCGGGGCAGCCACCTCGGGGAGTGGCAAGGGCACAGACGGCTGAAGTGGTCTCAACATTTTGTCATGAAAATGTCAAACACTGGGCCAATTTGACGGTTAGGCGGAACCCTGCCCCCCAGGGCTGTTACGTTCTGCAGGACTCCACGGCCCGTCTGAGGGTGCAGGGCCTACGGGCATCGTAGCGGAGTGGCTGCGGGCAGCTGGCGTTTCAGTCTGGCGCGGAATTGCCGCCCAGCGGCCCTGTCACTCCAGGCCAGAAACCCTCGTTCCCATAAAGCAGCCTGCGGACACCCTTCTGGGTTGTTGGCGCCCAGCCTTTATTGGGTCACAAATCCTACGAACTATGAACTACCTGCTTCTCTTCAGCAAGATGCGCAGAAAATTATTCGTGAACAACACCACTGTTCAGTGTGGCAGGACCGCGGTCGGCCAGCATGAGCCTCCAGTGGGCCTATGAAGAACCTGAGCCTCACCAGGCCTCCGTCTTGCTCCCCATCTGCCTGGGCTGTGGGCAGTAGAGGAGAGTTTGTCGTGCCGCGGGGCCAAGAAATCCTGTAACCTGGAGGGCTCCCCTGAATGCGGTGAGGATCAGGGCCCCAAGCCAGTGCTGAGGCTCTGAGCTGGGGGTCTGCCCCAGGGATGCTCCCCCAGGGCTGGGGGCCAGGGGAGACTAGGAATGGCCCCAGTAGTACCTACCGGAGCCTCGGCCCTGCCCAGCCTCAAAGCTTTGAGGTCAGGAAATCCGGAGGCGGAGGAGGGGGACCTGGTTGCCACATCCCCCAACCCCTTTAAGACCCCCAAGACAGGAAGGCTGCCAGGCCTCACCGGCTTCCCTCCAGGCTCCTTCCTGGGAGGAAGGGGCTGCCTGGTGCAGTGGCATCTACAGCGCAGGGGTGGGGGGGTGGGGAGGTGTTGCAACCCGCAGTCGGGCAGAGACAGAGACGAGCCATTAACCAGGGCTGTGTGTAGGAACCTGCTCCAAGAGGGCAGCGGGGCCTGGCCTGCGGCCTCCAGGGTGAGTAGGGGATCCCCGGGATGGAGCAGTCTGGGTACTGAGGGGCCCTGGAGTCCCAGTCCCCACCCCCCAGCTCTGCCAAGGGGGCTCAGCCCGGGACCAGGGTGTCTAGGGCAGGATTTGGCCTTGGAAGCGGGAGCCCCGCTACTTTAGGCTTTGTTGCTGTCTTTGTTTTGGGTGGGGGTGCGTCAGAGAAGCCAGACAAACGCCTCGCCCACTGCGCTGGGCTAAGGGGGGGCATGATCACCACCCTCTGCGTCTGTCTCAGCCCCTCTCTGGCTTTCCCCTCCGATTTTCTGTCTGTCTCTCTGGGGTCCCTCCGCCTCTTCAATCCTGCGCCCTGGGGTGTGAGTGCCCCCCTTGGCTCCCAGCCCCTGGTCCACGCCAGCCCCTGTCCCTCAGGCTGGTCGCCCTTCCCCTGTCTCTTCTTGGCTCCTTCTCCGGAAGCGGCTCTCTGCCCGGCTGTCTGCCTGGTGAGCCGCTGTCTCTCTCCTCCTGCTGGTCTCTGTGTTTCTCTAAACCCCATCTGGGTGGACAGCGACCTGCGGTCCTTTACCAGCCTTCCTCCCTCTGACCAGCGTCCCATAGAAAACTGGTGACTGGAGAGGCGGCAGCGTGTGCTTGGATTCAGTCAGGAGAGCTGGCAAAGACTGAAGAGAATGGGGAGCCAGGGGGCCCAGAAGAGGGGCCATGAAACTGTGCAGCCTGATGAGATGGACCGTCCCCGGGGGGGTCGTGGCTCACGCCTGTGTCAGGGAGGGGCCTCAGCCTGGCAGGAGCCCATGAGGCGCTGCCCTGGGGCACTTGAGGATCACTGCAAGTAGAGGAGTGAGCACCACTGTTATTCTTCTTTCACAGATGGAGAAACTGAGGCTCCCAAAAGTGAAGTGATTTGCCCAAGGTCACAAAGCTGGTAAGTGGCAGAGCTGGGCTAGGTGGTCTGCACAGTGGGCCTCAGAGAGGGAGGCCATGCTGTCAGGCTCCAGGGTAGGGGGCAAGCAGAGTGGGGTCACCCAGGGCTGCCACCGGGGATCTGGGCCTGATGCCAAACATAGCCCAGCAGGAGAAGGTCTGGGCCCTCTCGAGATTCAGTTTGGTTGCCCGCTCTGGACAGGAGCCAGCGGAGAAGGATGAAGTTGTATTTCGTTGGGCACTGGTGGGCTGGGCACCCTTGCTAAGAGAGCAGGACTAGAAAGGATCGAAAAGTTACAGGAGGGGTACCGTAATCTGCCCCCAAATCTGGACTGAGGAGGCTTAATCTTCCCCAACAATATGCATAAAGGACAACCGGACTAGGATGCTGTCAGAGGAACTTGGCAGCCACTGGCTACTAACCAGGGTGCTCTCAACAGTTGCACAGCTTACTCGCTGCACAAAGCTACCTGGCTGGGCGTCAGGTAGGGGCTGACACCAGCCTGTTCTCCAGTTGCCAGCTCCTAACGCCGGCGGTATCTGTCCAGAAGAAGGGGTCCTTCTTGTCTGGTTCTCGAAAGGGGGACTGGGCTGACTGCCTCCTGGCATCCCGATACAGCCATAACTACAGACTGTGGGGCTTTGGGGCAGGCTCGTGTTCGCAGGAACAGCCTGGGGTACCCAGGAAGTTCTCATTCACTCCTCTGGGCAGGGCGAGAAAGAGGAGAGCTCTCTGTCCCTCTGAGCACAGGAGTCTGCTGGACGCCACCTCCACGCAGTGCTCACCATGTCACGCAGGCGTAGTGATCGCCACTGACCTGCAGCTAGTGCTGGAGGATCCGGTGTCTGGTCCTGAGACCCCAGTGGGAGCAGAGAGCTATTAGACCCCATGTGCCCACCTGGCAGCTTCTCAGCCCCCCCTTGCCCTGCACCGTCGCCGGGGCAGACAGCTTCCCTCGGCGTAAGTTGACAGCCCCTCACCTCAGCCTCTCTGTGGAGCTGCCTCTCTCTACTGGGGTTGGTCCCCACTCAGGCTTGTTTCATCCTCCCCACCCTTCCACTCTGTTCTTGGGATCTCCCCAAGAGAAGCTACCTGCAAGCAAGCCCCAGTTTCTGGCTCTGCTCTCTGGGAGAGATGAAGGCCAGACAGAGGGGAGGGACGAATGCTGCCCCTCCCCCCGTCCTCCCAGGAAGGCGGCACTGACCGGAGCGCCCTCGCAGAGGCCATGCCAGTGGGCCAGGCAATGTGTGCAGATCTGCACTTGCCCCATCTGCTGTCTTCTTCCCAAAGCAGCAGCATAGACTGTTGTTACCTCCACTTTGTAAAGAAACTGAGGCTCAGAAAGGCTAAATAACCTGGCCAAAGCATACTGGGTAGAGCGCGGATTCAGCTCATCTCTGATGCCAAATCCCATGACCAAAACCACACCCTCTGCCTCCAGGTGAGCACCAAGTTGGCACGATGGCAGGGCTGGGAACCTGGAGCCTGACCAGAGCGGCCCTCATCATCCTACTGCTTCCCAGAAGTAAGTGGGGGACAAGGTGCTGTGGGAGAGAGATCAGGGCTGGAGCAGGGAACCGTTTCCTGCATTTCCACAAGGCTCCTGGGGCTCCCGAGAATCCCAAGGGAATCGAGTCCAGGCCACAGTGGGGGGCTGGCCAGACTCCCACCCGCAGACCTCTGCAGGCAGAGTGCCCCCATGAGGAACAAAGAGAAGACCTAGGTTGCTTGACATGGAAGAGGCCCCGGGGCAGGGAAGGAGCTAGGGCATATCTGCACACCTCTGCCAGGCTGTCAGAGGAAGCCCTCGGTCCCATGCCACCTTCGTGGGCAGTGAAAGGATCGGGGTAGAAGCCGCAGGCATAGGTTTCATCCTCTCTAGTTATAGAAAGTGTTTTGAGAGAGGGTGAGCCTCCCATCTCTGGGGGTAAGCAAGCAGGAGCCAAGACTGACGGGACGCTGCACACAGGTGTCGGCTAACTGTACGGAGATGTTTCGGCCTTCCAGGCCACCAGTCCCTGTTGCAGCTCTGTGTGGTTTTAACCTGTTGAGATGCGGAAACCAGCCCTAGCTTGCAGACCCTGCACGCAGTGTCGAGCCAGCCTGGCCTGCTAACCAGGACACGGACCAGGTGTAGTGAGAGTGAAGAGCTTGGCCAGGTGCCTTCCAGTGTCCCTGTTGAGTCCACATCGTGAGTGTGCCCTGTGGCCTGTGTTCCCCCTCGTAGGGCCTCAGCATGCCCATCAGCAAAATGGGCCAAAGGACACCTGAGGGGGAAGAAGGCCAGGCGGGTGAAGTGCAGCGCTCCCCCGCACCATCACTGACTCAGCAGGTGTCGTCCGGGCCCCCTCTGTGCCACGAGGCACTGCCGTACAGTAGTGGGCACAAGTGCCGATGTCTGCAGACCTCCGGCCCAGCTGGGGAGGCAGACCCGCGGATAACCACGTGGCTCCGTGATCACAAAGCGCAAGGAGAGCTGTGGGACGGTCCGGGGTCCTCCGTCTGAGAGCTCGAAGGCCTGGGCTCAGGGCCTGTTCTCTCCCATGCCAGGCCTGGAGGAGTGTGGGCACATCAGCCTCTCCGCCCCCGTCACCCACCTGGGGGACCCCGTCACAGCCTCCTGCATCATCAACCACAAATGCAGCCTCGTGGGCCCGGAGTCACAGATTCTGTGGCAATTGGGGACAGAGCTTCAGCCCGGTGGGGAGCAGCACTATCTGCCAAATGGGACCCAGAGATCCACCATCACTTTGCCCCACCTCAACCACCCCCGGGCCCTTCTCTCCTGCTGCCTGCGCTGGGGCAACAGACTGCAGATCTTGGACCAGGCTGAGCTGCGGGCAGGTTGTAAGTATCTGCGCCCACCATGCCCCCAATAACTAACATGAGCTGTAACTATTGAGCTTTTGCTCAATGACCACATGACGGGCACGATAATCTTCCCTACCAGTGGATGGGGTGACTGAGCTCCATTTTGCGGGTGAGGAAACTGAGGCTCCGAGAGGGCAACTTGCTGAAGGTCGGAAAGCTGGTAGGGATGGAGCAGGGTTACTCCAGGCAGGGTAGCTCAGCAGCCATGACTCCGGGCACTGCCAAGTCAGCCCAGCGCCCGGCCCTAGGCAGCTCTCCAAGGAGAGCAGTCTAGCAGCGCTGCTTCTCCTCCCCTGGGCTTCTCCCAACCCCAGTGTCACCCTTCTCCTCACGCTGAAAAGGGCCAAGGCGATACGCAAGGGAAGACAGACAGGCCAAGGCTCTGGCTTAAGAACCCGCAGCAGCAGAGCTACACGTTCTGTGTGCCTGTGAGTACTCCAGGAGCAGCCGGCCATTCAACTCTCACAAGCACCTGAGGGGCAAGAATATTACCGTCACCCCCCTTGTGGGTGAGGAAACTGAGGCACAGAGCAGCTAGGTGACTTCAGCCACTCAGCTAGTGAACGACTGAACCAGATGAGCCCACACACCACACATGCCGGAGACGGCGCCCCCGAGGGGCTGAGGCTCTGTGGCGCTTGTCCTGTGCATGCCGGGCCACCCCACCCCAGGGTCACCCTGCATGGAGCCCAGGGCACAGACAAGGTGACTCTAGAGAGAACAACCCAGAGCAAGGAAGCAAAGCCAGCTGGCCCCAGTGGGGGAATTCTGGCTGGTGCTACCCAAAGCCCTCATGCTCCCCTTCTCTACACAGACCCCCCTGCCACACCCTACAACCTGTCCTGCCTCATGAATCTCACAACTAACAGCCTCACCTGCCAGTGGGAGCCAGGACCCAACACCCACCTGCCCACCAACTTCACCTTAAAGAGTTACGTGTGAGTAGGGGTCTCTCCACAGCCCTGTTCCCTGGAGTCCTGGGGCAAGGCAGGGGCAGGACAGTGGGTTCAGGGCCCTAGGGGTAAGGACGGGTGGGCGCAGGGAGCCTCACTTCCTTCCCCTGCTGACACCCAAGCCCGGCCTATTGGCAGGAGCCGGGACAATTGCCAGACCCAGAAGGACTCCATGTCGGACTGCATGCCTGAGGACGGGCAGAACCACTGCTCCATCCCACGGAAACACCTGCAGCTTTACCAGAACATGGGCATCTGGGTGCAGGCAGAGAACGCGCTGGGGACCAGTGCGTCCCCACAGCTGTGCCTTATGCCCAGTGACGTCGGTGGGTGACCTGGGTGCAGAGGAGGAGAGAGGCATCCACAGTGGGCCGGCCCAGATGGGGGCAGAGGGTGAATCACGGAGACAGTGGCAGACCTAGAGACAGAGAAAAGTTGGGATGAAGCCGGAGACAGAGTTCTGGAGACACACAGAGAAGGGAGAGACGCGGGCAAAGAGTCTTTCGTCCTCTAGCAACTGCCTGAAGCCACATTGTAGACAGGCGCTGTCCCAAGTGCTGGGGGTACAGCAGGGAACAAAATACCAAGTCCCTGGCCTTTGTAATGTTGCATGCTGGTGGGCAAAATAAGAGTATCATGTGATAGGGAAATTAAAATGGGAAATTAAAATTACAATGAAGCCCCCCCCCTGAAAACAGGTGACATAAGAAAATTCTTGGAGGAAATGAGGGAATGTGTCACCAGATCTGGAGGAAAAGTCATCCAGGCATTAAGGACGCTCAGTGCCAAGGCCCTGGGACCAGAGTGTGAACTAGAGACTAGAGCAAAACAGACATGACACAGACAGACCTGCAGAAAGCAGCGGGATGACACAGATGAAGAGAGGCAGGGACAGCCCGGGGATGCGCCCAGGGAGGACGTGGAACCACGGGGGACAAAAGGGAGCTGGACAGGACCCGCTGATGGGGCACAGGAGGGTCTCACAATCCCTCTTCTCGCAGTGAAACTGGAGCCCCCCACACTGTGGGGCTTGGACCCCAGTCCCGAGGAGACCCCGCCCCAGCCAGGCTGCCTGCAGCTACGCTGGGAGCCATGGAAACCAAGCCTGCACATGGACCAGAAGTGTGAGCTGCGCCACCAGCCGCAGTCTGGAGAAGCCAGCTGGGCCCTAGTGAGACACAGGCCACCTCGCCACCTCGCCACCTCGCCATGGGGGTGCTGAGGGAGGGCAGGCCGAGGTGTCCCTGGAGGGCACAGGCTCAGGGCCATACCCTCTCCCCCCCCCCAGGTGAGCCCTCTGCCCCCCAGGGCCTTCCAGCATGAGCTCTGTGGACTCCTCCCATCCACAACCTACGCCCTGCAGATGCGCTGCATCCGCTGGCCCCTGCCCGGCCACTGGAGCAGCTGGAGCCCCAGCCTGGAGATGACCACTGCGCAGCGGGGTAAGTGGGTAGCGAAGGGCTGGGAGCAGCCCTCAAGATCCCGCACAGGCCCCGGGGCCCTCCCTGACTGCCACCCCCTCCTCTTGCCCCATCCGTAGCTCCCATGGTCAGACTGGACACGTGGTGGAGGCAGAGGCAGCTGGACCCCAAGACAGTGGATGTGCAGCTATTCTGGAAGGTAACCCCCCGCCCCTGAAGGTCATCCTCCAACCCCTGAGACCGCCTCCAACCCAGACAGGCCCATTCACCTTGTGGCCCGGGACTTGGCTGCATTAGTATGGGATCTGCATGCATTTGCATGTGCCTCGAAGCTGGGCTCCCCTGTGGCAGAGTCAATTCACAGAACAGCCCAATGCCTGCCGCAACCCCTAGAGCTTAGCACTTGGGAGGGAGGAGGAGGGAGGACATGGCTGGCTCCCAGCCTGGGAGGCTCAGGACCTGTGATCCATCCACCCCTCCAGAAGCTCTCCCCCATTCACGATAAGCCGTGCTCCCCACCCACCATTTTCTTCCTCTGCCTTCCCAGCCAGTGCCCCTGCAGGAAGACAGCATGCACATCCAAGGGTACCTGGTCTCCCGGAGATCCAAAGACCAGGCTGGGGCAGTACCGCCCCTCTGCAACACCACGGAGCTAAACTGCACCTTCCATCTGCCTTCCGACGTCAAGGAGGTGGTGCTTGTGGCCTACAACACAGCTGGGACCTCTCAGCCCACTGTGGTGGTCTTCGTGGAGAGCAGAGGTAAAGCAGGCCAGGTGGTTAAGCACGTGCTCACAGGCTAGACTGCCTGGGTCCAAACGTAGTCCTGCCCCGTGGTGGCAGTGTGAGCCGGGCAACTTAGCTTCTCTAGCCTCTTTCCTCATCTAGCAGTGAGGATCCTCAGAGCCTACTTCAGAGGGGTGCTGTGAAGATTTCATGAGGTAAGGCCTTTGACTGGCACAAAGTAACTGCTTGATACATGGGAGTTATCATCATCAGTGCGCCAAGCAGGTTAAGTGGGTGGCGGTGTCTACCTTCTCTCCCTCTCTCTTTCTCCATGCACACTGCAGAGGAAGATGGGAGAGAAAGCCCTAAGTTTTCCCCTCTAGAACATGGTCCCTGAGTTAACTGCTTTTTCACAGGGACCAGCCACCCATCCCCACCCCACCCAGGTCGTCACAGGTGAGGTTGTCAGCCATGGCGGTAGCTGATGTCCCACTTACTGCCACAAGTTACTTGACCACTCCGTGTCTCGGTGTCCTTATTGACACGACAGAACCCAGAGGACACAGCGAGTGAACATATCAAGGACTAGGCTTAGCACACACCAAGAGCTTCAGGGTCAGCTTTTCTTGTGACCCAGCTGGACCCAACATCAGGCACTAAGCTAGACTGGCTCTGTGCATTAGTTCATTTAATCTGCCCCAAGGTCCTATGAGACAGGAAATTTTATCCTCATTACCACATTATCAGGTTCAGGTGTTGGTCACCCCGCTCTTAAATCACAAAGCCAAGATTTGAGCCCCGGCTTCTCACTCCAGGACCCACCTTCATTCCCTCATCTCCCACTCTCTCTGCAGGCCCACCCCTGGCCAGACTCCATATCGTGGCCCAGGGCCCTCACAGCCTCTGGGTGGGCTGGGAGCCCCCCAGTCCTCAGCCTCAGGGCTATGTGATCGAGTGGGGACCCAGCCTCCCCAGCCCCAGTGGCAGCAGTACAAGCTGGAGGATCGAGCATAACGGGAGCATCACAGGGACCCTGCTGCAGGGTGAGGCAGCCTGGGGCTGAGCCCAGGGGCAGGCTGGGGGGGAGGCAGCGCTTGGCTGCCAGGAGGCAGGGGGCGGCCTGAACACTCACGGGAAGCAGACTCTTCCTTCTTTCTCAACCCTTCACTATTCTCAACTCATCCTCAGATTCAGAAGTTCTTCTAGAGTCCAGGCTGGATCCTCCCTCCACCCACCCTCTTCTCTTTTCCTGCTTTACACCACTCCCCACCCTCACCAAGGATGGGAAGAGATGGGGAGGCCAGGCCACCCCTGAGCAGGGGTCTGAGGTGAGCTTCTGATCATCAGCAGAGATTAGCCCCTAACCAGAGTGCCTACCCTCCTTATCTTTACAGAGAACATTAAGCCCTTCCAGCTCTATAAGGTCACTGTGACGCCCCTGTACCAGGACTCCAGGGGGCCCTCCCAGCACATCTACACCTACTCCCAGGAGACGGGTTTGTCTCGACCAGCCCCCTTCCCAGAATCTCTCCTCTCTCATTCCCTAACAATAAGGAACACGAAGGAGCATTTCCTGCCTTCCCACCCTTGGCCCAGATGGGGCTCTCTCCCAAACCTAAGCTACCCCTGCTTATACTGAACCTTGCAGTTGGACAGAAGTCAGGTGGTGGGGAGCTAGAAGAAGGGCATAGAGTGTGGCAGAATTCAGAGAGCAAATCCATTACCCTATCCCATGACAGAAATTAGGCAGAGGGCCTGGCATAATTTAGAAAGGGATGACAGCAATGAAATAGTGAGCGAGGCAGAAGTCAGGTAGTGGAGCACTGGAGCCAGAGAACCGGGTTCAAATCCTGCCTCTGCCACATATTAGCAGGGGGAGTCAGGTCAAAGTTCTTTGGAAAGTGGTATTTCCCATCTGCCCTGCAGCATGTCCTGGGTCTTGGGTCTGGGGCTCACAAGAAGTCCATCTGGGTTCTCCACCTTGCCCCGCTCTGGGTCAGCCCCTGTCTCTCTTCCGGCAGCCCCTTCCCATGCCCCAGAGCTGCATCTGAAGCACATTGGCAAGACCTGGGCACAGCTGGAGTGGGTGCCCCAGGCTGCTGAGCTAGGGAGGAGCCCCCTTACCCACTACACCATCTTCACGACCAACGCTCAGAACCAGGCCTTCTGTGAGTCTATCCTCAGCACCCCACAGCCCACAGGGCCCAGGATGGGCTGTTCAGAGGGAGCCTTGGCATCAGGGCCCCGCTGACCATCCTCCTCTACTCCAGCCACCGTCCTGAATGCCTCCTCCCGTGACTACGTCCTCCACGACCTGGAGCCAGGAAGCTTGTACCACGTCCACCTCATGGCCACCGGCCGGGCTTGGGCCATCAACAGTACAAGCCTCACACTGATGACCTTGGCCCTAGGTAAAGGGGAGAGGGAGCTATGAGGACAAGGCTGTTGGGAGGGTGTTTCACCCAAAGGATCTCTATTTGGAGAGTAGACAGGTCTTGTCTGGGTCCCCTAGTCTGAGGAAGGAGCCCAGTCCTGTCCTGAGGTCCCAGTCTGGGGGAGGAGGCCTGGCATTCTCACATGCACCTTAACCTCTCTGGCCTTCCCCAACTCCAGATGAGTCTGAGCTGCACCTCTTCCTGGGCCTGTTCAGCCTCCTGCTCTTGTTCTTCTGCCTTTGTGGGGCAGCCTGGCTCTACTGCAGACCCAGGTGAGTCATTTCAAAAGATCTGACACCTAGCTACCCTACCCACCAGACACTGCAGGACCAAGTGGGTCAGTCTAAACCTCCTCCAGCCAGCCTTCCCAGGCCTAGGGCCCATGTCTGGGAGTCAGGACTCCCGCTTTCTCCTGCCTGCACTAGGGTCATCCCTCAACTGCTGGGAGTGAGTGGGGGAAAGGCTGGAAAGGTGCCAGGTGTGCCTGACCCAGTCTCTGCCTGCCTCCTTCTCCAGCAGGAAGAATCCCCTCTGGCCAACTGTCCCTGACCCAGCCCACAGCAGCCTGGGCTCCTGGGTGCCCACCATCATGTCAGAGGTAAGAACCCTGCAGGAAGGGAGGTGGGGCTAGGAGGGTTGATCCAGGCTCCAAATGGAGAGTACCCCCTGAGGGTGAGGATGCACCCATCACTTCCCATCATCCTCCACCCCCCTTTTGGAGTACAGCAGACCTGAGTTCTACCCATGTCAGAGCTATAGTCATCTTACTATGAAACTGAACTAATTCCACACAGAATCATTAAGGAGAATCACCGAGCCAAGTAAGCAGCACATAGTATGCATCAGGAACACATGAGGTGTTCTGCAAGTGCAACGCTTGCAACAGAGAATGGCCAGAATGTTCCTACAGTTCCCAAAGCTCATGAAGGGCCAGGGGTGAAGCAGACATCTGAAATGAGTCACGCCCTCACCCCCTACATCCTTGTGTCTAGGAGATTTTCCAGCTTCCCAGCCTTCAGGACCCTGGCATGCAACCCATCACCAAGATCACCGTGCTGAAAGAGGAAGAGAAGAAGCCAGGATCGTGGGAATCCAATGACAACCCAGAGGCCCGTGGCCTCCCCACCCTGGTCCAGGCCTATGTGCTCCAAGGGAACCCAAGAGCACCTCATACCCAGTCCAAGCCTGAATCGGGTACCAGCGACCAGGTCCTATATGGGCAGGTGCTGGGCAGCCCCACTGGCCCAGGGCCAGGGCATTACCTCCGCTGTGACTCCACTCAACCTCTCTTAGAGGGCCTCACCCCTAGCCCCAAGTCTTATGAGAACCTCTGGTTCCACACCAGTCCCTTAGGCACCCCAGAGCCCCTAGTCCCAAACCAGGAAGACGACTCTGTCTTTGGACCTCTGCTGGACTTTCCCCTCTTGCAGGGGCTCCGGGTACATGGGGTGGAGGGGCTGGAGGGCTTCTAGGGCTTTCCTCCCACCTAGGCCGACCGCTAGAAAGGAAAGCGTTAGCCTGGGCGTCACTGTAAAAAGCACCCAGCCCAGAATGAGCATAAAGACTCTCAGTCTCCTCTACCCCTGGCCCCAGCATCCCTACCCTAGCTCCCCAACTTCCATGGGCTGGGCCTCCCACTTCAAAGGCCAGAGAACATTTCATCCAGTCCTGCCCCGCTGCTCTTTTATGCTTATTTCTTGTCATTTCAGTCTCTTAATGTGACGTATATATTTGTTTTGTTTTGGGAAACTCTTGAGTGTGCCTGGTCTCTGTTCTTTTATTTTGGGGCCCTAGCATTCAGGGGATACATTTCAGAGTTGTCTAGGTGTTTAGTCTTTCCTCCACTCTTTCATTCACTCACCAAGCATCGAGCCCTACCCTGACAGCAGGGATTCAAAAATGACTGAGCTCAGTCCACCTTCAAGGAACTCCCAATCTGTGGAAATGTGAACACGGTGCTAGAACACAGTGGCCCAGGTTACCTGGAGGGAGTCGAAATCTTCCAATAGAATTGGGGCTGCGAGAGGGAGGGCTAAGGAGCAACAGCAGTGAGGGAGCCCCAGGGACTACGGGGGAGCCCCAGGGATCATTAGGTGGTGAAGGCAGAACATTTATCTGAAGAGGTGTGAATCTATACTCCTAAATCATTTGCAATGTTGTGAGCCAACATTATCTCAATTTAAAAAATACCATTTTATAAAAATCTGAAGACCTAGAAAATCTCCCACAAGGTGAGAAGAGAAAGAAGCATTACTGAGTGTCAAACCAGATGTGATACATATCACAGACAATCTGGTAAAGAGCTTACGGAAAGAAATGTTATCCTTTCATAGAACCATGTGGCTACAACTTTCCCATACATTTTCTCAAAACAGTAACTGACAGCATACCATTTGTCACACAGAGTTCCTCCGAAATTTACCTGGTAAATGGGGTAGAGACCTCTGTTTGTGAACTGCATTATCCAAAGGAAAAATGAACTGCTCCTATCTTTATGAGGAAGTAGGCTGCAACTTAGAGCTCAAGTTAGGCACCTACCCTGTCCCGGAAACTGAGATATTGGGGTACCGCAGTCCTTAATGAGATGACTTTCAGGTCCTAGTAAAAAATTTTCCTGCCAGGCCCTCCCTGGTGGCGCAGAGGGTTAAAGCGCAGCACTAAGAAGCTAAAAACCACTTCCACATGAGTTCGATCCCCGCCTGCCCTGGAGGAGATCCACATGGCG